>NC_137185.1:15192500-15802500 GCF_951804945.1 Podarcis cretensis
GCAGTTTTCAGGAGAACCTGACCTGGGCGGGTGGGGCATTCTCTTGCTTTGGCCTCTTTATATAATAGTCCAAAGTGGACAAAGCACAACCTATTCTCAAGCTTCTCCCAAGTCCTCTGCGTCTCTTTTTTCTAACTGATAGGGCAATCTCCCACAGGAGGCAATGAGCTTTCACCTTGTTATCTCTTCCGGAACAAGCTTGTGCCTTTCTGTGAAATTAAAAAGAGTGTTCTTTTTTTATTTTGGAGTGTTACCCAATCAAGAAAGTAGGACATCATCGGCCATATAAAGTTGGTCGGATAAATGGTTCTTCATATTATTTTTAGATAGGCACACAGCACCTTACAGAATGAGAATACAGTAGTCAGGACCCTGCCCTCAAGGAGCTTACAGTCTAAAACAAACAACATGAAGGACAAAAGGAAGCTGGTGGGGGAAGGGTAGATGAGGACAGCAAGGGGTGAAAGTGGGCAAATTCAGTAACATGGAGTTAGACTTCCTACATTTCAGGGAGTTGGACCAGATGGCCCTTGGTGTCGCTCCCAACTCTACAGTTCAATGAATAGGTGAGTTTTGAGTTGGGATCTGATGAGTGAGAGAAGGCACTGCACAATTTGCCTAGGAAAAGTGTTCCAAGCATACAAAGCAGCAAGGAAGAATGGATATTGTTGTATATGGAATCAAGGGATTTTTCTGGTGGCCAAGCTGGGACTAAAGATCACAGGAAGCGATCTAATGGAAAGGAGAGCAGAAGAATGGGGTAGAGCAAGGCTGTGGAGACCTTTCAAGGTTGGAAGCTGCCTTATACTAAGTCAGGGCACTAGTCTGTCTACCTCAGTATTGTCTATTGGCAGTGGAGTTTCAAACAGGGAGTCTCATCCAGCCCTACCTGGGGATTGAACCTGGGATTTACTGTGAGTGCTCTATCGCTGAACTATAGCCGCTGAGCTAAGGCAAGGGGTTGTGCTGGAAACACCAGTGAGGGGACATGAGGAGGAATGTTACAATCTGAGGAATGACTTTGGCAGCCCTAGAAGCTTCCTTCCCCTTCATTGCAGCCTGCCCAGTGGCCGTCTACGGCGGTGACATTTCTCTCCTTCCTCTTGGCAGGGTTTCCAGGTGCTGGTTGAATCAGACTGGCTGGATTATGGCCACAAGTTTGGGGATCGCTGTGGACACCAGGAGAAGGCGGAGGATCAGAACGAGCAGTGCCCCGTTTTCCTGCAGTGGCTGGATTCTGTCCACCAGTTGCTCAAGCAGTTCCCCTGCCTTTTCGAGTTCAATGAAGCTTTCTTGGTAAGAGAGAGCCTGCAACAGCCTAGGGAGGGGCAAATCACAGTAGACCCATCATTTTATCACAGGCTGGTCTTTCTAATGGGAGAGTCAAGATGGCTCACAAGAGCTTAGTTTGAAGAATAAATCATGCATTCATTCATCATTTTATTTGTACAGCATCCTGCTTTTGTTGGAGAGAGAAGTTTGGAAGAGAGATTCTTACTCTTTCATAGCAGAGTTAGCACAATGGTGATTGCTCCAAGGATGTTGAAACTTGGTGCCCATATCCGCCTTTAAATAAACAATCCCCATGAGAATACTTAGGCTAGAATAAATCAGACACTTGGCTTACAGAGTTTCCAGAAGGCCCTTCTCTAAGTCCCACCACCTTCACAGGCATGCTTAGTGGGAGGGAACTTTCTCAGTGGCAATTCCCAGGCTTTGGAACTCCCTTCCTAGAAAAGCCAGAATGACTCTGTCATTGTCCTTCCCCAGCAGCTGAAGACTGTTCCATTCCAACAGTCCTTTGGGAACTGACTGGTTTCTCAGGAAAGGGCCTTCAACAGTGCTGTGCTCTTTTACTACCTGTATTTTAAGAGATTAAATGTTTATATTCTTTTAATTCTATAAGAGTTTAATTACCTTTTAACAGTAATTTTATATGTTTTTTAGTTGCTTGTATTTTATCTGTGTTCTTTTCATTTGTGTAAGCTGCCTTGAAACCCTATCCGGGGAAAAGACAGGCTAAATAATAATAATAATCAAAGAATATCAGATATTAATAATAAAAAATAATTTGAGAATGAAGAGTTCAAATTGTGTAAAATAGTACATCACAGTTTTCCCTTTCTTCACGCAACACACTTTCTCTTGCCCTTGACAGTAGGCAGGCTGGTCCAGTCATTAGTTTCAGTTATACTTTAATCATGAGCATCTGAAGTGTGAGCGCACAGGGCCAAGAATACTCCAGGTAGTTTCCAAATATAAGTCTATAAACATTTATTTCTCTTATTTCTACTGACCATGTCCTGAGACTCCTTGCAGAGTATAATATTTTTTTTAATAACACAGAAACATGAAAAGAGTTCTTCCGGAGATGGGCTCATGCAAGCTTTAACCCAAAGCCCTTCCTGTCATCTCCTCCAGGTGAAATTGGTGCAGCACACCTACTCCTGCCTTTATGGGACCTTCCTGGGGAACAGTCCCTGTGAGCGCGAGATCCACAACATCGCCAAGCGCACCTGCTCGGTCTGGTCCCTCTTGAGAGCTGGCAACAAGAACTTCCACAACCTGCTCTACATGCCTGGTAGCGAACAGGTGAGTGGGATTCCCACCCCTGGTGCTGGAGGAGGGGGAGGTGTCCTGCCCTGACTGAGCTTGCTTTTCTCCACCTTCCATGGCAGGTGCTGCACCCCGTATGCCATGTGCGAGCACTGCACCTCTGGACGGCTGTGTATCTCCCGGCATCCTCCCCATGCCCCCTTGGAGAAGAGGGCATGGACCTCTACCTGCCTTCTGGATCCCAAAGCCAGGAGTTTAGCAGCAGGTCTCTTGACAGGTAGGATAAAGTGCCCCTCGTCTTGTGAGTTGCACCAGGGTTTCTAAGGATGCCTGCTTGCATTAGCTGTGGTTTCTGCATTGTAAAGGGTGGGACCAGATGACCCTTTGGGTCCCTTCAAACACTACAATTCTATGATTCTAGGTCTAGAGCATAGCTCAGATTTTGCCATATATTTTCCGTTTCCACTATATACAGAGGGTCTTGTCCAAGGGAAGGTTCTGGTGCTTTCAACCTACTTTGTATTCCATCACATTATCCACTTGTATATTCTGACGTTCCCCACTGTCCTAAAAAATCTTGGAAGAGTTGTTAATGTCAGTGCTTATCAGGAACCTGACATTTAAATCTAACACACCAAAAAAGGACGCTTCTACTTATATGGTGATTTCTTTACTGATTTTTTCAAAGCTTTGGAGAAAGGACCGTATAAGATATATTTTGAAATGCCGAGGTGCATTGTAAGGATTGAATGCCTCTTATCCAAATGGTTGCTGATATTCAGAGGGTCCCCTCAACCTGTTCAGGTTGTATCTCATTCTGAGATACACAGTCTTAATTGCTGTGTACTGAGCATTAACATCTAAGAAAGAGACCATTAGAAACAGTGAGGCCTCTGAAGCCCTTCGGAAAATATCTAGGTTTTTCTCCATTGGCCATAAACACTTGACGTGGGGCCAGAGACTAGTTGGCAGACTGTCAGGTAGTGGGGACAGGCTCTGGCCACTTGGCTGCTTGCGTCCATGCTGAACCCATATCCTGTTTCAGGCTCTACAAGGGCCTCCACAGGCAGAGAGAGATCATTCTCTCCAGTGCCTAAGGTTGCCTTTTGTGGTTCCAGATTACCAAAGACCAGATCCATGGACGATCTTCTTTCTGCCTGCGATCCCAGCAGCTTGCTGACCCGCACATCAAGCGATCCAAACCTGAACAACCACTGTCAGGATGTCAGGGTCAGCCTGGAGCCGAGGCATTCTGGTGCTGAGGAGACGGCAGCTGGCAAAGAGAGTGTGGGAGAGGAACCTCCCCAGGTGCCTCCACAGCAGCAGGAAGAAAAAGAAGAAGTGCACCCCTTGCCTGTTGCCAGCGACGGAAACTCTGACAACAACAGAACTGAGCAGCCACAGACATCACAAGACCATAGAGGGTCTCAGCAATTAAACGGTGTATCTCCCAAGGTAGAAACTGTAAGCAGAGCAAGTCCAGAAGCAGTGGAAGGTCCCTGCCACGCTCAAAACGCTTCTCAGCTGAAGAAGCCTTTGGGGGACGTGACTGGAACAGATGAGCAGCTTGGAAAGTTCCTCTGCAACCATGCAAAAGATGTTGGCCTGGAATCTAACGGCCCCTTGGACCTTGCAGAGCCCTGCTGCCCTGACACCTCCCTCCAGCCTTCAGTGGGTGGCCCCCGTTGGATTCCACCAGCTCCGAGTGTTCCAAGGCAGGATGCTCCTGGATGCCGGAACGAGGAGGAGGATGGCAAGTGTGGCCGCGTCAGGCATGGGGAAGAGGGCAGCCAGACAGGGAAGGCTCAGCCGGAGTTGTGGCGGAAAGGGATCTCTCAGAGCCAGACGAGTGAATTTTCTTTCCTGGGAGCCAGCTGGGACAGCTTTCAGGGAATGGGGACGTCGCTCCCCGGAGGCGACGTGGGTCCCCGGCGGCTCCTCTCTTATGGCTGCTGCAACAAAAGGCTGAGCAGCAGGCACTTCTGGGCCTCTGGACTGTGCCTCAGTGGTCAGTGGCCTTTGAAAGAGAGTGCAAAGCCCCCTGGCTGCTCCAGCCACTCCGGCACCCACTGCACAGGCTATGCGGGGAAGTCCAGCAAGGTGTGGCTTCCTTGCCATCTGAAGCAGGCCCTCGGCTCCAAGCACGCACCACCGAGCAGCCCCTCCCCAGTGCCTCCACTCTACCTAGACGACGATGGGCTCCCCTTCCCAACAGACGTGATCCAGCACAGGCTGCGGCAGATCGAGGCCACTTACAAGCAGGAGGTTGAGCAACTACGCAGGCAAGTGCGGGAGCTGCAGCTCAGGCTGGACATTCGCCATTGCTACCCGCCTCCAGCTGAACCGCAAATGGACTACGAAGACGACTTCGTAAGTGATGGCTTGCGGTGTGGTTTCTCCAGCAGCCCCTGGGGAAGGCACACAATCATTTAATTGTAGATGGGAGGAGTTGAAAGGCCATCAACAACACACCTGCCTCAGAGGCATCTCTGTCTCCTAGTGCGTTCCAAACAGAACATAGCTACAATGCTGTGAGGTTCTGGTGGAGCAGATAAGGTGTACATGCTGCCAGATTCCATTCATGTAGTTCTGAGAATCATGTGTTCCTTGCTTGCGTCTCCTCTTGTCTCTCCCTCTCTTCCTGTTTTCCAACAGAGGCATTCCAGAATTCCCCAGTCTCCTCTGTTCTGTTGGTTGAAGAGGGTCTGTAGCTCAGTGGGGGAGCTCATGATTTGCGTGTGGAAGTCCCGTCCTAGGTTCCATTTCTGGAAACTCAAGTTATAAAAAGATCAGGCAGCTGTTATGGGAAGCACCCTCTGCTTAAGACTCTGGAAAAGTGCTACTGGTTACAGTAGATACTGGGGTAGATGGGACAGTTGGCTTGACCTGACACAAGGCAGCTTCTGATGCCCCTGTGAGAGTAATTATTCCCAACTCACTATTAGGGGATACTGATGTTTCAGGGGGAGGTGGAAATGTGTGTGGTATGTAACAGATTAGCTAATGGCTGTCGTGGCCTTCCTTGCAGACCTGCCTCAAGGAATCGGATGGCAGTGAAAATGAGGACTTCTACTCTGATCACAGTGAAGACTGTCTATCTGAAGCAAGCTGGGAGCCTGTCGATAAAAGGGAAACTGAGGTTTGTTGCATCTCCTTAGTTGGCTAGCATGACATGGGAAGCAGTTGCATGGCTGACATGGGTAGCATGACATGGGAAGCTCAGTATTTCCATTATTATTTTTGTGTGTGTGTGTGTCTGCTATTGCCCCATCCTAGATCTGGTGTTACAAACTGGCTTGCATTTCACTATATCTGGATGTATTAAGGGTTTAATGAACTGTATGTCTAGAAGTACCCCTTACTGTCTACTCTGGACTTCCTAACTGAATGTCCTTCCTATGTTTTGGACTGCAACTCCTATTATCTTTGACCAATGGCTGTGTTTACTGGGGCTGATGGGAGTGCTAGTCCAAAACTTGTGGAGGGCACCAGGTTGGGGAATGCCAGTCTACTCCAAGGAGCAGTTATTCTCTGACATCCTTTCTGATGCTTGAAAACTCAGCATTCTTCCTATTTCTAGAGAAAACATTCATTTTATCGTTTGCTTTTTCCCATCTTAAACTGTCAATGTGGCCCCTTTCTGAATTGTTTTCTGTGTGTCAAACACTTTTCTGAAACTGGAAGTGCTGGAAACACAGAACTCCAAGCAAAGCTTTCAAATGTGCCCTGACTCTGTATACGAATATCCTTCTAACTAACAGATACACACTGTGATTTCTCTGCAGGTCACTCGCTGGGTTCCAGACCACATGGCCTCACACTGCTTTAACTGTGACTGTGAGTTCTGGTTAGCCAAACGCAGGCACCACTGCAGGTAACGCTTAGCATCTGCTATGACTTTTCCTTGTCAGTTGTCAGTTTTATTTTTCTTCTCCTCAGTTCAGTAACTACATCTCAAATGTTTGTGGTGAATGGAATTTTGAGAAGGATTGGGCAGCAAATTCCCCACTGGAGAGCAGGAGGAATGGTTTCTTTCCTGGCAAGGATGGGACGGTCGGCCAGTGTAATTGCCAACCATTTGCTTAAATGCTTGGAAGAGTGTAGGGTGTTTTGCTCTCAGGAAATTAACAAAGATGTTCACTACATCAGTATTTTTAGATTACATCCTTTATACTTAAAAATTGTATAAACAGTTTGCCTGATGTTATGCTTTTACAAGGAAAATTTAGGATTCTGAGGATGAAAAATTGGATAATGAATATTCCTAGAAAAGCCATTCTTAAAACTCTGTGGGATTACAATCCACTAAGTCCTTTTTTTTGGTTTTTTGCTGATGACATCATTTTCCTGAAAGTACTAAATCAGTGCCTTAACAAGACTGTAGTATTAATAACCAAGATAAAATAATAGGTGTATAAGAAGAGAGCCCCGCTGGTTCAGACCTAGGGGTGGAGGGATGTCTGTGTCTGTTTTTCATGTGTTCATTAATAAGACCATTTTCCAAGCAGTTTTGTCTGCTGCTTTCTAGACATGGGTCCAAGTGGTTTTGCCTTTGCCTCATGGCTTCCCCCTGGAAAACCCACTCCTTTAGTGTTAAGTTAGAACAAATGTTTGTTCTGATTCGGTGATAAACCACAAGTTTCCCTGGGGGAAAGTGGTGGGGCGCACGGACGTGTGGATGAGCCCCTAGCACCAAATGTTGCAGCCTCTTCTTGAAGTGGAGTTGCTCCATCCGCTTGATCAATTTGATTTCCCTTTTCTGAACCTTTTCCAGCCCTTAAATATCCTTTTTAGGCGTGGTGAACAGAATTGTGCACAAGTATGCCAA
Source organism: Podarcis cretensis (assembly GCF_951804945.1). Lineage (NCBI taxonomy): Eukaryota > Metazoa > Chordata > Lepidosauria > Squamata > Lacertidae > Podarcis > Podarcis cretensis. The sequence goes on from NC_137185.1 coordinate 15,199,885, forward strand.
GTGTGGCTGCACTGTAGAATTCCATAAAGCATGGCAGTATTGGCAGTTTTATTTTCAGTCCCTTTCCTAATGACCCCTAACATGGCGTTCACCTTTTTCACAGCTGCCACACACTAGGTCGACGTTTTCATTGAGCTATCTACTACAACGCCAAGATCCTTTTCCTGGTCAGTCACCACTTGCTCAGACCCCATCAGTGTATATAGAATCATAGTATTGTAGGGTTGGAAGGGACCAAAGGATCATCTGGTGCAACCCCCCTGCCATGTGTAGTTAGGATTTTTTTTGGCCCAATGTATAGAAAGTACAGGTATGTCAGCATACATGAGGAAGCAAAAGGCCTTACAGAAAGGGGGGAAAAGATGGAAAGGGCAAAGATGGAATTCTGTGAGGAGATAGTGTACTGTAAGCAGAGCTGAAATGGAAAGCTTGGAGGACAAAATGAGAGTGGGGATGAAAGGTTTCTGAGCAGGAGTTGTGGGCTAAATCAGCTGTCAGTGCTTTCACCCAGCTTTATGTGAACATATAAAGCGGAAGGTCTCTCCCAGCCCCAGAGATGCCAAGGACTTCCTGCATTCAAACATGTCCTCTGCCGCTGAGCTATGGGCACTCCCTGCAAGCAACTGCTCTTCCATTCCCACTTATAAGCCAGAAAGTAGTGCATAGCAGATGTAAGAAGCTCTGGTTAATTCATGCTATATTCCCAGTGCCCCCACAGAGAGTCTGGTCCTTAGGCCACAGAGGCTACTGAAGAACCACAGTGCAGCAGAATACCTGGGGTTGCTTGGATGACATGGTCTGATCCATTACTGTGCCAAACAAGATAACAGAAGCACCTTCTCTTTAGACAAGATCCTCCCCATACCAGACCACTTTGGCTCCAGGGTCACAGCTGTCCTTGTGTTCTTTTACTCCTTGCCCAGGAATTGTGGGAACGTGTTCTGTGCCAGCTGCTGCCACCTGAAGCTGCCCATTCCTGATCAGCAGCTCTATGACCCGGTCCTCGTCTGCAACACCTGTTACGATCACATCCAGGTATCCCGTGCCAGGGAACTTATGAGCCAGCATCTGAAGAAGCCCATTGCCACCGCTTCTAGCTGAACGCCAGCAGAGGAAAACTTGTCAAGGCCTGGCCTTTTCAACTTGCAGACTGGAAGGAAAGGGGAGGGGCTGCCTCTGCTGCAGCTGAGGAGGTCGGTAGCGCAGCACTTGATCACCAAGCCTTGTATGCACTGTTGGCGATTTTCCCCACTTGGTGCCCCGTGTATTGGAGATGAGGAAATTGGATTAAAGAGTGTGATATGGCCCACCTCATGGTACTGTTTGTGGTCTGAAGACCTGAGGCTAAATCGGAGACCGCGGTGTCTTTACTTCAGAGGGCTTGTGAGGGATGTGGTGCAGATTACAACTGCCTTGTTCCCAAAAGCAATAGGAAGGTATGATCAGAACCAGACCCTCTTCTCCCCCACCTCACAAAGGCAGGCAGGTTGACTTGTGCAAGGAAGAAGAAGACTGCAGCCTCAGAGTTGTACATCTGCAGGAGCTCACTCTGGCTGTGTCTGTCACGTCTCAGTTATGTTCAGCTTGCCAACCACTTCCCTGAGTGGCTCAAGGCCAGCACTAGTACAAAAAGCAGGAGCTGGGGCGGGGACTTCCATACTAAGCAGAGCATCTCTCTCTGCCCCTTCCCTGTGTCTCTTCAGGGAGTAAGACTCTTTGCCCCGGCAGCTGGGCTGTTGCTTGTGGAAAGCAGTTAAGTTTGGCTTGCTATACACTTCCTGCCCTCTGTGGGTTTTGGGCAGCCAGTTCCCGCCTGGCGTCTTCGCAGGAGACACCTCGAGCCTCCCTCGATCTACACCACAGTGTGTCATTCTCCTCCACTCCTTACTGCTGCACTTGTGTCTATTTCTGGTTGCTCTTTTATCCTGAAAACCTGGTGCCTGGAGGGGGCAGTCTGTGTAGGTTTTCTTTACCTCCTGGAATGTGCTGTTTATAGTGTGCTTGAGGGTTTCAGTCCAAAATGCTGCTAATGTTATTTCTCTCTGCACTTAAAAACTGTAGTCTGGAGAACAAAAGTGGGTGGTGGGGGTGGGAGGGAGGGAGGGAAGAATGCCAATTTCGCAAATGGGAGGCGGCAAACACTTGCAGACAGGGACTTCCTGTTCCTGTCACTCAAGAAGCTGCAAGGGGTAATATAAAAGGCCATCATCATCATCATCATCATCACCACCTTCACAAAACTGCTCTCCAGCTCATTCTGACATCAATAAACCCCCTTGTTGGAAATGTCTCTCTTGATTTAGATGCTTCACTTCAGTGACTGTATCAATTACTTTTCCCTAATACTTTCTCTTCCATCCAAACGAGCACTTACATGCTTTACAAAAGGGGAGTGAGATGTGGCCAGCTTTTCATGAGCGCAATGTTCATGATCACTTTATCCTGAAGTGTAGTACATCTGCAGGGGGGGGCTTGTAGAGGGAACAGGATTGTGAGGGTTTCTTCCAGCTGGTCCAAGAGCTCTCAGATGCTCCACAAATAGGCTGGGTCAAGACATCTTGTCTCAAGAATGCGAAAATACTGTCCTCTCCACACTCAGATTGCATTCTTGCCAGCAATCTGTTCCTGGCTGATTTTTTTTATATAAAAAAAACTTTCAGTGAAGTTAGTGGTTCTGTCTACCTTATTCTTTCTTCCACATTTCAGCTTGCTTTTGGTCATAAGCCTAAAAGCCAGCATCATCCTCTGACATTGGATCTCCTTGAGTTGCCCTGTGGCCTCTTTCAAGGAGCAAAAAGAACACACCACACACCTCATATTGCTAAAAGGTGGGATCTCCGATTTTGCCATATTCTGAGCTTTGTCCATGTGAAGTGATGGAAGTAGGAGGAAGAGTTCAGGTTTGGTTCCAACTCATTTGCACAGATGTTGAACAAAAATCCGAAAACAAAAGTAGAATAAGACCCTCCCAAGTCATGGTTAATCAAAACTGCTTTCAGCTCTCATGAATTTGTGTCACTGTCTTCAGGCAAAAAACAACTCCGAAATCAGATCAATAGCTTTGTGACAGGCAATGTGCTGTAAGAAATTCAATACAGTTGAATAAAATCTCTATATTAGTGCTGCTTTGTTGGACCGTTTTATTTAATCATGAGTGAATGAATGATCTTCCTTGAGGAGGATATAACCGGGGCTGCTCTGTTTCTCCTAGGTGAACAAATGGCTTTTCAAAAGAAAAGGTTAGTGGTTAACAGCTTGGAGAGGGCCCTTAATTTATCTGTGTCAAGAGCAGGCTGGGGGCAGTGCCATTATGGACTCCACAGCACTTTGCAGAAAAATAATAATCACAGGACCCTGGCTTGAGAAATTTCCAGCTGAATATTCAACACATGGCAGGCAATGTTTTTATATGGCTTTTCGGGCAAAACAAAGCCATTTAGATAAAATCATTCAAACAGCCTTTGACAACCTGGTGCCCTTCAGATGTTTTGGATAATTGTTCCCATCAGCCCCAGCCAGCTGGTCCAAGGTCTGCATTCCCTCACAGGGCAACTTTCCAGGGGCTGTATGTATGCCAGTGTTGGGCAGGGCCACAGGCAAAAGTGGCTGGAGGAACAGATATGACTCTTCCCTTTGGACAGAAGGGAAGCCATGTAAAAGTCAGAATTTCCACACAGACACATGCTTCCACCATAGCAAGTAAAGAAGCAGTCACAGTTCAAAGGCATATTCCAGACATGCAAAAGCACTGGGAGGCCATTGCTGCAGCGGCATTTTTACAGGAGAGGTTTCCTAACCCATGCCACCAAGCCTGAGTTGACAAATGACTAAAGCATATTTTGGAAAAGCCATCTTAAAATATCCCCCTTTTTTAAAGTGTGGGGGCTCAGACCTACTTGGGAACCCTGCTGATTGTAAGACCACCTGCAGGGCCCTGTGCATTTCATTCATATAAAGCACCTAGTATAGTTTTGGCACTTACATAAATTGGGGTGACAATTCTAAGAGCATGGGGCAAGGTTTGTTAGTTTATTAGTGGAAAGGGGAAAAGCTCTGTACGTGCACAGAACTACATTTATTACATTTAATTATTTTCAGATTTAGGTGGCAATTACAGTTAAGGGTGGGCACCACTAATGTGATGTTCAGACACTATGGTTTATGTATATGCATTTTTTGCATAAGTTGGGAAAGTGTCCTGAACACATGCAGTTCTCCCTCAATCACCAAGTTTGAGAATGAGGAACATAGGAACCCAGCTGCTGTGTTTGGCCAAAGGGGACCCATCAAGTCCAGCATCTTGTTCTCACCATTGATGGTAACATCCTCTAGGAAAAGCCAGCCAGCCACCCATTCACTGGCTCAGAGCACCCTTTTTAATTTGTAAAAGTTCTGGGACTCAGGTTACGTACACATTGAGTTCCTTGGAGGAAAGGGGATATAAAGGTAATAAAAATTGTAGTATCCATGTCAAGTTGTGAGCCAACAGGAATTTTATTCATGTGCTGTGTGTAGTGTATTTTTAGCCTGTTTATGAAGGAGGTGATTCCAAGAGTGCAGAATCTTGTGCTCTTGAGGTGAGGGCAAAGCATCCTTTGTACAGAGGCTCATTTGTTACAACCTATACCAATTTGCTATATGTTAACTATTTCCATGATGCGCATTTGTGTTTATATAGCCAAGGTATATATTAATTGTTTTTGTTTTTTAATGACATTTGCACATGATCTCAGGGAGGGAGTAAAAGGGAACTCTGAAAACCGAGGTGATTATTATTTTAAAAGATGCACTTGTTCAGTTTGCAGAAATAGCACGCAAACGAAGCAAAGAACTGCGAAGATGGGACTTCCGGGTTGGCGCCATCGCCGAATGGCGGACTCCCTCCGAGCTCCGGAGGGAGCCTGCTCGGCAGGGGCTGGGTTCTACCGCGCCGGCGACGCGGGGACCCTCAAAAACCATGGGCGCTGAAACCCATGGGCATGGTGACTCGGCAGGCACCGTTTGCGTCCCCCCGACCCGCGAAGGAGCCTTTTTAAAGGCTGCGAGCGGGTGACGGGGGGGTGGTGGTGCTGTGAGTCCTCCGCTTCCCCCTGCCGAGCGAAGCCGCATGCCATTCGACGGAGAGCGCTGACTTCTTCCATTGAAAATTTGGACTTTAAAAGAATAACCCGTGAGTAATTGGAACTTGGATTAAAAAAGGGGAAAAATTCTTTTTAAATTCGGAGCGAGCAGGGGAGGTGCAAAAAGGAAGTCAGCCTCCCCCCTGTTGTAGAGGAGCTAAAGCAAAGGATTTGACAACTAAGATCGAGTGCAACCTTTTTTTGATAAAATTATTAACTTCGCGATGGAAAATTATAAGACTGGGCTGGAGGAGAAAAGTGGAATGTGAATTAAAAGGCAACCCCCCCCCCCGGAAACCCCGGGAGCGATCCGTAAGAGCGCCGGGAGAGGAGAAATAGAGGTTTTGACAGCTGTCAAAGGAGCTGTCAAAGCGGAAGAACAAAAAGAGAACTTTGTTACGAGGACTTTGCTGGTCACATTTGTTACAAATTGGATATAAATTGTTTAAAACAAGGAATAATAAGTTACTTTGACTGTTGGGTGTGATCGGGAAGGAAACTGAGTTACTATAATCCCTCTAGAGGAGCTGTGGGACACTACAAGTATTGTTGGCATCGAATTTGAATAGGACTTTTTATCTCCTGGGAAACTGCAGAAATGGAACACTATTTTGTCTACAGAGGTCTACACACTAAAGGAGACAATAGATTTATCTATTGAAGAATGGAAGGGACTTGACGTAATGTTTTGTTCCTGAATAACAAAGCCTCTGCAGAGGAATTAGAAGCTTTTTGGAATTAGAACATTTGTGCAGGAGAGCAGGAAAAAAAAAAAAAAGAGGAGGAGAGAGAACAACAAGAACAACAAGAATAACAAGAACTGGACAAAGTTGGAAGATAGACTCCTTCCAAGATTGGACATGTGAAATCAAAGATGACCAAAAGACGGCAAAGACTAATAAAAAGACGGCAAAGCGGACTGGTGAAGGACTGTGGTTTAGATGTGGGAGCTCCAGGATGACAGTAGATATTGACGGACATTGGGAACGCAACCGGGAAAGGGGGGAGGGAAATTTGGAATCCAAAGGGTGTTAAATTACATTTTATTCTTTTTTTCTATTTTTCTGTTTATTTCAATCTGTATTGCATATTAAAGAGGGGAACTCGTGGAAGGGAACAGGTCGATTTTAGGGGATGGGAAAATATTTTTTAAATTGGGTCAATGATAAATAATTTTAAAATTTGGGGTAAGAATTTGTTGAATCTATTTGAAAGAATTGGAATACAAGAGGGGGAGGGGAGGGGAAGTCCTGGAAAGATGCCAATGAAAATTAGGTTTTAAATTTGGATGTTTTTCTTTTTCTGTTATATTTGAAAATCTTTAATAAATATTATTTAAAAAAAAAAAAAACTGCGAAGATGCGATTTGGGGGCGAGGGGAGGAAATGGATGAGAAAATCCGTAACATTTTCGCAGGTATCATAAGACTCTGCAACGGGAACTTTTTGCAAGTAGCCTATCCCAAAGATAGCCTGGCAACACACGAGGCGCGTGACGCCGCGCGTGCGATACGTTATCGTTACTATTTACTGTTTTGTCAAATTATTATTGTTGTCGTTGTGTCTATATTTTTATGTGTTTGCCCAATCGCCGTTGTTGTGGGGGTCGGTTGTGCGGTTTTGGCGGGAGGCGAGAGCAGCCTCGGCGCGTGCCTCGCCCGCCCGCCCGCCTCTGCCTCGACGGCAGCGGCGGCCCCGCGGGTGATTGACGGCGGCGGCCGTTGGGGGTGGGGGGAAAAAAGCCGCCGGTCTCTCGCGCCGTCCGTCCGTCCGTTGGGCCGTCCTGAGGCGGGGGCCATGGGGGCAGGAAACGAGTGAAAGGAAAGGGGAAAGAAGGAGGGGTGTCTCGCTCTGAGGTGCGCGCGAGGCCTCGCCGCCCGTTTCTTCCTCCTCAGAAGCGCCATGGAGGACCCGCTGCTGTCGGCGGCGCCCATCAACCCCAACAACTTCCCGGCCAAGCTGTGGCGGCTGGTGAACAGCCCGCGCTTCCGCTCCATCCGCTGGGACGCCCGCGGCGAAGGGCTCCTCATTGACCAGCCCTTGTTCGAGGCGGAGCTCCTGGGCGCCGGGGGAGGAGGAACAGGAGGAGGAGGAGGAGCCGGGGGAGGCGCGGCGGTGGCGGCCGTTGGGGGCGGAGGCCCAGGAGGCGACGGAGGCGGCGCCTCGGCCTCGTCGTCGGGCGTCCCCTCAGGGCCGCCAGCCTCCCCGGAGCTATTCAAGACCACCAACTTCACCAGCTTCATCCGGCAGCTCAACCTGTACGGCTTCCGAAAAGTGGTGCTGGGCCCGCCCGGAGGCGGAGGCGGAGGCGGGTCGGCCTCCTCTTCTTCGGCCTCCTCGGCCTCCTCCTCTTCCCCGGCTTCGTCGTCGTCCTCGGCCCCCGGCGGCCCTTTGCACCATTTCCACAGCCCGCACTTCCGCCGCGACCGGCCCGACCTGCTGGTGCACCTCAAGCGCCTGACCAGCGCCAACAAAGCCAAGCTGGCCGCCGGGCTGGAGGTCACCAGCCGCCCGCCCAACCGCTTCCAGCGCCTCCTCAGCACTTCCCTGCACGGCGGGGAGGCCCTCCTGGCGCAGCAGCACCAGCACCACCAGCAGCACAACAGCCCCGCGGGGCAGGCCGCCGCCGCCGTGGCTGCAGCAGCAGCCGCCTCCGCCGCCGGGGCGGCCGCCAAGAGCAGCGACAACAAGCCCGGTGAGAGAGACGGTCGGCGCGACGCAGCAGCAGCAGCTCCTGCAAGACCAGAAGGCTCTTGAGCACGTGCAGAGTAACCACAGCCTGCCAAGGGGAAGAGGGGCCGTCGAAAGAGCCTCCAGGGTTCAACCTCACACCCCCAAGCACCCACAAAAAAAGCATTTAGTTTCTCGAACAAGGGCAGCAAAAAGCTTTGTGGCACCCATTTTATGGATCTCTTTAGGCAGCAGTCCTAGCTCTACTTACCTAGGAGTGAGCTCTGTGGGATTCAGTAGAGCTTACTTCTGAGTAGACATTTAAATTGCTTACAGCTTTAATAGTTAAAAATCCCAGTGCGCTGTGCAAAAGAATAAAAAGCATTCAATGCACGTTTTAAAATCCAATATAAAATAACAGTGTAAATTAAAAGTTATCTGTCACCAGTAATATAGAGGCCATGTAAATATATTTTTAGCATATGTAGTTGGCATGTGCCTTATTTCCAAATATGAATTACCTAAAGATGAGGCTTAAAATTGAAAAACGGCATAAACATTCTGCTTCAACAGAATCACCAAGTGTTATCCACAGTTGACAGTTCTGTCTGTGTGTAGATTACACATATGTATATGGTCACACAGGTTCGAAGTTCATGTCATAATAAATGTACTAGTCTTTAAGGTGCCACAAAACTTGGTCTGCTGCAGAAACCACACATAGTGACCCCCCTGGTTCTTAGCACCCCTTGCAAAGCTGCTGCCACTCAAAATACATAGAATTGGACTGTATGTTCATGGCCCCTCACAGCAAAATTCACTTTCATTTTTACATGGAAACTCCTAGTCCCACATAACTGTTGGATGTGTGAATGTGGCTGCAGTTACTCAGTGCTGATGTGGAATGCATATGACAGGCGTGCACCAGAGTTTAGTTCTAGCATTCAGATTTAAGCCCCCTATGAACACCTCTCACAAGTTGAAAGCACCTTGGTACCACATGTGGGCATAGTTCCATTCATACACTTACCTCTCCCCAATTTCCTAGGGTATGAAAATAGACCCTGTTGAAATCCATCTAGCCTCTTTTCAAGTAATGCCATTCACTTCAGTTCGAACATTCTCTGAAACAGCCTTTTGCTCCAGATTAAACCTCATCCTCCGGATCTATAATCACAAAAACACTTGTTTGAATCTCTCACTGCGTCCGTATCTCTCACTGCGTCCGTATCTCTCACTTGAATCTCTCACTGCGTTCCTCCTGACTCAAAGGGCAGGAGGAAAATCCATTTTGTTACTATCTTAAGCTATCCAGCTTCTGAGTACCATAGGGAAGTTCAGATACCTCCATAAGCATCTAGTTTATATTAACTAAAATTAAACACGCAACCTTAGAAAACAAGATCACAGGATATTCACAGAGTCATACTCCAGAAGGTTGCTGGTGGTAGCAGGTGCTCTTGTCTCCTCCCCTCTCCCACTCCATGTGTTTCATCTCTGCAATGCCTTAGCTGAGAAAACTCCTCCCACCACAAACTCCATCTGCATTACTGTTGCATTCATTGCAATAGAGATGTGGGGCAGGAGTCTCGTCTATTGCAGATCAGTGCAGAATAACTCCCCGTTCATGATACTGTCCTATTACATAATGCATATACTGTAAATTTCAAGTTTGCTTTCCTCAAAGGACAATGGAAAATAAAGAACCTGTGATCCTAGTCAGGGCTACAATTTACTAAAAAAATTTTTAGGAGGAACAGGTGGTTAAGTGGACTGAATTTTGCTGCATAGATATGCCCACAAATACATTTTATCTGCTCCCAACCTTTAGGCCAAGTGTGCACCAGCTCATTTTGTACACTAGTTGTCGCTATATACTGCAATTAGCTGGTGCAGTTTGCATCTTCTCTCTCCCCCCCCCCCAAGAAAAAGTAGAGCACCTCTATAAGGAAGAATTCACTCCTACAGTGCCCCATGAGCAAATCAGGTCTTGCTAAACAAATTGGACCATTTCTTATCCTAGCCATTGTCTCAGCCCAAGGAATAATGATATTTATTTTTTATAGCTGCTACAACTAAGCAACGTTCACAAGCCTCTCTTTTGCATACCCAGTAGGGTGCAAAAATGACTGCACAGTATTTCGAGCCCTAGCCCCAAACCCAAAGAGGAGGTTGTGTAGCTGATGGTCCTACTAGGTTAATGAGACAAAAGGAAAGGAAACAGGAGGCAAAACACTGGGTTGGAGATTGCCCTTCCTCCATTTTTAACACAATATACATTTTTAATTGATATCTATCCTCCCCCCAGCTCAGCCTGAGGAGGAAATGTATAAACATCAAAAATGGGTGAAAGTACTGCTAACCTCTGCAGGCCCACCCTTTAGAAGAGCAGTGCATTTGCCTGAGATATACACCTTATAGACTCTTCACACAACACACAATTCCTACACAAATATCACATCCATACAACAAAAGCCCACAAATACAATAGAATGTGACAAATAGGAAACAAATTTATTTAAAACATTAATACACTTATCCTCAGTTTAGCTCAGGGAGGTGAACAACAATGAATTAAAGCAATGTTAACTGTTTTAACAGTGGAAATGCTGAAGCAGCAGGATAAAAAACAGATTGCCATTAAAAATATTTTATCTAGAGATCCTATAGGAATAAAAATAAAAATAGAAGGACAACTTCTCATGGTCAAAAAACTTTCCTGAAGAGGGTTTTATCCATCAGTAGAAGTCCATTAAAAAGCAGGAAAAACTAGCCTTTCAGAGGTAGTTCCAGGGTGTGAGTGCAGCCACTAAAAAGACCCTCTCCCTGGTCACAGCTAAGCAAACTGGGAACTTTGAGGTGAATACGAGGCTTCTGTAAGCAGGCAGGTTTTTACAAGAGAAGGCAGTTGTGCTAGTCCCAAATCATGAACAGCACATTGATTTGGGTCCAGAAATAAATTGGAAGCCAATGCAATTGTTTCAGTAAAGGATTTATGCCCTCCCAACAGATACAATCCCCTTGCAGCCACCCCGGTTAACAACCTGGCCACAGACTTATGGTAGTTTCCATGCACTTCTCAAAGGCAGCTTCAATAATCTAGACATGATATAAGTAAGGTATGTGTCATCATGGCCAGCTCTGCAGTCTCAAGGAACAGACGTAGTGTATCAGCTGACAGTAATTTACCTATGGTTTAGACTACTATAATGTATTTTGTGTGCGGTGGCCTTTGAAATAAATTTGGAAACTCTGGTTAGTTTAAAAAAACCAAACAGCTGTGAGTATGCTAATTGGGAGAGGGTTATAATAAGAGCTCGGCCTCATGAGACTGAAAGCCTATCTAGTCCAGCATCCTGTTCTCACAGTGGCCTCCCAGATGCCTTTAAGAAGCCCACAAGCAGAAGATGAGGGAACAGCACTTTATTGATTTGTGTTTCCCTGGCAGCCAGCAGTTGGTATTCAGGGACATACATAGTCTGAATGGCCTGGTCTGTTTCTAGACCCAGCTCTGCATACTGGTGCTTACCTTTAGAGCCCTTCAGGGTTTGAGACTGTAAATAATAATGATAATATAGCAAGTTGCAACCAGAGAAAGGGATGATAGTGTCCCATTTCCAAGGTATGCCTACTAAAGATGCTCTCCTGGCTTTCCATGCTGATGCTGTTTTAGCGTTAGTTAAAGCTCTTTCTTAGTTATTTTAATTGTGAATATTAATTTCTGGTTAGTTTTTTATTTGCTCTTCTGTTTCTTTTAGATTTTATTGGGTTTTAGTTTCTTTATTTTAACATTTAATAACAATAGTGTGTATATTTGTTATAAACTTCCCAGGGATCTTTTTGGGGTGCAGGACACAAATACCTTAATATATAAATGAAAACTATGCAAGGAGCCCCCATCACACTGCACTCCTCCAGTTTCAATTTGCACATATAATTCAAAAGAGTTTGCAACAATGATGTGGCAGTAAAGTCAGGCTATTGGCATCATAGTCCTGCCTGCTATCTAAATGGCATCTTCTGATTCTGAACTGGAAATTCAGGCTGTGTATCCCTCTAAAGTTTAAACTTTGTAGTGAGATTCTGGGCATAGTTTGATGTGAAAAACAGTAAGGGCTCACAGTTAAATCCTGGATCAGAGCTGTACATATGGATGGATAAATATGTCAATTTCAGTTTCTCATTTTTCCAATCTTAAATCCAGTTCACATTTCTGCAGCAATTTTTTTTTTATAATTCTCAAGAAAATGTGTCAGCTATTAATGTGAATTTCTCACAATAAGCACATTTCTGCATGCAGTTTTGACTATTTTTTTGCAAGCAGTTTCCCAGATGCAGAATATGTTTTTTGTATGTTATTTTCAGTAATAAATGCATTTTTGTGCACACTTTCCCCAAACTCAGCAAATACAATAGAAATAAAAATCATTAAAATCTTTAAATCAGAAATAATTTAAAATGCTTGCTGAAATAAAAAAAGTCTTGCTCTCTGTAGTATTTTAATTATAGCTAATATTGAGGTAGCTACTGTTTTATGCTTGTTAATAATCCAGTGAATACTTTCTTTCCCTCCCCCTATGCAGCACCGCTGACTTTAGGACAGTTTCACCGGTCTTTTCGGCGAGATAATTTATCTCCATACTCATACCTGTCACCATCATCTCACAACCAAAATACCTTCCCACTGAAAGGTTCAGAACGGACTCCTCTTCCTCCAAGAACATGGCAGAACTCCCTTGGGATGCTCCCAGGGCAGGTGGAGACATCAACTTTTTCTGACAAAGGAGTTCCATTTCCTGTGCTCCAGAGGTTTCCAACTGAGGTAACTTACACTCTGCAGCCCAGCGCTACCTCAGTGCACATTCAGCAAGGACCACAGACGATTGCTGCATCATCCCAGAAATATACCAGTTACGCAGCTTCAGCACCATACTCCCAAGCTTACTACCCAACAGGTAACCTGATCTAGGTATTTCAGAAAACAACAACATACAAGTGTGCTTTAATGCAGGGTGGGCAGAAAGCAGATGGTAAATAATGGATTATTCAGAATAGATTGGCAAGAGTTTCTGACTCCCAGTTGTTTAACAATAGCAAGAACAGACTGCCGCCCCCCTCACCTAAAAAAAAGCCTGATAGAAGCTTTGATCTGTAGTAATTCAGATATAGAATGATACTTATGTAGGGTATTCAAGTGTAGGGCTCATGGATTATAGGGTAGACCATTTACCCTGCCCCATGGGCCACTATTTTGAATGTGGCTTCCTTCACAGGCACAGTTTTGTACCTTTATCCAGTTGCAGGACATTCATTTGGTGGATTTCTCATCAAAGTAATTCCACAAGCCTAAGTTCTGTCCAGGATGGATATATATTATATATAGTGGGAAGAAGAAAATGTGGATTATTTTTAATCTCATAGTCCCATCCACTGTCCTCATTATATATTTTGGAAGGAAATTTGTGACACTATTGTAGGGCATTTAGGGTAGAATCACCATTCCTCATTTTCTATTTTTTAGCTGTCCATCCACACAACATCGTTACCAATCTTCTTATTTTCCTGGAGGCTTTTCTTATGGCTATTTGAAAAATGGTTCATAGTGCTCCTTTTTCATCTTTTCAAAATGTGTGGTTTAATTGCTTATAGTGGGCAGAGGAATCTATCACCGTTTTTCATATCTGCTGCAATTGTTTTCTGGTGTATGGGTTGAGAACGCTGTATTGGTGCTGCTTTCCCAGCAGGGAGACAAACTTCAACTGATCAGTGTTCCTGGATGTATTCAGATCTTACCACAATGGCGCACAACCAGATTCAGAAGAAGGAATATATAAAGTGAAGTGACCTCTGAAATGCAGTGGACATTATGTGAATAATGTTGTGCATATACAATATAATACGTTACATATGGGTAGAGAGAAAAAAGTATGAAGTTAACAAAAATATCACAACAGAAGGACAGAAAAAAATTAGATACTCTAAACAAAGTGTATGCCCACTAAGGAACAGGCATGGCTTATGGCTCTTCCTTTGTTCACCTGAAAATTATGTTACAGTACTTCCCACCTTTGCCCCCCATTGTTTAATTCATTCATTCAACAATGGGGGAAAAGTTTGTATGCACAGATCAGCTCTTGTGGGAACAAAAAAAGGATGCTACACTTGGAAGAGATTCATCTGCTAATTGAAAGCAAACATGCAGAACAATCTGGCTTACACATCCCTCTGCAGCAGGCTTGTTTGGAAGAGTCCCAAGAAGAGCAGCAGGTACGCAGCCGTCCCTTCTTGTGGCTTCCTTGCTAAGATTGGGTTTTAGGTACCATTACTGGAGCCAGGTTGGGACAGATAAATCTGACCTATGGGACACAATTTATTGTAGAAATGTTGTGCAAACCAGCCCTGAGTCTGGTTAATTACCATTCTTGGGCTTGGAAGGTGTTTTTCTGGGTCATATAGAGAGGTAACCCCCATGGGGTCTTTTTTGCCAATATTCAGAGCATGGTGCTTGGGCTATCTACATGAGGTTTTACCTGCAGCAGGCACCTCTAGCCTAAATTCATTACTTGCCTCTTATTTGAAGTGCATTACAGCCTGCCATGCCAGCAGTGAACTGATTTCATTTTAGTTTGGATGAGACAAGCAGTTCTTTAAATTTTAGAGCTTTTGTTTACAACACAATAAGTTTGCAATTGCCACTCATTTGTTGGGAGAGTATGGATCCTGATATATCTTGAGGGTTATTCCGGTCCTAGTTACAATAGTAGGAAAATGTAATTGCCCCTTGAGCTAGTACCACACTTGTGAACATAAGTTGGTTGCCAAATTACAGCAACTGCCCTGTGGGAAGGGGCCTCTGATGCCTGCTCCTGCTCCAGTGAGGCTGGTGTAGTTCTTGGGTCACCTCCAAACTGTTAGTTTTCTGAAGGGATTCAAGCACATACCAGAAAATTTAGGTTTGCACAAGTAAAGTGGAGAAATCCACTTAAAAAAAAAAAAGCTGACTTGTTGCAGTTGGAAAAGTGATGGGAAAATGTGTGGGATGAACACGGGATTAACAGGCAACACCTCACAAGCAGATCAGAATGAATTTTCAATGTCGTATAGCCTCTCTGCAAAATCAGAACTCATGACCAATAAAGACTTGATATAGTCTAGCCTCCATGTAAGCTTTGTGCAAGCAAATGTGGAAGAGCTCTGTTGTATTTTATAAGTGCTGTTAGCCACCTTGAGGACACTAGTGAAAAAGCAACTAAAAAAATAATACATGAGCGCAGCGTGGAATTTATTTGTTTAACAAAATTTATGTAAAACCAAAGAAACATCAAAGTGGTTTACAAAAAAGTGGAATACGGTTGCATGATTGTTATATACCTTTTAAAGTGTGCTTTGTAAGATCACTGCAAAAAGCAGTACAAATCCATACTCACTCATCCCACTGGCTGATGTACTAAATAAGTTTTATCATTTATGTTCATCTATGGTGTGAATGTCTTCTAAATTAAGAAAGAAAACTGGAAACAAAATAAGATAGACATTTATTCATACGTCAAAATCTCGACATTGTTGAGCAGGACCATATACTTTTCAGTAGAGCATGGGATTTTTAAAACGGAAATAGTAGCAAACATCAGCAAAGCTATTCTCTCTTTTGGCAAGAGTACCCTGCTATTTTTGAAACCCTGTGTTTTTGCTTTTTATGTATGTCTTTGCCAAGCTGTGCATTCCTCCTCTTTAATACCTCTCTGAAACCAGGCTGTTCCTTCTCCATTATGTGCAGATAGAATATTGCATTTTTGTGCTAGTTTGGAGCTAGTAGAACTATAGTATGTATTTAACAATACAATCCAAAGAGGTTTATTAATGGTTGGGACAGTTTATTATTATTATTTTACCTTTTCTTCCCCTTTCCAGCTGTATTACAGTGTTGCTCTCCACCTACCCACATGGATCCCTTAAGTGGCTGTGCTAGTCCTACTGCCTCAACCTATACACATTGCAGTTATTTTCAGGTGAGTCAAATAAGCAAGTACATTGGCCATGATCTAATGAGCCACTTTAGGCATACCTAATGCAATATTTGACTTTGAAGAGCAGACTCTTTTGATGTGCGCATCGCAAACTGTTTTTGAAGTTCTCCTCTGTTTCAAAAGTGGCTTGCTATATGCCAGAGAGGACCTGCAGATTGAGAAACACAAGACCAAAGCTTCCTTGGTCACACAGAACAAACTGAACATGTCTTTGGATCATAGCCCATGTATCAAAAGAGTTTCATTCTGGTTCGCTACTTCAGCTACATATCAATGCATAAGAAGCGTTGTTTTGCAAAATTGAAAAATAAATGGAAAGAAAACACTTCATATAGTCAGAGAGCTGGAAGGGACATTGTAGGTTATCAAGTCAATGTAAGATCTGCAATGGAAGAGACAACTACAGCATCCTTCACTGACGTCCATCCAGTCTCTGCTTAAATAATTCATAAATGAAAGAATAGCGTGTGAACTCTTTACATTGTTTTGGAGCCAAATGGATTGATATAAACAAGTACTCACAAATAACTATTTAAGTTTCAAAGAGAAGTAAAATTACTTTTCCTTTTAAAATCATTTTCTTCTAAAATCGTTTTGCCTTACAAAAACCTTAACTAAAACTGTCTGAGGCCTTGTTATTCACCCCATGTCTCATTGCCATACCACTTTACCCAGTATAGGGAGTAATGGGTCAGTTAAAGTCCAGAAGGCTAAAGGGCTGTTTAGTGGAGGCAGCCAGAATACACACACACACACACACACACACACACACACACACACATACACACACGCACACACACCTGGTGGGCTTGGCTTGGCTTGACTGTTTACCTTTCTTCTCTCACAGTGCAGGCCACAATCCTTTCCATCTGATGTGTTCATGGTATTGAAATAAAACATTTTTGTTTTTAATGAACATCAAAAATGCAGCAGCTCAGTGGTAGAACACCTCATTGAAAAGTTATCAGGTTCAATCCTCAGCTTCTCCAGCTAAATCTTTGTAAATCATCATCATCATCATCATCATCATCATCATCATCATCTCGATACACCAGGGTATCTGACATAGTATAAGAAGCTTTCCATGTTCATATGTTCCTAACCCAAAAGGCGTTAATAATGCTTCATGCCCCTTGTCTGCTCCATACTTATAAATTACACCTCATTAGACAAGGCGTATTGTTCATTTGGTTGGACAAATGGAAGTGTTTGAATTATTAAGCCAAACCAGAATGATAATGTTAACATGGTTTTAATGCATGTTTGTATATGATTTGGTGGCATTTAACATTGTTTGTGGAGGGCCCAGTTGGCATTGTTGAAAGAGCATAACGTATATGCCAAAAACAAATAGATAAATGGAATAAATATATTTGTTGCCTTTACCTTGCCAGAACCCACCAATGCAATCTTCATACCCTGTTGAATTTCTACCTTCTAACTGGTCCTGCAACACCTCTGATGAAAACAAGAAGACAGAAGTAAACTTGGAGGCTGTCTTCCAGATTGTAGATGAGATGCATTCATCTCCCAAGTTGGAAATGGTGAAGGTGGAACCAGTGGAGAGCCAGTGTCCAACTTCACAGCCAAACCGAGGCCAGCAGTTACTAGTTAATCCAGGGAACAATGATGCACCTTCTTCAGGCCAAACTAGCCACCTAGAACCTCTGACACCTGTGGGCTCAGATATTACATCCTTTGTGGTGGAATCAGAGCAAGCTATAGCATGTTCCTTGCCACAGTCTCCTGAGTTTATTTACACTATCCACACCACTGAACCAGTGGAGAATACTACAGCACAAATAGTGCAGCAGCCTGCAGCCACGCAGCCAACAGCAACAAAGCTGAAAGAACAGCTGAACCAATCTTCAACACAGTCTTCCATGGTGTTTGTACAGGAGGAACTTCCCTTCAGTCAGCCGCAGGTATGGTGTAATGCAGTGCAAAGGGGTACAACATTCTGCAGTGCTAACCTAGCCTGAATCTTTTTATATGACAAACCAATATTTATATTGCTGCCAGTATAACTTATATTTATAGCATTGTTCATTTTCCAAAGTTATAAACATAAATATTCCATACTGCATGTCACATAGACTATTTAGATCACTGTATAGGTTTTGCTGAAAGACGTAATTCAGAAAGTTACATAGTATGGTACAGTGGTTAGTGGGCTAAGACTGGGGAGACTTAAGTTCAAGTCCCCACTCAGCCAGAAAGCTCTCACTGGTTGACCTTGAGACAATCCTTTTCACTCAGTCCAATCTTGCTCACAAAATTCTGAGTACATATAAGATAGGGTGTAGGGAAAACGCTAGTCACTTTCTTGGTCTCCTTAAAGTAAGGGCAGGATAGAAATGTTTCAGATAAATAATATGGTGTAAAGTAACATCTTCAAGGGACTGTTAAAAGGACATTTATGTGAACACTTCATGGGGGATTTTTGTGTGCATTTTTTTAAGGAGGATCCCAGTATCAAGTGTCAGACAAATCCATCAGAGACAGTTGTGTCTTCAGAGCAGATAGGATTCCTCCTTTCGGAGGTGGGTCCTCTCAGCAAATGTGCCAAAGATTCAGTTTCCTCCATCCAAACCAAATGCAGAGAAAGAAGGAGCAGTTCACAGAAGGGCAAATCCCCTGGTAAGAATGGCAGGCGTTAAGGATTTGTTGAAACAAATGTATTGTTATGCGCCACCTCAATCTCTGAGCTGTGTGAAATTCCTGGGCTTCCAGGTGCTTACCCAGGGGTTGTGCTTTCTTTTGGGAACGAGGCACAGCAGAGACTGAAGTGTCTTTATGATATATGGTTTATTTACACATATATACAACCAGAGCCTACAATGGAAGGGTTAACAGTATCAGCACTCCAAGAGGTTTTTGTTTTTCCCATAGCCACAGGCTTGGATTCAAACATTGCTTTTGACTCTCTTTCTAGCTTGCTGCTTTTCTTCTAGGTCACACCCCTCCTAAACTCTAAATTCTGGTTTTATCTGTTGAGGGAGGGCCCACCAACCATTTGTGTCTCCCACAGAGCCCCTAAGCCCCCTTAAGCCTCTTTAATAGCTCATCACCCAGGCCATCACCTCACAGGAAGCTAGGTTGGCTTGATTAGATTTTAACATTTGCTGGATATAGGGATTAATGGGATCTGGTACCCATAAACTCAAAGCAGTTTTTATACTAGGAATGTGTACCAGCCATAAGATTTGACTGTTGCTTTGTGTCTCTCAGGACTGAATTAGATTTGTTAAAACTGAGGGTGTTGTGTTCTCCACATTCACTATAATGTCACCTCTAAAAATGGCTATACCTTTCCCCCTGTTTTCATTGAACTGAATAAAATTTGCATGCATAGCAGATCATCCAGGGGTTTTGTGCAGAGCACCTTTAAACTTTGATTTTTTAAAACAAAGGGAAAGTCTACATTTTCATTTTCTGTCATAGTTGAATGCAATTTGCAGGTATGGTCACCCCTTCTGAGGGAATGGAGCCTGCCTAATTTCACAATGATGGCTGTAGTGATTCTCCTGCAAGGACAGAATTTACCATTTTGGGGTGGGTACATAGGGGAAGGAGTGGGATGGTGGTTGAAGAAAGAGCATATATCCCTAGGAATGGGGTGGGCATGTATCACACCCCAGCAAATGCTCAGTATTAAAGATGGTTAGCACTAACAAGAGTTTATTCATAATCAAGGTGTGAAGTTGGTTCATAATCCTGGTTAGAGAATGCATCATGATTAACCTTGGTTCCAGTGTAACCTTTAACAGTGCTCAGAGTGACCGAGGAAGACATTAAACATGAGAGGCGAGCAGGTAGGGGAGGGAGTGTAGGATCTGCTGACCTTCTGCTGATCTCTGGACAATGATTAAGGGACAGAGTTAAATCTCTCTTTGCCCTGTCAGTAATACATTTTTATCATGAAGCACATTGTAGATGAGTAGGGGAGAACTACATGTTACATTACACACTTGTGTCATGAAATCCTGATTCTTTGCAGAGCAAACCCTGGAAGGCGTGCACAGCACTAGACAAGGGTTTGGCAAAAAGGTAGAGCTCCATCATTCTCTGGGACTCTGCTCGTACAGAAGTTGTTGTTTAATTTATGACTGACCTTTTACAAGTGTTTCAAGGCAGTTAATAAATATGCCATAAATACTGCTAAACAAATTTAAACCACACAAAACAACTAAATATAGATTTTAAAATAATACAAACTGGGCAACTGGACTGAGATCTTTTCATTCAGAAACAAAAATATATTGAAGTGCTTCTAGATTGTACAGACCCCACATACCTCTTGTGTGCTGTTCCACAGAACAGGGGCAGCCACCCTGAAAGCCCTGCTCTAAGTTACTACTGAGTGGGCTGGCTGGATAGCTCAGCTGGTTAGAGTGTAGGCTTCTGTTACTGCTGCCAGTGCTCTGGAACCATTTTTAATTTACTGACATGGGGCTTGAACCTCCCAAGGATAAAGGCAGGTATTGGTGGGTGAGTTTCATGTGGAAAGTAACTGCAAGGGAAGGCTTGAGCACTCATTTCTGCCTCTTAAGATGTAGCATGCATTTCCAGTGCCCTCCAAAGCAGATATTGAATTGCCCTTTCCATTCCTCCTAGATCTACATCTGCTAGTGGATGTGGCTTGCAAACAAGAACATTTTCCAAAGGAAGAAGAATTAAGGGAGTGAGAACTTGGTGGAAAGTGTGTGCAAATGCTGAGTAGTGGCCAGCTGGGGAAGAGCAGTGCCTTTCACTCCAAAAGGACTTTGGATACTTTCCCTTCGTTATTAACAAAACACTCTCCTTATCTGGTCATTTTTGTTTCACATGTAAATAGTCCCGTCATTGTTTTTATTATACCTCTTTCATAGGTTTAAATATTTTTTCTGGTCAATTTCTCCTGATTTATTTGCCCAAACTCTTTAAAAGTAGAAAACATGGTCTCTTGATAAACAGAAAAACTTAACATTCTCAGGGAGCTGTTCCAGTTGCAGAATGTTCTTTGTTTTGCACTGGAATGTCTACACTGTGTTGTAGCAAGCAGCAGCAGCAACTTCTCCCACCCTTAGGACTGTTTAAAATTCATTTGGAGAGCATTTAAAGGTAGAGGGTTTTCCAAAACAAACAGAACTCAAAGGAACTTGAGGTCTCAAAATCTGAGGTCCAAATCGGTCATTAATTCTAGAAAGGCACTCAGAATGATGAGCTCATATTCTAGGTGATTGCACAAGAAGTTTTCTTCTTTTTTGCATTTGTTCCTTTTCAACAGCAAATATTATCTTGTCTAAGAGAACAGCTGCTGCATATTTTATGTTAATGTAGCATTCTTGGGTTTTAATAATTTCCTCATTCTAGAGGCACTTTATAATAATTAGTTAAGGCAATTGTTGTTTTACTATATTGCTTAGTTTAAATATATCTTCTCAGGCTATTTTAACTTGTTTAACCTAATTATATTTATTGATAATATATGTTAAAGAGCCATGTCTTTGCACTCCTATTTATTTGTGTTGTAAGTATATTGGAATATATGTGTGTGTGTGTGTGTGTGTGTGTGTGTGTGTGTGTGAATGATGTAGCACGATGAGAATGTGCTTTAAGCTAGTTCACTCATATTTTCAGTGTCAAATTCTGCAACTGTGAAAAATGCACAAGAAAGTACTTGAAAAAAGCAGAGAGAACAAACAGATCTGCAGCTTATTGCTCTCTTACATTCGTTATCTCCCAGTACCCATGTGAACAGCAGGATGAACCAAGGTCAGATGTACATACTTGGCTGGAGCCTCATATTAGACAGAGATCTTAATGTTATGTCTTTTCCTTCAGAAATGCCATTGCATATCTTACCAGATATTTTGAATACTTTGAGATAGCCCTCAATTAGTCTTCTGCAACCTTGTTTGTCCAACTTGAAATTCAGTATTATTTTAAAACAAGCAGGTCAAATTGAGCTGGGAAATGCTATTGTAATCAGGGACTATCTAGCAAGGTCTCTGAGATGCTGAAACTGAATGGTAAGAGTTGTAGTAGTCATGTTGCTTGAATCCAAAATAGCTTAGCGATGGGTGTTTGGCGCCAGACTAGTATTGATCCATATTAATGCAGGCAAAACTGATTTTTTGACACACCTTCATAGGATTATTCCAAAATATCTCTAGTAGTCATTTATGAGCAATCAGTAAAGTAAGAGCTTTCACATGGGTCTGTAGTTTTAAAGCGGAATTAGGAAATTGTATTTATTATCTTTCTCCTGTCCATGAGCTAATTGAAACAAAGAAGCCAAGGAGCTGGATCTCCTGCCATATTTATAGGCACAGTTATTTAATTTTACTGGCTCTTGAGCATTTGTAAGATAGCAAAAGAGAAAGGACATTCACACTGTCTAAAGAAATCTGCATAGAAATCTGCACAGTATCGCTGAAACTAATAGAATAGGGTTAACTCTCCAGAACAGGTCTTCTCAGTGTTTCCACAGTTTTAGCCCTAATGTATGTAGTCAATAAACAATAAAGTGCCCACTCCAAAGAAGTCTACAGTTTCATAGTTTGTTTTAAACTGAGTAGTGAATTACAAAAACATCCCACCCACTAAGTGTGAAAGGAGACTTGCATATCCATTGAGTTGTAACCTACTGTAATGATATAATTCTGTCTTAAAGATCCAACAGCCAAGAAGCCTTAGGAAGTGATGGAGGTATTGTTCTGCCGCTGAAGACAAAGCCACACCAGTGGAATGACTGGCAGACCTCCCCTAGTATGTTGGTGGAAGCCTCCGCCAGTGTGGATGATCTGGAGTGGACAGAAACAGGGTGTATTGTGGGCATAAAATTGTTACTCTGTGTTGCTCCTCTTTATTTAAAGCAAGAAGTTAGAAACCATCGTACACAACACTTTCAACCTAGATAATGTCAGATAATTAACTAACAGAGCTCACAGAACTATAGTACTGTATCCATATTCAGCTTGCCACAGTTGTACAAAAGGTGAAGCTGGCTAAATGTTTGGATTTTGGCAGTTTTCCTTTTATTTCAGATGATATAGTTTTTCTCTGTACCTAAACTGATTTTATTGAAAAAATAGATTTTGTCACAAGTTTCTGTACATTGCAGGATACTTGACTTTCTAGTAACCTGAACACTGTAACCAGTATATCACATGTGAAGTTACAACTCCCACTTGCAAACTTACTCACCTCTTAGTGATGTCAGAGGAGAATAATACAGTAGTTGAATTCCAGGTCTCTGACATCAGCATGACCTGAAATCTTCTTTGCAGTGGCTACGGCGGGGTGGGGTGGGGTGGCGGCAGTGGTGGAAACATCTCCTGAATCAAAATTAACAAGAGCTGAAGAAAAACTGTGGGATACACAGTTCTCTCGGCTGTGAATTGCTTCTTGCTCCTGTGTGGAAGTGACTTACAGATACTAGCCTCTGTGCTATTTAAAGTGCTACAGTGAAGCTGGTTAGTCTGCATTGGCAAATGAAGGAGCCCTAACAAATTTTTTGGACTGAACTCATTTGACTTTTAATTTCCATCTGTGCTCTTGTTGCGTGCAGTTCTTTGGAAGGGAGAAGTGAGCAAATCTGGCTTGCATAGAACAGATGATTCGGTTGTCAGAAGTGAAGTGAAGGCTGTACTTGAATGCAGTTTAGCCGTGGATCAGGAGAGGGAGTCTAGGAGCTCTGAAAACCAGATTTAGGGGGTGGGGTCGTTGCCTTTGGCTGCTCCACCCTCACTTTGTGTCAGCAGGTAGAAAGTGCTTGCAGTCCCAGGGGAGGGAGTCAGAGAGCAGAGAGTACAAGCTACGAGCCACAGGTTTTTTTGGAAGGGTTTTTGCCTCCCAGGAGCTGATCCAGTGGTGCTGTTCTGGAAAGGAAGCTCTCCCACGACCTCTGCAGAGCTGCCCAAGTCCACTCTACCCCACGGGTCCCTGCTACTCCTTTGAAGAACAAGATCACATTCTCCCTTAAAGCAACCTTCCGAAGTTTGCCGCTGGATTTCTGCTGTTTGAAGCAACTTCTTTCCTGCTCCCTGCTCAGACTTGCTTACTGTATCTGCTGAAAGAAGGGGAGGTTGTTCTGCTCAAACTCAAAAGGAGTTTTCAGAAGTGCTCCTGGATTCCTAGCAAGATTTTTTTTTAGGTTGCTTTGGAAGCTAGATTGTTGCCACGCCTGGCCCACGAGTCTTCAGCCTGGAGTCAATTTTTCCTTCTGATTCAGACTGGAATTTCACATTTACCTGTATAGAATGTCTCTGCAAGTCTCCTCACTCTCCCCTCACTCCCTGAAATCTGTAAGTAAGATTCAGCACACATTTTGATTGATTACTGAAATATTTTTTTGTCCAGGATTTGTAGTGAACCTTCCAGCTGTTACTTAAACCCATGGATTCTCGGAGGCAAACTACATACCAGGTTTGCATGCCACTTAAAAAAAATATTTTCCCTCCTTTACTTGACTGAACAAACATTTTCACAGATAAATGTCTATGACTTTGTGCAGTCATGAAGATTTCCGGTGGATATTTTTTTTCTAATGTTTAGGATGCCTTCTTTCATGTTTTCAGTAATGCACATCTAAAAGCGGATATATTAATTCCGAGATTCGTATAGGAATGGAATAAAACGCACAGGTGTCTCTCTCTGTAGTTGTTTTTCCTGTTTGGGACCTTTTTAAATTTCCGAGATCTGAAAACATCTGAGCAATGTCTTGTTCCTTTCATGAATTTAGGGAGTTGCAGATTATACCATCTGGATTAAAAATGACAAACGGGTGGAAAATTCCAACCTAGAAGATTGATTTTAATACCCACAACCAGGTGACTGAGGTGTTGGCACCAGAGGCAGGTGGAGAGAAATAGATGAAGACATAGCTGATGACAGTGATCTTAATTTAACATGAAAAAAACTGGTTGACTGTTCTGACTCCTAAATGGAGCCCCTTTCCGGTCACCATTGCCTGTTCATGTGTGGCATGAAAAGGAGAG
This sequence comes from Podarcis cretensis, assembly GCF_951804945.1. Lineage (NCBI taxonomy): Eukaryota > Metazoa > Chordata > Lepidosauria > Squamata > Lacertidae > Podarcis > Podarcis cretensis. Next base: position 15,224,685 of record NC_137185.1, read on the forward strand.
AGAGACAAGAATAGTTAATGTTCTTGGAGAGGAGTAGATGGGAAAAGTAACTCACTGGTCAGAAGTCAACAAGGGCTGCTAAGGCCATCTGATATCAGGAGATTGGCCCTGTTTGCCATCCTAGGATATAAGAGGCTAAAAGGATTTGGGAAGCAGAGATTGTCTTTCCATGGGGAACTGCCTCTCTCCAACCACCAGTTCTGACACCCTTCCCAGAAGAACCCAAGAGCTCTTTGTACCCTACGCTCCCCGAGCCCCCTTGGTTCTGCTTACAACGTCTGAGTTCATCTGGAGAAGGAGGAGGAGGAGGACCTGACCTGATCCTTGTAATCTTGTGGAGCTTGAGGCCTTCATACACGTGGCACGGAGAAACCCTCCTAGCACGGGGGAAACAAGGAGAACCCGGAGGTAGGGACGGCAGGTAACCCTGCTCTGTTTTCTCCTCTGACCCATTGACTGCCGCTGCCACACGGAGGGCTTCTAATCCTCAACAATTTTTGCCTGTTGTTGGAACCTGCTGGCGGGGTGAGGACACATTCCTGAGCAGTATGTGTGGCCGGAGCGCACTGCTGCACCTGGGAGCATGAGTGTTGGCCCCCAGCTACAGCTGGCAGTCCTCTGGCCTTGGCTGCTAATGGCTACGCTGCAGATACGCCTGGGCTACTCAGGACTGGCTCTGGTGGCGGCCATGGAAGCCGAGCGCTCTTTGGCCCAGAAGGCAATCATCCGGGTGATCCCTCTGAAGCTGGAGCCCCTCACACTGGAAGGAGTCTTCGCAAGTGTGGCCGAGGTCACCCCAGCTGAAGGGAAACTGCTGCAGGTAAGAGGACCTTTATTCTGCTTCCCCCCAGCCCCTCTCCCTGCCCCACATCTGTCCAGTGGTTGGTCTGTTGACTACAGGGGACTTCCATTCCACCAAGAAACTAAAGCCTCAGAGTTTTCTTTCTTGTGGAGGTGCCCACCTGTCTGGTTTTCAGTGTTTTTTTCAGAGTGATAGATGTGCTGTGAATTACTCCTCTTTCGGCTGCTAGGCAAGCATAAGGTTAGGGACATGTAGCTTCCATGCAAAAGTGTGAATTCTCTTTGTGAATGAAATGTGAAGGCACCAAATACCCGAGGCTCTCTCTCTCTCTCTTGGATGCATCATTTTGGTCTTCCTCCATTGCATCCAGAAACCTTTCCTTCCATTTGGTTTCTTTTGGTGACAAGGTGCTTTTCCAAATAGTCACCTCCAGTGATCTGCTCCCTTCTCCTGTCCCAAAGAGCTGTGTTCTGAAGTGATGGCCATGTACCTTCTGACCATGAGTTTCTACTATGACTCAGAAACCTCAGTCATGGGTCCTCTTGTTTTGGTCATGAGAGGGAGAGATGCACGAAGGGGCTTCTTGCAAATGGGGAAACCCATCGCCCCTCGTTGTGAAGCACAGTCTATTGTGATGGAGCACAGCTGCTGCTCTGCGTTCGTGTGCCATCTTGCCTCGCAACCTGTGACTCACCTCGCAGGGTCCTCACATGACTTGAGTTCATTGTTCTCAAGGCAAGTAGTACAAAGCCCAGCCGATGCCCTGTAGTTTACAAAATCCAGTTCAGAACCCTTAATGAGTTGGAAGCTGCCGACAGTGGTTGAATTTAGCTGGGCTGAAACCAAAATTGTAAATGAGTTGGAGCAGTTGCATTGGATTGAACTGGTTTGAGGGGGCTACGTGGGAGACAGAGAAGAAACAAAAAGTGGCAGATTTATTGGGTGGTTTATGAATGCCCATGTGAACAGAAGAAGATAAGAAGAGCCTGCTGGATCAGGACAACGACCCATCTGGTCCAGCATCCTGTTGTTACAGTGGCTGACCAGATGCCTGTGGGAAATGCACAAACATAAGAGCACTCCTATGGCTCAATGGATCAAATTGTTGAGGTCCAGGAGTTGAGGGATTAAGAATGCAACTGCCCACTAACATGTGAGAGAACATGAGTCTTCTCTTGGGTTCCTGTGTCTTGTCTTGGTGGTGTTGGTAGAGCATCCATCTTGCATGTGGAAGGTCCTTGCTTCTTATATTCCTAGCATCTCCATCTCAAAGGATCTGACGTGAGTAGAGCTAAGAGCCCTGTCTGTGACTCAGAGAACCTCTGCCAGTCAAAGTAGAAAATGTTAAGCGAGTTGGACCAATTTTTCAATGCAGCACCAGGCAGCTTCATATGATTAAAGGAACATGTACTTGTTTGGGGCAGGCCTATTTAAATGTGGAAGAGCCTTGCATCATTGCTGACATCACTTATTAAAGGATCTCAGGTAACAGGCTGGGAAAGACCTCTCTCTGCATGATATCCTGGCTGCCAGTCAGAGTAAGTGATACTGGCTGCAAGGAGCAGCAGCACAAGGCAGCTTCGTACATTGCATTGGATTTATTTACTTTTCGGCAATGTTCACTAGATGTCTGATGCTGACATCAGTCAATCACAGCTTAGATGCTAGTAGTGATAAAGTTGGCTCTGGATACTTGTTCAGAGAGTTTTGGGCAAATGATTACCTTCTGGAGATGCAGAATCTTATCTCGCAGAGCGGAATTAGATGGTTCTGGAATAGAACATCTCTGATAATTGCAAACGAGAATAAGGCTGCCTCCTGCACACTTCCAGAGCAAAAGAATGTCCCGTCACCTTGATCTGACTATCTCAATCTTTTTTAGAATCCTAGAACTGCAGAATTGGAAGGGACACCACAGGGTCAGTTAGTCCAACCCCCTACAATGCAGGAATTACAGCTAAAGAATCCATGCAAGAGTAATATTAATATTACTCATAGTTCTTATATCCCGCCTTATTTTTCCAAGGCTCTCGGAGAAACCTATATGGCATACACAGTAATTTAGCTTATTTTATCTTCAGAACAACCCTACAATATACATTATTACTGAGAGATAATAAATGGCCCAAGGTCCCCTATTATTTATTTATTTTCATGCCACTGATATGCTTGGAAGTCCAAAAGGACCAGTCCCTGCCTGATGAAGGAACGTAGAGGAATTTGACAACAGGGGAAGTGGAGGCAGGGAAAGAATGTGCAATTATTCCATTAATTTCTTAGATTTATTTCCTGCAACTTTCTTCAACATGTATGCATATTTAGGCTTGGTGACAGACTAAGTTACAGTAAAGCATGGTTGTGCGGAAGACTTCCTAGAAAAGTTGGGTATTAAGGGGGAATTTGAAGGAAGTGAGAGATGGTAGCATCCATGCATTGTGGGGGAGCAGGTCCAATCAAAGGAGAAAAGATGGGGTCATATGAGAGGGCTGTGGGTCCCATCCATCATGTGGCTGATTCAAGGCCCATATTTATTTATTTATTCAGTCTGTGGCACCAAGTACATCATACCGGCTTTCAAACATCTTGTCATGAGCTGAAAGGCCCCTGCTGGGACCCGGTGCTAGAGAGAGCATGATTCTGCAACTGTTATTTGTGCCTTTCATAACTAACAGGTTAGGGTTGCTGCTATGTGTTCTGTGTAGAACTGCCTTTAAAAATGGCAGTGGCTCACATAATGATGGTCAATAGCCACAATTGCACTCTGTGTGTTCGGTATGAATTGTTTATTGTTGTTGATGCTGCAGGCAAATTTAATAAAAACTTTTTTTAAAAAGAATAAACTGCCAGAATGTTATCTGAGCCTATCATATGGAGCCTACAATTTAGAGGGCTGGCTTTAGCCTTTGGAGCCGCCAGACCCAAAGTGGGCTATATTGCCCCTTCCGGAGGGGGCAGTGTGATTCCCTAGGGGACTTGAATTAACTAAACTACATAGTGTTAACGGGATTTTGAATAAGCATGCATTGAATTGTTGCCATTTCATGTTTTACTGTGTTTATTCTCTTCCTTAGTGTGTCATGCAAACTGCTATTCTGAATAATTCTTTTTATATGCCTCATCCACACTATATATCGATTTCATACCACTTTAACAGTCATGGTTTCCCCCAAGGAATCCTGGGAACTGTAGTTTGTTATGGGTGCTAGAAACTGTGAAGTGACTCCCACCTTTCTCCCAGGACTATAATTCCCAGAGTTCCCTGGGAAGAGGGATTGACTGTTAAACCAGTTTGGCATGGATGTGCCCTATAGTGTGTGGTAAGGGGCATTCCGAATGATTGTATGGGACCAAGGGGATGGTGGCCCCCCCAAAATTGGGAACCACGGATTTAGAAATCTACTCTGAGTGGGACTAACATTAGATACAACCCATAAGCTTTTCCATTGTTGGCACTGATATTATGCAACACTCTCCCAAGGGACACCAGTCTCCATCACCTTCTGGCTGGCAATAAAATTCCAGTTATTCATTGAGGACAGGGAGGCATTGAGATAGGGCAGGCTGATTGTGAGTAGCTTCCTTTTGACCCCTTCTGTTGGCTGCTGCTATTTGTTATTCCTGCTGTGTTGATTTGACCTCCTGCCCGTTATAAATTGCTTTATAATCTTTTTATTGTGGTAGTCCACCCCGGGAGGTCTTTCATTTGGAAAGTGTTTGAAGTCAATAAACAACAAGGAACTTGGGAGCCCACAGTGATACCTGGAGGCCAATTGCCGCAAATAACTTCTAGGTCAAAAGCTCAAAATCTGGCAGCTACACATCTGGTAAGGCCACCTCTGAATCCATTGTCCAAGCAAGGCAAGGACTCAGTGGTGACTGTTTTTTTTTAGGGTAGTGGCACCTCTCAGCACCTCTCTTCTGCATGTGTCCAGGACTTCAAACAGGCTGATATCTTCTGTGCATCCTTAGAATCCAACAGGGCCATTGCTGGCTGCACCACATGTACCAGCAATCTTCAAAATTTATTTTTGAATGGACGTACCCATGTTCCCTTGAGAGAAAGTGGGTACTGAAATGACAATAATAAAACCAATTTTTAAAGAAAGAAAATAACTATATGCGAACATATCAACTAATCAAAAAGGAAGTCACAAAAACACACATACAAAATGTTTCTTAGCTTTAACAAAAGGTGAGCAAAGAGGCATAATTCCTCTGATCTACAGGAATGTCCTTGTTCCACAGTATCAGGGCCACAGCTGCTAAGGATGTGCTTCTAATTCTCAAACTGCACAGGTAGATGGTAGCTGAAACAAGGCCTGTTTTGATGAATAACAATGGCAGGAGGGTTGATGCAAGGAGATGCAGTCTTTAAGGATGTGGGTCTCAGCCAGTGCTGGTAAAAAAAACCCAAACCCAAAACCCCAGTCCCCTGAATTGTGCACAGAAGTGCACGTTGCCAAGGCTGCTAAGGACAGACTGAGCACACTTCCTTTTCCTGAGCTTCTTGTGCTACCTGAAGCACTTCCAACATCTTCAAGGGCAGTCCAATAGCAAGCACATTGCAGCAGTCCATCCTGAAGACTTACACATTATGTTGCACAGATCTGTTTCAAGGGACAAGCGCTTGATCTTCTGAGGGATTCTTTCAACATTGGGGGTGGGGGTGGGAGGGGAAGCTGCCATTCAGGCATCCTGTCTGAATGGCAAAAGATGCACAAATCCAGGGCAGAACCTGCCAGGTTGAGCTTCTGCAACATCTGCTCAAAGACAGAACAGTTTTAGAAAATCAAAAGTCGGTTTAGGTTAAGGGGATGGATGCCCATGCAGCTTGGGGAAAGGAGAGGCCTTTAGGTCGTTCTGAGTTGGAATTGAAGGTGTGGGCAACATGGAGTAATGCCCTGGCTCTCATATTCAGGAGGGTCAAGTAGCAGAAATCAAGGATAGTGTAAATGCAAAAGGCTGATATGAGATGAAGCAGACAAAGAGCCAAAAGAGGTCCCTCTCAGGAGGGAGGGAGAAAACCCTGCTCCGCACATAGATCTGCCACTCTAAGCCCCAATCCAGTGCCAGAGGGTCTGTGTGGAGAGACTGAGGTGTGTAGCGCTGTAAACCTGGGGTTTGCCTGGTCAGGTGAGGGAGCGGGGTGGGGGGTGGACTTGCTTGTCATCCTCCACTGGCCTTGCTCTGTGTGCTGTGAGCAGGAAGGAGCATGACGCTGGGAGGTGGTCAAAGGAAACAAGCAGGAGGCGAGGGCGTCAGAAGGGGGCTCAGTTTCAAGCCAGAGTTCTCAAAGTGACTTTGGTAGTGCTCAAACCCCCGCCCTGCCCAATAATTGCATTTTAATCTGGGTTGGTGATGGTCCCATGTAACACTAGATCAGACAAGTGGGGGGGGGGGAGAGGCTATGTCATGCCTAAACCCCGATTGTGGCCATGATTCAGAAGAGAACCCAATCCCATCCCATCCCCCCTTTTAATTTCACAAATGCCAGCCCCATTGTCCTAAATAGTTTTGGATTAAGAGTGCTTAACCAGATAGGAAGTTTCCAAGACTGGAGGCTCACTTCCTCCTTACATTAATGCAACCTGAGAGTGAATTAGAAACCTACAAAGGTTTAAACTCAAATCACTCCCAGCTTGGCTTTTGCATGCATATATTCACATATATTTTACATATATAGATTGCGTACTCTAAAGGGCCTCAACGCTACAGTAACCTCAGGGGGAAAAAACAACTTTCTGCCACAGTCTTAATCTAGTGTTTTCATTTTAACCCCTTTGAACTGTCTCATTTTCTCTCAGTACCGCATTTTATTTCAGTACCCCATCTCTGTTGACCCCCTTGCATGCTGTAACATTTGCATTCTCCATCTTCCGGTAGTCTCTTTTTTCTTGTCAGGTTTTCTTGTTGCCTTTCTTTTTCTTAATCCCCATCTCTTTCACCTCCCTGCCTTCGCATCTTTCCCCTCCTCCTTGCACAGCTCTGCAGCAGAAGCACACAAGCCTTTCACACTCCCAGAAAGTCACTCTGTAGGAAGGCTAGGGAGTCTTGTATGGCAGGTTGGTTGGTTGCATTTGGCTGAAAATATTCACCGTAGTTCCACTTCACTTCTAAATCCAGGAACAGGAAAGCACCATTTCTCCATTTTGGCTGCAAAAAGTAGGTGCCTTACGTGGTGCAGACCTTGCTTAATTAAGTGATATTATTCTAGAGGATTTGTTCTGGACTAACCACTGCTTTTTCTTTTCTTTTTTCAATGGGAAAGGGAGTGAAACTTCATCCGGATCAACATTCCTTTGCAATATCTATAGCTGTGAAGGAAGTGGCCTGTTCACTGCGCTCTTGAATTTAGCAAGAAATTTAAGCGCGTAGTGAACACCCAGCTTCCTTCATGGCTATAGATATACCACCTGCTTGCTTTCAAGAAAATAACACAAGCAAGACAGGGGGACGCCTGATCGAAATGTGCAAAATTCAGGTGGTGCAGCCCCTGCATGGGGACTGCATTGCCACAAGTTTCACATTTGGAACTTTCCCCTCTCTTTGCTGCCGTAATATACATTTCAGTCTTTCAGTTGTGCTCCATCTTGAAACATGTAGATATGATGAGCTCCCAGCATGTACCTGTATTTCTACCACCACAGAGGAATGATTGGTGACTTGTGAGGCATGTTCACAGTTCACGCACAACAACCCCAAGACCTGTCCAGCACCCTGTTTGTGAGCTAAGGGTGTGCCCTAGGACTGCTCACATCCCCATAATTCTTTGCAGCGTATAAGGGCTCAAACGCAAAGCTCATTGGCAGCTGAAAACATTTTGACAGTTTTTCCTGAAGGCAGGAGGACTGATCTCTAACACCAGGGTAATAAGCAGGGCTGCTATATGTTCTCCTGGTTGGCACTGGCATGGAGAGAGAAAAGTGTAGGATGTAGAATGGGGTATGTAAACTTGCTTTCATTGTGTTAAAGGTACTAGTCCTCATGGGTGCAAAACTCCATATTTGGGAGGATGATATTTAGCATTGGGGAGCACTGGATGCAGTGACCAGATTCGGGGGTTGGTGTGACACAATTGTCTTAGTACAGGAAATCTCACTGAATTTGGGAGTGAGGAGGCAAGTAGGAGACACCATACATTTTTTGCTTTTTAAACGTTCATCGGCATTCATTTCCTGCATAGTCCATATCCATTGTGCTAAACATCCAGTTCCTTTGATGATCCGTGTGTGTCGTGAGTTGACATTCCTGCTACCTGATAAGATCACCCCTAGTTTCTTAACTCATGAAAAGATTGGTTAACCACAGCCCCATGACTGGTTTAGCATGAAAAGCTACCCTTCAGAGGCTCCTAGCTGTAGGAGGAGAGCAGCAGTGAACATGGTACGTTTGGGTGAACTCAAGTCTCTGGGTACCTGGCAGCTTCTTGCTCCAGAACTGATGAATGAACTTCCCCAGAGGCTGAGTACAGGTGTTAAAGAGCACCAGGGACAAGATCTTATCTTGCGGTGGTAAAATAATTCCTAGGGGCACAGCAGCAGTTGCCCAACACTGCCTTTGAGGACCGAACCCCTCAGGTAGGAACAGAAGGGAGTGCTCAGCAGTTTCCCAATATCCTTTGAGATTGTTCAGGATGAGTTGATGGTCAGCACTGATCACTATTAAGAGAGGCCAGGAGAATAATCAGATTAACATTCCCCCCCAGACACAGGTTGTTGCCTGCGGACAGTCGTGTGGGTCCAGGGGTCCACGTTTATCTTTTTATTTATTTCATAAAATTTATACACTGCGTGACTGTAGAAAACAGCCTCAAAGTGGTTTATAGAGAGAATAAAACAGTAAAATTATCAGTAAAAGCAACTCTTTAAGACATTCAAAAGATAAAATAAGCAAGAAACTAGAAACAGATCAAAACATACATACACATTCTACGTATCTGGGGAGACTTGCCTAAACAAAAATGTTCTTAGCAAGAGCCAAAAAGACTACAGTGAAGGCGCCTGTCTGATATCAAGAGGCAGGGAGTTCCTGAGTATAGGTGCTGCCACACTAACACATCAAATTCTTATAAATGTGGAATGGGTATGATGTGGCACCTGCAGCATTGCTTGTTTCACCTCAGAAAACGGGATCCCTTCTTTCAAAGAAGACTTTAAACTGGTTCACCTCCACACACTTAGCTGCCTTGCCTTCAAATGGTTACATGAACTAGTTGAGAGTTCCCTACAAGAACTGGAATGAATATACCTGGGGCTGAAGATCCTGCCCAGCCTCCCGACTCATCCCAGTGAAGCCAAGAGCAGAGGCCTCAAAATTGGTGTCTGGCCAATCCTGAACCGTGACTGATGCCTGTTGTGACACCTAAAATGGACACTTTGATTTGCTGGTGAAGAAGACCTGTCCTTCTCCATCTCTCTGTCTTGCACACACTCATGCACTAGAGAAATAATCGTCCACTACAATAGTAGTTGTTGTAAAACAGGGGTAAAGGTTAAAGTATCTCTGACCATTAGGTCCAGTCGTTGACGACTCTGGGGTTGTGTGCTCATCTCGCTCTATAGGCCGAGGGAGCCGGCTTTTGTCCGCAGACAGCTTCTGGGTCATGTGGCCAGCATGGTGAACCAGAGCAGCACACGGAAACGCCGTTTACTTTCCCGCCAGAGCGGTACCTATTTATCTACTTGCACTCTGACGTGCTTTCAAACTGCCAGGTGGGCAGGAGCTGGGACCGAACAACAGGAGCTCACTCCATTGCAGGGATTCGAACCACTGACCTACTGATCGGCAAGCCCTAAGCTCTGTGGTTTAGACCACAACGCCACCCACGTCCCTCTGCCACCCAGGAAATTGGTTCAGCTGGGAATGCCTTTTAATGCAACGTTACCCAATTTGCACTTTCTGAAGTGATAGATGAGCCAATTTTTAGCCTGGAGAAGAGAAGAAAAGACTGAGAAGTGATAGGATTGCCATCTTCAAATATCTAAAGGGCTGTCCCAAGGAAGATGCAGCAAGCTTGTTGGTTTTTTGCTGCTCCAGAGGGAAGAACCCAGAACCAATGGATTCAAATGACAACAAAAGGAGATTCTAGCTCAACAGCTGGAAGAACTTCCTGACAGTAAGAGCTGTTTGACAGTGGAATGGATTCCCTCGGAAGTTTGTGGGAGGTTTTTAAATAGAGGTTGGCTGGCCATTTGTCAGGGATTCCTTGCTTGTGATTCCTGCATTACAGCAGGTTGGGCTGGGCTACTAGCCATGATGGGTATGCTCTGCCTGGAGTTGGAGGCAGTGATGCATCTGAAAACCAGTTGCTGGAAACCAAAGGAGGTGAGAGAGCTCTTGCACTCAAATCTTGCTTGTGGGTTTCTCATTGGAGTATCTGGTTGGCTAATGTGAGAACAGGATGCTGAACTAGATGGGGCACTGGCCTGATCCAGGAGGCCCTTTTCCTGTGTTCTCATATTAGCATGGCCATATGATGCTCTGGAACAGAAGGGAGCACAGCCATGCCAGCTGAGGGGAGTTGTAGTCCAACACATCTGGAAGCCTGCAGACACCAGGCTACAATTACCATTGTAACCTGATGGCACTGCGAAGTTGACCACTGCTACTTATGGAATCTCCTTTTGCTCGATATTGAAATACATCCCAATTGCCCCGAACATGACACAGGCCATAAACTTTCAAATGGGTATCTTTGGCTTCCCTCGTCCACATTTCCTTACTGCTGATTTGTATAATTATTAACAAATCAGTGGGCTTTGGGGCACAAAGTGCAATTGGCCTATGGGGAAAGTGCTTTGAAATGATGCCGCCGTGAGGCCAGACCCTCCATTCTCCAGCACACGCACACAATATATTTATAACGATTGTATATCATTAACAGTCATGGTTTCCACCAAAGAATTCTGGGAACTGTAGTTTTTTGAGGGCTGGGAATCGTTGGACACTCCTATATCCTTCACAGAGCTACAATTCCCAGAGTTCTATGGGGAGACAGATTGACTGCTAGACCAGATTAAGTCTGCGGTGTGGATCTTCCCTGATATGAATGTATTTGGCATGAGTGCAGCAATCGCTGGCAAACATCCTTTAGCTTACATAATAACTATGGATGCAAGGCATTGCGGCGGCTGATAGGCCACTTAAAAGCATACAGGAAAGCAGGTGAGATGTCCCCACCCTCGCAAGTTAAAGGTGTGCAATTGCAGAACGTTTCCCTTGAGCTTATTTCTTATTCTATTTATTGCATTTATACCCCATCTTCTTCTCTAAGGAGCTTGAGGTGGTGTACATTCCTCCCCACAACAACCCTGTGAGGTAGGCTAGGCTGAGAGGCAGTGACAGGCCCCCGAGGTCACCCAGTGAGTTTTTGTAGCCGAGTGGAGATGGGAACCCTGATGTCCTAGGGCCTACTATGCCACACTGACACTGAGTTATGGGAACAAAGCACTTTCTTGGTCTCTTGAGAGAGATGCAAAGCACAGTGGGAAGCTCCTGTTCATTTTACTGGGGAGGCCTTTCCACCAGATTGTCCCCAAAGTGACTGGGTTAGAGAACAGCAGAGGAAAGGGAAATGTGGCTTTCTTATGCTTGCATTCTGCCCCGCACCCTCCCACTCCATAAAAACCAGGTGTACACACATACACTATGAGCTCTTATCTTAGTTTTTCCAACAGTACTACAAGAGTAAACATGGAGCTCTGTTTCCACCTCTTGCTTCCCTTCGCTCTTCAAAGCTGCAAAAGACTCAGCCTTGGATCTCAACTGTGCCTGAGCATGTATCCCAAACAGGCCTCTAGGCTGTTGTTGTTATCATCCTCATCCTCATCATTAACATATGAAGAGTCCGCTGGATCAGGCCAGTGGCCCATCTAGTCCAGCATCCTGTTCTCACAGTGGCTGACTCCAGATGCCTCTTCCTAGGAAGGCTGCAAGCAGCACCAGAGCCCAAGTGCACTCTCCCCTCCTGTGGTTTCTAGCCATCCATAGCTCTCTCCTCCATGAATTTGTCTAATCCTCTTTAAAAGCCGTCCAAGTCGGTGGCCATCATTGCCTCCTATGGGAGCAAGTTCCACAGTTTAACTATGCACTGTGTGGATACGTAATTGTTGTTGCTGCTGTTATATTTATTTATAACTCACCTTTTTCCCATGGCGGCTTACAAAACAACCCAGATAAAATGCAAAAAGCTAAAAAGCACATAAAAGATAATCACTTAGTTCTAACTCAAGTAGAATTTTTAAAAGCAAATATATTAAAATACAGATAATTAAAACAGCCCAGCACTAATTAAAAGCCCTTACCTTAAAAAAAAACCCCAGTCAGTTCCCAAAGGCCTATCGGAACAAAACTGTTTTCACCTGCCAGTAGAAGGACAGCAGGGAGGGACACAGTCTGGTTTCTCTAGGGAGAGAGTGCCAGAGCCTGGGAGCAGCCACCGAGAAGGCCCTCTCCTGCAACTCCACCAAGTGTGCCTGGGGGCAGGCGTCCCTCAACTCACAAAAAACAGCCTTTTTATGTTATTATTTTATTCTTATATCCCAAGGAGCTCAAGGAGGGTGCGGGGCACATGTGCCTTGTCCCCTTCCTGTTTTATTCTCACAACAACCTGGTGAGGTAGGTTAGGCTGAGAGGCAGTGACTGCCCCAAGGCCACCCAGTGAGCTATATGGCTGAGTGGGGATTTGAACCCAGATCTCCTAGCCCAACATCTAAGTGGCACACTGGTTCTTGATGTGAGGATCGAACCTTAGGTGGCATCAAGGTTCTTTTTATTTGTGCACCCCATCAAAAGAGTCTTGATAACAACTGTATAACAACCATATCTGCTGCACACTAGGGTTGCCATATTTCAAGCTTTTTTTGGCGAAGTTTTTGAGCTTTCTTGTTTTTGGCAAAATCGCAAAAAAAAATAATGCTGTTTTTGAGCTATTTCTATGAAAAATTGGCAAAAACGGCAAAAACGACATGGGCTCCCACACATCTGGATTTCCCCGGATATTTGTTTTGGCCAATTTCTGCCCAGATATTGCTGACAACTGCAGTATTTTGGATATGTCCAGGAAATTCCAGACATAGGCAACCCTACGCACACCCCTAGCCTGGTGCTTTCTGCACGTTTTAGACTACAGCTCCAAATTCTAGGAATGATAGGAGCTGTAGTCCAAGATATCTGGAGGGCACTAGCTTGGGGAAGACTGGCAAATGGAAATGTGGCAAGAGTTGTTGTTTTGCCAAGTTTTGTGCTTCACGTGCAGATAGCCATTTATAAAATTACTCATGGCATGGAGGAATTTGATGGAGAACACTAGAACACCACTGGTAGACATCCAATGAAGCTGAATGTTGGAAGATTCAGGGCAGATGAAAAAGGAAGCACTTTTTCATGCAGCTCATAGTTAAACTATGGAACTCCCTCCCCCTGGAGGCAGTGATGTTCACCAACTTGGATGGCTTTAAAAGAAGATTAGGCAAATTCATGGAAGAGAGGGCTATCGGAGGCTACTAGCCATGATGGCTCAGCTCTGCTTTCACAGTTTAAGGCAGCAATGTAGAGTGGGAAGGGACCATGAGGGTCATCTATAGCTCAGCCCCCTGCAATGCAGGAATCTTTTGTCCAATGTGTTGCTCAAACCCATGACTCTGAGATTAAACCCTGCTCTGATGTTCTTAAGATAGCAGATGCAAAGGAGTCTGAAGCTACAGATTTCAGAGATTAAAAAATGGAAACGTTGAGAATTCCTAATGCTTGCTTGCTAATTTGGAAGCAAAGGCAGGTGAGCAGGAACTCCCAGATCGGCAGAGGAATCCAGGAAGATTTATAGAAGCATCCCTTGGTGCAGAACATGAGAGCGAGTTTTAAAAGGATGGTGCCGCCGCCGCTGCTGTTACGAAAACATGAACAGGCACGCACAAATATTCCTCACATTTTTCTTCTCTCTCTAACAATTATTTCTTTTTCTTTTTTTAAAAAAGGCACAGGGTCTCCAAATTAGATTTCCATCTTCTTTGAAGTTCCCAGAGATGCCTCCTTGCTAGGAACATGCTTGAGATTGGAAGGTCAGCGAGGAGGGCACTGCGGTGACTGCTTAAGAGAGCTGGGGAGGGCAGGTCAAGAGTGTTTTCTGCATCTTGGGCTGCGACCCTAAACACTCACGGGTTGGGAGAGAGAACCTTGTAGAGTTCAGCGAGACTCACTTGCATGTTAAGACGCACAGGGTCCTCCTGGGTACGGGATTATAAACACAGAGAACACAGCTGGATGAAGCCAATGGCCTCTCTGGCCCAGCATCCTGTTCTCACAGTGGCTGACCAGATGCCTCTTTTGGGAAACCCTCAAGGAAGAGCACCAGAGCCCTCTCCCCTCCAGCAACTGGTGTTTGGAAGCATTACTGCCTCTGACTATGGAGACAGACCAGAGCCAGGATGGCTAATAGCCATTGACAGCATTACCCTCCATGAATTGGTCCAATCCTCCTTTTCAGCCATCCGAGTTGGTGTCCGTCACTGTCTCCTGTGAGAGCAAGTGCCATAGCTTTAGCTACGCACTGTGTAAAGAGGAATTTCCTTTTATCTGTCCAGAATCTCCCAATGTTCATTTTTATTGGATGCCCCTGATGTCTAGCCACTGGTGCGTGATGAATTTTTTCATAGGGGAACATATACGGCCACAGGCGCAAGCTTGCGAGGGCAATCGGAGGGGGTGATGTCATATGTGTGAGCATTGCCCTCCCTTCCTAAGCTGGGCAGAAGCTTCCCAGGCTTTGGGAAGGGGACTAGCCTGCCCCCCCCAATCCACTGACCACACACTGCTGCGGTCTAGCACTATGAGAGAGGGAGAAAAACTTTCTTGCTGCATCATCTAGTCCTGGGCATATCTAATCACCCTCATGAGGACGAAGCATAAGAGCACAAGAAGAGCTTTGCTGGATCAGGCCAGTGGCCCATCTAGTCCAGCATCCTGTTCTCACAGGGGCCAACTGGATGCCCCACTGGAAAATCTGTATGCAGGACTCAAGCACCAGAGCCTTCTCTCCAGCAACTGGTATTCAGAAGCATCACTGTCTCCAGCTGCGGAGGCAGAGCACAGCCACAGATGGAAGGGACCTTACGGGGTGCCCTAGTCCAGCACACATCTCAGTGCAGGATCCACAATATACTGATAAGCTGCAACCTCCTTGGCAGGTGGTGGTCCGTCCTCTGCTTTAATACCTCCAAGGAAGCAGAGCCCACCTCCCTAGTTAGTCCTGCTGTTGGACAGGTTTCAATTTAAGAAATGCCTCCAGATGTTTAGCTGCCATCTTCCTCTTTGCAATTCCCCCCCAATGCTCCCAGCCATGAGGCAACAGAGAGCAAGCCTGATCCATCTTCTATTTGACCAAAATCCATCAGATACTTAAAGGTCCTTATTATCCCATCATAGCCATACCTTCTCCAGGTCTTTTGGTTTCCAGACTCCATGCCTTCCTGGACACCCTCAACTGGGTGTGCTCCAGTTTAGCAGTGTCAGGTGCTGCCCTAGGCTGAGTTAGACCATTGGTCCAGTGTTGTCTGCACTGACTGGCAGCAATGGCTGTGCAGGGTTTCAGGCTGGGGACATTCCCTGCCCTCCCTGGAGATAACTAGTCAATTAAGCTTTCATAGAATCATCGAGTTGGAGGTGGCCCGGGGTCAACCCCCTAGTCCAAGCCCCTGCAATGCGGGAATATGCAGCCGTCCCATATGGGAATCAAACCTGCAGTCTTGGCATTATCAGCACCACGCTCTAACCAACTGAGCTATGCCAGAGATTGAACTTGGAAACCTTGTGCATGCAGAAGAGATGCTCTCCCGGTACAGCCCTTCCTCTAAAACTAGCCTAAGGCTCCAGTCCTCATTGTTATGAATAAAGCTCTGGTTTAAATAGGAGTCTAGGAAGCTGATCTATATGGAACCAGACCATTGTGGTCCATTCAGCTTAGTATATTCCCAGCCTTCCTGGAGATGCCAGGAATTGAACCTGGATGTAAAAACAGATGTTCTGTCACTAAGATACAGCCTTGTCCCTGTGTATAAAGCAAGAGTCGTGGTTTGGAAGAAAGGGCTGGTTTAAGCAGGAATATGGGAAGCTGCCTAATACCAAGTCAGGGCGTTGGTTGATTGAACCCAGTATTGTCTACACAGACTGGCAGCAGCTCTCCGGGATTTCAGACAGGGAGGGAATCTCAGCCCTAGCAGGCGATGCTGTTGGAGACCTTCTGGATGCAAAGCAGGTGTTCCTCCACCTTCCCCAACAGTCTGCCAACTTCCTTAAAGAACTGGGCGTCATACTTCAGATGCATTCTGAGCAGGTCACCCTCCTTTGCAGAAAATAGACTGCATCCAAAAGCAATGGTTGGAATCTGTGCTGTGCTTGCAGAGGTGGAAATAAAGGGCAGCTAAAATGACCAGAGGCCAAGGAAGGTTGCAGCATTTCGTAATGTGGAAGGGAGGATGACACAGGTGTATAAAATACTGCCCAGTGTGAAGGAAACTTGGGAGATTTTTCTCCCTTGTAATGCTAGAACTTTGGGTCGTTTGCAGAAATTGCCCCGCAGTAGGTTCAGGGCAGATCAGTGAAAAGACTCCTTCATGCAATGTGTGACCGGCTTACGGAACTGGCTACCACAAGATGATGAGGGGCTGGGATTACTGCATTGCAGAGGGTTGGGCTAGATGACCCTTGGAGCCCCTTCCAACTCCACACTTCTTTGATGCTTTTAAAAGGGGATGGCAGATTCATGGAGGAGAAGGAGACAATGCCTCCTGGGAAGTGCAAGGGTGCTGGATTTGATGGACGGCACAACAAATTAAAGAACGGAAGTCCAAGAACTGGGCTTCACATCGATTTCACAGGTGGCTGGCAACTCTGATTTTGTTGCGGCTTATTGTAAGAAGGGACTCGTCTACTAGAACCCGTTTAATCCCATGTGTGAAGTTTGCTGGGAACGTAAAAACAAGAGCACAAGAGCCTTCTGAACCAAGACATTGACCCATCTAGTTCAGCATCCTCTTTTCACATTAACCACCGAGATGCCTCTTCTGGGAAACCCCGCAAGCAGGATCCAAGCACAAGAGCCCTCTTGCCTCCTGAGGTTTCCAGGACTGGCATTCAGAAGCATCACTGCCTCCTACTATGGAGGTAGAACATAGCCGTCATGAAGGGGAGAGTTGCTCCTGTGGTCAATTCCTGCTTGCAGGTTCCCCACTGGGGCATCTTGTCGGCCACTGTGCAAAGATGTTGGACTTGATGGGCCACCGGCCTGATCCAGCAGGCTCTTCTTCTGTTCTTAAGAAGGGACTTGTTTTGAGGAGTCTTTGTGGATATTTAAGTTATAATTGGAAAAATCTTAATAATTATTCATAAAGGAAACAGCTTATAAGAAGTAAAGAAGGAGGCCAGACACAGGATAAAGGAAGTCTTTTATTTGGTTGTTTGTATTGTTGTATGTTATGTTTATTGTATTTCTGTATTGGGGTGGGTGGGTTTATGTTGCAAATAAAATTTCCAATAAAAATTATTTTAAAAAAAAGAAAGAGAGAAAAAAGAAGGGACACACGGGGTCTTGGATTGGTCCCAGGGCTCATACTCCAAATGAGTAAAGCAAAGGTGCAAACAACCAATAATTTGAGCACGTGCAGAGTGCCTCTCCCTCTGATGCTGAATTGGCACATGTGGGATTAAGGGCAACAGGGTGTGATTGGCAGGGTGTGGCGGTGATGACGGCTACTGGCTTAGACAGCTTTGAAACGGGGATTAGACAAATGCATCGAGGAGGAGGAGGAAGAGGAGAGGTCCATCTCCAGGTAATTAGGTTGCGTAGAACTTCCATGTTCAGGAGCAGTCTAGCTCCAAATATATCACAGAAGGCAAGGCGGGTGCCTTCATGCCCCGGAGAGCCCTCTGGTTGGCCACTGATGCAGCTGGCCTCTGTGGGCCACCATCCGATCTTCCTGGTGGTTTTTTCAATCCCTGGAGAGCTAGTGCAACATCTCTGCCCCCCACCCCAGGCTCCCCCTGGGTGTGTGCTGGGCCCTTCCTTCCTTCATCAGGGCTGGGGGGAGAGAGAGAGAGAGAGAGAGAGACATTCCAATCCCTTCCTTTGCCTATAAAACCATTTCTTTTGTCGGTGGGAAATTTTTGCAGGGTGTGATCACCCAGGCAAAATAAAGAGCTCCTTTGAAGTGCGGGCAAGTTACTTAGTGAGCGCCTGGGGGTGAGAATCAGATTCCTCCCTCTCTGGAGCAGGGCAGGCCTGTCTGTACAAGCTGGAAGGCGAAGAGCAGCGAGCGAATGGCCCACAGCGGAAAGGAGAGAGAGAGAGTGAGAAGACTGCCAAGAGTGAGCTAGCAGGGTTTCCAGTGTGTGTCAGAGAGCACATCAATGCACCTGCCCCCGGACTCCTTTAAAAGACCCTTCCCTGCCTGGAATCATAGAGCTGCAGAACTGGACAGGACCCAACGGGTCATCGCCCTGTCTCAGCCAGGCTCTCCACTCGCTGCTGTTGCCCAGGCTTACAATTTGTGGTGAATCGCTGTAGGAGCTTTGTCAAAGGGGTGTCTCAAGAGGCAACCCAAGAAGAGCCACAAGCAGAGCTCACAAGTGGGGGGGAATGAAGGCCACCACCTTCCCTTGCTGCCTGTGATATTCAGAGCTAGACTGCCACTGCACATGGAGGTTCTGCTGGAGCATACTAATCTTATGATAAAGCTCTCCCCCTCCATGCATGCATTTGTCTGGTCTCAGGTTGCTGGAGAAGCCCTGTGCAGCGCCAGAGCACCATCAGAAAAGTCCCGTGCAGCTGGATAGGGGCAAAGGTGGGGGGGCCATGTAGTCCAGCGACCAATCAGGTGCCCCATTGGGAAACCCACAAGCAAGACCCGAGTGCAGCAGCGCTCTCCCTGCTTGTGATTCCCAGTGACTGGCGTGATTCAGAAGCCCAGGACGCGGGCATTGTTGCTAGAAGCTAGCCATGGATTTGCTTTATTATCTGCCATGAAATTGTCTAATTGGCTTTTAAAGCCGTCCAAACTGGTGGCCTTCGTGTGGGAGCAAATGATACCATGGTTTCAACTATGTGCTGTGCAGAGAAGGACTTTTCTTTTGTCTGTCCTGAATCATCTTCTTCTTCTTCTTCTTCTTCTTCTTCTTCTTCTTCTTGACTTTTTAGTTTGGAGAAAAGGCGAGGAAGAGGCCACACGGTAGAAATGTATAAAATTATGTGTGGCGTGCAGACAGGAGCTGGAGGAAAGCCTTTTCTCCCTCTCTCACAACACTAGAACTTGTGGATACACAATGAAGCTGAATGTTGGAAGATCAGGTCAAATTTAAAAAAGGACTTTTTCATGCAGCGCAGGGTTAAACTGTGGAACTCCCTCCCACAGGAGGCAGGGATGGCCACCAACTTGGATGGCTTTAAAAAGGGTTTGGGCAGATTCATGGATAAGGCTGTCCTTGGTGACTGTCTTCTCTGCCTCCATGGTTGGTGGAAGTCATGCCACTGAATACTAATTGCTGGAAATAAGAGGGGAGAGTGCTCTTGTGTTCGAATCCTGATTTCTAGTTTACTTATTTCGTAAAACGTATATACTGCTTGAGTGGTTGGCCACTGGGAGAGCAGCATGCTGGACTACATGGACCATGGGCCTGATCCAGAATTCCCTTCATAGAATCATAGAGTCGGAAGGGACCCTGATGATTATCTAGTTCAATCCCCTGCAATGCAGGATCATACAGTTGTCCCATACAGGGATCAAACCTGCAACCCTGGCGTTATCAGAACCACACTCTAACCAACTGAGCTATTTGACTTCTTAAGTTTTTGTGCTTTTGCTGTTATTTATTAATTTTATCGGTTGCTTTTCTTGCTACCGCAACTCAACGCATGCAAAATAACATGCATATATTAAAACCAGCATTAAAAAGAAAAAGCAGTCTAAAAGACACACACACACACACACACACACACACACACACACACATATTAAAAAACAAAATTCAAACCCTTGTAAAAACATCATGGATAGTTTAAAGTCCAAAGGCCTGATGAAAAATGAATGTTTTCACCTGGGGCCTAAAGATATGGAGCAATGGTGCCCAGCGAACCTCTCTGGGCAGATCATTCCACAAGTGGGGAGCCACCACCGAAAAGGCCCTGTTCTTTTGGAAACCCCCCCTTCCATTGAGTTCTAGAATTTTGAGGGGGTGGGGAAATCTCCCTAATTTGATAATTTACAATGACCCATTTTGTATGCCTCCCTTACTTGCCTTTTATCTAAACTAAAAAACAAAACTCCATATGTCGTGACTATTCCTTGGAGGAAAGTTGCTTCAGTCCCATAGAAGTATAGAATTGTTGAGCTGAAAGGAACCCTAAGCGTCATCTGGTCCAGCCCCCCCACAATGCAGTTCCATTTACCGGGCGCTCAACTAGGTTTCCAGTGCTTGGTTTTTAACCCACGTTTACATGGGCTTATCCCAAATTCAGGTTTATCCTGTCCTTTCTTATAAGGATACACCTGTTTGATGCTGATCTTTCTCAAGCCCAGCTGGATCCGCCCCAAAGGGGCCCATCCAGTCCAGCAATCCTGTTCTCCCCGTGGCCAATCAGATGCCTCAATGGGAAACTCACAAGTAGGACCTGAGTGCAATAGCAACTCTCCTCCATGCAGTTTCCAGCAACTGGTATTCAGAAGCATCGCTGCCTCCGACCCATCTAGGTCGGTGGCCATCCCTGTCTCCTGCGGAAGTGAGTTCCAGAGTTTTAACTACAGTGGTACCTCGGGTTACATACGCTTCAGGTTACAAATGCTTCAGGTTACAGACTCCACTAACCCAGAAATAGCACCCTGGGTTAAGAACTTTGCTTCAGGATGAGAACAGAAATCGTGCTCTGGCGGCGCAGCAGCAGTGGGATGCCCCATTAGCTAAAGTGGTACCTCAGGTTAAGAACAGTTTCAGGTTAAAAACAGACCTCCAGAACAAATTAAGTTGTTAACCCGAGGTACCACTGTACTTGGTTACCACTCTTCCAGTGATTCCAACTAAACAATAGGAAGAACTTTCTGATGGCAAGAGCTGTTCGACAGCGGGACAGGCTCCCTTGGAAAATGGCGGACTCTCCTTCACTGGGGGCCTTTAAGCAGAGGTTAATCTGTCAGGGATCCTGTAGCTGTGATCCCTGCATTGCAGGGGGTTGGGCTAGAGGACCTTTGGGGGGTCCCTCCCAACTCCATGATTTGACGAGGTCCCCAGTGGCAACTGGGCTCTCCTTTCCCCCTCCTGCCTAGGCGCCCCAGCCTCTGCCAAATCCCGCCAGATGCCCATCCCAGGCTGGGACTTCTCCCTGGGCCTCTGGAAAGAGAGAGAGAAAAAGACAGAGTGCCAGCCAGTGGCTCCTCCCTGAGCCCAGGCGGCTTCTCTCTGAGGTGTGTTGGACGGGCTCCAGGAAAGCATCGAAAGGCTCTTTAATAATATCTGACGGCCGGGTAAGAATTCGGGCAGGCGGCCAAAGCACACAGAGCTTGTAATCGTTAACTCGGTCTGTAAACAGTTCAAAACGGCACTGCAGAGGCCATCAGTTATTACATGAGCCAGGCAGCTTTTCATCTCTCCCGCTCAGCCAGGCAGGCTCATGGCTCCCCCCCCTTCCCTTTTTTGTTGCTCCTGCCTCCCTGCCACAATGGCTGTGGGACCTGCTAGCAGGGGTGGTGTGCAGCACCCAGGTAGGCCCAGCCAGTCAAAGGAGCTCCAACTCCAAACGGCTGAGCTTCAAAGCTGCGCCGAGCCGAGGGCGAGTTCTGAACCCGGTGGCGGGCCTAGAGGAAGCAGGCAGGGCCCCTGGTCCTGAATCAGGCCCTCAGGGTCCATTTGGCTCAGTGTTGCCAGCACCAGCTGGCAGCAGCTCTCCAGGATTTGAGAGGCAGGGTTCTCTCCCATCCCTACACTACCTGAAGTGAGCCAGTGTGGTTTTTGTGGTTAGAGGCTTGGACTAAGGCCCAGGAGAGACCAGGGTTCAAATCCCCACTCGGCCATGAAGCTCACTTCCTGACAAGTTTGTTGTGGAGTGACAGAACCACATATGCCCCTTTGAGCTCCTTGGAGGAGAAGGTGGGATATAAACACAATATTTTTTTTTAAAAGATGCTGCCAGGGTTTGAACTGCATGCCTTAAATGGCTGCTGAGACTTAGCTCCAGCACCTATTTTCATTGATTATGTTCAAACCTGGAACTCATTCTTGTTAATTCCATCCATTGTATGCTATTATTGTTGTAGTTATTGCTACCGTAATCATCCTGGAACTTGGTTACTTTCCTGATTAATCCCCCAAATGAAATATCCTAAAAATTAGTACTAAGCTCATTCCACAGGTTCAAGCATTGCAAACATTTCTGCTGGCCAGATGGAAGGACTTCCCATCTGCCCATCCCCAAGTACTGTACACAGTTCTGGGGGTTCTCCTGACCACCACCCCGAGCTGATTGGGGAAACCCCTTGCCCCAGTGGGACTCGTTGCTCTCCCCAATTTTCAGGTTACAGACTCCACTAACCTAGAAATAGTAGCCCGGGTTAAGAACTTTGCTTCAGGATGAGAACAGAAATCGTGCTCCGGTGGCGCAGTGGCAGCGGGATGCCCCATTAGCTAAAGTGGTACCTCAGGTTAAGAACAGTTTCAGGTTAAGTACGGACCTCCGGAACGAATTAAGTACTTAACCCGAGGTACCACTGTAACATGGCTCAGACTCTGCCTAATAACCTGCCCAATAGCTTGCCTCAGACCCTGCCTAATAATCTATGGTTAAAGCCTCCTTTAGCCATCCTTCCTCCATCTTTGGCATTTTGATGTCCTGATTCTTTTCACTTACTGACACATTACTGATTGACCTTCCCGGCCTAATCCTGTGGGCATCAGTGCCAAGGTGGCCGCTGAAAGTATCAGATGGAATTTGTCCCCTCATGGTACCACTGGATTTTGATTTTGACATAATTCCCCTGACCCGTTGTCCGGCCTCAAGTATTCAACCTCAGTTTCCCCTCCGTGAAAATGGGCACTCTCAGTTCCGAAGTGCATTCTGTATCTGGAAGGGTGAACCTCAAAAAACTCAGTCTCTGTGAGTTCTGATGCAATCTGACCAGATTTGGACTAATGTGAAAATCGGGATGTCATTTCCTTTTCACACGCCTGCAAATGTTGCAATAATAATAGTAATAACAATGCATTTTTCTCATGAGTGTATCTTGTAATTACCTTTTCACACTTCTGCAAATTTGGCATTATGATTATTATTAGTAGTAATAATGCTGCACTTTTACTATTAACCACTCTGGCCTCTCATAAGCCGAAGGGAGAGGAAAAATAAACTATTATAATTCCTTTTACTCAGTCAGCCCTTCCTCTCATGAGAGCCCAGGGCGGCTATCAGTAAAAAATGTGTCATTAAAACAAAAGTAGAATATACATTAAGAATCTGCATTGCATTATTCAAATGGGTTAATTCCTATTAAGTCCATGTGTGAAAATGCTCTTTTAAAACACATTTAAAGTGTGTATGTTAGGTTGAAATACATTTAGGAAGGCATATACTGAGATAAAATACATAAATGTGGGTTGAAACACATATTTCAATATAGATTTCTGTGCAGATCTTTTTTTGTTAAAATCAGATTAATGCAGAAATGGAACAGGGGAGGGAGCAATTTTTTTATGGACACATGTAGAAACGAGAGCCAGCATGGCACAGTGGTTGGACCAGACCAGGGAGAGACCAGGGTTCAAATCCCTTCCTCGGCCACAAAGCTCACTGGGTGACCTTGGAGGCCAGTCAGCCTACCTCACAGGGTTGTTGTGAGGCTAAACATGAGGACGAGAACATTGTTCACCACCTTAATCTCATCAGAGGCTTATTGCATATAAATAAATAAATGGATACGAAGGAGTCCTGCTGGTTCAGGCCAATGGCCCATCTACCCCAGCATCTTGCTGTTATAGCTGCCTCTCCCACTGAGGGGTGCCAACTTGCCCCCGCATTGAGGGGGCACGGCATCATGTGACAGGTCTGCCCCCACCCGCCGCACCAGCAATCTCCCAGCAACAGCAGGGGGTAGGGAACGTGGAGCGTGATCTTCACCCTCCATGCCACCCTTGCCTGGTGCATGAGTGCTCTCCTGGCAGTGGCGGGGCATGACAGCCCCCTCAATATTGGGGGGGGGGGAGCTCAACCCCCCTTGCTCACAAATATTGAGGGGGCTGAAGCCCCTTCCGCCCCCTATAGCTGGCACCCCTGTGCCTGCCAGATGTCTATGGGAAACCTGCAATCAGGATTCGAGCATCAGAGCCCTCTTCCAGCTACTGGCATTCAGAAGCGTTGCTGCCTCTGACTGTGGAGCCATCCATAGCCTTCTCCTCCTGCCTTGGTGTTTACGCAGCCTGGGTCCAGCCCCTTCATGTCGCAGATTGCATCCCCGCTGGGAGTGAAGATAAGCTGTCCACTCGGAAGAGCTCCTCTATAAAAGCTTGTGCCAGTTTCCCCTTAACCAACCATGGAGCGAAGCGGGAGAGGAGAGTGGTGCTATCAGGCTTCCAGTGGAAGAGAGATATCCCTTGATCCTTTGCCAAGGTCCTGGAAGCAGGTGCGAGCTCACCTTTGGTCTAACAGACAAGGCGGCCCAGGAAAGCAGATGTGAGGCAGATGGCCCCTGCCCCCAGCATTCATTCATTCATTCATTGACAGTGTTTGTACCCAGCTCCTAAAAGTCTCCGAGAGCAACTGACGTACAATAAAAACAAGAGAGTCCCTACTCTGCAGGCTTACAATCTAAAAAATAAATAAATACATGGCACACGAGGGAAGAGGGACAAGGAGGGAAGAGGAAAAATCAAAACTTGGGTACTGATTTCTAAATAGTTGCTATAATGTCTAGCTGGCACAGTTTGGGGGCCAGGAGGTGCCTGATGGGAGCTGTGTCTCCAGCAAAGTAGATGGAGTGGGTCTCTTGTTTCCCATCTCTCCCACTGAGGTAGCAAGATGGACTGACTTCCCCCAGGTGACAGGTGAGGGAGAGGAGGTCTGATGAGACTGGCATTTTCTGCAAATATTTGGGGCTTGGGGGGAGGTGACCGATGGAGCACCCTTTCTCCCCACCCATTTCTTCTTGGTTTTCTTTCCTTTCCGGACTCCAGATACCCTAGTGAAGACAGAATTGACTGATCGATGGATTGCATTGATTGATTGATAGACTGGCTGTGGTGTTGGTTTTCTGGATCCCTCCCCCACTAAGCAAATTCAGGGAATTTGTATTGGGGGGGGGGAATTTCCCGTGCTCTAGCCAGCAATCTAAATTAGCGTGTTTATTTTACTTGCGTTTAGTAAACAAAGGGGGAACCTTTGAACGTGGCCACACTTGCCTCAGATTGAATTTGCAGCTGGCATTTTGCAAATGGTTGCTAAAGAACTTGTGAAATGGAAAATTTTCCGTGGAAAAAATAAAGGGCTGGGAAGAGGTTCCATTTCGGAAAAGTTTCTGCCCTCCATCACTACATTACTGGATACCTGTGGCCGTTCCACCCTGAAGGGGCTCGGCATCCTATGTACATACTGAACATTTTGCATTTCCAAACCCCCACCTCCCAAAAGAGTAGAGTTGTAATGATCATAGGAGCAAATCTCACACCCCAAGTAGCCCACGCCCTAGAGATCAGGGGGGCAGCTTTGGTGCAAAGGTACAACATCTCAGCAGCCCTGGGTCTTCTGGACAGCTTGGATTCTGGACCCAGCTCTCCTTCCACAGGGCAAGTAAATCACTTTGAGGGTTGTTGTTGTTTTACAGTCTTAAAATTTATGAAATAAATAAGTAAGTGCACTTCAGGATGAACTTGCAAGCCCTGAGGTGCTTAGTCAAAGCCATCTCTGTCCAAGGAAGAATGGGACGAGAAATTCCAAAGTGTCCATTATGAGCACTTGGGATAAACTTGCACAACCAATGGCTTCGAGTTGCAAGAAAGGAGATTCCAACTAAACATCAGGAAGAACTTTTTGACAGTCAGAGCTGTTCAATAGTGGAATGGTCTCCCTCGGGAGCTTGCGGACACTCCTTCCTTAGAGGTTTCTAAGCAGAGGTTGGATGGCCATCTGTTAGGGGTGCTTTAGTTGCAATTCCTGCATTGCAAGGGGGTTGGACTAGATGACCCTTGGTGTTAATTCTACAATTCTATTATTCTAACCTGAAATGCTTAGTCAAAACCATAACCATGAGATGATGTCGTCCTTGTCATCTGGGTGGGTGGGTGACTTGCAAACAGTTACCTCATCTGCAAAAAGAATTCTCTATGTGGGCTCTGTCAAGAAAATTCCCGTAAACTGGATTATTTTGCTCATTTGTTAAAAAATATTTGTGCTCCGCCCTTCATCCATTACTAGGATCAGTTAAACTGGAAGTGAGTTCACTCTTTTTCTCCCTCAGGCTTTTGATGATGACCAACTGTTACCAGATGGTGTTTGGAATCGCAGCAACAATTCCCCCCTCTAAGAGTGGTTTGGATGCCCTGCCCTCAGAGGCGGATGGAAACCATAGAATCATAGAATTGTAGGGGCCCCAGGGGATGCCCCTGCAAGGCAGAAATCGCTACTAAATAATCCCTGGCAGATAGCAATGCAACTGCTTCAAAATCTTCAATGCAAGAGCGTCCGCCACCTTCTCACGTAGCCCATTCCACTGTCGAACGGCTCCTACTGTCAGAAAGATCTTCCTGATGTTTAATCAGAATCTCCCTTCTTCTCATTTGAACCCACTGGATCAGGTCCTCCCCTCTGGAGCAGCGTGAAACAACCTGCCTCCATCTTCCGTGGGACAGCCATTTTAATATTTGAAGATGGCTATCTTATCATATCAAACCGAGCCGTTCCTGGGAGAAAGCTGATGATCGAGTCCTGGTTTTGTTATGGAATGGAGAGGTGAAACAGGCAGTTGACACAATTGCCTTTGAGCACCCTCTGCAGCATGGGGAAAGCCCAAGTGGCAAATTTGGTATTATGGAGAGCTCTGGGCGATGAAGCAAATGGCTCAAGTTGCGCTCCAAAGCTGACTAAACACTGATTAGCACACATAAACTGTGCCTGCCATGTGAAAATGGCTCATTTCATGGCTTGCACTGCAACCTCTTATAGCTGGCCAGCAGAGTTATTTTGGACGGTCTTGAGGTTTACTGACTCCCACTGTGAGGGAGGGACCTCTGGAGCTTCCAAGGACCTGCTGTGACCAGCTAGCTAGGCATTCCAGTAACTAATCTTTGGAGCGACCTTGAGTCCTCAGTCATTGCTTCCAGCACATAGTGGAATGATGGAGCAGTGGAACTCTCTCCTGCAGGTGGCAGTGATGGCCACACACTTGGATGGCTTTAAAAGAGGACTGGACAAATTAATGGAGGCTATTGATGGCTCTAATGGCAGCAATGCTCCTGAATACCAGTTGCTGGGAGCCACAAGAGATTGCATTAGTGCAATCCACTCTATGTGAGGCCTTCCTTGCGTGATCTGGAAGCTGCAGTTAGTGCAAAATGCTGCAGCGCAATTGCTGAAGAGACAGAGATCCTTATCAGCATATAGCACCTCTGCTCAGAGATCTGTCCTGGGTGCCTATTTGCTAGTGGGTCAAGTTCAAGGTTTTACTCTTGGTATGTAAAGTGCATAACAACATGGGACCATTTTGCCTGTGAGACTGTCTTACCCCATATACACCCAGTTGACCGCTTCAGTCTGCGGAACTGGCACTGCTGCTGGTGCCACATAATACCTTTGCAAGAAATCCATCTTTTAGTGTGGCAGCACTTATACTTTGGAACTCCCTGCCTCTTGATATCAGGCAGGTGCCTTCATTGTACTCTTTTTGGTGCCTGCTAAAAAACACTTTTGTTAGGGCAAGCCTACCCAGATGTTTAGAAAGTTGATGCAAGTTTTAATCTGCTTTTTGTCTATAATTATTTTAACTTTTTGCAAATCTTAATTTGTTATTAATTATTCCCATTGATAATTGTATTGTTTTATCTCTTTTGTAAACCACAGTGAGGGCTTTTTTCCAATCAAGTGAAGTATATATTTTACGAAACAAATAAAACAAGTCTAACTAGTGCCCTCCAGATGTTGTTGTACTACAACTCCCATCACCCCATATCCTTCACCATGCTAGCTGCTGGAGCTTCTGGGAGTTGGATTCTAGTCATGCCAAGAAGGCTCTGGTATATAGCTATGGTAGACATTTTGACAAAGCTCTAGGTCAAGCCTGTTACATTGTATACTTAGTTGCCTTTGAAGTGTTGCTGCATACCTCGTGGCTTCACCTAATACTGCAATGCAGTTTTCACTGCCACATCTCCATGGTGATTCCCCCTTCCTTTCTCTCCCCGCAGTTCCACCCCCTGTCTCTGTGCAACACCAGCGAGGATGAGCACACGGTCCCAGGATTTGTCTCCATTGTCAAACTGGAACGGCCTGAGCGAGATCCCCACCCCTGCTTGTCCTTGGCCAACAAGGTATGTGTGTGCATGTCGTCGCAATCAGAGCAGACCTGACAATCTCCTTTCCTCCCACTTTGCAAAACTTCGTGATCAGCTTTCCACACTCCTATATTGCCAATCAGGAGCACAGCGGCTCCAATCTGCATTCCATTTCCATCTGCTAAATTTATATGCATAGATGGCTCTGGGTAAGTTAAGAGGGCAGAGGCCCAGCGTCCCTCCAGCGCTGCCCTTTGTGGTATATCTGGCTTCCCTGTAAGCAAGGTAAAATAGTTCTCCAATTCTTCATAGGCTCTGTTTCTTTGGGATTTCTGCTGCGAAAAGGCAGTGCAATTTGGGGCAACATCCCTGATGGAGTCCCTGATCAGTCCTTTGTTCCCAGTTCATTGCCAGTAGCTGGAAATTGCAGGATGGGAGAGATGCTGCTGCACTCAGGTCCTTTCGGGTTTCTCATGGGCACCTGGGGGACCACTGTGAGAACAGAATGTTGGGCTAGCTGGACCCTTGGCCTGATCCAGCAGGCTCGTCCTATGAACTTAAGGAGCTCCCTCCCACTGGAGGCAGTGATGGCTGCCACCTGGCATGGCTTTCAATGAGGACTGGACAAATTCATGGAGGGCAATAAGGCTATTGATGCCTATGATGGCTATGCTCTGCCTCCATGGTTGGAGGGAATAATGCTTCTGAATGCCAGTTGCTGGAAGTTACAGAAAAGGAGTGTTGCTGTTGCACTCAGATCCTTCTTGCGGCTTTGGCCGCTGTGAGAACAGGATGGCGGCCTAGATGGGCCCCTTTGGCTCCGTCCAGCGGGCTCTTCTTGTATTCAGTGGAACAATCTCTTACGAACTTTGCACCTGCAAAAAATGCTCCGCGTAATATTCTACAGGAATGCTGCCTCTTTCTTCTCCTGCTAAGCCCCAAGAGCGGAGCTTAGTGGATCAAAGGGAATGCGCTCACCAGCCAACCTCATGCAATTCGGCGCAGTTCCTCCGAAAGGCCTGTTCCCCTGCGCTTTGCAACACTTTGCAACAGCCCTTTCCCTGGCCCCCACTGCCTGCACAAGCAAGTGTAAGAGTTCCTCTCCTATTAAACAGAGCACGGGTTCGATCCTGTGGCCAGGAAAGGAAGCTGTGGGCAACCAGTTGTGCCCCTGGCAGCTTGAGAAGTGGGAGACCTGCTTTCAGCAGCAAGCTTGTTTCTTGGACACCTGCAGGACCTCATCTGCCGGATCCGCAAATCTGCAGCTGCAGGATAGCTCAGCTCGAAGGTCTTGCCAGTTGCAAGCTGGCCAAAAGATTTACCTGCAGCGCCGGTGATTCTTTAAGCGTTGCTGTATGAAGACTCTGTTTGGGGCGAAGGCAATTTGGATGTAAGAGTGGAGATGGGGAGTGGAGATTTTGGAGAAGTGTTAATCCACCCTTTGGGGGATTTTTAGTTGCTGGTAGAAAAGGGCCGCGTTCGTGTGGGTCGCTTCATGGCAACCTTGAGCCTTCCGTTGTTTTTTCATGAGGGTGGTGTGGTTCTTTCTCCGAGGGTAACCCTGGAGCCCGAAAGTGCCGCCTCCACCTTTGATCTCCCAGCTGGGAAACTCTGCTGCTGACCTCCAACCCCTTCGCTCGAGGCAGGCTCTGCAACTGCCAAGCCAGCTTGCTGGAGTTATTCTGGCAGGTACCTGCTTGCACACGCACTCCAAGGAAGCCCAGATCAAAGGCAGCCGGCAGAGGCATGAGCTAAGATCGTTCAGGCCCTGCACTTTGCTAATCAGACTTCCTCTCTTCCTTCCTAACCAGGCAGCAGTTAACTACTTCCATCCCAGGATCTGGGCGTGAGACTGTGTGGAGCTTAGAAAGGGTGAAGAGGGCTCTCTCTCTCTCTCTCTCTCTCTCTCTCTCTCTCTCTCTCACACACACACACACACACCCCCGACCGACCCTCCGCTGGCTGAGAGAAAGCTTTCTGTACTGTGCATCGTTCTGGCTGCCTCACCTCAAAGAGGATATGGCAGGGTTGGAAAAGGTTCCGAAAAGGGCCAGCAAAAATGATCCAGTGGAGATGAGGGGATGAGGAATGGTTGCAGCATTCAGGACTTTTTAGTTTAGAGAAAAGGAGAGCCCGAAGCAGCATGGCAGATGCTTAAAAAATGACGGGTGGCATGGGGGAAAGAGGCCAGTCACTGCTTCTCAAACTAACCTACCTCACAGGGTTGTTGTTGTGGGTATTAAATGAGAAAGGGGAGAACCATGTATATGCAGCAAGTAAAGAAATAAATTTCCTGGAGTGGATGGGCCCTCTTCTAGGTTGCTGTTTCTTTCCACAACACCCTGGGAGAGTTACCTGGACAGGCTGCAAAACCCAATTCATTGCATTTTTAAATTGCGTTCATATCTCTCCTTTTTCTCTCTCTGGAGCTCAAAGTGGAATACATTGTTCTCCCACCTCTTCCTTTAACACCTCATCACAACAACCCTGTGAGGTAGATCAGGGTGAGAAGCAGTGACTAGCTCCCAAAATCACAGGCAGTGAGCTGTCAACTGGGTACGTGACGGGATTTGAACCTGGTCTCTCCCAGGTCCTAACCACTGGCTCTTTCCTAACTCTGGCAGCAGAAAGGTTTCTGGGAAACAAATTGGGAGGCCCTTCTGGGCTTCAGAGTTCCCTGGGTTTGGGAAGAGAGAGGAGCTGTTGGGTTAGTTGCGGTGTGTGTCTAATTGCAGGGAGGGCGTAAGCCAGGAGTGCCACCCGCCAGCCTCTCTCTCTGTCTCCCTCTAAGATGGGTCTGGCACAGCCCAGGAGAGGCCCTCTCTCTCTGCCAGCATTTCTTAGCAACAAGATCTGGGCTGCTCAGTTCCTCCTCGCCCTCCTTCCGAACCCCCACCCCTTTCCATCTGCAGAAGAATGTAGATTACAGGCTGCCCTTTGCATTAAATTTCCCCGGCGGAGAGGAGGAGTTGCCACGTGTCGTCCCACGGAAGAGAAGGCCCAGTGCAAACCACCAGTTGTCAAGGGCTGGGAACGCCATTCCTGATCTGAAACCCCATCCCCGTAATCCCCCCCCAAAGGAACAGCTCTGAGCCTTGCAGCAGCATGATCTCCATCAGTACTCCTGAGCATGTGCAGAGAGAACCAGCTCTAGTATCAGCACCGGGCACTTCCATCAGGGCAAAGTACTTTGATGCTGGATTTAAATGTGTGTTTTCATGCCTTTTTAACTACGGATTCTACTGCTTCGTGTTTCGTAGTGATGCCTTGGAAGTTTGCCAGCTGCCTCAAGTCTCAGTTTGGGAGATGAGTGGGCTATAAATGCATTAAATTTATTTATTATTGCATTTATACCCCACCTTTTCCTCTCCAAGGCACTCAAGGCGGCCTGTGCACTGTTCTCCCTCTTCCTCATTTTAATCTGCACGACAACCCTGTGAGGTTGGCTAGGCTGAGAGGCACCTAGCGAGCGCCACGTATGAGCGGGGATTCAAACCCTGGTCTCTCTGGAGTCATGGCCTGATATTCTAACCACTACACCACACCACTATTAAGAACAACAATAACAACGATAACCTGTCGTCTGTGCCCTGCCTCCGGTCATGTTCGGAGTGCCCTATGCCTTGAGATACAGCTCTGCTCCAGAGCCGACTTTTCTGTCCCTGGAGATCCTAGAGTGAGCAAAAAAAACAACCACCTGTGAGTGCCTCTGAGCATGTGCAGAGGTTCCCTTTGGTGGGCCCTGAGAAGGAGGCGCGAGGCAGAGTTGGGGATCTGCGGCAGGCCTCTGTTTTGTTTGCTGCCTCCGTCTGAAGGCAGGCCTCCCGCCCCGGCTCCCTCTCCGCACCAGGGCTGGCGAGAGGCCCTGACGGAACAGCTCAGGCTGCCCCGGGCTGCGGCGAGGCTGGCCTACGCTTCCCAATCCCCGGCTTTGATGTGGAGCCAAGCGGGTGGTTTCTCTGGGGCCTGGCGGGGATCCAGTGCCAATGGGAGGCGGGGGAGGGAGGCAGGTGAGCCGGCTGGCCAGGGAGGGCGGAAGGGGACTTGAGGTAGGCCCGGGAGTGCCAGGCGTTTGCAGGGTGAGGGCGCTTTGCTCCACCAAAGGCAGGAGCAGCACAGAGCAGCCCTTTGTTCCTGCAGACAGGGCAGGGCAGGGAGCAGAGGGGAGGGGAGGGGGCCGGCTGGCTGGCTGGCAACAACAGCCCTCCTTGGAACACCGTTGTCGTTGCCACACCTGGCTAGCCCTCAGCGAGGGGTGGCAGAGCTCTGGCCCACCAGGAGGCAGGGAAACGGGCATTGCTTTCTCCCTCTTGGGGTCTGCTTTGTGCATTGCACAGAGACAGAGAATGGTGGCTTTCCTACCTTTCTCCTGCCAAATGAGAACCAGAAAATTGTAGAGTGCGAAGGGATCCCCCCAGGGTCATTGAGCACAACCCCCTGCAAGGAGAAAATCACAGCAAAGGCTTTCTCTCTCTCAACCCAGGTTTGCTGGGTTCAGCTTTCTGCCCAGGGGGGTAACAGCTGGGGTGGGAATCAAGTTCAACCGCCGACCCCACGGCTCTCTCTCTTTCCTATTTTAACATTTTTAAACCAGTGTCATAAGAGAATCAGGGTCAGAGAGGGGAATAAAGGAAAAACGACCCTACTAATAACAGATTATTATCATTCTACCCAAAAGCCCCACAAGAATAATAAACTGTGCATTGAAGAATGTATCATTGGGAAAATGTTGAACATTTTTAAACCAGCTAGCATGGGGAGGCTTGTTCGCTAGCCTGTCGAGCAATTCTGCAGTTGTATTATGTATATGCAAAACAAAGGAAATGACTTTATTAGCCTGGGATAATCAAAGAACCAACTTGCTGGTTTTCACCAAAGCCCAGTGTCTTGTTCCCAAGAAAGGACAGTATCTGGGAAGCCCTCCATGAGCAGGGCAGGGAGTCAAGAGCCCTCCATGGTTAAAACCATGTTCAAGGAGGCTTGCAACATGAAAAGCTTTCTATGACTGCCAAATTATAACAAAAGTAGCCGCAGGCGATAAATAAAAGCACTTCAAAATGTACGCGGCGAAATTAAACCATCCCCACATAAGTCAAAATGAGATATTAAAATAAGGAGACCAAAAATTAATATCCGTAACATCAAAATCAACATCTCCAAAATTAGATCTTGACCCCAACGGAAAAGAAATCCTAGGCAATACGCCGCTTCAAGGGTCTGCAGGCATCCTGAGAGGCAGGTCTTGAAGGACTCTGAGCAAAGATGGCGTCTTTCAACCGACTGGCTGCCCTCAGGCATGCCAGGGGATGCTGACCAGTTGCCGGCACTGAAGGAAGAGGCAACTTGGAGTCTGGCTGGCTTCTGTTTGTGGAGTGCAGCTGGGAATGCGGCTGCCTCAGGCGACAAAGTGTCTTGGGCTGGCCTAGGTTCCGCCTGACACCAGAAGAGCATTGTGGTTGGGGGGAAACGTCAGGCCCTTCAGGACTTTGTATGTGGCCCTCAGGGATCTCTCCTGGCCACACCCTCCTTGGGTGTTTTCGCCTGCCTGGGATGTGTCCTTCAACTCTGGCTTGCTTGGAAGGAGGGCACAGAGGGTGGGTGGGTGTGAGAGAGGAAAAACACACCTGCTGTACAAAAGTAAACTTCACATTCGCTGCTCCACCCACGTTTGCCTCCGGCACCAACCATTCCTGGCATGCGGCCCCCATAAGGCTGCCAAGAAGGGAATGTGGCCCTCAGGCTGGAAACGTCCCCCCCCCACTGCTGCTGCTCAGGCCGTGATACACTTGCCCAGGGGACCACAACCACTCAGCAGGCCACCTGCGCCCTCCCTGTAAGTCCTGCACTACAGGGAGTTTTACTAGATTCCCCTTTGGGCCCCTTCCAACTCTTCCATTCTATGATTCCCTGATTCCCCTTTGCTCTCTTTGGACAGGCCAAGCTGGCGGGAGAGAGAGGAGCTCGCGCCGTCCTCTTTGACATCACTGATGACCAAAGTGCTGTCGACCAGGTAAGGAGTCTGCTGTCTCCCTCTCTCATTTTTCACAATTTTGCCAGGAGGCCAACAGCAGGTGGCGCCAGAGCCAATGGCAGGCAGAGCCAACTAAGTCTAGTGTTGTCCCCATCCTCTTCTCTGCTGAGATCTACAAGGGGCAACACTAAGACTAAGGAGGAGGAGGAGAGGCTGGGTGAGGGCTGGATGAGAGCAGACTATCCTTTTTGAGCAGCTCCCTGTTCCCCCTGATGAACCTTCCCTCACTGCTGCTCACCAAGGCAAGAGTCAATGGATTTTGGATTTTCTGTTTGCAAAATGTTCCTGTTGTTAATCTTCTGTAATATTTAGGGCAGATCCAAACTAGCTATGTACTGTATATTCAGCACGTGTTTAAGGCACATGGCTTCCCCCAAAGAATCCTGGGAAATGTAGTTTGCCTCTCACAGAGTTGGTGTTTGGCAGCAACCCTAAAAAAAAAGGACAATTCCCAAGACTGGTGGGGTGTCATGCGCTTAAACCATAGGATTTCAGAGCTGAAAGGGACCCTGATGATCATCTAGTCCAGGGGTCAGCAAAGTTTTCAGCAGGGGGCCGGTCCACTGTCCCTCAGACCTTGTGAGGGACCAGACTATATTTCGGGTGTGTGTGTGTGTGTGTGTGTGTGTGTGTGTGTGAATTCCTATGCCCCACAAATAACCCAGAGATCATTTTAAATAAAAAGCACACATTCTACTCATGTAAAAACACCAGGCAAGCCCCACAAATAACCCAGAGATGCATTTTAAATAAAAGGACGCATTCTACTCATGGAAAAACATGCTGATTCCCGCACTGTTCGCAGGCCAGATTTAGAAGGCGGTTGGGCCGGATCCGTCCCCTGGGCCTTAGTTTGCCTTCCCATGATCCAACCCCCTGCAATGCAAGAATACACAGCTCTCCCATATGCAGGTTGAACCTCCAACCTCGGCGTCGTCTGTACCACACTCTAACCAACTGAGCTACCAACGCTGACCCAAAAGAAGCCCCAAGTTTTCAAACCAGTTGGCTTCACACAAGCTCTTTTGTTCCTGCCTTTGGACCTGATCTCTTCCTTAGCTCAGGCATTGCTCCTCCGCTGTGTCGCTGCAGTCTACCTGTCCAGGTGGCCGCTCACCTTCTCAGCTCCTTTGCTTCTGGGTCTCTTTGCCCTGAGATTCTTTGTCCTTTCCCGTGACGGTGTGTGTGTTGATTGCTAGACATGCAGATAGATATGAGAAGGAATGGCATGACAGCCCCTGAACAGAAAAGCACAGCTAGGGAAGCTCAGCTAGGGAAAGCCATGCTGTTGTTATTATCAGTGTATTTATTTATTTATTGCATTTATATCGCACCTTTTCCTCCGTGAGTTCTCCTCATGTAATGCCCACAAGAACCCTGTGAGGTAGGTTAAGCTGAGAGGCAGTGACTGGCCCAAGGTCACCTAGTAAGCTTCAAGGATTCGAACCCTGGCCTCCAAGATCCTAGTCTGACACACTAACCACTACACCACACTGACTCCCAGTTCCTAAGGAGAGGGAGTGTTTCTTCTGAATGATGGATGACTGGTTTGCCAAGCTCAGCCTTTTAAACTTCTGCTTGTGTGAGCAATGAGGATCCAGAGGAGATGGTAGGCAGACCTGCCCAGAACATTTCACTGCCCGAGGCACAGAAGTCCCTATCCCCAGCTTTCTCACCCCCCAGGCAGGGAAAATGTAAATGAAACCACTGACTCTGTGCCTCCAACACATGGCAGTGCCCAAGTTCTTCCACCTGAGGCATGCGGCCTCGTTTCGGCCTGGTGTTTTGGCCTGGTGTTTTCCTGTAATGAAACCCGGCGGTGTGTAGGAAGCACAATCTCCAGCTCTGCAAGAAGTGCCGGGGCTCAAATATCCCCAGGTTACCATCAGGGAATTTCCACTCCAGATCCAGATTTGTGGAAAATTCGAGACACACACACACACAGAGAGAAACCTGACTTCTTCATTCAACACTTAGTTGCGGTAACTTGTGGAACTCCCTGCCACCGGAGGCAGTGATGGCCACCAACTTGGATGGCTTTCAAAAACTGGACAGGTTTATTGGTGGTTACTAGCCATAATGGCTATGCTCTGCCTTCATGGTCTGAGGCAGCAATGCTTCTGAATGTCAGTTGCTGGAAACCACAGGAGAAGAGCGGGCTCTTGTGCTCGGATCCTGCTTGCTTCCGAGTGGGATATCTGCTTCACCGCTGTGAGAATAGGAGGCTGGACTAGATGGGCCCCCTCTTGGCCTGATCCAGCAGGCTCTTCTTACGTTCTTAATTCTCGGCCTCAGGCATCAAAATACATGGCAGCTGTGCTTCTCCTCACAAAAAACTCCCAGGTTACCCATGCACACATTTTTTTGCTGGGTTGGGCAAGGCCACAGCAGAACTTCGAATCTCAAACCTAGGCCTTGCCTGGGCTGTTGGCTGGATGGATTCCTGGAGTTTTCCTCAAGCCTATCAACTAGGGTGTGGAGTGGGGTTCCCAGTGCCCAACACATCGATCCGTGGCACCTGGTGACATGCAGCTCTCACCTCAAAGGTTGTCTCTCCACAGCTGAGAAATCCGCGAGGGCTCAGTCACCCCGTTGTTTTGATTTGGGGCCACGACGCCGAGCTGCTGATGGGCGTGGTGAACAACAACCGAGAAGCCCACGTGAAGATTGAGGTGAAGGAGATGGCGGCCTGGGTGAGTTCTTACTTAGCCCCACTGCTGCACCTCTCTCGACCCCTCTCTGCACTGGGCCAAAATCAGCCTTGCAAGAAGTGGCGCCCTCTTGCGGGCTCCAGGTGCACGAGAGTTCCAAAGCTTGGGTGCAGCCACCGAGAAGGCCCCCTCCCATGTCCCCACCAAGTAGGCTTGTGAGGGTGGCGGGATCAAAAGAAGAGCATCCCCCAAAGATCCCAGAGCCTGAGCCGGTTTGTATGGGAGAAGACAGTCCTTCAGATAGCCTGGAGCTAAACCAGGTAGGGCTTATCTAACCTCTTCTCTCTCCAACAGCCCGACTATGATGTCTGGATACTCCTCACTGTCATGAGCACCGTTCTGGTGATCGTTTTAATCTTCATTGTCCGTACTCGTTGTCAGCCAAGCAGAGATCGGGTAAGAGCCCTTGGACAGATGCCAGTCCTATTCTGGACACCCCAAACTGCTTCCCAAGAGCCCCTATCTATCTGTGCCAATATCCTTCATGCCTTGCTCAGATCAGGGACCGGTAGAGTCCCAGACCCACCTGCTTGAGACATGAATGTTTACTGAAATTTCTGCAGCTGGTATTGCTTTGTATTTTTGATTTTAGAAATGCATTTTTAAAGGTTTTATTTTAATACTGTTGCCTGCTCGGAGCTCCCATGGGAGGAAGGGCAGTAAAGATATGGAATCAGTCAATCAATCAGCGTATTTCCAACAAGGCAAGAGTCAATGAATAGGGGATTTTGTGCTTGCAAAATGTTCCGGTTGTTAATCTTCTGTATTATTTAGGGCAGATCCACACTAGCTGTGTACTGTATATTCAGCACACATTTATAGCACGTGGCTTCCCCCAAAGAATCCTGAGAAATGTAGTTTGCCTTTCACAGAGTTGGTGTTTGCAGCAACCCTTAAAAAAAAAAAAGTACAATTCCCAGGACTGGTGGGGTGTCATGTGCTTAAAATGTGCAGTGGCCCTATTAGTATAATATACAGTGGTACCTCGCAAGACGAATGCCTCGAAAGACGAAAAACTCGCAAAACGAAAGAGTTTTTCGTTTTTTGAGTTGCTTCGCAAGACGGATTTCCCTATGGGCTTGCTTCGCAAGATGAAAACGTCTTGCAAGTTTGTTTCCTTTGTTGCAAGTTTGTTTACTTTTTCTTAAAACCGTGCATTCACTTCGAGGAGCAACTCATAGCACGCGGTGTGGTAGCCTTTTTTGAGGTTTTTGAAGACTTTGGTGATTTTTGAAGCTTTTCCAAAGTCCGTGCTTCGCAAGACAAAAAAATCGCAAGACGAAAAAACTCGCGGAACGAATTAATTTCGTCTTGCGAGGCACCACTGTAGATGCTATTTGTATATATTGGAGTCATGCAGCTTGCTGTTGCAAGACTCCTGAAGTATGTATCTTTGACCCGAAACAAGAACATGTACATAGCCGCTCTGAGCCTGGCCTTGGCTGGGGAGGGCGGGGTATAAATTAAAAAATATTATTATTATTATTATTAAAAAGGTAAAGGTACCCCTGCCCATACGGGCCAGTCTTGACAGACTCTGGGGTTGTGCGCCCATCTCACTTAAGAGGCCGGGGGCCAGCGCTGTCCGGAGACACTTCCGGGTCACGTGGCCAGCGTGACATCGCTGCTTTGGCGAGCCAGAGCCGCACACGGAAACGCCGTTTACCTTCCCGCTGGTAAGCGGTCCCTATTTATCTACTTGCACCCGGAGGTGCTTTCGAACTGCTAGGTTGGCAGGCGCTGGGACCGAGCAGCGGGAGCGCACCCCGCCGCAGGGATTCGAACCGCCGACCTTTCGATCGGCAAGTCCTAGGCGCTGAGGCTTTAACCCACAGCGCCACCTGCGTCCCTATTATTATTATTATTATTATTATTATATATTTCTGCAAACTTCATCAGCGAACAGGACAGAAACTGCTGTTGTCATTCTGCCTGTACCAGGGATGGCAAACCATTGGGCCC
Organism: Podarcis cretensis; assembly: GCF_951804945.1. Taxonomy (NCBI): domain Eukaryota; kingdom Metazoa; phylum Chordata; class Lepidosauria; order Squamata; family Lacertidae; genus Podarcis; species Podarcis cretensis. The sequence goes on from NC_137185.1 coordinate 15,263,698, forward strand.
TAGAGATGCCACTGGACTCCCATCATCCCCCACTGAGGACCAGCCAGGCTGGCCACTGGGAATTAGCATCCAACATGTCATGGCACCAGCTTGTCCAAGAGGGCATCCTCCAAATTCTTCCAGTATGTCATTGTTGTGAGCCTGGCTCCTAGTAAAAGGTGACTTATTAGCGATTTGAGCAGCAGGTCGGCTGTGCAGAGCCAGCTCTCATAGAATCATAGGTCCCTTGGGTTGGACGGGTCATTTAGTCCACTTCCTGCAATGCAGGAATCCCAGCTAAAGAATCTCTGGCAGATGGCCATCCAACCTCTGTTTAAAAACCTCGGTGGAAGGAGGTTCTTGGTGGTTTGTCTTGCAGTTACTTGGATTTCAACAAATACCTCCAGAACTGAGCCACTTTCCCGCCTGTCCACCATGTAGAGTCATAAAATCGTAGAGTTGGAAGGAATCCTGAGGGCCAACTAGTCTGATCCTCTGCGTATGTTGGCTCCCTTCCATTTCCGCTCCCTCAACTGTCCAATTTGCCCCCACAGACTAATGCGCAGGAAGAGACCCTGCAAGCCATCAACCAGCTGGCCACGCGGAGGTATCAGGCCCGCTGCCGGCAAGCCCCCACGGGGGACTCTGTCAGCACCTGCAGCTCAGCCCCCGTCTGCGCCATCTGCTTGGAGGAGTTTGCCGAGGGCCAGGTAAAATATGCATTTTTTAAAAAAACCGGAAGCATTTTTACTTGGTATTATAGGTCAGGACATTAATAGGCAAGATGTTAAACTGTTTTTATATGCAACAACTGCGGCAAGAGTATTGTTAGCCCAAAAATGGAAGCAAGAAGAAATTCCGACGAAAGAAGCATGGCAGACGAAATTAATGGACTACGCAGAATTGGACAAAATGACAGGAAGGATTCGAAACCTGCGGGGCCAGAGATTTACAGAAGATTGGAAGAAGTATATGAATTATCTTTGAAGAGCAACTGTAATCAACAAATTACACTAGTAGGACTACAAGAAGTTTTGTAAGGAGAAATATACGAAGTGTTACAAAGTAGAAAAAGATAGAGAGATTGGTTATGAGTTTGAAATGTAATAGGGAAGATAAGAAATGCATACTGAGATTAGATTGGAAAATTTTCAGACAGGATTGATGGAAGTCAAAAATTTGAATAAGATGTAAAAGTATGTTTAATTACTGTTGAAAATGATATGTTAAAAAAACTTTTATACACACACACACACACACACTGACCCTTCTGCACTCTGTGGGATCAATGGCCCCAGTGAGTTCTCGCAAATGAACTTTTCCGCGGGGAAGATGAGGTCCCAGTCATCTCCTTGGGGAGGCCCAGTTTAAGCAGTTTGCAGTGGTGGCGCCCGACTCAGGTGGCTTTAAAAGAGGAGTAGGCATATGGAAGTGAGAGCTGGACCATAAAGAAGGCTGTTCGCCAAAGAATTTATGCTTTTGAATTATGGTGCTGGAGGAGACTCTTGAGAGTCCCATGGACTGCAAGAAGATCAAACATACTATCCATTCTTAAGGAAATCAGCCCTGAGTGCTTACTGGAAGGACAGGTCCTGAAGCTGAGACACCAATACTTTGGCCACCTCATGAGAAGAGAAGACTCCCTGGAAAAGACCCTGATGTTGGGAAAGATGGAGGGCACATGGAGAAGGGGACGACAGAGGACGAGATGGTTGGACAGTATTCTCGAAGCTACCAGCATGAGTTTGACCAAACTGCGGGAGGCAGTGGAAGACAGAAGTGCCTGGCGTGCTCAGGTCCGTGGGGTCACAAAGAGTCAGACACGACTAAACAACTAAACAACAACAACAAAGGCAAATTCTTGGAGGAGAGGGCTATCGCTGTCTATCAGCCATGATGGCTATGCTCTACCCTCTATGGCCGGAGCAGTTATGCTTCAGAATACAGATTGCTGGCGACATGGGAGGGAAGAGAGTTCTGTTGTGCTGGAATTCAGCTTGCTGGTTTCCCATGGTTGGCTACTGTAATAACAGGATGCTAGACGGGCCATTGGCCTGATCCAGCAGGCTGCTCCTAGGTTCTTGTGTGAGGTTTCCAATCATCAATACCCAGGCAAGGCTATCACTTCTCCAGAAAGAATGCCAGTGAGATGTGCTACTGGAAACCAGGCAATTGTACAGCCCAGATCAGAACAACCAGTATGGCATTTCCCCTTGAGCTGGCAGCGTTTCTCCACTCTCCCTCTGACTTCCCTTTCTTTGCAGGAACTCCGCATCATCACCTGCTTCCATGAGTTCCACCGGCACTGCGTTGACCGCTGGCTCCTCGAGCGCCAAACGTGTCCACTGTGCATGTTCAACATCATTGGTAAGATGGGGCAGGGGAAATGCAACCTCTGTGATTGGTGACGTAGGAGTACAGGAGGACACTTGCCTGATCAGGCCAAAGGTCCAAGCAGCCCAGCATGCTGCGGTTGACCAGAGGTGTCTGGGAAGGCCAAAAGGAAAGCAGGAGGAAAGAGCCAACACTGGCCCACTAATGCTCCCCAACAAGTGGTATTCAGAGGTATACTGCCTCTGAAAAGGGTGGTTCTAGTTTTGCCCAGTGAGCCCTTTCAAAGCAGTATCAGCAGATGTCTCAGCCATTGGTTCAGCCACAGAGCCAAGGTCTCAGCCATTGGTTCAGCCACAGAGCCAAGGTCTCAGCCATTGGTTCAGCCACAGAGCCAAGGTCTCAGCCATTGGTTCAGCCATAGAGACAAGGTCTCAGCCATTGGTTCAGCCACAGAGCCAAGGTCTCAGCCATTGGTTCAGCCACAGAGCCACGGTCTCAGCCATTGGTTCAGCCACAGAACCAAGGTCTCAGCCATTGGTTCAGCCACAGAGCCAAGGTCTCAGCCATTGGTTCAGCCACAGAGCCAAGGTCTCAGCCATTGGTTCAGCCATAGACACACACAGAAACATACATTGCCCCCAAAATGATCAAAGGGGTGCAGCAAGTCTCTGATGAGGAAAGGTTGCAGCATTTTGGACTTTTCCATCTAGAGAAAAGGCAAGTAAGCGAAGACTTGATATAATTTTGTAAAATTATGCATGACATGGAAAAAGCGGATGGAGGAACGTTTTTCTCCCTCTCTCATCGTACCAGAACTTGGGGACATGCAATAAAGCTGAATGTTAGAACATTCAGGACAGATAAAAGAAAGCGGGGAACTTCGATGGCCTTAAAGGGGATTGGACAAATATTTGGCGGAGAAGGCTTTTGGTGGTGATGAGCCATGATGGTTATGTTCTGCCTCCATGGCTGGAGACAGTAATGCTTCTAAATATCAGTTGCTGGAAACCACATTAAGGGAGAATGCTCTTGTGTTTAAATCCTGCTTGCTGGTTTCCCAAAAGAGGCATCTGGCTGGCCAGTGTGAGAACAAGATGCTGGGCTAAATGGGCCATTGGCCTGATCCAGCAGACACTTCTTATGTCCCTAGGCTGGAAATGGGGTGTTGGATTTGTCAGGCTGGTTTATGCCCATAACTTGGCTTTTCCGCTTAAGGCTGTTTCACTGGTCTGTCTCCATGGGGAGAAACTGACCTCCCCATGCAGCCTGGGTGAAGTGTATCAGCTGTTCCCAGTATATCCTGGGGACTGGAATGTATCAGGGGGCAGGGGGGAGTTAACTAGCGGTGATGTCCCCTCCCTTGGTTACGGATTCCCATGGAATCACTTCAAGAAAATTTGCCATGGTAAAACCTCAAATTCCAAGTGGGTGAGTGGGTGGAAATTCTTCTTGGTCTGAGCACAGAGCACATCCCTTCCCTTAAATGAGAGTCACACAGACATATCTAAAGATAACAGCCCCAGAAGCAAATACAGCTATGCAGAAGATGATATGATGATGATGATGATGATGATGATGATGATGATATTAGTTTTTTGCTATGGCAACTCAAAGCAACTTACAAAAAAGCATACATGCATTAAAATCAGGGAGGTGGAAATACTTAAAACACCCCACCCACTCTAAAAGGTCACAGATAGTTAAAAGCAAAAGGGCTGGTTAAAAAGGAATGTTTTCGCCTGATGCCTGAAGATTTGTAATGATAGTGCCAGGTGAGCCTCCCTTGGGCAGCATTTTACAAATGGGGAACCACCACTGAAAAGGCCCCATTCTTGTGTTGCATCCTCCAGAACTCCCATGGTAGGGCCACATGAAGAAGGGCCTGAGATGATGATCTCATGGTCTGGGTAGGTTCATATGGATGGAGGCAAAGAAGGAAGTTTATATATACATTTTTTTACACATATGAGCCTACTTTTCCTTCAATTAGCTTCAATTTCCTTACTGCTTTCCTTACTGTCAAACACCTGCTTGCTAAATTTCCTTCAGTTACACGTATTTTTACATGTATGAGCCTACTTTTCCTTCAGTTAGCTCAAAGCTCCCCACTTCATCCTCACAAGAACCTTGTGGGGTAGGTTAAGCTGATAGAGAATGACTGGCCCCAAGGTCACCCAGTTGAGCTTCATGGCAAAGCAGGGATTTGAATCCTGGTCTCTAAGGCCCTACATACATGCATATTTTTATCTGTATGCTGAGTTTCCATGATTAAAATCATGCTGAAAGTGGCTTACACCATAAAAAAAACACATAATTACGAACATAACAAAAGTAGTCACAAACAATAAATCAAACATCAAAAAGTATACCACCAAATTAAACAATTTCCACAGAAATCATAAGATCTAAAGTAAACATTCAAAAAAACGATATCGAGAACAGCAACAACACACACACACACCCTGGCAACAAAAACCCCTAAACAACACCCCAGCCTTTGCTTGTGAAGAGATCCCATTAGAGCAGGGATGGGGAACATGCAGTCCTTTGGATGTTGTCGTGTTCACATGTATTCACTCCTGTGAACCCCAAACAGGGATGGTGGGAACTGGAGTCCAACAACATCCGGGGAATCACAGTTTTCCCCATGACTGCCTTACAGCAATATGGGAACTGGGAAGACAGTGCGCCCTTCCTGTATTTCTGCCTAGCCCTTCCCCTTCTGCTTGGCCATGGGATGGAAGTTCTGACCTAACTGCTGCAGCATATCAGAGGCATTCCCTGTGCGTATATAAGGGCTTGATGGCCAGGCACCTGGGGAGAAGTAGGTGGAGAAGTGAGAATAATAATAATAATAATAATAATAATAATAATAATAATAATTTATTATTTATACCCCACTCATCTGGCTGGGTTTCCCCAGCCACTCTGGGCGGCTTCCAACAAAACACTAAAATACAATAACCTATTAAACATTAAAAGCTTCCCTAAACAGGGCTGCCTTCCGATGTCTTCTAAAAGTTTGGTAGTTATTTTTCTCTTTGACATCTGGTGGAAGGGCGTTCCACAGGGCAGGTGCCACTACCAAGAAGGCCCTCTGCCTGGTTCCCTGTAACTTGGCTTCTTGCAGCGAGGGAACTGCCAGAAGGCCTCGGCGCTGGACCTCAGTGTCCGGGCAGAACGATGCGGGTGGCGACGCTCCTTCAGGTATACTGGACTGAGGCCGTTTAGGGCTTTAAAGGTCAGCACCAACACTTTGAATTGTACTCAGAAACGTACTGGGAGCCAGTGTAGGTCTGCCTGGTATTACTTATTTCCTGAGGGAAGGAACTTCTTGGTGGGATTACCCAGTTGTAGGGAGAGGGCTTGTTGGTGCTTAGAATCCGTGATTGAAGTGGTTTCCTTCTCTCCCTCCCTAGAACGGGATCCTTCCGCCTTGCCCAGGCATTCCCACGAGGACCCCCCTAACTCAGGACCAGGACAGAGGCCCCGCTTCTTCCGGCAACACCCTGGACGTGCCTTGTACCACTTCCCGCGAACAGTCCCTCAAATGCCCCCTGGAAGCTGCTCTTCGACGCTTCCCCACGGACACCCTTTCTTCCACTCCCCAGAGCTCTCCCAGCTGGATTTGGGGACCATGCATTACTTGCCCTATCGGCCGGTGGGCTTTGAGCCTCCTTGGTGTAGCCGCCAGCCCTCCCTCACCCGAGGCCTGCTGGTTCCTCAGCGCCAGGACTCTCTGGGCTGTGAGCCGGGCCTGCCCTCCCACCGGACCTGCCTGCTGCAGCACCAGCCTTCCTGCCGAGGCCTCCGGGGGCCCCTCGTGGCCAAAGCGAGCCGTGCCATTCCTTCGCACCGGGGTATCCGCCATGGACGGCATCACCACCACCACAGCAGTGGCTCCGGGGAGAGTTACCTCACGGAGCCCAGCGGGTACCTTCCTGACGGACCCGGGAGTGACTCCAGCTCAGGTCCTTGCCATGGATCCTCCAGCGATTCCATGCTGAACTGCACAGACGTCAGCCTCCAGGCCATCTACGGAAGCTGCTCCACTTTCCGCAGCTCCCTGAGCAGCGATTACGACCCATTTGCCTTCTGTGGCTCTGAGAAGTCGGCCGCAGAAAGCTGCCCCACGTCCTCTCCGGCGTGGAGGGACCCACGGCCTCCACCAGCGGACTCGGTGGCAGCAGGCCGGCCGCCGGTGGCCAGTAGCCATGTCCATTACCACCACCACCTCCACAGGCACCACCATTATGGACGCTGCCCCCCAGACTGTGCCAATGGCCAGGAACCCGGTTTGCGGAAGGCAAAACCTCCAAGGGCCAAGACAGGATCTCATGGCGCCCAGGCGCAAAAACGGACAGAGAAAATGCCTCCGCCAGAAGGGGGGTCTGCCTCCCTGGAGGCCTCTTCAGCCAGACAGCCCCCTTGCTTGCCGCAAGGACAACCAGAGTTTTCCACAGCAGACAAGTCAAACCTCAAAGCAGCAGACAGTGGTGCCGTTGGGCCATGGACGTCTCAGAAACGCTGTTTGCAAATCCATCCCAGTAGAAGGAGATGGAAATGCCCCCTCAAGGCTTTCCCATCCTCTTTGCCCGAAGACTCAAATGTGCCCCCTGTCTGCAGCGTCCCCCACCCTCCTGGTCCTGCTTCTGGAAGCTGCTCCTCCTCTGCAGAGGTCCAGCCTCTCTTAGAAGCTGGTCCCTCGGGGCATCATTTTGCAACCTCGTCACACTCGGCCACAGAGCCTCAGGAGCAGGCAGACAGGCTGGAATGCAAGGCCATGTGTCCTGGGGAATATCCGAGGCTGGACACCATGGGAAATGATGCCAGCTTTTACCTCAGCTGCCAAATTCTGCAAGAGCTTCAGGGTAAGCCTCAGGTCTGAGGGCTGGGCTGGGGAACCTGTTGGACTCCAACTCCCATCAGCCCTAGCCAGCACAGACAGTGGTCAGGAATGATGAGAGTTGGAGTCCAGCAATGTCTGGAGGGGCACAGATTTGCTATCCCTCCTTTAGGGTCCTCTGTAATCTTGTCTCCCATCAGCAGTTGTAAACTTGACCCAACAGAAAACTGGTTTAGGGCCTCAAATATCTGAAAGACCGCTTTCTTACCTGCATAGCTTCTTGGGTGATAAGAGGAGGCATTCTTAGTAGTTTCTTCACTCTCAGAAGCTTTGGGGGAGGGAGGTATGGTGACCCTAGAGAGGGCATTCTCTGGGGCAACCCCTAAGTTGTGGAATTCCCTCCCCACAGAGGTGTGTCTGCTACCTTTACTATGCAGTTTCTGCCAGGTGCTGAAGGTGCACTTCTTTACCTTGGCCTTTGAACACCTGAGAAGTATATATTAAAAGCACTCTTATCTTTATTGTAATCTCATTTTAACTGTCTTAATATTGTTGAAATCTGCCCTGGGACCTCATGCTGGAGGGTGGCTAAGAAATAATAATAATAATAAAAAAAATCACCATCACCACCATCTAGCATACAAATTGAGCAAATTCAGTGAAGATGATAGCATCACAGTACAACAATGAAAATTGATCCATCAAAGATAAACAACGTGGCACATTCTAGTCTGGTTGCTCACCTTAATTTTCTAATTGCAGGGTCTAAAGACGATATCCCAGATGTTTATGAACATTCGGTTTGACACGAGGTGAACTTATTTGCTGTGTTAGGCAGCTGCAGAGAATTCAAAAAACGGCGCAGAAACTCGGCGAAGAGAATGGACTTTCTGACTTGCCTTTCCTGTCCGCGGTGTGGTTGTCAGTCATAAGAAGCTCCTTGTCCACACAGCCCCTGCCTCACCCACTGTTAATATCAGGGTTACGCAGCTTGCTTGCTCCCTGCCTGCCTAACCTGTATGCAACATTTGACAAACATAAGCTGCCAAGGTCACTTGCCTGTTTTCAAAAAAGCTGCCATCTTTCTGGGGTAGGAGGAGGCTTGGTCCTTTTGTTCCTGGTGTCACGAGGAGCCAAATCCTTTTGAAGTTCAAGGGCGGAGAAAAAAACAAGGTGTGTCCCCCCCCCCCCTTCACTCTGCAGCTCTTTGCAAGTTTGGTAATCTGTGTACTGCTGAACACCAAAATGAAAGTCCCAGGTAAATCCACTCCCCACACAAATCAGGCATGATGCAGTGCAGTTTTGAGGTCATGCAGAGAGATTGGCCCATCCTGGTCCCTCTTTCTGCCATCTTGTGTGGGATGGGGCACCCAGTGAGGTTCTGGTTCAAAGCAAATGCAATTTGTAAGGATCAAGCACATAATTCCCTCTCACCAACCTGGCTAAGCTCCTGCTCCTGTCCACTTGGGAATGTTCTTCATCTTTTCAGTTTTGCACCAAATCAGATGCATGGGAGAAACTCACCCAAGCTGCCATGCCAACACTCTGGAAATTGCAATGGTGGCACAGGAGAATTTCAAACCTGCATTACACTTTTGAGTTACATGGGACTCTCATCAGTCTCATTGTGGCTGAGCCAGCCTCTGCTCAGAGCTTATTTGAGTTGCAAATATCAGATGCACTAACTTAGTGGCAGCTTTAGGGAGGCTGGATCCATATACCGCTCAAAGCTTGAGCCAGCGATACCCGGACGCTTCCTAGCTGACTTTGCAGATGCCCCAAGATTTCAGTTCTTCACAGGGTAGTCCCACATCAAAGATTTAAATCCTGTTAATTTTGCCTTCCTACCAAAATATTATGCAAGCTCCCTCTTATACTATTGCCCACAGGGAGGAGCTTTTATTTCTTGATGTCCAAGCACACATTGGTGAAAAATCCAATCTACTGCAGAGTATTTATATTCTGCTTTAACTGAGGAAGATAAGGAGTTGAACTTGGTAGTTAGAGCAAAAGTTTGCATGTTTATGTTTTTTACATGAGGACTTATTGCAGCTACAAGGGAATACAAACTGGTATTTAGCAAGCAGTAACACATCCCCGTGCAAACAGCTGCTTGGCTGGAAGACTTTCATCTCGACACAACCTGCTTACTCAGTGGCACAAAAATGCTGTGGTATTTTACCAGTTCATAAATGATTGTCTGTGTTCACACAGAATGTTTGGGAATGTGGACAACATTGTTATAAATAATCTCATGTGTGGCAAAAAGAAGCACAGCCACGGGTTTTTCGTCACTGAGAAATGAAACCTGAAGGGTAATATATCTGTGGTCACACCTCAGGGCATGTTCACACCACAGAATTAAACCAGTTTAACAGTTACTAACACTGTGGACTGTGATTCTGCAATTTTTCTCGCTGGATTCTCTGGATTCTTCATTCCTGAGATGCATTTAAAAGCATCATCTCGTGGAATAAAGGCTTGAGTTGCTTTTGGCAGAGGGCATCTGAATTTCTTGGCTAGGAGACAAGAAGAGGGTGGCCTGATCAACATTTCAAAAACAAAGGAGCACCCTAGAGCAACAGGGCATGTGGTCTATGGATCAGTCATTGCCTTCATAGTGAAGTTATTTGAAAACCATTGCCAACCTGGTGCCCTCGTGTGGCTGATGGGAGCCATGGCAGAACATCTACAGAGGGTGCCAGGTTGGCAAAGCCTGTTCTATGGGGTGGCTTACATTTTTGCCATGCTAGGAGTACCTGTTGAATGGAGCACAATTTATCTCACGTGTAAGAGGGAAGTTAAAATGAGTACATCTTTCCTTTCCGTTCTGTTAGGGTTGCTCTGATACTGGAAAATATCTTCAGAGCCAAAATGTGGCAATACAAAACGGCAGAGCTCCTTCTGATGTTTTGAAATCTTTTCTCGAAGGAGTTGCAAAGCATGGGTGTTATATTGACTTCAGTTCTGCTTCAGTCAAAATCAAAACACACACTGTTATTAAGGGGGAATAAAACTACAGGATACAGTCTAGAGCTGATAGCTCCAAAGTTAAAGTTATTACAAATGGGCAACCAGCGAAGGGGTTGGATGTTGGCACCTTTCCCCCAAGATGCCTTCAGCTCCTGGCAGTCTGCTCCTTCCTCCTGGAAACCTCAGACCCTTTGAAATGTGAACGAGGAATTTATTTTTGTACTTTTTAATTACATTTCCTGAGTCTACATTGCAGGCACTTGGGTACTTTTGTAAACCAAAAAAAGGAAGAAATAATGTTTATGTACATAAGTATGCAAAACGATATATTTATGTTTAAGAGATAGAGATTGTTTGAATATGGGGATATGCTCAAACCTATTTATTTTGCTAATATATTTATCCACATGTGAAGCTCTTCATGTGGCTGTTATTTTTTTCCTGTATAAAGTCACTGGGTGCCTATGTTCAAGAAGATGCCTCTTCCTCATTCCTCAGAAATAAATTATTTTTAATCTCTGTACATTGGCTTCTAATATGCATGAGGTAAAGGGCTAAAAAGGGATCTGGGATTGGTTTGGTCTTGTGTGAAGAGGACGGGGGGACAAAAAGAAATCCTTCTAAGGATTCCTGTGTTAGCAGCATCCTGAAACAGCCCCACCTCTGCTAAATATCCTGTTCTGCTGGGGATTTGGGGCCCAGAGGGCAAGTGGTCAGAGATAACAGAGCCTCATTCAGGGTGAAGCTGTCCATCAGGACCTTGGCCAGCTCCCAATGGGCCCTCCTAGCTGGGAAGAGTTGTAGGGACCCCAAGGATGATGAAAGAAGCAGCATGCTCTGTAGAAGTGGGTGCTGAGGGTTCCTCCTCAAGTGGGGCATCATCTAAATCAGAGTCCACCTCAGGCCAACAATGGGGATGCTGGGAGGCAGAAGACACGACTCTATAAACAGCACACAGCTAAATCTCCTGGTGCACAGGGTTGCACAGTGATGCTCCTGAGCACCTCCGTTTGCATCATTGGGCCATAAAGGTATGGTTACCAGAAGTCCCCATTTCCACGGGACAGTCCCCAGATTTACAAATCTATCACTGGACAAAATCTGTCCCCGGATTTCATTTAATGTCCCCAGATTTATATTTTAAGATTTATGTAGATTTATTAGTAGGAAATGAATGTTGCGCAATTGGTTCAACGGCAAAAGACACATCATGTGGGGACTTCCGGTGAGGCAAAATGGCGGGCACCACTGCAGCGAGCAGCTCCTGAAGCCAGCCAGAGCCAACTGTGCTACCAGGCTGGCTCCGGGCTGCTGAGACTGCTGCTGCCACTGCCGAGGGGGAACTGGGGATGCCCGGTGCGTCAACTGGGGGAACTGCTGACACCCCCCCATGACCCAAATCAAGCCAGGAGCGAGAGTGCCCAGCCACCTGGCTGACTGCCCAGCAGCGCTCCGGTGCCAGTAAAAACCCAGGAGCTGATGCAGGCAGAAGGAGGACAGGAGAAGGAGAAGGAATAGGAAGAGGAAGGAGAAAAAAGAGGGGAGCCCTGAACTTGCTGCGCCACTGCCACCACTGAGAAGGAGAGGTAGGAGCGCACAGGGAGGTCAAGGACACGTGGCTGAACTCAGGCCCAGCCCAAGCCTACTCCATGGCAGCTAGCGCTCCAAGAGAGCAGGCCAGGGCCCAGAGGAAGGCCGCGCGACAGAGAAGACCACAGAAGAGAAGATATTACTTCTTTTCTTTTTAATATTTTTTTTCTCTCTTAAAAAAAAAAAGCGTCCCCGGATTCTTTGAAAAAAAACTGGTAACCTTACATAAAGGTGACATAAACCTTACATATTATAGTAAGCTGCCTTATACTGAATCAGACCATTGGTCCATCTAGGATTAGGTCACTATTGTCTGCACTGATTGACAGCAGCTCTTCAGGGTCTCAGATGGAGATCTCTCCCAACCCTACCTGGAGGTGCCAGGGATTGAACTCGGGACCTTCTACACACAAAGCAGATGCTCCGTCACTCAGCTACAGCCCTTCTCATTCAACTGCATTGGTCAGATCTGGCCCTCTTCTAGCCTAGTGTTAAGGAACACCCCAAATTCTCCATCCAAAACGTTGCCTCTGCTGCCTCAGCTACTGGGCCGTCTTATTCTTCCAATCTAGTCCATGTGTCTTTATTCAGGAGTAGGTTCCACTTGGTTCACTTTAGTACTACAGCTAGGTATCCCCTATTTATCTTTCCAAGCCCCAAAAAAGTGTGTGCATGGAATCCGTCTGCTTACTTGGAAGTAAGCACCACTGAACTGTGGAGCTTACTTTAGAGTAAGTGATATGTACAGGGGTTCTTTATGTGTGTGTGTGTGTGTGTGAGAGAGAGAGAGATATGCATCAAACCATTTTCTGTTTTCTGAGATAAATGTTTTGTGGGGAAAGCTGTTTCAATTTTATCACAAAATATCAACGTACAAAGTAGGGGGCAATAACAGGTGAAAATCTTTTTTAAAAAAATAGCATTAAAATCCTTCTCAATCTTTTTTTTTTACTATTTGCTTCAGAACATCTTTAATTAAGCTGGTCTAGAGTTCTTAAAGCACATTTATAATATGCATGCATATTATATATGCATAATGTACATATTTCTCATTTCTGAGTTATGCGGGGAAATATCTTTTCATCTCCAAACGTTGTTTCTCAACATACAAAAAGTGGAAAAAAAACCAACATGAAGTTATCCTTAATAATAAATAAATACAGCAATGGCGATGAGAGGGTTCCCCCACAAATTCACATCAGGACTGAAGGGACAGCCTGAAAAGGCTACAGGACCATTTCTGGTGGTTTTTGTTTTTTTTTAAACTGATTCCGAATAACCTAAAAAATAGAATTTTAAAATAGGTTCCAGCGCTGTGCTTTCATTTTTAAGGCAATACAGTTTCTGTGAGGAAACTTCCGCGGAGGAAACACTGCTGAAATGTTTTTATTTTATTTGGGCGCGAATCTTCTGTCCCCGCCCCCGCCTCCCTCTCACTTCACAACCACAAAACGGTCGCTACACCCAAGAAAGCGCACGCGCGAGAGCCGCCGTCGAATTAAACGACTGCCGCGCGCCGTCGCCAAGGCAACAAGGGAGGAGCGATTTCGCCGAAGCCGGCCAGTTCGCGCGAGGACCTGCGCGCGTGCGCACAAAGAGATTAGGCAGGCGAGGGTGTGTGCAGGACGGGAAAGCGATGGAACCATAGAGCTTCTGTTGGTTGGGCAGAGCGGCCGGAAGTCGTATGTTGTCGCAGCAGAAGTGACGCGTTCCGTCACTCCACTTCTTTGTTTATTTCTTCCTTTCTAAAGCCGGACCTGTTCGCCGCTGGTCGGTTGGTCGCCGCCATGGCTCTGGAGACGGTGCCCAAAGACCTGCGTCACTTGCGGGCCTGCCTGCTCTGCTCGCTTGTGAAGGTGAGTGAGTGTGTATGTTGTCCGGTTCCACTTCCGGATAAACCGGAAGTCCCTGTTTTTAATTACGGGGAACCATCCTGGAGGGAGCCATTGTGGGTCCTTTGCCCCTGGGGGGGGGAGCCCTTTCTGTCCCCCTAGCCTTGTTGCCTGTTCACGGTGTGCTTCCAGAACATGGAGCTTCTGGTTTAGCCATTGTGTGTCATGGCAGAAGTTGCTCGAGTTATTACTGTACTGTATTTAATTAAGGTAAATAAAAAAATAAAAAAATTGTCCAGTTTTCCCCCAACACCTTAAAGGTAAAGGTAAAGGTACCCCTGCCCGTACGGGCCAGTCTTGACAGACTCTGGGGTTGTGCGCCCATCTCACTTAAGAGGCCAGGGGCCAGCGCTGTCCGGAGACACTTCCGGGTCACGTGGCCAGCGTGACATCGCTGCTCTGGCCAGAGCCAGAGCCAGAGCCGCACATGGAAATGCCGTTTACCTTCCCGCTGGTAAGCGGTCCCTATTTATCTACTTGCACCCGGAGGTGCTTTCGAACTGCTAGGTTGGCAGGCGCTGGGACCGAGCAGCGGGAGCGCACCCCGCCGCAGGGATTCGAACCGCCGACCTTTCGATCGGCAAGCCCTAGGCGCTGAGGCTTTAACCCACATTTTCAAAATCTTTGCTCAATAGTGATAGGACATCATTATCTAAGGTGTTGGGACCAACTAATAAGTATTTAATTATTTATTGTGTTTAATGCATATGTCACTTTCTCTTCCAAAGTTCTGCCCCTCCTCATTTAATCCCCACAACAACCCTGAGAGGTGAGCTAGGGTGAGAGGCACTGCCTGCCTCCATAGATTACCCATCGAGCTCCATGGTCGAGTCAGGGATTTTAACCCTTGTCTCCAAGGCCCTAGTATAACAGTCTGACCATGACACCACCACTGGCTCTCAGACTTAACACTCTGTGTGAAGGATCCCTTCTGGGGCGGGACCTTGAGACTTTTTGGAGGCTAGTTCCCCAATACTGTCAGCACCTGGACCCCGTCCTGATAATGATGTCCTATCACTATTGAGCAAAGATTTTGAAAATTTTATTTTGACAGGTCTTTAGCCTGACTTGACTTTATTTTTAACTCACCTTATAAGTGGATAGATGTATGAGAGGTGTGTGCCATTCATTATTTATTTACTTATGAATAAAACAATCACAATAAACCAAGCGCCCATATATTTTTATTTGGCCACAGTGTTGGCGCCTGGATTGGTTTCATGTGCTTAAATTTTTGTGTTTTTTTTACAAGTTTTAGAAATAAATTTATAATAACTCTCATTGGTTGCCTTGTGAGGAAATGATGGAATGATTCCTTGAAAAGGTTGTGCTCCAGCAGGTTTTTTTGTTTGTTTTATTCAAGCTCTAGTTGTAGAAGCTTCCTTTTGAGTTCCTTTTCCTGATTTAATTTCATCTTGCTCTTCAGACCATTGACCAGTTTGAGTTTGATGGTTGTGACAACTGTGACTCCTACCTGCAGATGAAGGGGAACCGTGAGATGGTTTATGATTGCACCAGCTCTTCCTTTGATGGGTGAGTCTGCTTACTATTATTATTTATTGGATTTCTTACACCTGCTTGACCGGAAGAACCTAATGCAGCATACAACAATACAGTCGTACCTTGGAAGTCGAATGGTGTCCATTCTGGAAGTCCTTTCGAGTTCCAAAACATTCGGAAACCAAATTGCAGCTTCTGATTGGCTGCAGGAATCAGCCAGGAATCAGAAGTCGTAGGCCTATAAGTTACATGGGCTTATATAGAGGCATTCTGTTTACACATGTGTAGAAATTAAGTCATGTAATAAGCAGACGCTGCAGTTAGCTAACAACCCTATCGAAAGAGCAAAAGTAACATTGCAGAACAAGGTCATAGATTCATCTATTAGCAAATTCCCTCATACTTCTTCACAGACATCTTGGCTCTTACAACATCCTTTCACTCAGTATCCTCTTCACACTGCCTTTACATCTTAGGCTATCTATCGATACCTTTTTCTACCACACTACTCACCCCTTGCTGATATTAGGCTTGGGGCAAGCATTAAACACACTAGGTTGCAATCTGTGCTTGGCTGTGGTGTGGCACCCACAGCCATTTTTCTGGTAAGGTTTTTTGGTCATTTGAGTGTAAGCAGCCAATGACAAGACCAAGGGTTTTTTGACTGGTGTCTCTTCATCCAGCTGAATGACCATGGAAATGATAGCAGGGCAATTATCCATGGTATGCAGTGTTAAGTAGGAAGCCGAGTTCCTTAGAGATGCAAGATGTTGGAATGAGCTGGGCTCATGTGCAAGGGAAGGCAACTGACACAGGCAAGGAGGAGCAGTTGCCTGCCTCTCAGCCTAATAATTCTCCCCACATGTGGATTGCGTAACTGAGTCCCGTGGCCTCTTGTGTGGAACAGGAAAAGAATCAAAGAGTTGCCCTCTCCTCTGCCTAGAAATAATGGACAAGTTCAGGAAACCAGTGAATTTCGGTATGAAAAGATGATGCTACTGTTTTCAAACTTCAGTGACGGTTTCCAAGTCAGAAAAGAGATTTTGCTGCTGAACTACACCCCCCATCTTCCCAGGGCAATGGCCATGCTTTCCAGGGCTGATGGGAGTTAGAGTTCAGCAATACCTGGGGGGCCAGAGATTCCCCACATCTGCTTTAGACACGTAATATAGTAGTAGCCTTGTTAGTATATTAGGCCCAAGAAGGCAAGTTCCCAAGAAGGCTGGAATACTGGTTGCTTTTGATCATTCTTGGTGCCTTTGTGGGCATTGGATGTATGCAGTGAGGAGAGAACGGCTCGTTCATTGGCAAAGCATGTGCTGTGAAAATCCCCAGATAATGAGCAGGAAATTTGTTTAAGACCTCCTGAGAGTTGCTGCCAGTCAAAATAAACAATGCTGGGTTAGATGGGCCCATAGTATAAAGCAGCCCTGTACATTCAAGGTGAACAAGCAGTGTTCTCTGTGGATGAGTGAGGTGAGGGATCCCTTCAGGCTGAAACCCACAAGTGCATCGTCCTCAGAGTAAGCCTAGTTGGTGTGACGTGTTCCTGCAGTTCTAACTCTCCTTGTCCTCTTGCAGCATTATTGCCATGATGAGCCCTGAGGACAGCTGGGTCTCCAAGTGGCAGAGAATCAGTAAGTCCACCCCCTTGTGTCCTCTCACACTCCGCCTTCAGCATAATTATGGCAAATGAAAAGGCAGATCAACCCCATTTCTCTGGAAGTGGCTGTAAATCTTCAGGCGGTTTGCTGTTTCCTCTGTGTTTCCCTTTTGGTCTGCTACCATTTGGAATTGAAGCAGCTTTTTATAACCTCTTCCATTGTTTTGCCCCACACACCCGGGGACTTTCCACCCCCCCATCCTATTATTACTTTCTTTAAACCCTTTTTGCAGTGGTTTGATTCTCAGTTTTCCTGAGAGCAACCCTACAGGTTTGCCAAGGTGGGGAGTAATAGTGTTTTTGTCCATGTTTCTTCACTGCTGTTCAGGATGGCCCAGGCTCCCTTTTCATAAAGTTGTTGGTTTAAGGAGTGATAACCAGAATGTGTTCTCTTCCCCCAGGTAACTTCAAGCCCGGCGTGTATGCAGTGTCTGTGACTGGCCGCCTACCCCAAGGTAACTTGCCAGGCTTTTAGTAAGAATTAAAAGTCTTTCCTTGCTCACAAAGATAAGCTGCTCAGTCAGGCCCAAGGGGACCCTTTTAGTCCAGCATCCTCTTCTGGCCACCTAGATCCCCTAATGAGAAGCCAACAAGCTGGACATGAGGTTAACCTGGGTTGATAACCTTAGACATTTCCACCTTTTTTGCTACTGAGCCTGTGCTCATCTGGGCATTTCTGTCTTGAGGGGAAGAGCTTTCATAATATCACTAGAACTCATGGACATCTAATGAAGTTGAATTTTAGAAGTTTCAGGACAGACGAAAGAAAGTCCTCGTGCAGTTCATAGTTAAACTATGGAACTCACTCCCACAGGAGGTAACGATGGCCAGCAATTGGATGGCTTTTAAAAAAGCATTGAGGAAAGGGCAATCAGTGTCTACCATCCATGATGGCTATGCTCTGCTTTCACAGTTGGGGGCAGCGATGCTTCTGGATACCAGTTGCTGGAAACTGGAGTGCTCTGGTGCTCAAATCCTGCCTGAGGGTTTCCCAGAAAATGTGCCTGCTTGGCATTGTGCGAACAGGATACTGATCTCGATGGGCCATTGGCCTACTCCAGCAGGCTCTTCTTATCTTATTTTATGTATATAATGGGGGAGGAAAAGGAAGAACTAGGCTCACAGAAAGATTAATCTTGCAGCTGCTTAGGAAATTTGCAGTTTCAGGATGTGATACTTGCACACAGAGATGTAGATAAAACCCACTATGACAAAGCTTTTTTTTGGATTTTGCTAATTAGCTAGCTGCAGGGTTGCTAATGCCACATACCTTTTCCTTTTACTTCCTTGCCTCTTCTCCCCACCCCTTAAACATACGTCATGCTTTTTATTGCTGCAGGCATCGTCCGGGAACTGAAGAGTCGCGGTGTGGCCTACAAGTCTCGAGACACAGCCATAAAGACCTAAGGAGGAGGCGTTCCCACCCACCCCTCAATGGATGCCCACACAGGCCTCCATTTCAGAAGAGACTCCTGCTCAGAACTGGCCTAACGTTAAGAAACAAAGATCTCTTTGTGGGTGTGGGGTCTTTGTCTGGGGATCAAGAGTGGACTGTCTGCACCATCCTCCTCCCTGCTAGCTGAGCTAGAGAGGGGCCTTCCTGAGAGGCTGTAAGTAGGAGCAACAGAAGTTTAAGTGTTGACGATTTCTGTAAATATTCCTAATAAATTTGGTTATGGTGTCAGAAATTCACATCCTGACGTTTGCTGTTTCCCTTGCCATCTGCAAAACATATAGAGCTGAAAGTGGGGGTGGTGGGGACTTCTGTTAAGCATGGACTTAGGCTGCAGGTTTTGTTCTGATATGGATGTGCTATTTTTGGGCCAGGGGTGTGTGGAAAGTGGCCCTCTAGATTGCTGGACTTCACTCCCATCAGCTGTAGGCAGGATGGCCCATGGTCCCAGAGAATGAGGTGTTGTCCAGCAGCACCAAGAGCCTCTACTTAGTTTAGGTGAGCTGGGGAGGGTGACCAATAATAATTGAGGGCCTGGAAACCAAGCCTTATGAGGCAGGGTTGAGGGAACTGTGTATGTTTAGCCTGGGGAAGAGGTGAGAGGATAGCCATCTTCAGTTATCTGAAAGGGTGTCACAGAGGGGAGAACCCAAACCAGTGGGTTCAAATGACAAGAAAGGAGATTCCAATGAAACATTAGGGAGAACTTTCTGAGGGAGCTGCTTGGCAGAAGAACAGGACCACCTCCGAAGGTGGCGGAATCTGCTTCATTAGAAGTTTTTAAACAGAGATCGGATGTTAAAGATTCTTTAGCTGTGATTCCTGCATTGTAGGGGGCTGGACTAGATGACCCCTGGGGGTGCCTTCCAACTCAACAATTCTATGATTTCAAGGTTTTAGTCTTGTTTTAAATGTATTTGCTGTTTTGTGTTTTTAGTTATTTAGTGTGCAAATCACTGTAAGACAGTTACTTATAGAAGGTGATAAATCAATTGGTGGTGATGATAATGATTTAGGAATCTTGAACATGGCAAGAGACATTGGGAAATGAGCATAAATTGGAATAGTTTGGGTAGAAATGGATGCATGACCAGCACTGTATTTCTAATGATGGCCACTAGGAGGCAGTGCAGGACTGTTCCTGGGAGCAACTGTCTGTAGCAGGGGTCAGCAAACTTTTTCAGCAGGGTGCCGGTCCACTGTCCCTCAGACCTTGTGGGGGCCGGACTATATTTTTTTGGGGGGGATGAATGAATTCCTGTGCCCCACAAATAACCCAGAGATGCATTTTAAATAAAAGCACACATTCTACTCACGTAAAAACAGGCTGATTCCCGGACCGTCCAAGGGCTGGATTTAGATGGTGATTGGGTCCCCGGGCCTTAGTTTGCCTACCCATGGTCTGTAGCCTTCCAACCATAAACCCATTTTATATCTTTATCACCCACAGTGACCCTTGGCCCTTGAATTCTTCTGGTTTTTGAAGAAGTGATTACGGTCATTACATTGCACAGCTTCCAGCCATATCTGTGGAACAGGAGTGGGGAGTATTGCAGCCCTCCAGCAGTTACCAGACTCTAAATCTCATCAGCCCCTTCAGCCAGTGTGGTCAGGAATGATGGGAGTTGTAGTCCAGCAACATCTAGAGGGCCCCAGATGTTCCCCACACCTGCCATAGAACTTCTCTTTGACACAGTATTTCATAACTTTTCCCCCTTTCCCTTTGTAGCCACTTGGGGAGGAGATCATTGCTAAACTCGCTTTACAGGGCAGGCACCCAGCTGTGAGTGAGAATTGACCAAGACCACATAGTTTCATTTATTTCTAAAAATATTTATATACAGTACTGGTATGCCATCAAAAATATGTATCAAAGTGGTTTACAATATTAAAATCCAATAAACTGTACAATAAATCCTTAAAAAGAGTTGAAAACACACATCAGTTAATTATTGCGGAAAGGTGTATTCTTAATTGCCTGCTTACGCCTGAAGGAAAGAGAAGTTTCCATCAAGTGTTAAAAAAGTTGGCACAGAAGGCACCTGCTGAATCTTTGTTCGCAGTGTGTTCCACAGGACTGGACCAATGACACCTAAGGCTTAGTTCCTTGTTACTGTCAAATGAGCCTCACCAACTCAGGAAATAAGCAATGATGCTCCTGCAGATAATCTGAATGATCAAGCTCTGGGGTATGAGGGGTTCAGGCAATCCGTGAGGTATTGAGGAAAACAAGTTTGTGGGGAGGTGGGACTTGGACCTTGAACCCTGGCTCTTACGGTCATGCACCCTTTTCCCCACTGGTGTCCTCAAATTGGTCCTCCTGAGCTCTGGAGCCTTTCCTTGCCCCTATTCTCTCTCAGTCCAAGCACTTAATCTACCCTGGTGATTCAGCGAGGTCCCAGACGTTGCTGAACCCCAGCTTCCATCATGCCTGGCCATTGGTCATAGTGACTGAGGCTGATGGGAGTTGAAGTCCAGCAGCATTTCCCACTTCTGCTTAAAAAGAGAAGAGGGGGAAAGGAATTGAGAAATAGATATACAGTGGTACCTTGGTTCTTGAACTTAATTCATTCCGGATGTCCGTTCAACTCCCGAAACGGTTCGAAAACCAAGGCGCAGCCCAGTAGGCTGTAGGAGCTTCCTGCACTCAACCGAAAGCCATGTTGGATGTTTGGCTTCCGAAAAACATTTGCAAACCAGAACACTCACTTCCGGGCTTGCGGTGTTTGGGAGCCAAGCCATTCGAGTACCAAGGTATCACTGTATTCCCTGGAGCATCCTCTGGACTGGTGACAGATCAGAAAGATCTACACTGCGTTGCAGCTATGGGGGAAAGAGGTGCATGGATCAAGGAACTCCACCCACTTAGCATCATGTTGGTGGCAATAACTGTCCATGCACCAAGGCATTCTCTGGTCAGGCACTGGTCCATCTAACTCAGTTTGTCCACACTGACTGGCAGCAGCTCTCCGGATTCTGGCAAGAGCCTCCAGCTCAAGTGTGCTGAAACCCAGGACAGAGGAATAGGGGTCCTTCCACATTTGGGTTCTTGGAAATTCATTCCAAACATCATCCTGGTTCTCATGAAGTGCAAATTAGGTGATAAAAAAATTACCGTCCTGGACTGGTCTGCTTCATGGCACAGAGCATGTCTTGACTGCTCCCTCATGCAAAATGAATCCTAGTATATGTGAACTCCAGGCTGGCTAGAAGGGTATTTTGAAAGCTAGTGTGGTGTAATGGTTAGAGCATTGGACTAGGACCTGAAAGACCAGGGATTCAAATCACTCAGCTATGAAGCTCACTGGGTGACCTTAGGCCTGTCACTGTCTCTCAGGTTAACCTACCTCACAGGGTTGTGGGGATTAAGTGAGGAGTGTGGGGGGGGGGGGGAGAACCAGGGACAGCACCTTGAGCTCCTTGGAGGAAAAGGTGGGATAGAAATTGAATAAATAAAATATTTGGTGTGAAGTTGCTCCCAGCCACTGTATGTGGTGCTGGGAATCCAAAAGAGTTTTTTTTTACCAGTTCATTTAAGAAGACAGTGATCTAACTCCAGGGCCCAGGTGGGGAGGGGGGATCTGTGGTTTCCGCTAAGTATTGCTGGACTATAACTCCCATCATTGCCCATCATTGCTATTTTATTTTATTTTATTTTATTTTATTTTATTTTATTTTATTTTATTTTATTTTATTTTATTTTATTTTATTTTATTTTATTTTATTTTATTTTATTTTATTTTATTTTATTTTATTTTATTTTATTTTATTTTATTTTATTTTATTTTATTTTATTTTATTTTATTTTATTTTATTTTATTTTATTTTATTTTATTTTATTTTATTTTATTTTATTTTATTTTATTTTATTTTATTTTGGAAATAAATTTTTATTTGATTTTCAGGAATATAAACTTACAACAAAACCAATTCTGAATTCAAATATCAAGATTACTCTGAATCTCCTGACTTCCCCCCATCCCTTCCATGGGGCCTATTGATCCTAATTTCCACTGCGTATCAATACTTCTCCATTTTTTTTATCTTTCTAAATTATCTGTACATTCTGTTACATTGCAAGTGTGTTTGAAATCCTGCCAATGTTTTAACCTGCTTACAATGATCTTGTATATAAATCATAAACTTCTCTCCTTCTTTTTTGAAGTTCTTGTCTTCTTGGTTCCTGAGCTTCCCAATTAATTTTGCCATTTCTGCACAGTCCATTAACTTGGTTTGCCATTCTTCCCTGATTGGGGTTGTCTCTTCCTTCCATCTCTGAGCTAGTAGCGTCCGTGCGGCTGTTGTCGTGTATATGTTTATCATTGCTGACTATTGACCATACTGGCTGCTGGGAGCCAGAGTCCAGCAATCTCCAGTGGGAGCACCAGGTTCACTTTCCCTGCTGTAGACAGAGATAGTGGAATCCTCAAAAGAGGAATCATAGAGATGGGAGGCACCACATGGGCCAGCTTGTTTGACCCACTACCATGCAGGAATCACAGCCAAATGATCCCTGACAGACAGCTATCCAACCTCTGTTTAAAAACCTCCAGTGAAGGAGAGCCCACCACCTTCTGAGAGAGTCCCTTCCTCTGTCAAACAGCTCTTATTATCAGAAAGGAGCTTGATCTAACAGCATATAAAGAACCCATAAGGCCAAAGTAGGAGATACTGTTGGGAGGGCAATAATGAATTCTCTCTCTGTGTGTGTGCAATACTTCTCTTGGTCACCCCACCTAACTCAGAGGATGGAGAGGGTGGCCCAGGAGGGGGCATTCTCTGTGGTGGCCCCTGAGTTGTGGAACTCCCTGCAGAGCTGAGTCTGGTACCTTCACTATACAGCGTTGGGCAAATGTCACCGTTCTGCCCCAGCCTTTGACAGCCAAGAAGTGTGTTTCAGGACCCACCCTGCTCTTGCAAATCTAATATACTTCAACTGCTTTTAATCCTAAATTTCATATTGTAAGATTCCTTGGGACCTGTTGGTGAAGGGCAGGTAATTAACTTAATCATAATATAATATCGTCTCGTAATGTAATGTAATTCACAGTGGTACCTCGGGTTAAGAACTTAATTCGTTCCGGAGCTCCATTCTTAACCTGAAACTGTTCTTAACCTGAAGCACCACTTTATCTTACGGGGCCTCCTGCTGCTGCCGCACCACCAGAGCACGATTTCTGTTCTCATCCTGAAGCAAAGTTCTTAACCCGAGGTACTATTTCTGGGTTAGCGGAGTCTGTAACCTGAAGCGTATGTAACCTGAGGTACCACTGTAATGTGATACAGAAATGTTTTCACTTCCAGTTATTGTAGTTTCCAAAACTCAGGCCCCCAATATGTACAACGTGACTTCCCTGTTTTGAGAGGAAAGTAGATCAATGATACATATTCCATAACCTAGTAGTTGCAATTTGATATTTCTTGGTTTCCTGTGTCTGTGTTTGCCCAGGAACACTCCCCTTGCTAATCATTTTTTGGACAGTGCCTGTAATGGACTCGAACGTTCTTCTGTTACCATAAGTACTGGCGCCTTGTTTTTGCAAAGGAGGAACAGCAAGCTGATATTTCAAGATGCTGCATTGTGCAATTAACTGGAGGGCGAATACCATCAGGATACCAAGTCTGCTCATTCTTATGCTTTTGAAGGCAGCAAGCCGAGCACATCAGATGCCAGATCTGTGGCTTGTGTGATCATGCGCATGAGCAAGGCATTGGTGTGTCTCGTTTGCTCACGAGCCTTTGTCATTTCCCCCTTCTTCATCCTGTGGCCTCTTTTCCCCCCTTGGAGGTGAAGCAGACAAGCTTAATTACTGGATGCTGTCTCTCTGTGTTCTGCTGCCAGGCTGTGGCTGGCTTTTAATTTTGCAAAAGGCGGGCGTGAGGTTTGGTTGTCTCTGGCTCATCCTTGGCTGCTAAGATGCTCATTTAACTCTTGCCTCCTTGACGAGGCTGGCCTGAGGGGCCTGTCATGTCAGTGCTTTCACACTGGGCTGGTTCTGAGGGTTGACTGCGTCACTTCCCATTTGACTCTCTTCTTTTCTTCAAGAACTTAATTCCCTTCACCCTGCAGGTGATGGCTTGAAGTGAAAAGGCACTGTCATGTAGTAGGGGCTTGGCAGGTGTCCCCCCGGGACACTTTATCAGGGGATCTGCCCTGATTTCCTGGAATCCAACCCCGGTAATTCATTTTATCCTTTCTCTCCATTTTACCTTTTAAAAACAGAGCTTATATTTAAAGTACAGCTTGTATTGCAGCTGCTACCCAGGATGGCTAGGCTCTGCCTCCATGGTCAGAGGCAGTAATGCTTCTGAATACCACTTCCTGGGAACCACAGGAGGGGAGAGAGCTGCGTTGGGGCTTGGATCCTGCTTGCTGGTTTCCTACACATATCTGCTTAGCCACTGTGAGAACACAATGTTGGACTAGGTGGGCCACTGGCTCTTGCATGCTTTATTGAATTTTTACACCACTATTTCCACCAAGGGACACGGGTGGCACAAACCACAGAGCCTAAGACTTGCCAATCAGAAGGTCGGCGGTTCAAATCCCTGCAACGGGGTGAGCTCCCATTGCTCGGTCCCTGCTCCTGCCAACCTAGCAGTTCGAAAGCACATCAAAGTGCAAGTAGATAAATAGGTACTGCTCCAGCGGGAAGGTAAACAGCGTTTCCGTGCGCTGCTCTGGTTCGCCAGAAGCGGCTCAGTCATGCTGGCCACATGACCCGGAAGCTGTACGCCGGCTCCCTCGGCCAATAAAGCGAGATGAGCACCGCAACCCCAGAGTCAGCCATGACTGGACCTAATGGTCAGGGGTCCCTTTACCTTTACCTATTTCCTCTAAGGAGCATGAAGTGCTGTGTTGCACTCAGGTCTCCTTCAAATGCTAAATTCCAGGTGTGTGCAAAATTGTGTGTTTGTTTGTTTGTATAATATTATTGCTTTCCTCATGCAAGACCTTCTCTTTGCAAAACCTTCCCTTTTAATTTTTGCCAGCAGCGATCCTGGCGCTCTCTCTCTCTCTTTTTGGCCAAAGGATTTGGGGAAGGGAGAATGAGCACGTTTTAAACGCACATCATCTAATGCGTCTGCATGTCAGAATAGCAGGGAGCAAGTGACCTATTTTACTGCAGTGTTTGAACTGCAGGCTTCTTCCACCCTCCTGCTTGTCTTCACAGATCCAGCCCTGCGCAGCTGCCTGGGGCTTAGGCATGCAGTCAGTGCTTCTGAGAATGAGCAGAGTGTTTCTCATGCCCCTGCAATCAGTCTCCACGCTGGCAGCGTCCGAGTTCTGATGATCTCTAGGCTGCTTTTGAGCCCATCTCGTTTCTTTTTAAAAGTGGAAATGTTGACAACTTAAAAATAATAATAATCTTGCTCTTCTATCTTTTAACAGCTATCTGGCACACCAGAATTTAGCAGAAGAGTCTTTTTTCCATCGCTCATATCTTCACAACTGGCAAAGTGTAACCTGCTTAGTTTCTGTGTCAGGCAGCTGGTAAAAGGCACAGTTTCAGGGTAAAAAAACCAAAAAACCACCACGTGGCAATGCTATTTATAGGAAATCTGGGCGCAGGGTAGAGCAGCTAAATTGCTGCCCTTATTTTTTTGCTTTTGGGGATGTCTTGTTCCAGCTTTGCCCTCTTTCTGTTCTCATTCTTCTAAATCCAGATGGCTTCCCTGAGACTATCTCTAACAAAGAGCGTTAAGCAAATTTCTCCACACCCCCAAATTCAGCCAAGTAATCATGCAAGGAAATAGAGAATGCAAAGTAAAAAATGCAAAGTTAAATGCTGGGTAAATCATGGGGATTTTCTGTAATGGCCTATTTGACACGTCTTAGATTTGATGAACAATAGATTTATTTTCCCTTATCACACGAAATTGTCATAAAAACCAACATATAGGAACTTCACAGAAAGGTGTAGTGGTTAAGAGTGTTAGACTAGGGCCTGGGAGAACAGGCTTCAAATCCTCACTCAGCCTTGATGCTCACTGGCCTTGTGAGCCAGTTGCTGCCTCTCAGCCTAGCCTACCTCACAGGGTTGTTGTGGGGATAAAATGAGGGTGAAAACGATGTACGGCACCTTGAGCTCCAATGGAGGAAAAGCTGGGATATAAATGCAATAAATATTGAAAAATATAGTTTAAAAATGGGCTTTTTGCCAAGCTTAAACTATGGGTTTACAATGCTTTAAGAATATGTAAAAATCAATGTGAGGTAAGGTAGGTTGTAAAAACTAGGTCATACTCGGAGTAAACTCATTGAAATGGATAGACCTATTAAGCATGTCGCTTAATTTCAGTGGTTCCACACTGCGTAGGACTAACATCGGATTGACCCTAGCTTATTCTAAATTGGAACATTAACAGCACATTTTGGCCCTCTTTTATATTCCTAGTTAAGTTCATACTTGGTGCTATATGTTGTTGTTGCTGGCATCCACCTGTTTTAAGAGACAATGTAGTGCGCCTTGGGGGGTGAAGTCGTACTGCTGCCTTAGCATCATCAAAGCCTGGGCAGTGTGGATGGAGCTCCGGGACTGCCCAGACAACAAGACCCCCCTCTCGGCCTCACTGATGTGGTCCAAAGGAAAGCAGAGTAATACGTTTGGTACCAGCTTGGCTGCAGGAGTTGCCGGAAGAAGGTGTACAAGGCGCCATCCAACCATCTCAGGGACTCCACTCCAAACTTGTGCAGGGTTTACTGCTTAAACAGTCATTGATTGTTAATTTAGCACTAGAAAAAATGCCTAATCTGAAACCCTGGGGAGCTGCTGCCAGCCAGTGTAGATGGTACTAAGATAGATGGGTTCGACTTGGTATAAGGCCACTTCTTACGATCTGCACAAATTAGTGTGTGGTGTCTCTAGCTTCTGGGCACACCTGCCATGTGGCCTCAGAATGTTGATACGGCTGAATGTGGCCCTCAGTCCCAAGAAGAGTAGCCAGCCCTACTCTTGAAGTTACGGTAAATTCCTGAGGGATGGGTGTGTGTGTGTGTGTGTGTGTTGCATCACATCTCTAATAGCCTTGAAGATTTTGAATGCAGAAAGACTTGGAAGCCTAAATATTAACAACTGGTTACTTTTTATTATATGTTATTGTTGTTTTTATTAGATGTTTATTTTCTGTGATTGCATTTTTTATAATTGTAAAAATTGCTTTTTTAAAATAAATATCATTAGAGTTTATACGGAAAAATACAAAGATTATTGTCACCCTTTTTTTTTGTCCAGACTGAAACATTAATCCAGAGGCAAAAATGAGAGAGAAGAGAAAAAGACAGAAAGACAGAGAGAAAGAGGAAAGGATAAAAAGGAATTAAAAGAGAGAAAGTGAAAAGAGAGAGAGAGAGAGAAAAGGAAAAAGAGAGAGGTTAAGGAGCTTCTTAAAAATGGTTTTTAATGCTGTATCTTAAATAGATGTAGCCCGCCCTGGGAACTTAGGGTGATGGGCTGGTGATAAATTAAAATACAAAAAGCACAAACAACAAGGCACCACCCAGCACCTGTCATTTCATGTGCTGGGAAAACTTTGTTTTGGACTCGCTCACAGACTCACTGTGCTGTTGTTGTTTTTCTCTCCCTTTTTTTGGCGATCTTTTAATAATGGACTGCAAGAGCCAGAGCACCTTGGGGAGAGAAATGGCTGCCCTTAATTTCACCTGGGAAATGTTGGACAGGATGCAGAGCCTGTCATTTCCACCAGATAAAATTGGGGCGCTCTTGGAACACCCCCCTCTGTCCTTACCTTGAGGCTCACAGCTGCTTCCTGACAGCAAGCCGGGCGCTTCAATGTACCTGCGTGTGCATTTACAGCCAAGATGCACCAGTGGTTTGACTTCAGGTGTGAGGGAGGTGGAATCTAAAGTTCATGGAGTCTCCCCAGGGGCCATCTAGTCCAACCTCCTGCAGTGCAGGAATCACAGCGAAAGAATCCCTGACAGATGGACACGCAAGCTCTGTTGATAAACCTCCAGCTAAGGGGAGGGTGTTCGTTCCACAGTCAAACAGCTCTCACCATCAAAAGTTCTTCCTGATGTTTACACGGAATCTCCCTTCTTGCCATTTTAATCCATTTCTCTGGGTCTTACTCTCTACAACAGCTTTCTCCATCTTCCGTGTGTCAGCCCTAGAGATATTTGAAGATGGCTATCACATCTCTTCTTCTCCAGGCTAAACATACTCAGCTCCCTCAACCGTTCCTCATAAGGCTTGGTTCTCAGACCCTTGATCATCTTGGTCACCCCTCCTCTGCACATGTTCCTGTTATTAAACTCTGGTGCCCAGAACTGGACGCATGACTCCAGGCGGGGATGTGACCAAGGCAGAATAGAGCAGTACTATGACTTATCCATAAAGGTAAAGGTAAAGGGACCCATGACCATTAGGTCCAGTCGTAGCCGACTCTGGGGTTGCGGTGCTCATCTCATTTTACTGGCCGAGGGAGCCGGTGTACAGCTTCCGGGTCATGTGGCCAGCATGACTAAGCCGCTTCTGGCGAACCAGAGCAGCGCACGGAAACGCCGTTTACCTTCCTGCCAGAGCGGTACCTATTTATCTACTTGCACTTTGATGTGCTTTTGAACTGGTAGGTTGGCAGGAGCAGGGACTGAGCAATGGGAGCTCACCCCGTCGCGGGGATTCAAACCGCCGACCTTCTGATTGGCAAGTCCTAGGCTCTATGGTTTAACCCACAGCGCCACCCGCGTCCCACGACTTATCCATATCTGCACAAAAAAAGCATGTTTTTAAAAGTCCTCCCAAATTTCTGCAAAAGGCTTTAAGAAGAGTCAGAATACAGACTGCAGGGATGGATGGGGAGGCAAAGTTCCATTGCTTGGGATACATCACATTTTAATCTAGCCTGAGACTGGTTGAACTGTCATGGCTTCTGTCCCCAAAAGGATTCTGGGAATTTTTCAGCAGCATACACCCCCTAAGGCCTGCCTCACAGAACGTTTTTGCGAGTCTGCGATGGCGGGGTGTGGGGGGGGGATGGCGTTCTACAAAGAGCTCTCTTTGTACTGTGATTGGGACTGCACCCGATGCGTCGTCGAGAGCGGATCTTGGAGATTATGATGGGATGCAGGAAAGTCTCTTGGGTATGTCGAACAGAACCTTTACACATCAAACCTCAGTGCCTCAAATTATGCCTTGGAAGAAGTTGGTGCAGCAGCAGCAGTGGAATAACAGAACGTGCCCCAGGGCATGTGCAGAGTGCCTACTCTTCCACGCTGCAGCTGAGATGAAAGGGAAATGGAGATGTGTGTGGCTTCTAGATATTAATGAATTATGATATGTGAGACGGGGGGAGGGGGAGGGGGGAGGGGAAAGGGTTACGGTGCTTTCCACTAAAGCTTCAGAGCTGATCAGCAAAGCTGTCTGTCTTGAGAGGAGTACCTCCAGGCGCCCTCCACAGCAGCGTGTGTGTGTATCTGACTGGCTGGAACTGCAACTGCTCCACAACACAGACAGCCCTTTGTTCTAGCTAGGTGTCATTCCTGCCTTATTTTTTCCTCTTCGAAGCAGAGGATCATAGAGTTGGAAGGGACACCAAGGGTCATCTAGTCCAACCCAGTGTTGTTGACACTGACTGGCAGCAACACTCCTGGGCTTCAGGCATGGTTCCTTCCCTGGAGATGCCACCAGGGATTGAACCTGGGACCTTCTGCATGGAAAGCATCAGCTCTGCCCCTGGGCTGTAGTCCTTTGAAACTGAAGCAAGATTCTAGTCCTCAAGGTTCTGAGTAAAGACTGAAAGAGGAATATAGGAAGCTTCTTTATCCTGAGTCTGGCCACTGGTCCATCTAGCTCATTAATGTTGACACTGGTTGGCAGCAGCGGCACTCCAGGTTTCAGGAAGGGGATATTCCCAATTCTCCCTGGAGAGGCCTCTGGGGAAATGAACCTGGAAATGAACCTGCATGCAAAGCAAGGGCTCCGCCACAGAACTGCATTCAGAACATGGCTCCATCTAGCTCAGTGTTGCCTACACTGACTGGCAGCAGCTCTCCAGGGTTTCAGGCTCCATACCTGGAGGTGATGCTCCACGGGATTGAATCTGGGACCTTCTGCACTCAAGGCAGGTGCTCTGCCACTCAGCTGCAGCCCTTCCCCAAGCAGAAGTAAAGGCTGGCCCTTCACACTGCCTTTAGCATCCTCAACTCCTTCAGCACCTTGGCTAATGGCAGGGCCGGCCCTGGGAAATGGGAATGTCAGGTGTTCCAGAGAGAACGGAGAGGGGGGAAGCGGTGGGTGGTGGCAGGAGAGCGGAAGGATGGTGATGGACGAAGAGGAGGAGGAAAAGAAAAAGAAGAGGGGCCTCTTGCAAAACTGCCCATCCCAGCAGCCGGGGGTGGGGTGGGTGGATGGGTTCTAGGCTTCCTGCAAGGGGAAGGGGGGGGCGTAAACCTGCCAAGTCTCCAAGAGGAAGGAGAGGTGGTCCCTTAGGGAGCAGGGCACGGATGCCCATTCCTTGGGCCAGCGCTGCACTGCGGTGTCTGTGCCACCCCACCCCACCCCCAATTCCTAACCTCGAATCAATAGGCAGGCAGCACCCACCGCACTCGTCTCCCTCCCCGTCACCGAAGCACCATTTCCATGGAAACAGCCTGAGAGCGCTTTGCTTATTGGACGGCTGGCTCCATCGCTGCATCTCCGAGGCCGAGGGGAGTCTCTCTTTCATTCCCCCCCCCCCCGTCTCTCTCTTAAAAAAAAATTCCGATTATTACTATTATTGCAGATCGGGGAAGGGGAGGGGGCGGCGGCTCCCTCCCCACCCTCAGCCCTTCTTCTGAGCCAGGATCGGGCCCAGCTGCTTCTTTGGAGAGGGGGGGACCCCCCGCCCCCCCCATATCCCCGCCTGGTGACAGCAGCGCCCGCCCTAGCCAGCCGGATTCGCTGCCCGCATCTCCTTTTGTATGCGGTGAGGGGCGGGGAGGCGCCAGCCTCCGCCTCCGCCTCGTCCTTCCTCCTCCCTCCTCCTCCGCCTTCCTCCTATGCTAAGCCAGCGCCAGGCGAGAGCCGCTCGCCAGCATCTCCGGCTGGCCAGTCCTCTCTCGCCATCCCTGCAGTGAAAGGGTCGCCCAGGGATGCCTTTTCAGCTGTGATGCCCCCCAGCAAGCGGCTGGTGGAGCCCCCTGGTCCAATCCTGGCAGCAGCATCAGACACCCCCGGATTGGTCCCTTGGGTGCTGCCGCTGTCTCCCCGACACCCAAAGGGATGAAGAGGCGGGAGGAGCCCTCTGCAGATAACCAGCAGGGAGCCATGCCGGGCAGCGGGGGTGCTGGCAGGGGGGAAGGCGTGAGGGCAGCCCTCCAGGAAGAGGAGGAGGACGAGGAGGTCCCAAGTTGGGGGTCCTCGGAGCAAGCCCCCCCGGAAAGCGCCGCGCTCGGGCACTGCCAGGTGCCCGCATCACCCCAGGTAAGACCAGTCGGCATTTGGGAAGGAGGGTCTAGCGTTGTGATTCTTTTAGGATCCATGGAAGAGCCTCCTCCTTCCAAGGCAGTCTATCTCTATGTTCCTGAAGCCAGTGAGAAACCCGGGGAGGGTCGCGTTCCAGCATTGGAAACAGGTTACTGGGTCTTTGACATGCCCATGAGTCTTGGGAATGCACTGGAATAGTTAGATGTGGTGGTAGTTGCTTGCTTAGATTGCCTCCCCCAAGGGTTAGACAAATTCACGGAGGATTTACCTTCTCAGCCCAGGGCAGTATACCTTCATGCCAGGTGCTGGGAGGCAAAGAGGAAGAAGAGGAGGCTGTTGCAGCATTATTATTATTATTATTATTTAATTATTATTTTGTATTTTCCTTCGGAATATCCTTAAAGGATCTGGCTGGTGACGAAGCTTTGCGTCTTGGTTTCCACAGACAGTCTCTTCCTTATTCACTCCCTTGATGGACTCTTGATTTTCCTGACCAGGCTGCAAAATTAAAATCATGCCGTTTTTAAATGAACTTATAGGCATGCATTTAACTCAGAGATCACCCTTTTTTTTTTAATGAAATTACTGGCAGAGATCACCCATATTATAATTTTTAAAAAAATTAAATTAATGGCTTGCACTTAACTCAGAGATCACCTAGATAGATAGATAGATAGATAGATAGATAGATAGATTCCCTATCAGGAATATCTTTCTCCCCACAAACCTGTAGCTGACGAACGAGGGATGCAGTAAAGTCTCCTTCTTCACAGCCATGAAGGAGGAACCATGTTTTCCCCACGTTGTAGCTGAGCTGCAGAGACACTGACGATTTTAAAAATCCTGTTGAAAAGGCAGACGCCCCCTTTCCACACTTCCCAATTGGGGTTCACAGCCAAGCAGTAAGAAGCTCTTGGTTGAGGGCTCTGTGGCTCTGGGCTCCCTTCCCTTCCTAGGAAGCAAAGGAGGAATCTGCAAGCCATGCTGCCTCAGTGGA
Source organism: Podarcis cretensis (assembly GCF_951804945.1). Taxonomy (NCBI): domain Eukaryota; kingdom Metazoa; phylum Chordata; class Lepidosauria; order Squamata; family Lacertidae; genus Podarcis; species Podarcis cretensis. Next base: position 15,296,352 of record NC_137185.1, read on the forward strand.
ACACCCATCTCCTGAGGCAGTATACCTGTGAATCCCAGTTGCTGACGGCCAAATAGGAACCTAAGATGGGACTTCTGGATCAGAACAATGTCCCATCTAGTCCAGCATCCTGTTCTCACAGTGGCCAACCAAATGGGAAACATGCAAGCAAAACCTGAGCCTTCCCCCCTCCTGTGGTTTCCATCAATTGCTATTCAGAAGCAATTGCTGCCTCCGACTGTGGAGGCAGAACATGGCCATTGTGGCCATCAGCCATTTGTGGGCTCAGCCCCACATCTCCTACTTGTGGGCTTTCCAGAACAGGCATCTTTGTGGTCACTGTGAGAACAGAGTGCTGCACCGGACAGACCTTTCACCTGGGCTCTTTTTATCTGGCAGCTGATCATAGCTAGGTATCGTTGGACTCCAAGCTCTCATCAGCCCCAGCCAGCAGGACCAATGGTCAGATGTGATGGTAGGAGGGGCTCACAGCTTCTGGGTGGCACCATGGTGACTATCCCAGACCTGCTAAGTGTCCAAACAGGTTTGTGAATAACCACCCATACGAGCCTAGTAATAACTGGTTTGGGGCAAGCAAATAGCCAGGGTTTGTGCATAAGGCTATAATGTTCCTGGGCCCCCAGTTGTTGGCATTGAAATGATTCATGTTTCTATAAATGACCTTATGGACTAGTATTTATTTTCTTTTGGAGGGGGGGATGAGGCTGGCAGCTTCTATGGACATCTTTGCAAGTTTACCTCTCACATGTTTGTTCTCCATTATCTCAATAACCGCTTTAGCACCTGTCTTTGATAGAAGGCAGCTGATGATCTTAAGAGTCATAGAATTGTAGAGTTGGGTGGGATCCCAACCCCTTGCAAAGCCAGAATCACAGCTAAAGAATCCTGGACAGATGATTGTCCAAGCTCTGCTAGGGAACCCTCCAGTGAAGGAGAGTCTGCCACCTTCTGAAGTTATCTTACTATCTGCTAATGGAACTTGGGGCACAGAGTCGTCAGAGGACAGCGGCTGGTTTAAGGCCAGCTGGTCAAGTTGAGGTGCCAAACAGGGTCCCTTTGCAGCTCTGGATGTGTAGCTCAGTGGCAGATCATCTGCCTCACATGCAGAAGGCCCCAGTTTCAATCTGTTGTATTTCTAGATAGGCCCCCTGTTTGCAACCCTGGAGAGCCACTGCCAGTCAGTGCCGACAATACTGAGCTAGATGGGCTGACTATAAGGCAATGGCTGATGTTCTGCATACCCATAACCATTATACAACACTTCCTTTTGGTTGTTGCCTGAAGTTTTTGTTTGCGGTTGCCACGATCCTGCTAGATAGTTAGGGAGGGATGGGGGCCTTGCCCTCCCCCAGTCAAAACCGCTGTCCTGCCCTTTCAGCATTTGAGAGACCCCCAAGTTGTTTATGAGGGGCAGCAAAACTCTGGGGTCTCTAGGGCAGAGAAGGGTCTTTCCTGAACTCTCCCCCCATTTTTAAAAAAGACCAGCAGCCAAGGTTTGAATCAGAGACATTCTGCATGCAGAGCAGGTGCTCTAAGACTGAGCTGCAGCTTAAGAATAAATTAAGGGATCCCCCTGAAGGTTGGGCTCTTCTCTGAAATAAATTAAGATCATGGTGTCTGGATCAGGCCCCAAGGAGGCTCATCTAGTCCGGCACAGCAGCCAACCAGAGGTTTCTGCTCCCAGACCCCCCAAGCAGGAAACTGAGGACAGCAGCAACCCCTCCCCACTTTGAAATCCCGGGAGAGGCAAGGATTCAAGATGCTATTCAGCCAGGAAGCTCACTGGATGACCCTTGCCTGGGCTAGTCAGCATCTCTCAGCCTAACCCACCTCACAGGGTTGTTGTGGGGGTAAAAGGAGGAGGGGAAGAGCCATGTGCAAAACCTCAAGCACCTTGGAAGAAAAGGTGGTGTATAAATTTAAGAAGTTGTAGCTGCTGCTTCTGACAGTGGAGGTACACAGCCGTCGTGGCTAATAGCCATCAGCAGCTTCCCTCATGAATTTGATTCATAGCATTATAGAGTTGGAAGGGACCCAAATGGCCATCTAGTCCAACCCCTTGCAAAGCAGGAATCTCAACTAAGGAATGGTTTCCAAGCTGTCCAAAATGAGGAAAGGGTGACTGTCGTACTAGCCACGACAGCTCTTCTCTGCCTCCACAGTCGGAGGCAGCGATGCTTCTGAATACCAGTTGCTGGAAAACACAGGAGGGGAGAGGGCTCTTGTGCTCAAATCCTGCTTGCTAGTTTCCCAGAAGATGTGTCTGGTTCACTGCTGTGAGAACAGGATGCTGGATTTGATGGGCCCTTGGCTCTTCTTCTTAATGCCCTTTTCATCATTCATTGGTGACTTCGCCCCTTTGCAATGGGGAGTTCGGACAGAAGCAAGAATCTTCCTCTCTCAGGCCAAGCTCCTTTTGCGGCTGTTGCAGCTCTGCAACGCTATACAGCTAAGCTTCCACTCTCCACCCTGGAGAGGCAAGAGATGACAGCCTGTTCTTTCACCCTGCCGGCTGGCAAAATCTCCGCTCCACTGGGTCCTGTTTTTTGGGGAGAAATTGGGCTGGTTCCTTCCCGCTGCATCCCTGCGTCACAGCGAAGGAGGCAGGGCCTGCGTTGCTCTTTCCAGAACAGACGCTTCTCCCTCACCTTAGAATGGGGTGATCTTGCAAGGAAGCCTATCAGCTGTATGGGAAGAGCACCCCACCTCCCCAAACATCTGATTCTTATTATGCTAAAGTCTTCACACACACCCCATACAAATCCAGGAAAAAATGAATATTTTTACTGCTGAAAAACTGGTCTTCTAGAAGGTCCAGGGAGGGGATAACCTTGCCACAGGTTTTGAGGACCTCTGGTCTTAGGAGCAGGGGTCAGCTACCCCCTCTCTGGACTGCTGCCAAGCCACATTTTGGAGGAAGTTCTTTCACTCTTCTATATCCCAGGGCTTGCTCGAATGGGGCCAAACTGGTCGAAGGCACATAGCAGACCCTCCAAGTGTCCCTATTTTCCAGGGACAGTCCAGGATTTACAGAAGCCACCCTGGTTTCTGATTTGATCCCAGAATGTCCCACTTTTCCACTGGACCTCTCTATTTTCATCGGAGAAATGTTGGAGGGTACGGAGACATCTGAACCACCTGAAGATAGTTTTTTAATGCTTAATTTTTATTATGCATTTATATATGTTGGAAGATTCCCAGAGTGGCTGGGGCAATCTAGTCAGATGGGCAGGGTATAAATAGTAAAAGAGTAATAGTAATAGAAGTACTAGCAGACACTCCGTGTCCCTATTTTCCAGGGACGTCCCTGATTTAGAGAAACCAGCCCGGTTTCTGACTTGATCCCAAAATGCCCCACTTTTCCTTAGGATGTCCCTATTTTCATTGAAGAAATGTTGGAGGATATGGAGTTATGAGACCTCCTGAGCGAAGGAGATAAGTAACGACACAAACTTTAGAAGACATCTGAAAACAGCCCTATATAGTGTATAGGGAAGGTTTTTTTTTTAGTGTTCAATGTTTTATTATGTCTTTATATATGTTGGAAACTGCCCAGAGTGGCTGGGGCAACCCTGTAAGATGTGTGGGGTATAAACAGTAAAATTATCATTATGGAATGGGACATTCCTATTTTCATCAGATAAATGTTGGAGGGTATGACATAGGAGCTCACTGGAAGGACAGATCGTGAAGCTGAGGCTCCAATACTTTGGCCACCTCATGAGAAGAGAAGACTCCCTGGAAAAGATTCTGATGCTAGGGAAGATGGAGGGCACAAGGAGAAGGGGACGACAGAGGACGAGATGGTTGAACAGTGTTCTTGAAGCTACCAGCATGAGTTTGACCAAACTGCGGGAGGCAGTGGAAGACAGGAGTGCCTGGCATGCTCTGGTCCATGGGGTCACGAAGAGTCGGACACAACTAAACGACTAAACAATGACAACAACAACATGACATAGGAAGATGCCAGATGCTTGGCTCATCTAGCTCAGCATTGTCTACACTGACTGGCATCAGCTCTCCAGAATTTCAGGCAGGGGACACCCCCAGGCTTACCTGGAGACTTTGGGGATGGAAGCTGAGGTCTTCTGCATGCAAAGCTCTGCCAGTGAGCTGAGAACTAAGTAAGATCCTGGTCGTCCTGCTTCTGGAGAAAAGACTTTAAATGGGAAGCTGCCTTCTCCTGAGGGCCACGCTGGTCTTCCTTTTTTATTGTGTATTCATGATTAATTCTACTCATCATGGTGTGATGGTATTAGAGTGGTTAAGCTCTATAGGATCCCACTTTCAATACTGTGAAGTTTCTGGCGTAAAGCTGAATATTTTTGTTTGTTTTTTTAGGGAATGAGGGGGGTCTGCCACTGTTTCAGATTTCTGCATCTCTTCAGCTTATATAATACAGGCTGGGTTGATGATGGGAGCCGAGAGGTAGGGCTGTGTGTGTGTGTGTGTGTGTGTGTTGGAGCTTCTCTTAAGATATGCTTGCAGAGAAGGTAAGCCTTGAAGCAGTGTACATTTCAGTGCTTCTGGGTGTTGCAAATCTGAGGGAAAGAAGGGAGGAGAGGTGATTTGACCTCATTTTCTAGGGAAATGGTGGGAACAAGCAATTGCGTTTGTGTGTCTCCCTTGAGCATTAAAACTCTCAGAACTGCCTTTCTGGTTGTGGCTACTGAGCCTACTTCTTTGTCTGACGATGCTCAATCAAGGAGACCCGAGTCAAAGCTGTTTTGCCTGTGCCTTTGGTTATATCAAGGAGATATTATTATCACTAATTTATTAATTGCCTTCTACACAATCATCTCAAGGTGATGTATGATGCAAACAGAGACACCAAAGAGACAACTTTTAGTGTGGCAGCACCTACACTTTGGAACTCCCTGCTTATTGATAGCAGACAGATATCTTCACTGTACTATTTTTTGGTGCCTGATAAAAAAAAAATCTTGTTTAGAGATGCCTCCTACCCTGATATTTAGAAAGCTGGTGTAGTTCTGATCTGTCGGTTGTCATTTTAACCTTTTGAAAGTTTTAGATTATTGCTGTTATTTTTTTCTATTGATAATTTTATCCTTTAATTTGTTTGTTTCTCTTTTACAATCCAGTGGCATATAAATTTTTATCAAATAAATAAATAAATAAATAAATTTGTTATTGATGTGTGTTTATCTACCAGCCGTCTCCAGTCCTGCTACCCTCCTGGTGTTTTGGACATAACACTTTCCATGAAACCCCCCCCCCCAGGCAGTATGTCCCAATTTTCACAGATGTTGGGAATTATACTCCAGCAACATCTGGAGGGCCACAGATGTTCCTCACCCCTGATACCTAGCCACTCTGCAGATGGTATCCCGACTGCTATTATGACAGCTGCCGTGCTGATATGACCATTTGCGTGGTTTGAGCAATGTGGAACTCCTTGCTACAAGATGTGGCAATATACGAAACGAGATTAGGTGGGTTAGTGGAGGAGAGGCCTGCCCACTGCTGTGAGTCGTGATGGCTGTATGGAAGCAGCTTCTGAGACAGACAGCCTATCCCTCAATAGTAATTGTGGAGGAATAGCAGCAGGAGAAGGCATTGCTTGTGGTCTACCCAGAGGTAGGGAAGCTGGATGTTGGGTTAGATGCATCCCCTTGATCTGATCTACCTGGACCATATGGGATAAATAAAACTAAAATGAGTTGTTGTTTTTCAGATTTGCAACACTCAAACACCTGTTCTCTAACAGCCAGGAATATGGGGGCGGGGCGGGATCCTGTCTAATATAGGAGTGGGAAGGGACTCTAGCTCAGTGGGTACAGCACCTGCTTTGCATGAAGAAGGCTCCAGGTTCAGGCCCCAGCATCTCCATTTGGGACTGGGAATGTCCCTCACATAAAACCCCAGGGAGAGCTGCTGGCAACCAGTGTAGGCAATCCTGAGCTAGCTGGATCAATGCTCTGATTTTGCACAAGGAGCTCCTATTTATTTCAGTCTTTTCCGCAGGACAATGAGAACTAGCATCTTACTAGAGGAAGGGGGCACATGGCTTAACGTGTAGATCATCTGCCTTGTATGCAGAAGATCCCAGGTTTGGCCCCCTAGGTAACCCCCCCTCCCCCTGGAGTGGTACCACCCACTTTGGGAATCATGGGCTTACATGGCTTGGAAAGAGATCACATCCACATCATACATGGAGAACACGTTACTTTCCTCCAAAGAATCCCAGGAACTTGCGTTTTGAAAGGTTGCTAGGAATTGTAGTTCTGTGAGGAGAAAACAACTCTCCATCTTGCCCCAGCGTGCATAAATAAATGCATTTTTGGACACATTTCTTGGCTGGAGAGCAAAATGCAGATAAGTGCAAATTTTGAAGAAAGGATGTTTCTCTACATATCTGTGAATTACCAGTAGGTAGGTCCGCCCTTAAATGTGAACTAACTCAAACTTTCCCCCTCTCCCTCATTCTCCCTTTGTAGTTGAGAATCTGAGGGAAAGGATGAGCCGCTTGAGCTCTCTGCCTTGCGCAACCCAGATAGACCCGCTGCGTTTCCACGGAGGCCCTGCTCCACTTTCAAAGGTTACCTTGCCCTCCTCGTTAAACGTTTGCGCCAGATTTGTAGTCTGCGCCTGTCACTTCGAGTCATTATCCTCGAGATGCCTTCTGGTGTCACCGCTTCCCGGAATCAAATGGTCCGTCCTGTCACAGGAGCCTGCGCCAATTAGTTTTCGTTCGGTGAGGTTCGACCTTGAGCGCCGGAGATGCTTTTGAAAGCACTCGGTCATTTCACAGGAAGATCGTCTCTCACCAGTTTAAAAAGAATTCAAAGAGGCAGTTAAGTGCAGGAGAGAAGTTGCAAATGGCAGAAGCTGTTAGCACAGCCTTTCCTGGAGTGGCACATTATTTTCCATCATTTGAGGCTGCTGCTGGGTTTTTTGGTTTTTTTTGTTTAATACAGTGGTACCTCGGGTTACATATGCTTCAGGTTGCATACGTTTCAGGTTACAGACTCCGCTAACCCAGAAATAGTACTTCAGGTTAAGAGCATTGCTTCAGGATGAGAACGGAAATCACGCAGCGGCAGCAGGAGGCCCCATTAGCTAAAGTGGTGCTTCAGGTTAAGAACAGTTTCAGGTTAAGAACGGACCTCCGGAACAATTTAAGTACTTAACCCGAGGTACCACTGTAAAGGTAATAGAATCTTAGAACTGGAAGGGATCCCCAAAGGTCAACTAGTCCAACCCCCTGCAGCGCAGGAATTGAAGCCCAAGGATCTCTGCCAGGTGACCATCCAACGTCTGCTTAAAAAATTCCAATGAAGGAGAGTCCAACACCTAGCAAAGGAGTTTGCTCCATGGTGGAACTGCTCTTACCATCAGAAACATATTCCCAATGTTTAGTCATAATCTCCTGTTTGCAATTGTGTTTTTTTTTAAAAAACCGTTTTATTAGCAACATATTTCAACATAACAACATATCAAAACATATCATATTCAATCCCCCCTTTCCCCCCCACCCACTCAAACCCACCCGCCCCCTCCCCCAGAGACCTCCCACAGCTCCTCTCTCTGATTTCTCAGCACATATTATTCTCTGCATGTTATAAAATTATACAATACTTACATTATCTGTCTCCCATGTTATCAATCAATAAATTTGTGTATGTTTATTCAAAATCTGCCAAGGAGTCCAATTCATTTTGTTGTCTTTTTAAGTAATGTGTGAAAAGTTCCCATTCTTCTTTAAAGTCACAGTTGTCCTTATCTCGCAGTTTGTATGTCAATTTAGCCAGTTCTGCGTAGTTCACCAATTTCTCTTGCCACTGTTCTTTTGTTGGGGTTTCCTCATTCTTCCATCCTTGTGCTATCAAGACTCTTGCCGCTGTTGTTGCATACATAAATAAACTCTTTGTTTTCCTTGGCAGGTCTTGTCCTACAATCTCTTAACAAAAATGCTTCTGGTTTTTTTTTACAAATGTCGTTTTAAACATTTTCTTCAATTCATTATATATCATTTCCCAATTTTTTAAAAATTTCTCTACATTCCTACCATATATGAATCTCCTGTTTGCAATTGGAATCCATCAGTTTGGGTCCTGCACTCGGGAGCAGCAGAAAGCAAGCATGCTCTATCTTCTCTGTGATGGCCGCTCAGATATTTGAAGATGGCTCTCATAACTCCTTTCACTCTTCTCTGTATGTGGTTTTCTGATCTTCTTTTCAGTTTGCCACCGGATTACAACAGTAAGCAGAATCTTACAGCAGCCTCCCCATCATGATCCTCCAGAGGTTTTGGACTCCAATTCCCATCAGCCCCGGTCATTGTGGGGAAATACCTGTCACTCAGTGGCAGGACATCTGCTTTGCATGCAGAAGGTCCCAGGTTCAAACCTCAATGACATCTCCATGTAGGACTGGGAATGTCTACTGCCTGAAACTCTGGAGAGCCACTGCTAGTCAGTGTAGACAAAACTGGATTAGGTGGATTAATGATCTGACTTGGTGCAAGGCTAGGATGATGGGAGTTGTAGTCCAACACGTCTGGAACGCATTAGCTTGGAGCCAGGTGCCATACTGGAATTCATATATGTCTGTCTTGCATTCTAGCAGGGTGGATTAATTCTGTGCTGTTCTCTCAGCCACTGCCCAGATTCTGATCTGCTTCTCCTCCCTTGGATTACCAACTGTTAGGTGCTTGAACTGAAGATCATTCAGTAGCCTGTTTAATAAACCTGTCGTGCTAACAAGATCTGGGTGGAACCTCAAGTTTAGACAGGCAACTGCTGTTTTATTATTTATGCACATATGATTTTCTAACAAGAAAAAATAAATAAAGACAAAAATATTTTTTTTATAAACTGTTTAGAGGTCTTTTGTTCAAGGAAACAGTAAATACATTTTGTTAAATAAACAATAAACTGAAAAACTGAAAAAGTAAATTCTGCGTCAATCTAACATTTGACAACAGGACAGTTACTGGGTGTCTCTCCTTTGATTTATTAAATGCCCTTCAGCAAAAGGTCCCAGCAATTCTAAAAGACAACACTAAAAACATTTTAAGACATATTACAGCCACAAGAATAAGGCCGGTCCTAAAATATGTATATCATTGTCAGGTGTCAAAGTCCAGGGTAAAAAGGTTCCCTGTGTCAGTGTGAAATGGGTGTGGCCAAAGGAAGAGGGGTGTGGCTGAAGAAAAGGGGTGTGGTTAGAGAAAGGGGTATGGCCAAATGAATTAGGGTGTGGCTAAAGATGTGGGTGTGGCTAAAAGAGGGGGTGTGGCTAAAAGACTGAAGCAAAAGTACATTCAAGAGATCTTTCTAAAACATGTCTGCCACTCTCTCTCTCTCTCTCACTTTCCAGTATGGTGTGAGTTACCGTTGTCTCCTGCGTCAGAACCAAGTCCTCCTTACAGCGCTGGAGGAGCTGCAGTCCCGCTGTGCCGCCCTGAAGAAGGAGAACAGCCTGCTGGTGCGGAGGCGCTTGGGAGCGGGAAACCTTCCAATGAGATCAGGCGACACCAGTCTTCCCCAACCGAGTGCCTTCCAGAGGTTGTTGGACTACAGCTCCCATCAGCCCAAGCCAGCATGGCCATGTGATGCTGAGGATGATGGGATCTCTTGTCCTAAACATCTGAAAGCCACCAGGCATGTTTAGGAGAACTTCCTCCTGGCTGGCTGGAATCCCACAGTCCAGATCTTCCTCATTTTCTGACTTAAAATACTTTCACCCCACTTTATAGCAAGCTTTCTTCCAGTTGGGAGTCACACATAATCTGTCAGGGTCACCAAATGATTGTGGAATGGGCTTAAGTCCATGGTGGGCAGGGCCAGGGCCAAAAGGAAACACCATCTATGCTCCTTAGGCTCACTCAACTGGGAGCTGCTGCCCGTCAGTGTAGACAGTACAGTGGTACCTCGGGTTACAGACACTTCAGGTTACAGGCACTTCAGGTTACAGACTCCGCTAACCCAGAAATAGTACCTCGGGTTAAGAACTTTGCTTCAGGATGAGAACAGAAATCGCATGGCGGCAGCGGAAGGCCCTATTAGCTAAAGTGGTGTCTCAGGTTAAGAACAGTTTCAGGTTAAGAACGGACCTCCGGAACGAATTAAGTACTTAACTCAAGTTACCACTGTACTGGGTCAGACCTGTCACCTGACTCAGTTTAAGGCAGCTTCCTTGAATCATGAGGACTGGAATCTTAGCTCAGTTGTAGAAAATCTGCTTTGCAGGGGCTGGGAATGTCTGAAACCCTGGAGAGTCACTGCCAGCCAAGGTCAATGAGCTAAACAGACTAAGGGTCTGCAACCTCTGCCTCATGGCAGGGCCAGCCCAGCAATTGCTGCAGAGGACTCAAACCTCTTTCCTTCTTTCCTTCCCACCCCTTTCCACTTTCCCTCTCGCAGCACAAGAGCTGCTTCCCAGAGACACAGGAGAAAGTGAGGCACCTGAAGAGGAAAAATGCTGAGCTGGCTGTTATCGCCAAGCGCCTGGAGGAAAGGGCACGGAAGCTCCAGGAAGCCAACCTCAAAGTAGTAAGTGCGGGAGAAAGTGCCTTGTGGCAGACATCCCCCCCCCACTGGTGTAGAAAACATTGAGGTGGGCAAACCAGAGATTTGGTTTAGTAAAGGCAGCCTCTTGTGCCCTTATCTAGAATCATAGCATGGCAGAGTGGGAAGGCACCCCAGAGGTCATCTAGCCCAACCCCATGCATTGCAGCTAAAGAATCCCCAACAGACTCCAAACCCTGCTTAAAAGCCTCGAACAAAGGAGAACTGGCCACCTTCCCAGGTAGTCTGCTCCACTGTCTTGTTCTCTTTGTGCCGCAGGTCAACACCCCGGTTGCGGTGAAGGGCTCCTGTGCGGGACTCTGCAAGAAGGCACTGGCCCGCCAGCGGGCTATGGACCTGCGCGAGCAAGCCAGTGTGCTGCTGGCAAAGGACAAGCAGATCAACGCCCTGCAGCAGGAATGCCAAGACCTGCAGGCCAAAATCACGTCGGGAAAGGTGAAGGTTCCATGCCGAGATATCTTGGGTTTGGAGAGGGGTGCGTTAAGTGTGTGCAGAAAGCAGCCTGGTGCATGGAGGCCCCTGGAAAGTTGGGCCAAAAATGGTTGAGAAAGCAGCTCTCTGCGGTTTCAGACCAGGGGACTTGGCAGCCCTTTGTAGAGAGATGCTGTCAGGATTGTGCTTTCTGCATACAAAAAAAGATACCCTACCCTTTCCCCAAACTTGACTTAATTCCTTAAAAAAGGGTTAATTCTGTTTGAAATGATTTTTATACAAAGTACCGAACAGCAGGCAGTAAGTGCTGCCTTTACAGTCCTTTAATTTGGAGAGGGATGCTTATCGTACTGTGTGGAGTTCTGGTCGCCTCACCTCGAAAAGGATATTGGAAAAGGGCTACCTGAATGACTGAGGGGATGGAGTGACTCCCCTATGAAGAAAAGTTGCAGCATTTGGGACTTTTTAGTTTAGAGAAAAGGCGAGTAAGAGGTGACGTAGAAGCTTTTTAAAATTATGCATAGCATGGAGAAAGTGGATTGAGAAAGGTTTTTCTTCCTCCCTCGTAACACTAGAACTCGTGGGCACCCAATGAAGTTGGACGTGGGAAGATTCTGGACTGATAAAGTACTTCTTCATGCACTGTGTGGTTAAACTATGGAACTCCCTCCCACAGGAGGCAGGGATAGCCAACAACCTAGACACCTTTGAAAGAGGATTAGACACATTCATGGAGGAGAGAGTTTTTATGGCTATTAGCTCCAATATCGATGCTCTGCCTCCACCGATTACCTTTTGCTGAAAACCACAGGAGGGGAGAGTGGCTCTTGTTTTTGGATCCTGGTTGCTGGTTTCCCACAATGGGCATCTGGCTGGTCACTGTGAGAACAGGAAGCCAGACTAGATGGGCCATTGGCCTGATGCAGCAATCTCTTATTATATTCCCATGTTCATTGAGGAACTGATAAACCAGCTGAGATTTCTTCAAATCTAGAAGCAACCCTATAGGTGACGGTGATGGTTTGTGTCTTCCTAGGAAGCTTCTTCTCCTTGCCTCCCCCTCCTGGACTTCCGCCACCTGCTCCGAGAGTCGCAGAAGGAGGTGCTGCGTCTACAGAGGCAGATCGCCCTGAAGAATTTCAAGGCATCCCTGGGCTCTCACAGCCAGGGGTCAGGGGACGCTTCCTTGGCATCAGTCATGGGCATGGGGTCCCCTGCACCAGCCCTGCCGGCCTACTCAAATGGCTTTTCTCCTTCAAGGGTCTCACGGCAGCGAAATGTGCTGCCCTCTGCAGTGGAGGCAGTGAGGAAGGTAAACTGCTTATAGACTTGCACTTCAAACTTCTGTGCTTATTGTTAAGTCCCGCTCGTTATTATCACATTAGATGCAAGTGTACGTCCTTTCTGGCTTGCTTTGTAAATAAGACATTTGGCCAGGTTTCTTGCAGGGGGATATATATCAAGCATGTACATCAAGCATGCAATGAACGTTGGATGATTAATTAATTGAATTTGTATACCGCCCTATACCCACAGGTCTCAGGTAGTTCACAAGATAAAATCACAATGTAAAAACATATAATACATAATAAAAATAAAACAAAAACAACACAATAACCCCCCCCCCAACACATTTTAAAAGGGCGTTGGATGTCAGTCAGCCCAAAGCCTGGTTAAAGAGGAACGTTTTTGCCTGGCACCTAAAGGTGTACTGTATAATGAAGGTGCCAGCTGAACCTCTCTGAGTTTTTATGTAGTTGTGGCTTCTGCCCTGAACTGCTAGATCCAGCGGGTGTTTTTCGACTAAGTTTTACTCAGAGCAGATGTACTGAAATTAATGAACATGGCAAAGTTAGGCCCATTAATTTCAGCAGGTGTACTCTGAGTAAAACCGAATTGAAGGCTGCCCAGCATCAAAACAAAAGGTACCCTCATCAGGTCTCTGTCTTGCATAAATCTAAACGTGGTGATCATTATCACAACAAGAGAAGGAATTTATCATTCCTATTACAATTAATTTATTAAGCCACCGCCTCAAGGCAATTCACACACGAAACCACGAAGAACAGTTAGATTTCACCATTGCTTTGCCCTAAGGTAGAGTCTAAAGATGCTATCGTGGTCGCTCGGTGTGCCTGGGAACTCTGAGACACGTGAAGCCGCTTGAAGAACGTGCGAATGCTAACAAGGGAGGGAGGTTACGTTGTGGGGTGGGGAAAGGGCTGCCAACCTCGCCTACTAGCTCCTCTGATGCCCTCGGGCAGCCCTTTCCAACCCCAGCCAGGACCCGCAGGGCCGGGATGTCCCACTGCCGGCGGAGGGGTGGGAGGAAACGCGGATGCCCACCCTCCCGATTGCAGCCTCCCGAGAGCGGCTCCTCCTCCCCCTCCCTTGGCGGCGAAGTGGTTCAGCCCAGCCGACCAACCCGCCCAGCCGAGGCCGAGCCAGCGCGGAGCTCTCCGTGGTGCTGAAATTGGGAGCAGCAGGTAGGAGTCCGGCGCTGTCCGGCGGGCCAGGCCTCAGCTCCCGCTTGGCCGAGCTGGGAGGGGAGATGGGGCTGGAAAAGGACCCTGGGGGGAGGAGGGTGGCTGCAGCCGGCCCTCCTGGCCTTGCGGGCCGGCTCCCTGCGCAGCCGGCTCCTTCAGTGTCGTGAGACGTCATCATGGAGTCCTCTGAGCGTTTGCAGAGTGCTTCCCGCATCCACCGGGAGGAGGCGGGAGTCAGAGAGGGGCGGTTTCCAGGCGTGGGGTGGGTGGAATAAACTTTTAATAGCGCTATGATGTTTTTATCGATATTTTTAACTGTGTTTTGTATTGAGGGCGCGGTCTGGGGGGAAAGGTAGGGCATAACAACAACAGCAAAACAACAGCAGCAACAACAATGAAACGCACTGCAACTCCAGTTTTGACTCTGGGTTACCCTCTCCCCTGCAGCTACCAAGGGCTTTGCTCGCCTTTGACTTGCTTCTCCATCAGGTCCCTGGCAGAATCGGGGCCTTTGCTGCTCCTCCTAGCCCAGATCAGAGTTTTAGAGAAGCGGCAGGGCAACCCCATTTTTTTTCATGCAGAAGGGTCTGCGGGTTCAGTCCTGGCATTGCCCATTTATTTTATTTATTTAGCAGAATTTATATACATCTTGATTGTAACCAACCCGCCATGCGGTTTGCAACAAATACTAAACTGATCAATAAATATAAGTAGGTGAAAACATTTGGATAGCCATCTGTCAGGGTTTATTTAGGTGTGATTCTTGCAGTGTGTGTCTGTGTGTGTGTTAGCAGTTATGTCCAATGCTACAATGCTATTATTTGAAAGATAATAGAATTCAACAGAACACTAGAAAGAGATTAAAACACACACCAGCATTCTACATATCTGGATAGGCTTCCCTGAACAAAAAGTGTTTTCCCCTTCCCTCTGAATCCCTTTTCTTTTTGTATTGTGTCTTTTAGATTGTAACAACCATTGGCATTTGTAAGCTGCTCTAAGAGCCTTTTTATCAATACATAAGCACATAGCTCAATTCCTTAGCCACTACGCTATGCCAGTGCATAAGAGAGACTTAGCTTTATCCCTGAAAGACAAAAGTGCTCCGTTGTTGTTGTTGTTGTTGTTGTTGTTGTTGTTGTATGTCAGAGTAGGACATGGGAGACCAGGGTTTAAATCCCCACTCAGCCATGAGGCTCACTAGATGGTCTTGGGTCCAGTCTCTCTCTGTCTCTCTCTGTCTGTCCCTCTCTCTCACACAAACAACTTAATCTACCTCGCAGGGTTGTTGTGGGGATCAAAAGAGGAGGAAGAAAACCATGCAAGCCGCCTTGAGCTCTTTGGAGAAAAGGGCGGGGTAGAAATGCAATAAAATAAATAAATAAATTCACCTTCCACGCATGACCCTGGGCGATGTACAGAAGATAATAAAAACAGCTTTAAAGCACAGTTAGAAAAACAGAAGAAGATGAGTTTTAAACCCATGACAGAGACTTATTCAGCCAACTGGGAAAGCCTGCATGGAATTATAGCCATCAAAGCTCTACTCAGGGTATACCCCCTTCGATTATTTATTTATTTGTGGGAATTTCTATATCACTAATCATATAGAATACTAATGCAACGTATGCATATACACCCGAGAGTGTATACAAGCCAGAAATAAACGAACCTGAGTTAGTCATGTCCATTAGTTCAATTGGTCTACACTGAGCATGGCTATAACATTAGATACAGCTCTATTGGGGGGGGGTTAGGTAACACTTTCAAAGATATCCCTGATACCCACCCAACCTAAGCTCAGAGGGGTGTGGACACTAAGAGCAGGTCCTGGAACAGGACACTAAGAGGACACTAAGAGAGGATCCTGGAACAGGATCCTCTTCTCTTGTACAACCAATCTGTTCCAGGATCCTGCTCTCAATGTCCACACAGACTACCTAAAAGATGGTACCCCAGGGGAGCACCTTTAAGTATTCATTACCTTTATATCCCACCTTTCCTCCAAGGAGCTCATGGTGGTGTGCATTGTTCTCCCAGCTCCATTTTATCCCCATGACAACCCTGCGAGGTAGGTTGGGCTGAGAGATTGTGACTGGCTCCTGGGCTGCTGTCAGGGCACACTAGATTTTAATTTCTGGTTCTGAATGTGTTTTGATGTCTTTGCTTTTAGCAAGTTTGTTTTCATTGCTTCGTATTTTATAATGATGCTTTTAAATGTTGGAAGCTGCCTTGAACCCCACTTGGAAGAAAGGTAGACTATGAATACATTAAATAACAACCACCACCACCAGGTTCTTAGCCATGTAGAGCTTTATCTGCTAAAGGGAGCCCTTTGGCTGCAGAATGGATGGTTGCCTGTAGCCCCACTTCCCCCTTGAGTCTGGCTGAGATTTCTCTCCTTTGCAGAGGGGCCCCAGAGCCCATCCTCTGGCACAAGTGCATGATGGGTATGAAACCCTCCCTGTGAAGAAGGGGGTCGCAACTTCTCCCGAGACCAAACGGCAGATCCAGCAATTGGTGGGTTCCCCTCGCTGTTACTTTGAATCTAGCTTCTAAGCAGTTGGCAAAGTATAAGAATCCCACTACTGCCACAAGAATGGTAAAAGTCAGTTGGGGGGAGTTTCTGGGAATGGGGAACAGTCAATGGGCAACAACTTTCGGGGTTTCAAATCTCCTTGGAACGATGATGCCCTGGCATGGAATTCATGGGGTGGTGATGGTGAATCTGGCCTGGCGAGTTTCTGCACCTCATCTCCTTTCCTCCCCCCTTTTTCCGGTAGGAGTCTGAGCTCAGAAGAAAGCGGAAACAATGTGAAAACCTTGAACATGAAGTGAGGAAGAAGCACAAGAGATGTGCAGAGCTCGTGAGTAGCATCCTGCACCCAGAAGCACCGTCAGAGGTGCATCTCCGAGGCCAAATCTTGAGAGGCAGATCAGCCAACAGCATGCAAAGTGTTATGGATGATGGGAATTGTAGTCCAGTAGCATATGGAGAGTTATGGATGAAGGGAGTTGTAGTGCAACAACACACAGAGGGCCACACGTTTCCTATTCCTGCAATTAAAGAATGGATTGTGTTATGCCTGCTCCTGTCCCTTGGTCACCTCTACCTGTCCCTACAGATTCCTGGTTTCTCTGCCAAAGGAGGCAAATATTCTTCTATTCCCCAGAAAAATCTGCTTTTTTGTCCCTGTGCAGGAAATCCAGCTGCAGGAGGTGCAAAGCAATAATGTCCGGCTGTGTGAGGAGAACACTCTGCTTCATGGCCAATTGGAGTGGACAGAAAAGGTACATAGGGATCTCTCCCCCCACCAATGCCTGATAACCATTGAGGGAGTGCAAGCAAGCTTGGGGGTAACCCAAACTGGGAACTTTCAGTGCAACTGAAATTGAAATTGATCCACAGTAAGTTCAGAGCAGACAGAAGAAAATAAATTTTCAGGCAGGGGCTTCAAGCAGGGGCTTGAAGTTGGGACAGCAGAATAATGGTGTCATAGAACTGTAGAGTTAGAAGGGACATCAAGGACCATCTAGTTCGACCTCATGCAATCCAGGATGCATGTGCTTTGCCGCTGAGCAACCTTCCTTCTCTCCCTGGGCAGGTTGAATCTGAAAATGCTGACTTGAGGTTGCAAGTGGCTGTGGTGACCGAGGAACGGGATTCTGCTCTCCAGAAAACCCAGGAGCTCCAGAACAGGCTGGAGAGTCTCGGGCAGGTGCTAAAGGTTGGTCAGATCCAGGGTTGTGATTGGAAAGGGGCATCTCTTTGAGCAGCTCTCTGCCCTGAGCATCCTTGTTAGGAAGCTGGGATAACAGAGGAGGCAGATTTGGGAAACGGGCTCCTGGTTCCCAGTTCAAAAATTGGTAGGGTGTGTGTATATGTAGACGCCAGCTCCTTATTCTGGCTGGCTGTGCTCTGGTGTTGAAAAAGGGAGCTGGAATCAGGAATGGGGAAGTGGCTTCTGTTTCAGGGATTTGTAGCAGGGAAGTGAAATGCCCTTTTCTGCACAGTCTGAGTAAAGCCCTATACAGCTTAGGCCCAGGCTGTTTGAAGGACCACATTATCCCTTACAAACCTGTTTGGGCTCTGCAATCTGCAGGGGAGGGCCTTCTCTCAATCCCACCACCTTCACAGGCTTACTTGGGGAAGGACCTTTTTGCTGCTTCCAAGCTTTCAAACTCCACCCTAGAGAAGCCAGACTGTGTCCCTCCTTGCTGTCCTTCTGTTGGCAGATGAAGATCATTTTATTCCAACAGCCCCTTGGGAACTGACTTGTGTGTTTTTTTTAATAGCGCTGTGCTGTTTTTATCATCTGTATTCAAATAGATGTTTTAAATATTGTTCTATATTGGCTAACTCATTAGTTGGAGAAGCAAAGGAACCAGGTTTGCCCCTTTACTCTCAGGGGATACATCCAAGGGGACCTCAAATCCCAGAGAAAAGTGTGAGAGGAGGAGCAGGAAGTTGTAAACAGGATGCAGCCTAAAATGTGTCACTCCAGACATCAAAGAAATAATAATAATATTTTTTTATTTATACCCCGCCCTCCCCAGCCAAGGCCGGGCTCAGAGCGGCTTACAAACAATAATAAAAACAAGATGAATGATTACAACTTAAAAACAAAAATAAAATACAACATTAAAATAATGGAACATTAAAATATTAAAATGTAGCCTCATCGCAGGAGGAGAAGGAAAAGAAAGAAAAAAAAAGAGAGAGAGGGAAGAATAGAAGTCAGCATAGAGATAAAGGTACAGGGAAGTCTGCACAGCTGGAGGTCTCTTACTCCCTGTTTTAATCCCATGCATACCTTCTAAGGAAACAGAAACTGTACTGTAAGTGAAACCACATTTTTTTTTTTAAAAAAGATACTCTTTTCCCTCCATGGGCCAAAAGATGTTTTTCTTTTGTCTGGATGGCATGGGCTGCCTCTCAATTGTCAGAAGCTGCTATACCCCCTTCTTGAGAAGAGGGTCCCCATAGCCTGGAAGGAAAACCCTGAGGTGCTTGGAGGGGTCATCATCACTCAGTTCTGCGCTCATGCACTTCTGGTTTCCCCAGCACATGAGAGATGTTGCGGAACGAAGGCAGCAGCTGGAACAGGAGCATGAGAGGGCCCTGCAGGCCTTGCAGAAGAAACAGGAGGAAGTCAGGCAACTGCAGCAGGTGAGAGATCCACCAGGGAGACCACTGGCATCCTTCCCTTCTTGGTTAGTGCGCCCTTGAGAGAGCTCTTCCATGTGCTAGTAACCTCCTGATTAAAGCAGGGGTGGCTAAACTGTGGTCTTCTACTTCCATAATTCCCTGGTGGTTGGTCATGCTGGCTGATGGGTATGTTAGGCACCCAAGACCTCAAGAAATAGGAATGGTGACCCCTTAACCTCTTCTTTCTTCTTCTCTTGCCTTCAGGCCCAGGCTGAAGCAAGGAAGGAGCATGAAGGAGCCGTCCAGCTTTTGGAGGTAAAGCGGGGAGAAAATCAAGGAAGACAGAGGGAAGGCATGCGTTTTAAGTGCATGTCTTGCCCTCTAAAAGAACCCTGAGAACTGTAGTTTGCTAAGGGTGCTGGGAATTGAAACTTTGTGGGATGATAAGCCACGGTTCCCAGGATTCTTCAGGGGGAACCCGTGGGCTTGAAATGGACTAGGTGTCAGCCGCGGGGGAAACAGTCAGTTGTGTGGTTTTGTTTATTAAAGGGATTTTTCAGCAGAGCTGATGTGTTGCAGGATTTCATAGAACCATAGAACTGTAGGGATGGAAGGAATTGTAGAGTTGCCTTGGAAAAGCAGTTCCTGGGAAACACCATTAAGGAAGAGTTTCTGTTGAACTTGGCTTCCTATTGGGGCATCTGGTTGGCCAATGTGAGGACATGCATGTTATGGAGAAAGTGGAGGAGAAAGGTACCCCCCCCCCAACTCATAACGGTAGAACGGTGGGCATACAATGAAGGAGGCAGTGATGGCCACCAATTTGGATGGCTTTAAAAGAGGACCAGACAGATTCATGGAGGAGGAGAAATTTCTCAATGGCTACTTGTCATGATGGCTCTGCTCTGGCTCCATGGGTGAAGGTGGCAATGCTTCTGAATACCAGCTACTGGAAATCTCAGGAGGGGAGAAGGATCTTGCCCGCAGGCCCTGCTTGAGGGCTTCTTCAAAGAGGAATCTGGCTGGCCACTGTGAGAGCAGGATGCTGGACTTGATTGCCCATGGGCTTCATCCAGCAGGCTCTTCCAATGGTCTTATGGAACTCCCTCCTACTGAAGGCAGTGATGCTACCAACTTGGATGGCCTTAAAAGAGGATCAGACAAATTTATGGAGGAAGGGAAGGCTATTGATGTCTACTAGCCATGAGGGCTATGCTCTTCCTCTCCGGTTGGAGGTAGCAATGCTCCTGAATACCTGTTGCTGGAAACCACAGGAGGGGAGAGAGCTCTTGTGCTTGGGTCCTGTTTGCAGGTTTCCCACAGGCACCTGGTCGGCCACTGTGAGAACAGGATGCTGGGCTAGATGGGCCCCCTGTGGCCTGATACAGCAAGTTCTTATTAAGTTCTTAACAGGATGCTGGCCTAGATGGGCCTTTGGCCTGATCTAGCTGCAGGACCCTTATGTTCATTCTCACACCTGTTTCCTAGCCATTTCTCTGAAATCTAGATTCCGCATCAGGATTATTGTTTCAGGAAGATGCCTGGGTGCAGTTGATCACTTTCCCTCTGCTCATTTCCTTCTTCTTTCCTGACAGAATTCCTTGGATTGCATGCAGGTACTGCTGATCTCACCGTGTTTAGGAAAATGTCCTTCCCAACCAAACCTGGACTGCTTCCCAGAAGGAGTTTGGAATGGAGAAATACCAGATATCAACCAATTTTGGACTGGGGTGGGGAGACAGCCAGAGAAGAACAGAAGGGAATTCAGGGTTTATTGGTCTCTCCATTCCAAATGAGCAGCTGTGCTCATCCTACAAAACAAGAGCAAGGTTTCAGGCCCCAAGTTAAACAGCCAGAGGTTATATAGTTATAGAATTGTAGAGAGTCATCTAGTCCAACTCCCTGCAGTGCAAGAACCACTGCTAAATATACACACGAGCCCTTGGTGACACAGCAATAAATGTGGGTGTTGCGGAGAGAGAAGGAATTTTGCCTTCTAGGGAAATTGGCTGGTGGTTTTGGAGCTCCCCCCCTGCAGTTATGATGACATGCAAATTGGCTCACTTACTTAAGTGCCCTACATTGCTCGCTGATGCAGTCTTCACTTAGCCAGGCACCTCTTACTGAGAATGTCTTGCTTGCTCTTGATCTTTGTGGCACAAAGGGATAGCAGTGTCATGCATTTGCTGTGCTGGCAAATAGTTAGAAGTGTGCTGTGGATGTTGTTATGTGTGCGAGTATCTGGGCACGTGATGACACCAGTCCGCTTTCCCCTCTGGTGGCTTGTTTGGTTGTAGCTGCACTAGTCCTAACAGAGCCATCCCTACCCTTAGGCAGGTCGAAGCTGCTGAGCTTGGGGGGCAGACAGGTGCTAGAGGGCAGACATCATGCCTAAATGGCTGCTCTCACTCAACAGCCTTGTTTTGCTGTGGGGATGGGAAGCGATGTCTCAGTGGGGCATCCAGCTTGAGAGACAGTCTACCAGATTCCGTAGGAGTCACCTTGGACTGATCCATCAAGTATCTTCTGACATTCTTCTGGAATCAAAGGATCCTAGAATTGTAGAGTTGGAAGGTGCCCATTAGGTCATTTGTCCAATGCAGGAATCACAGCCAAGTTATCCCTCTTCCTTAACTTTCCCCCACCCCAGGCCCGCGTGAGAGAGCTGGAGGAACAGTGCCATAGCCACACGGAGCAGTTTAACTTTCTCTCTCAAGAACTCAAGCAGTTTCGCCTCCAAACTGAGAAAATCGGTCTTCCGCCCTCCTCCCAGGTGACGTCCGAGGTCACCCTCACCACCTGCCAGCTCCTGGAGGGACTCAAGGAGAAAGGTGACTATGGAGAAGGAGGAAGCCCTCTCTTTGCTTTCATTTGTGCCATTAGAATAATCCAGATGCCATGGTGTTCCCATATTCAGTAACTGTAGAGTATGATTTGCTTCTTTAGAGTATGAGAGCCAGTGTGGTGTAGTGGTTAAGAGCAGTGGACTCATAATCTGGTGAACCGGGTTCGATTCCCCGCTCCTCCACATGTAGCTGCTGGGTGACCTTGGGCCAGTCACACTTCTCTGGAG
This sequence comes from Podarcis cretensis, assembly GCF_951804945.1. Classification (NCBI taxonomy): domain Eukaryota; kingdom Metazoa; phylum Chordata; class Lepidosauria; order Squamata; family Lacertidae; genus Podarcis; species Podarcis cretensis. Next base: position 15,318,045 of record NC_137185.1, read on the forward strand.
TCTCTCAGCCCCACTCACCTCACAGAGTGTTTGTTGTGGGGGAGGAAGGGAAAGGAGAATGTTAGCCGCTTTGAGACTCCTTCGGGTAGTGATAAAACGGGATATCAAATCCAAACTACTACTCCTCCTCCTCCTCTTCTTCTTCTTCTTTGGTGGTGGCAGAGAAAGCAGTACGAAACATGCAATATAACAATCCAATCAGAACAACACAGTAATTAAAACGGGACTGGGGGTAAATCTGGGTCAAACCTGTTGCCTGAGGTGGGCCTTGAAGTGCAGCCGTGTGGCTCTCTTAGCTGTCATTCAAGCTCCCCAGTTCCAGAGTGTTCCATTGTCCCTGCACCCACCACTTGGCTTGGCGTCTCTGCCTGGCATAATGTATATACTGTTCGGTTTCAGATCCAGAAATTGCCACCATCTCTCCCCGGTGCAGCCAGAAAGCTCAAGATGGAGGGCTGGAAGGAATCTCCCGCCTTGCTGAGCCTGTGGTGCCCGCTGTGGTCAGAAGCCCAGGTGCAAATACCCCTCCGCTTGCCTCGAAGAAAATGGTCAGGAAACTGGAGTCCCAGTCTAGCTCCTCAAAATCCGAGTCCATGCAGAACAGCCCCAAATCCTGCCCTACTCCTGAGGTTAGTCCTGGGCTAGGCTTCTTCTTCTTTTCTTTTTTTTTAAGCAGGCATTCAAAAGAGTACAGTGAAGGCGCCTGCCTGGTGTCAATAGGTAGGGAGTTCCAAAGTGTAGGTCCTGCCACACTAGAAGTTTGAGTTCATTCAAATGTGGAAACGCGTATTATGTGGCACCTATAACAGGGCTTCAAATGGAGACCAAAATTGGTGACTAGGTTCAGATGGACTAGCTCCTTTGCTTTGTCCTTCCCTTTGAGGTGTCCTTATTTCACTGTCTTCTGTCGTTTTCATTAGGTGGACACAGCCAGTGAAATGGAAGAGCTGGATATTGACACAATCTCACTAATCCCAGAACCAGAGAACCAGGGTCCAGTGAAACTCCGAGTCTTCTTAGCTCGTTACAGGTAGGGTCACCATGTTGGTGGGAATGAGGAGGCTCGGGATCTGAATTCGCTTCTCTCACATTCTTAAGGTCACTGAGGTCTGCCACAACTTAAGGCAGGGTGGAGTTATTCCAAACAGCTGTGTGGCTTTTGCCTCATAAGAAAACAACATACCTTCCGACACAACAAAGGCAAAAACTATGAAGCCATCTTCTTGCAAGAGGACAGCGACCATTTTGGTCGCTGTGATCTCATGCAGTTTCACACTGTGTTCCCCCCCATAAGCACTTTGTTGGGGCATGGAGCCCAAAAACATGTGCTTTGGGGTGCCACACGAGATCATGGCTCAGGGAGAAGTGGTTTTTTTTGGGGGGGGGGGAATCATGGTGTGAAATTGCATGAGATCACAGTGCCCAAAATGGCCGCTGTCCTCTCATGAGAAAAAACGGGATGTCTGGGACACTTGTGGTGTATGACATAAGAAAAGCCCTCACAATGGCCAACCAGATGCATTTAATGGGAACATAAGAAGAGCCTGCTGGATGAAGCCAATGTCCCATCATGCTCCCACAGTGGTACGAGCATGACAACAACTCTTCCCACTTGTGGCTCCCAGTAACTACACTCAGAGTCATAATATATGTGGTTCATAGCTAGAAGAAGAAGAAGAAGAGTTTGAATTTGATATCCCGACTTTCACTCCCTTTAAGGAGTCTCAAAGCGGCTAACATTCTCCTTTCCCTTCCTCCCCCACAACAAACACTCTGTGGGGTGAGTGGGGATGAGAGACTTCAAAGAAGTGTGACTAGCCCAAGGTCACCCAGCAGCTGCATGTGGAGGAGCGGAGACGCGAACCCGGTTCACCAGATTACGAGACTACCGCTCTTAACCACTACACCACACTGGTTATTGGTAACCTCAGTACTTGATTCCTGCAATGCAGTCTGTGTGGGGCTGTGTTTGGGGCCTGGTCTGGAAGCTCCAGCTGCTGCAAAATGCTGTGCCTAGACCAGTGTTTCCCAACCTTGGGTCTCCAGCTGTTTTTGGACTACAACTCCCATCATACTTAGCGAGCAAGACCAGTGGGTAGGGATGATGGGAAGTGTAGTCCAAAAACAGTTAGAGACCAAAGGTTGGGAAACACTGGGCTAGACTGTTGATAGGGATAGACTATCACCAGTGTACAGCAATGAGACTTCAGAGCTTGAGCTGGCTGCCTATACATCCAGTGTCTTTCTGACTTCCAAGACAGCACTGTCAGCTGCCTAGCATCACTCTTGACTTTTCTGTGTAAAAACAATTCCTATTGTTCCCATTTCAGCTACAATCCATTTGCCGGCCCCAACGAGAACCCCGAAGCAGAACTTCCACTGACGGCCGGTGAGTACATTTACGTCTACGGAGAAATGGACGAAGATGGCTTCTTTGAAGGTACGACATCATCATCTTATGAAGATTATTTGTAACATTCTTGCTTATTGAAATAATTATTGGTGGGGAGTCCAAGAATTCTGGGGAGCAAGCAGTGCCAACCCAAAGAACAGAAGATTATCGCATCATTACCACCAGCAGCACCCTCATTTCCATAGTTAAAACCATGCTGTTCGGCATATTGCTAATTACTGCAGTGTTTTCTTTTTTCAAATATGCAGAAGTATTTGTTAAACCTCAACAATATTTTGCTGTGCTCACGTTCCATGTCTGTGCTGCTGCTGCACAATACATTTTCCTGTCCTTTTTTCTGGTATCTTCTCTCCCTCTCTTCTTTCTTTCTCATTTCCCCTTCTGTACATGTTTTAAAACTCCAATAACTATTATATGGGGGACGTGGACACAGTGCTGGAGACACAGCACCAAGAGATTTACAGAGTGTCAAAAATATAACGACGGCAGTCATATATATAAAAACGCATCGAAGAATACACAACAATATTAAGCATCATTTCTACCGGTATCCCTGTCCCTTCATCACCTCTTGACCTTCACTTCCAGGGGAGCTGATGGATGGGCGGAGAGGCCTGGTCCCCTCCAACTTCGTAGAGCGAGTTTCAGACGAGGACCTTGTGACGTTCCTGCCTCAAGAGCTCCACGATCTCTCCCAGAGCTCACCTCTGGAAAGGAGCTCCCTCAGCACCAGCCTCAGCAGCGCGGAAAGGAGCGACTGCTCCACCGAGGAGCTCAGCGCCAGCACAGCACCCTCCAGGCTGGAAGAGGATGAGGGAGCCATACCCACGGTAGTGCCCCCCCTTAAACATTAAATTGATTTTTTTGTTGCATACAGAAAGGTGTAGGCACCAATGAAGCAGGCAAGCAAGAGGGGGAAATAAAAATAAAAGCAATACAGGGAAATGAAATAAGAACAGCAAACCAGTATACCAATCATGCTTCACTGGGGTGGTATTTAAATTATTATTATAATCAGTGCTGTTTTTCTAGAAAAAATAGGTGCCGGAGCTCATCACGAACTTCTCCCTTGTTCTCTTAGAATGGTGCTGGAGCTGAGCTCCGAAAGAAAAGCCCCGATTATAATATTTATTTATATCCTGTCATTCTCCTCAGTCGGAGACTCAGGTGGCTTACGATACAATAATCTTTATTGTCATTGTCCCACACAGAACAACGAAATTGAAAAAGTCTACACCAGACATTCAAAACCAACAAGCCTGCTATCCCGGCTATCCCAGCCTGGTTAGCCCCCTAAAAACTCTGACACCCCATAATTAAATACAATATACTCCCATAGAGACTACCTTACACTGTGTTTAAAACCAAAATTGCATTTGGATAGAAACTGTTTCTCAGACGGCTACTCCTAGTCTTAATAAGCATGTACCTTCTTCCAAAACACAGATAAAACAGAGCAAAAAAGTAGAAGAGGCAATCATTAAAATGTAATTAAACAGGAACAGAATTAAAATGATATCTGTGTGATATTTATATGTGGTGGAGGGGTCAAAAGAGAAGATCGCCCAAGAGGGGTTCGGGAAGCAAGTTTTGTCGAGTCACATTTGAGATCAAAGAAAATACCCAGGGCCAAAATGGGTTTAACCACCTTGCACTCCCACCACATGTGCAGGAACGAGCCTCGCTAGTAGTGCCTTACCCCAGGAAGGTGACCCTCATCAAGCAGTTTGGCAGCAGCCTCTTGGTGGGATGGGAGCCCCCCCTGCCCACCCCTGGCTCCTCGGAGATCCAGAGCTACAACCTCTACGTGGATTCCGAGCTGCGGCAAACCGTGAAGGCCGGATCGCAGACGAAGGCTGTCATCGAGAGGCTGGACTTGAAAACGAGAACCTACCGCCTCTCCGTGCAAAGCGTCTCGGAGGCCGGGAGCTCTGACCGGCTGCGGTGCACTTTCCTTGCCGGGGGCGGGTTTGCCCTGGCCCCCACCCAGCTCAGGGTGCGGAGTGTAGCGGCCACCTCAGCGCAGATCTCTTGGGTGCCCAGCAACAGCAACTTCCCACACACCGTGTACCTTAATGGGGAGGAGCACGTGGCCGCCAAGGCGGGAGTCTACTGGTACACCTTCCGGAACTTGAACCCAAGCACTTCCTACGTGGCCACGGTGGAAGTCCAGCCGCAGCAGCAGGCGCTCGGCGAACCGGCCCCGGAGAAGCAGGACCAGCCGCTTTCCGCAGAGATCCAGTTCACAACGGCATCAGCAGGTGAGTCTCAGTCGAGAAAAAGCATCTTCACTCAGCGCAGCACATACATAAACAATGGAACTCCCTGCTGCAGGAGGCAGCAATGGCCGCCAACTTGGATGGCTTTCAAAAAGGGTTAGAGAAATTCATGGAGAAGAAGAAGGCTGCCAAAGGCTGCTAGCTATGATTCCTATACTTTGGAATCCCCTGCCGATTAATTATCAGGCAGGTGCCTTTCCTGTACAGTGGTACCTCGGGTTACATACGCTTCAGGTTACAGACTCCGCTAACCCAGAAATAGTACCTTGGGATAAGAACTTTGCTTCAGGATGAGAACAGAAATCGTGGTGCGGGAGGCCCCATTAGCTAAAGTGGTACCTCAAGTTAAGAACAGTTTCAGGTTAAGAACGGACCTCTGGAACGAATTAAGTACGTACTTAACCCAAGGTACCACTGTACTTTTTTTTTGGCACTTGCTTGCTAAAAACATTTTTGTTTAGGCAAGCCTGTCCAGATATCTTGAATGTTGATTTGTTTTTAAATCTGTTTTTAGCTTACTGTTGATTTTAAATTATTATTATTAAATTATTAATGTATTTACTTATTACAACATTTTTTATACTGCCTATCCACAAAGTCCTCTGGGACATTTTAAACAAAAAGTTGTGACTCACTAGAATACAACGTCACAATACCTTTTAAAAAAATAAAATTGAGGTTTTAAATTTTTGAAAGTTTTAAATAGTTGTTAATGGTTTTTACGGATAATTTTATTGTTTTACCTTTTTTGTAAATCGCTTTGAGGGTTTTAACAATCAAGCGGGATATAAATTTAATGAAAAACAAAAGGGGGGAAATGCAAAGCTTCATGACGAGGGTTGTCTTGTAAGTGATGGCTCCATTGTCTATGTAACAAAGGAATGCCAAATCATATAAAAAGTGCCTAGAAGTTTGCGTCCTTGTTGAAATCTCAAATTATGATGCATTTTCTCCGTTATAGCTATATTCTAGAGTGGGTGGTACCAATTGTCCAGGATAATATTCTGACTGTTTGAGCTGCTACAATCGTGTATAACTTGCCAGCAGCTATTCACCTTGTTTTTATGACATAACGCCACACACACAAAAAAAAATTAACCAAGAGCAGAAAACTAGACATTACAAATGGCTTGGGGCTGCTGCTCTGAACGTTTCCTCTTTGCCTTCTGAACAGCACAGATTCCCCTGCGGTACCACCAGTGCAGTGAATTTTGCCGCTTCTCCAGCAGCGTGCACAGGGCAAGATCCAGAGAGTAAGCAGAGTGCAATTCATTTGAAACTCATCCCTTACAGGGTCTCCAGATGCTCCCCTGGATGTCCGAGTGGAGGCTGGTCCCAGCCCTGGGATTCTGGTGATCAGCTGGCTGCCTGTCACCATTGACGCAGAAGGATCATCCAATGGGGTGCGAGTCACTGGCTACGCCGTGTACGCAGATGGGCAAAAGGTACCCGCTTTGCGTTGGACGCAGATGAAACGCACTGGGCAGAATATTACTATTATTACTATTATTACCATTATTACTATTATTACTATTATTACCATTATTACCATTATTACTATTATTACTACTATTACTACTATTATTACTATTATTACTATTACTACTACTATTATTACTATTATTACTATTATTACTACTATTATTATTACTACTATTATTACTATTATTATTATTACTATTATTACTATTATTACTACTATTATTATTATCTTATACCCCATCCATCTGGCTGGGTTTCCCCAGCCACTCTGGGCGGCTTCCAACAGGAGATTAAAAACACATTAAAACAGAAGCGTTGTTTTGTTGATATTGTTAAGCTTGGGTATCCAACTTTAGTCATACTCAAAGTAGACCTGTCGAAATCCACGAACTGTCACCCCTTGTTAGCTCCCGAGGAAGGGTGGGATTTCTATTCAACAAGTAATGATCTAACTTTATATACAATTCGTTTTTATTAAGTGCTGGTCTCAACCTATAAAGTTACTTGGTCTCCATTTGTTGGATTTGTTTTGTGACAGCAAGGAGCAGGCCTTCCCCCAGATCCTCAACATTCATTATGGGCTGGCATTATGCCTAAAAAAAAATTGACCTTTAGCCTAAAAAATTATAAATTACTTTCTTCGGTTTTCCAGATTGCTATTTCTACAGCTTAACCTGTTTTTGTGTAATTCCAGGACTGAGTTCATTGTCAACTTTTGTTTTGTATGATGTGTTCTTCGTTGTGTGTTTCTGATGAATTTTTCTGGGGAAAATTCATTAAAAATAAACTAAAAATAAATAAATAAATGCTGTTTTTAATGCATGTATGTGTTTATCATTGGCTTAAAACATTGTAAGTTACTCTGGGTTGCCATGACAAAATAAGCATCTAATATAAGTAATAATAATCATAACAATGATTTTAAACCACCTTAAATCATGGGTCACCAGTAACAAATTTGGTGTTGGATTTGCTCCTCTTCCCTGTCCCCCTGGTGACCCCTTTCTGCAGGTGATGGAAGTGACCTCTCCGACAGCTGGCAGCGTCCTGGCTGAGATCTCTCAGCTCCAGATCCTGCAGGTCTGCCAGGAAGTCTCCGTAAGAACTGTGTCCCTTTACGGCGAGTCAGTGGATTCGGTGCCTGCTCAGATCCCCTTGGCTCTGTTGGGAGACGCCACCAGCTGTTCCTCTCCGCTGGAGTTTGGCGGTCCTGCCGCTCAGCTTCCGGGCAGGGAGGGCCGGGACGTCCTCGCCACCCAGACCTCCCAGGCATGCGGGACGGAGGACACCCCTGCAGCCGCCGCAGCCGATTCCTTTGCCAAATCCGTCTCCCAGCCTAGCGTCAGCAGAAAGAAATCTGGGAGCGCCTTGCTGGCGGAGACCTCCCCCAATGGGTCCACCTCTCCCACCAGGGCTGCCTTGACACATGTGCCGCAGGGTTCACCTCCAGAAATGGGTCCTCTACCTAGAGGCGAAGGGAATGCTGTTGTGCCAGTGACTGAGGGCAATGCAGCCATGCTCAGGAAGGAATCTGAAGAGGGCGACCAGGTCAGTGTGGGGCCTTTCTTTTTGGGGAGGCCGGGGAAAGGAAGCAAGGCTGCGGAAGGGACTGTATCTAGGGCAACAGTGTGGGGCAGTGTAAGGGCAGGCTCCTTTTGTCAGGGAAACTTTTGGGGCCGCATACCAGTGGTGGACAGGACTCAAAGACAAAACTGTGCAGGGCAGTGAATGTAACTCTCACCTTAGTGCCGTATTTTTCAATCTATAACACGCACCCGACCATAACACGCACATAGTTTTTAGAGGAGGAGAACAAGAAAAAAATTATATTCTAAACGAAACAGTGGATGTATGATTTTTGTGGTTCATGCTGTGGCCACAGACATGTGATCTGATGGTGAGTTTGGGGTAGCCCAGTGCAAAAATCCTGAGGATCCATGTGGATCCATGCTTTGTAACCACGTTTTTGCACCACTGCGGCCCCAGGCAACAGTGGGTGCCTGATTTTTTTGGTGCAAGCTGTAGCCATGGACATGCTATGTGATCTGATGGTGAATTTGGTGACCCAGTGCAAAAATCCTGAGGATCCATGTGGATCTGTGGTTTGTAACCAGGCTCTCTGTCCCTCTCTTCTCCCCACTCAGTGGCTCTTCTCCCGCTTTGCTGTTTCAAAGCGAGCAAAGCAAGCCACGGAGGAGGGAAGGAAGGGGAACCATGGATCCTCTGCTCACGACTGCAGCAGATCCCCCACCATCCGTAGGCATTCGCTCCATAACACGCACAGACATTTCCCCTTACTTTCTAGAAGGAAAAAAGTGAGTGTTATGGAGCAAAAAATACGGTATTTTCTGTGGGAAGAAGGTTGGAGTTTGGACAGGGGGGCGAACTGGATTTGGATTTTCCTTCACCCATGAAGGAAATGGGGTAGCCTTGGGCCAGTCATAGAATCACAGAATTGTAGAGTCAGAGGGGAACCTGAGGGTCATCTAGTCCACCCCCCCACCATGCAGGAATCTCAACTAAAGCATCCATGACAGTCACTCTTTCTTACTCTATAAGTACCTTGCAGGGTTGCTGTGAAGATTATGTGGGACCTTGAGCTTCATGGCAGAAGTGGGGTGTAGCATGATACATGACGCATAAAAAGGAAGCACTTCACGCAGCACAAAGTTGAACTGTGGAACTCCCTCCCACAGGAAGCCACAATGGCTCTGCCCTGCCTCACAGGCAGAGGCAGCGATGCTTCTGAATAACAGTTGCTGGAAGCTCTTGTGCTCAGATGCTGCTTGCTGGCTTCCCACTGAACCATCTGGTTGGCCAATGGGAGAGTAGGATGCTGTTCCAGCTGGGCCATTGGCCTGATCTAGCAGCTGCTTCTTATCTACTTCTATATTCCTGACTCTTTTTTAAAAAACGGCCCAGCCAAAATGCAGTGCAAGCTCATTTTAATTCTGTTTTTGTAAGTTCAGCCATTTGCATCCACCCATCGGACATGTTCCCTGGTGAAAATACATAGATGCCTCAGTCTACCTGGCTGACCTGCTGGCCCCTCTCTATTAAGCCCTGCCGACAGCTGTTGGGTTTAGGGTTAGGGCCCTGATTAGATCATCAGTGATAGCTATCCATGTCAAAGGAAAGCCAAGCCCCCATTGTGAATGTTGCTTTTCTTGGTGTCTGATCTTTCTTGCTGCAACCGTTTCCTTCCCAGCAGCCCCTGCTGGTGTCCAGAGCGCAGGAGGCAGCGAGCCGAGGGGAAGCCTGCTCTGCCGATCTGGGGGCGAAAGAGCCCCCACCCGAAAGGGGGGCAGAAAGCGGTCCAAGTTGCCTGGGAACGAAGCTATTGCCACCCAGCAGGTCTTCCCTGCAAGGCGAAGACAGATCCGGCGACTCGGGGCAAAGCGAGAGGCGAGCCCCAGAATCTGTGGCTGGATCTTCCGGGAGGTTGAAGATGCTGAAGGAGATTCCCAGGGATGACTCCTTGCTGGCGCCCAGGGTCAGAAGAGAGGTCCGTCTCCTTTGTACAAAGGGTTTTGATTGGATTTGGTTAACTCCAGGGCCAGTCAATTCCCACAAAGTGTTTTGGGACACAGTTGAGCTGAAATGAATCTGCGCGGCGAAAATCCGTCTTTCGGTTACAAAAGTTCATACACAAAATGTTAGGGAGGGTGTTTTGATGTTATTATCAGGTGTCAACATGCACACACAGATTTTGTGTATTAACTATGGCCACCAAATGATAGATCTTCACAGTGCAGATGCATGCCAGTGTTCGATGAATAGCCTTTGATAATTGACATGCAATGGTAGACAGCATTTGACTATGCTTGATAGTTGACATTCAGTGGTAGCTCACACTTAATTCTATCAGGTTGCTCACCTGCAATTGTATTAGTATTTTATTTCAGTTGGGAATTGGCATGCAATGCCAGTTTGCTTTTGTGCCGGACAGCTGACATGCAACAGTGGTTACCTTTTGATAGATGACACACAAATGGTATTTAGAATGGGACAACTAACATTTTATGAGATTTCACAACTGTTGCTTGCTAAACTCAAGCCTAAAGCATCCCAGTTTGTAAGGTTAAGATCAATGTAGATTAGAACCTGAACATTCACGTTCAAAACGTGAATGTGGATTTGGAAACTGGGCAGTGTTCCGATACTGAGTTTGGCCCCTGGGTTAATTTTGTGGGGCTTAATTATTCACTGACAGCAATATCTTTTAAAATTTCTAAATTTTCAAATTTTCGCAGGGAGAGAAAAGGTCTGATGCGGGAAATCGTCCGGTGACTCTTCTGACTGACCACAGCCGCGGGTCAGACCTGTCTGATATCATGGAGGAAGAGGAGGAGGAAGAAGAGGATGCAAATCAGCAGTCTGGCAAGGCAGGAGAATCAAAATGGGCTCCAAGTGAATGCCCTGGCAGAGAAAATGTAGAGAAGGTAATCTGTTGGTTCCCTTAATCACATGAGTAGGGAACCTTTGACTCTCCAGGTGTTGCTGATCTATAACTCACATTAACCCCTAGCAATCTTGGCCAATGGTCAGGGATGATGGGATTTGTAGTCCAGCAACATCTGGTGCCCCACAGGTGCCCCACACCTGCTTGGAGAAGCTAGAGGTGTGGTCAGTCAGTTGGGTTCACCCAGAGGAGCATTTGTTAATAACCAAGTATATCATTATCTCCTTCTCCAAATGATGGAGTTCAAGGCAGCAACCTATCCCCGTCTAGATGCTGACCATGCCTAAATCTGATTAGCTTCAGCAGACTGGTTCACCCAAAACCAGGAATGAAATGGGGTGCATTGATCACTTGCTTCAGGAGGTTCCCCTTGTTTGGGAGAGTCCTTAGCCATGTCCCCCAGGGAGAGCCCAAAAACGGAAGCAGCTCTGTTGATCTGGGACCATGTTCATCCCACCACACAGCACATAGCAAAATATTAGTTTTATTAAGTACAGCATAATGACAATCTTATGCATAGTTTCTTCCTGGGAATATTCTCCATTGAACTCAGGGGCTTTCACTTCTGACCTCACAGGATCAACTTGTCAAATCCCTTTTCCCCAGAGATCTTCAGCCACCTGAAACACATCCTTTAGCTATGGCAAGCCATCTCATTAAGGAATGGCAAATGGGTGAGTCGGGGGAGAAGTTAGCACCCAGCAGCAGTTCTGTTTAGTTGATTGCAGCTTCTGGAAGCTCATGATCAGGACTTGTAAACAGGAGCATTTGTGAGGGTGTTTTGAGTGCTGTCTCATGGTGTGGGCAGGACTAAGAGACATGGACAGTGAAGGAGATGCTGCAGTGAGCTGCAATACCTGTGCCAAGTTTCTTTTCCTGTCTGAAAATATGCAGAGCTACATCTGTAGCAGTGCAAACTGGTTGCCTTGCTGGAGAAGAAGGTACAGCAATTTGAGGCCTGCCTATCCATACTACTGAGCTACTAGGCAACATCCAGAATTTCTCGATAGAGCAGAATGGACTGTATTGGAACAGCAACACAGGTGAGATGCCCCTACAGAGGAGGAAGATCACCAATTGCAGGACACAAACCCCTGGAGGAAGGTGACGCACAGAAGCAGGACTGCCAGGAGCCGCTCTGTGTCACTGCAGCTGCTTGTCTTTATGATACAATGGTTAATTCGAAGCAAGATTCTACAGCAAATTAATTCTAAGGAAGTACTTACAAATGTTGAGACATGGGAAACCATAAAAATGGATGGACAAATGGACAGACAGACAGATATGGATTACTAGGGACTGCCATCCCTGCTCACATTGCACACAGCTTCCCCCCTTCCCCCCACCCTCTTGCTACAAATCCTCCAATAGTGTCATGTGGCACTGCAAACCCTCCTACGTGATGACAGCCTTACATTTATATATATATAGAAAGATACCCCATTAAGAGTTGTTTGGAGGAAGACAAGCCTTGTGTTCCACTAGATACCTGCAACATTTTTTCAGCCGGACTGCACAGATCATTGAGAGAGGGTAGATCAGGTAGACAGGCCTATGGAAGAAGACTTGAAGAGCCAAGCAGGAAAAAAGAAAAATCCTTTCTGACCTGCTAAGGTTGCGAGACGTTTACACAGGATGAAAATGCTGGTGTTTGATGCATCGCTGAGCCAGTGTCCTGGGCCCAGATCAGAGCTGGGATACTGGCCAATTCTTCCGCCTGGATGTTCACATACACACACCCCTCCATATCCCTAACTTCTTTCTATGCAGCTGGACTCCTCTAACTTCATAATGTTGGTCTTCGCAATGGATTTTGGCACAAGAAGAGCCCTGCAGCCACAGGATCAGACCAAAGATTCATCTAGTTCAGCATTCCATTTGCTACAGTGGCCAATCAGATGCCTCTGGGGAGCCCATGGGCAAGGCAACAAAGGCAGCTACCCTATTCTGCTCTTCCTCAACCCTCCTCAGTAACTGGTGTTCTGACGTAGATTGCCTCTGGCTGTGGAGGCTCCATTTAGCGACCACAGTTAATATAGCCACTGATAGATGTAGCCAGCCTCCTCCACGAACTTGCCTAGCCCTCTTTTATTGCCATCCGAAGGATTGATGGTAGGTAAGCGCTGTTCCCCCATCCCTTTTAACACCTATTTCCTCTTTCTCTCTCCTTCTCCCTTGCTGGCCTGTTCTCCGGGGCTGGAACACAGCTGGACCTTGGCGACACCGATAGCGACGAAGAGATCCTGGAACGGATCCTGGAGATGCCATTGCAAAAAAACTGCAGCAAAGCACTTTTCAGCATCCCAGAAGTAACGGAAGAAGAGGAGGAGGAAGAAGATTGGGACCACGGCCTGAACAGACCAGTTTCACCCCCTCTGGCAAGGAAGTCTTCTGATGACTTCCGGGATAGGTCTCCCTACAAAAGAACAGAAGCTCCTCCTCTTCCTGTGGATGCTCCACTGAAGAGGAACCAGGTTCCATCAGAGGAGGAAGTCTTGCTGGATGTCCCCGGGAAGTTCAGGAGAGAGGGTGTGAGTGAGATGCCAACTTACCCTGAGAACTGGGAGTGGGATTGCCCTGAGATTGCTGTGGAGAGGAAGTCTTCCCAGTGTGGAAGGCCCAGCCGTTGCAGAGAGAAAGGACTCGCTCCATCCCAGGCAAACAGGAAGAGGAAGGTGGATATACAAGAACGACCCGCCCGTTCCATGCTGAGCAATTCCCACCAAGGCGGAGGAGGCCTCTACAGGGCCCGGAGCCTGAAGGAAAACTTGGACGTGATCACCAGCCTCGGGGTGGAGGACGAGTCGGATCTGTGCAGCTGGGCGAGGCGGAGACCCCGCCAAAGGAGGACGGTGCCCCTTGAGGTGGCGGGGGAGGAAGATGGCCCCGGAAGCCTCTCCCGCTGCCTCAGCCCGGAGAGCTTGGAGATCAACGTCGAGTACGACTCCGACGAGGACATGACGATCACGTCCACCCCGGCCAGCCAGCTCAGTTTGGACGAGAGGGCCGACGGATCCCCCACGGACTGCGAAGAGGGGTGGAGCGACTCCTCCAGCCGCTCGGGGTCAGTCCAGTCCAGCAGGCCGAGGGAGCTGAAGAGGTGCAGCAGCTTGGAAGAGGAGAGTGGGGATTGGAGCACGTCCCCCAGCCGTTCACCCGGGACGCTCTGCTGGAGGAGGAGGGCCTCCACGGGCGCCTCCGAGGAGAGGAGCCGGAGTCTAGAGAGGAACCCCTCTTTCTGGAGAGGCGGGCTGGAGCGGCCTTGGAAGGATGTCCTTCCATCGTCACACCCACGGGTCTGTGAGCTGCCCCCTTCCCCTACCGCTATTGCCGCAGCTTGCCGCAACCCTGACCGTGCTTTCTCTCCCCAGCTCCCAAGCTTGCTTGCTTTCTGATTCTTGTGCTGAGTGCTTTGCTGGAAACAGAGGCGCCTCCTATTGTCCTGACAGCTGGAGCTTGTGGTGCATTTGTGGTGCTCCTTTGTGTGGCTTTTCTTATGTTTCACTCCAAAATCAACTTGGCTAGCTGGAGGCTTCCCATGCAGTATTCCTCTTCCCAAAGGGAAACCCTGCTGAAGAATTAAACGTTTTCAGAATTCAAGGACACATTCCAGCCCTCTCAGCGAAGGGTCAAAGCTGGGTTGGCGAGGGGTGTGGCCTAAGGCGAGGAGTGTGGCTGAGGAAGGGGGTGTGGCTTGTGGAGAGCCCCCAAGGCCATAGGCCTGGGGGGTGGGTCACATTTGGCCCACGGACCTGATCTTCCCTCCCACTGCATCGTGGGTATGGGGACACGTCAGAGGTAACTTGTACCACAACACCAAACATAATGGACTTTCCCAAAATCTTCTTGGGTCCAGATTCCACAAGTTTCCAGAAGAGGAATATTGCATCTTGTAGCTTTGCATATGTGCGTGTGTTTGTGTGATTCCGCCCTGGCCATGAATTTTCAGATCTTGTGAGGATGGATCAGGGACTAATTCTGCCAAGGGTTCTCTTCCAGGTGTCGGGCAATGGCAACCTTGAGCTGCTGAACTCAACCTCTTGGCAGGTCCCTACCAGGAGAGGCAGGCGTCCCCGAAGAAGGCGTCAAGATGTAGCAGAACCTCCCGACACAAATTCCGGTAAGCTGCTTAGAAATATAGAAATATAGAATTGTAGAGTTGGAAGGAACTCTGAGGATCATCTAGTCCAATCCTATGCAATGCAGGAATATGCAGCTGTCCCATACAGGGATAGATCCTGCAACCTTGGCATTATCAGACCACTCTCTAACCAACTGAATTATCCTAGAAGGGTTTTTTTGTGAGCGGGGAAAGCTACAAGGAGGGATCCAGCACCAGTCTTAGGCATTCCTGGGGAGGAGGGAATAATCAGGGCCTGGGGATCAACCCAGTGCTTTGCTGGGTCCAGGACCTGGCCCAAGTGCTCTGGGCTGGCAGACAGTCTTAGAACTGGCCTTGGTCTAATTCAGAGTTTCCCAAACTTGGGTCTTCAGCTGTTTTTGGACTACAACTCCCATCACCCCTGACGACTGGTCCTGCTAGCTAGGGATGAAGAAGAGAAGAAGAAGAGTTTGGATTTGATATCCCGCCTTTCACTCCCTTTAAAGAGTCTCAAAGAGGCTAACATTCTCCTTTCCTTTCCTCCCCCACAACAAACACTCTGTGAGGTGAGTGGGGCTGAGAGACTTCAAAGAAGTATGACTGGCCCAAGGTCACCCAGCAGCTGCATGTGGAGGAGTGGAGATGCGAACCCGGTTCCCCAGGTTATGAGACTACCACTCTTAACCACTACACCACACTGGCTCTCTGATGGGTGTTGTAGTCCAAAAACAGCTGGAGACCCAAGCTTGGGAGACCCATGTCTAATTGCACCCTTTTTTGTGTGTCTCGGGCAGACTCTTGGAGAAGCCCTTCCCCTGAACCAATGGACTCCGGGGGCTCAGCCCGACTCTTTGTGGCCCTCTTTGACTATGACCCTCCCTCAATGTCTCCGAACCCCGATGCAGCTGAGGAAGAACTCCCCTTTCAGGAGGGACAAATCCTGAAGGTAAGAGAAGAGCTAAGGAGAAGGTGGACAGTTCCGTTTCCCCCAGGTTATCAATTTATGTGGGAATGTTCAGGGAGGCAGGAGAGAATATATTGTTTAAAGATATCCTTCCTAACTTGCGTTAGCAAGTTCTATATCTTAGCAGAGTTTAAACATTCCCCTTTAAACACACAGCAGTTTGCTTGTTGCAGGCTCATCTGAGCCTCTCTATATAAGATTCCTGGTAAGATCCCTTCTCGTCCCTCTTAAAAAGAATAGACACGACAATCTTATTAAAGTCAATATAAAAGTAATTTACTCACATTCATTCAGTTCACAGTTGGATCCCTGAAGGCAGACTTGGGTTACAAAAGTATATATACATGTGGAACTATCCCATACGGGAGTTAGTCCCAAGTGACTGCCGACAGAAAGACAAAATGGAGAAAAAGAGCAAAGTGAGAGCTGCGCAAAGCGGGACAGAAGCCATGTAAGCGGCTCTTGCTTTGCTTGCTCCCATCCGTCTCTCCTCCCACTTCGCTGCGAAGCCAGCAGAGCAAGAGGTGCTGCACAGCTCTCGCTGAAGCCAGCAGAGCAAGAGCAATAGCTGCGCAGCGGCTCTTGCTCTGCTGGCTTCAGAGCGAAGCAGGAGGAGGGACAGAAGGGAGCCCTTATACGGAGCTCCTTCCATACCTCCGCCAGCCTCACTGTAAAGCCAGCAGAGCAAGAGCCGCTGACACGCTCTCTGCGGCTCTTGCTTTAAAGCTGACTTCATAGCGAGTGATGGACAGGAGCCATGGCTCCAGCTGCGGAGGCATCCCTCAGCTCGTGACTGCAGTAGTAGCCGAAGGATCCCTCTGTTGCTCTGCATTCGCTCCATAAGATGCACACACATTTCCCCTTACTTTTTAGGAGGAAAAAAAGTGTGTCTTATGGAGTGAAAAATACGGTATGTATGGCTTGGAGAGAGTGGGTAGAAAAATGTTTTCCTCTTCTCTCATGACTTGTGGGCATCTAATGACAGTCCTTCTTCACGCAGAGCACAGTTGAACTGTGGAACTCCCTCCCACAAGGAAGCAGTTATGGCCACCAATTTGGACGGCTTTAAAAGAGGATTAGACAAATTCACATAGGAGGAGAGTTCTATTGATGACTATTAGCCATGACGGCTCTGCTCTGCTTCCATAGTTAGAGGCAGCAATGCTGCTGAATAGCAGTTGCCGGAAGCCACAGGAGGGATGCTCTTGAGTTCGAATCCTGCTTGCAGGTTTCCCATTTGGGCATCTGGTTGGCCCCTGTGAGAACAGGATGCTGGGTAGATGGTCCCTATTTGGCCTGACCCAGCAGAACTCTTCTTCTGTTCTCACTTTTGTTTGCTGGTTTTATCACACTGATATCACACTTTTTATCTTCCCATCAGCTGAAGGTGCCATTCTGGTCAAAGGTCATCCAGGGAGCTTGAGTCCTTTTGGTCGCCTCGGGAGGAGCTTTTTCACTCTCTCCCCCTCCCCCTCTGAGAAACTCTGCATTGGTGGTGCTGATAACAAGAGGAAGTTCGAGTCTGCAACGTTCCTAAATTAAGCAACAGTATGGGGGCCCGTAGTGGTTTCTCTTCTGTATCAAGACTCCTTACGAAATTTTGACCACTTTGCTTTTCTAAATCTGCTTATGGGAAGAGGCAAAAAACTCGGCCACTTCCCAAACCCTTGTCACCATCCTCTACTGTGAACTTTTTCAGCACCCTTGTGCACAATTTTTAAGAGAGGGAGAGAGAACTGTTTGCTAGATTTCCTTTTTTAAAATATATATTTTATTGATTTTTACATAAAATTTCCAAAAATCATACAACATATTTTCTTATCTTATACAATGTTTTGGACTTTCATCAGCCACATCTGAAGATTTTTCAGTCTTTATCACTTAATCATTAGTTTCAGTATTACTTTTAATAGTCTTTCACTAATAATTCTCTTCATCCTTTTTTCTGCAATATTTCGCATAGTCCTCCTTACAAAACTTCTTGCAATCCTACTAGCGTAATCTGTTGATTACAATTGCTTTTCAAATAATTCACATATTTACTCCAGTCCTCTGAGAATCTCTGATCCGACAGGTTTCGAATCCTTCCTGTTATCTTATCTAATTCTGCATAGTCCATTAATTTCGTCTGCCATTCTTCTTTTGTCTGTAATAGATTTCCAGATACAAATATGCATTTCAACGGTGTGCTCCCTAGGAAATCTAAATACGTACTTAAAATGCCTCTTTGCAAATATGGTTTGAAGATCCAGCAAGGCTCTTTTTACGTTCTTAATATCTCTCTGACTGCTCCCCCCAAAAAAACTCTCTTTCAAATTATTGTCCATCTTTCTCATTGTTTCCTCCTCCTCCAGGTTTATGGCCACAAGGATGCTGATGGATTCTACAGAGGAAAATGCGGGGGGAGAACGGGCTATATCCCTTGCAACATGGTCTCTGAGGTCCAGGTGGACAGCGAGGCCACCAGGAAGCAGCTCCTAGAGGAAGGACAGATCCCTACGGACATGCTGGTGGAAAGTCTAGGTGCTCTACTCTGACCCGTGACCTCAGGGTGGGATGGGGAACCTCAGGTCCAGGCCCAGATGTGACCCACCAGAAAACACTGGTCCACAGCACTCTCCCCAGACCATTCAATCCCCAGCTCACCCTCCCCTCAAATGCTTTTGCCTGCTTGGAAGGGATCGTTGAATTGTGGTCATGCCCCTTGCAAGCCAGGATGCAGGGAGTTGCGTGTCTCCAAATCCGGACTCTATACCACAGTGATTGAGAGCTGAATCCACCAACTCAAATTAATATTGCAAAAAGATTTCTTACATTTCATTATCTTGCAGATTGCTAATTCGCTTGGGTTTTGTTTTGGTTTTTTTAATGCAGATAACGGTGTGTTTTCCCCGCCTCCTCGTCGCCTCACAGTTCGCCCACCAAAACCTCGGCGGTCCAAAAAAGGTCTGTATTGTGTCCGGGGTGTTGATTGCCTCTTACAGCCCTCTCAAGTCCCATTTGAAGAGATTGTCACAAAGCTGAGAAACAAAAAAACACAGTCCATACACAAGATGTGGGGAAGGGCTTAGCTCAGTGTTGGAGCACCTGTTTTGCCAGTGGAAGCTCCCATGTTTAAACCCCAGCATCTCCAGGGCATGGGGAAATACCTGAAATCTTGGAAAGCCACTGCCAATCAGTGAAAATGGTCCTCCTGAACTAGGCAATTCAAGAAAAGGAGCCTATGTTCCTACTTAAATCAGGCCCTTTATTCAGAACAATGAGGACTAGAATCTTGCTTGATTTTTAAAGGAAGAGCCACTGCTCAGTGGCTGGCCACATGCATTGCCTGCAGAAGGTCCCAGGTTCAGTGGGGGAAAGCCAGTGTAGACCAGCAATGGAGAACCTCAATTCCAGGGGCCAAATCTAGCCCTCCAGGTTTCTCTGTCTGGTCCTCGGGACTGTCTCTAGGAAACACACCCTTCTGGCAGTCAGACAGAGAGGCCTGGAGGGCTGGATTTGACCCCAGGGCCACACCCTTCACCAGCCTTGCTTTGCACCCTGCTGGAGTAATTTTACCTCGTTAGGAGGTGCCCTTGAACTCTAAAAATGTTTCTTGCTTCTATAGATGGAGGAGGATGCTTTTCCACAATGACTTTGTGTGTGCTGTGGGAATCTGGGTTTCTTAGAGCTGGCAAACAAACACAGTCCATTCACAGGGTTGTAGCTCAGGGCCAGGACACCTGCTTGGCCGGTAGAAGGTCCCAGGTTCAATCTGTAGCATTTCCAGCTGGGGGAACAGAAAAGATCCAAAACTCTGGAGGATACCCACAGGCTAAAAGGCGTTCCTCACCCCTGGTGTATGGACCATTTTGAACTAAGTGGGCCAAGGATCTAACTTTGTAAGAGACAGCTTCCTGTGTCTCGTGGGCTGGCCAGGGTGATGCATATGGAGGCACTTCTTGATACGGTGTATAGGTCTGAGGAGCAGTGGACTGGCCCCCTGCTGAAAAAGTTTGCTGACCCCCGCTTTAGATGATCCTGCCCCATTCCTCCATGTAGGATAGCAAAGGGGTGTGACAGCATCAGCAGGGGTGGCCTGTGGTAATATGGTGTCCTGAGCAAGGACAAAACTTGACATCCCCTACCTCCCAAATATTTCTTATTTTCACAGTAATTACTTTTTTATTTCTTATTGTTTTGAACCCCCCTCAGCTCGGCAACAGATCAGCACCCAAAGCTCTGCCAATTAGAGCACCTGCTTTTCTTATAGCTGCATTTAAGGTTAACCATTTGCTCTGGCTGTTGGGCCTCAAACCAGCAATTTGGAAATAACTCTTGGCTAAGTCTTTGTTCTTCAGTAACGGAACGGATGGACACACACACTGCGTTTCTATTTAAACTGGCTCTTCTGTTTTTCATCCCCACAGTGGAGCAGGAGAAGCAAGAAGAGAAGAATCCTTGCTTTGGTGAGCACTGCTTCATCTTCAATTAGTTCAGTGATTCCCAAACTATGTGCGGCGCATAGTTAAAACGATGAACTCCCTCCCACAGGAGACAGTGGTGGCCACCAACCTAGGTGGCTTTAAAAGACGATTAGGCAAATTCATGGAGGAGGAGAGGGCTATGGATGGCTACTAGCTGTGATGGCTGCGTTCTGCCTCCACAGTCGGAGACAGCAACACTTCTGAAAACCACAGGGGCAGAGAGAGCTCCTGTGCTCAAATCCTGCTTGCGGGTTTCTCACAAGCATCTGGCTGGCCACCGTGAGGACAGGATGTTGGACTAGATGGGCCACTGGCCTGATCCTGCAGACTCTTCTTATGTTCTTCTGCTCTGGGCGGCAGGCTGAAATAAGGAGCTGTGACCGCATGCTTCCTTTTCTCTGCTAGATGCACACGAAGGTCAGGATCTGAGCTCTGAGGATGATGCCCCAAGGACTATGGTGGCCATCTTTGACTACAACCCCAAAGAGAATTCTCCCAACCTGGATACGGAGGTGAGCAAGAGCGGCTGGTCACCTAGTATTTCCTGGGCTAGGAAAGCACTCGAAGGTTCTTTGGTGGTGATAAGCAAAGGCTAATCAGTTTTAATAGCATTGGGGGCAATTCTGTCTCACCCTGTTGAGCCTCTGAGCCTCCCCACTCACTCTGCATACAGTCGTGAGGGGGCAAGAGGGCTTTTCTTAACATCGTGTTTTCCCTGATACTATCTTCACCCTTCAAACGAGGTCAGGCCAGCCTTCCTCAGATACTTCTGCAGATCAGCCCTGTCTTCACACACATTTCCACCCAGCCCCCAACTTTCTCATTGTCTTCGCTGTTTTCCTTCTAGGCAGAGCTGAGGTTTTGCGCTGGGGATATTGTCACTGTGCTCAGTTCCATGGACGACGATGGGTTCTATTATGTAAGTACAGAATCCTTCCTTTTTATCCAAACTGTTCAGGCGCTAAATGATGTATCTGAATAAAATCAGAGGAGCTGCTGCATTGATATGGGTTTTGCCAACTCTTCCACTTAGTCTTAGTCCACCACTTTGAAAGCTCTGCCATCGTTGACCTTCACCGGGTTTCCTTATAAAGAGTTGTTGGCAATTAAGAGCTGCAGACCCGTCATTTTTTTCAAGGCAGCTGAGCTGGTCCACCACTTAATTAAAATAAGCTTTGGGGAACCTGATTGGTTCGATCAGAGATGGATGAAAACTGGCTGGCCGCTAATACACAACATTTGCACAAGACATAATGGACATGAGGCACACACTGCCACAAAGCAGGACAGTGGTCATGAATTTGGGTCAGAGAGGACTGACTTAGCAAGGCCTATCAATGATGACAGCTATATGTAGAACCTCCATGTACAGGGGCAGTCTATCTTCAGCATCTGGTACTCTGAGGTTTAGTGAACAAGAAGAAGAAGAGGAAGAAGAGTTTGGACTTGATATCCCACCTTTCACTCCCCTTCAGGAGTCTCAAAGCGGCTAACATTCTCCTTTCCCTTCCTCCCCCACAACAAACACTCTGTGAGGTGAGTGGGGCTGAGAGACTTCAGAGAAGTGTGACTAGCCCAAGGTCATCCAGCAGCTGCATGTGGAGGAGCGGGGAAGCGAACCCAGTTCCCCAGATTACAAGTCCACCGCTCTTAACCACTACACCACACTGGTTCTCACTCTGTGCCCCTCACTCTGAATGTCTTTTAGGTGTCCACCTGTTTCATTTACCTTGTGGGCTATAGAGGCATTTCTCTTCTTTCTCTGCAGGGGGAGGTGAATGGGCAGAAGGGCCTTGCACCATCTAACTTCCTGGAAGCAATGTCCTTGGATGGAGAGCTGCCTGCGGAGCCCAGCCTTGGAAGGCAGGTAAGGGGGGTGCCTTGCTGGATCGGGCCTAGCTGCAAATGCAGGCTTTGATCAAGGCTTTAGAATAGTGGTTCCCAAGCATTTGGGGGCTGCCACCACCTTAGATTCATAAATTCATCCCCACTGCCCCTACCCTAAAAGCATTATTCAGAACTGCAGTTTGCACAACCCACTAAGTAAGATAATAACACAGCAACGTTCAAAAGAGCAACAATTAATTGTGCATTTGTTCAAAATCCAATTAAAACTCTTCAATGGATGAACTTGGCCCAGTGATACCAGCTTTTCAAAGCCGCTTGATGGTCGTTGACACCCCCGGCGCCCCCCTGCTGCCCCCCATGGCTCTTAGCGCCCCCTAGGTAATCCCACTGGTATCACCCACTGCTCTCGTCTAGAACATCAGGAAATGGGCATGCGGCTTCCTACCCAAGCACCCCACAACCTGGATTTCAGCAGGCAATTTGTGGCATGCTCCCAACTGCCCCAGTTTAACCAGAGACAGTCCAAAATGATCTCGGTCCCCAT
This sequence comes from Podarcis cretensis, assembly GCF_951804945.1. Lineage (NCBI taxonomy): Eukaryota > Metazoa > Chordata > Lepidosauria > Squamata > Lacertidae > Podarcis > Podarcis cretensis. The sequence continues at coordinate 15,340,605 of NC_137185.1, forward strand.
TTGGGGCATTTGGGGAGTTCAGAGTTTGGCCCCAAGTCTCTGCTGCCTACTGACTCAACCTCCTTCCCTAGAGACTGCCTAGAGCAGAACTTTCCAAACTTTTCATGTTGGTGACAATTTGTAGACATGCGTCATTTCATGACACAGTAATTCAGTTTTACTAGGGTTGTCTTGCTTCCAAAAGTAAAAACCAGGACACCAGCTGACCCACTAGGATCAGCTGCCTGTGGGAGTTCCCAATGGGAATTTTACCTGGCTTTGAATATTCCCAATGGGGAACTCCCAAGGGCAGCCGACATGGCTCAGTCTAAGTGTCAATCAGCTGATTGGTGCTGGGAGAAAGTCCCTTTGAAGCCGTCATGATGTCAAAAGACTGGCAGATGGCCAACCCTGCCCACTTACCAAAATTGTCCCTTTGGCCAGAGAGAGGTAAGGATCCAAGCCAAAGGCTGGATCTAGTGTTCCACACTTGATACAAATGCACATCCACATAGCCGTTAAGACAACATTGCAGTTCACACCCTGAACCACTGGCAACCAACTATAGGACAATTACCGTATTTTTCGCTCTATAGGACGCACTTTTTCCCCTTCAAAAATGAAGGGGAAATGTGTGTGCATCCTATGGAGCGAAGACGCCATAGCCCTGCGACCCTCTCCCGGCTGGAGAGGTGACGCGCGGCTATGGCAGGAGCCTCTATAACCGTGCGTCACCTCTCCAGCTGGAAGAGCTCGCGCGGGACTAAAGAAGCACCCTTCAACCCTCTCCTGGCTGGAGAGGGGACACGCGGCTATGGCAGGAGCCTCTATAGTCGCGCGTCACCTCTCCAGCTGGGAGAGCGCGCGCGGGGCTAAAGCAGCCCCCTGCGACCCTCTCCCGGCTGGAGAGGTGACGCGCGGCTATGGCAGGAGCCTCTATAGCCGCGTGTCACCTCTCCAGCTGGGAGAGCGCACCGGGGCTAAAGCAGCGCCCCCCCCCCCCGTGACCCTCTCCTGGCTATGGCAGGAGCCTCTTTAGCCGCGCGCCACCTCTCTAGCCGGGAGAGCCGCGTGGGGCTAAAGAAGCCCCACTTACTCTCTCCCAGCTGGAGAAGTGACGTGCAACTATGGCAGCAGCCTCTCCGCTGCGCCTTTCCGCTGCTCCCTGACCTGCTCTTTGGGGCTGGTGGTGGGCTTCCCCCGTCAGCCCCAAAGAGCAGATCGAAAGGAACCTGAAGCCTGGAGAGTGAGAGGGGTCATTGCGCACCGACCCCTCTCGCTCTCCAGGCTTCCAAGGTAGCCGCCTGAACGCACCTTAAACGGCACCTTTTAGAGCGGGAAAACAAGAGGGGGGAAATTCTCCCCCTCTCTGCGCAGCACCTCCTGCCGCTTCGCTGAAGGGGCGCTGGGCAGAGAGGGGGAGATTTTTTTTTCTTGTTCTCCCCCCTCTAAAACAAGGTGCGTCCTATTGTCCGGTGCGTCCTATGGTGCGAAAAATACGGTATATTTTTCTATTTATTTTTTTAAAAAATTTTTTTATTGAGTTTTCACATTTTATAAACACAGACACACACACACACAAACAAAGACAACACATATGAAGTTTCATATCCTTACTTTCCTAACCCCTGTTCTTGACTTCCCCCCACCCCCCCTTCATACATCCTAATTCAATTAAATTAGCTCAGCAAGTTCATATCTCTCATCCTTTACATATTATTATTATATATATATATATTTAAAGAAATACTTAATTCTTTTTACTTGGCCAAATTTTACTTATCCAGTTTTCTTATAAATATTAAATCCTTTTCTAAGGTCGACTCGAATTCCTTCCACGAATTTCCCTTTTATCTTAAAAATAGGTCATAATAATCAAACACAAAGGTCATAAACATTTTTTAAAAGTTCTTTTTCTTCCCCCCCCCCCACACCCCGGTTTCTGTCCCTTCCCAATGTCCCCATGTCCACAAAAACAGTTTTTAGCCTGGATTCCTCACATCTGAGGCCTTTAAATCTCTGTCAGTCTCTCTCTGCCGATTTTGTTGGTAGCCCTCTTTGTTGGTCCTTGGGTCTCGAAGGAGTTCTAGCTCAGTCTCATCAGATTTTCTTCCATCCAAAGTACTTGGTACCAGCTGCTGCGAAAGGTCAGCTAATCCATACTCAAAGAGGAAGCCCCAATCATATTTCTTGTTTCTTTTAAATTCAAATATTCCAAGTGTTCCAGGGGCTTCCTCCCTCCTCTTTCGCATCTTTCGCAGATTTGTAATCCAAAGGTCTTCTTCTTTGTGTTCTGACAATGTAGGCTTCTGATTGGTACTCTCCATCTGTACTGGCCCTTGTTCCCTCTCCTCCTGTTCCGAAGTTATCTCTTCTAATTCAGCTGCAGATTTTTTCCCGGTCAAATCCATTGTGCCTTCAGCAGAGTCATTTATTTTAGAGTTCAAGGTTATAAGTTGTTTACTCATAGCCGTAGTCTGCTCCTGCAACTTTCCCACAAGAAAGAACATTCTTTCTATCTCTGCCTGTAATTTTCCATCTGCAGCCATTGTAGTGTTTCAATGTTTCCCCTAGGGGGATTCTGGTTACTTATTAGTCTTTTCCCAACAGTCCGTTACCTTGTTATTTCACTACTTTGTTTCCAACCACTTTAGTTCAAATATAACAAATTTAGTCCAGAAAGGTGTTAAATAATAAGATTTTTAACTTTCACTGCCCGTTTGACAGCTCCTTTGACAGCTGTCAAACTCCTTGTTCCTTTTTCTCCAGCTCACATAGAGGACACTCCCGGGTCTGGGGGGGTTTAAACAAAAGCTTCTAAAATTCCACTCTTACTCTCCAGCACAAATCTTCTTCTGTCAAATTCATGAAAATATTGTCTTTTAAAAAACACCAAAAAGAAAAAACTCTCCACCTTAGTTCTCCGATCCTTGCTTTAAATCTTCTGTAAGCAGGGGGGTGCGGACTTCCCTTTAGCACATCCCCCGATCGTACCGAATTCAAGGATAGAAATTTTAAAGTCCAAATTCCAATCTACTCACGGATTAATTAAAGTCCAAATTTCAGGGAAGAAAGTCAGCGGTCTCCGGCCATGGCTCGCGGCTTCGCTCCACTGCAGTAGTGGTCCACTCACAGCACCACGCCGCTCCCCGTACCCTCTCCGCAGCCTTTAAAAAGGCTCTTCGTGGGTCGGGGGGGCGCTTTAGGTGCCCGCCGAGTCACCAAGTCCACAGGCTTCAGCGCCTGCGGTTTCTGAGGGTCCCCGCGTAAAAATACGGTATATTTTTCTAGTGAATCTGTAGCGAAATGAACTGCTTTTTCAATCAGTGGAGAACGGGCAGTGAGCAGGTCTTTATTTTTATCTCTATAATGTTGGACAGCATATTGTCACCTTCACAGAATCATAGAATCATGGAATTGTAGAATTATAGAATTGAAGGGACGCCCCCCAGAGTCATCTAGTCCAACCCCTTGCAATGCAGGAGTCACAGCTAAAGAATCCCTGACATTGTTTTATTTTGACCCCACTTTCCCATTTGTTGTAAACTAATTCTTTATTTGCCTGGCTTTGCACATCCAACGGTTGGTTGCATCCCTCAGAGAATGAGAAAGCGGAGAGTCCAGTGACACACGCCAGGCAGGCAGAGGGAGACAGAACGACGGAGAGAAACCATGTAAGCAGCCTTTTCAGAAAATTCACAAGAGCAGCAGAGCAGCATTTCGTGCTTAGGTGTCACATGCAACAGCTGGCAGCCACCAGCCATCATGGGCCGTTCAGCAAATACCTTCGCCTAGCAAAACGGAAAGTCAAAATCACTTCCTCTTAATGCCAAACTTGGGCAGTGGGTGCAGACAGAAATAGAGGGGAAACAGGTCTATTGGGAAACAAGAGGGCAGGAATCAACATGCTCTTGAGGGAATTCCAAGGTTTACAGAAGTACATATGTGTTGGTGGAAGCGAAACAAAAGAACTGCCAGGCAGCTGAATCCCAGTGAGGACTGAGCATGCTCAGTGAGCATGGAATGTTGAGTGTCAGTTGGAAAAGAAAATAAGAAAACTGGGAGAAGGGATGGAATAGGGAGAAGGGATGGAATAAATTAAAGGGGGGCAGCTGTCTGGAACCCTGAAAAAGGACCAAAGCAGTGAGGGCCTATTTGTGTATCCCTACAGATAACATCATCTGCCTTTTCTTTTTCTTTGCTGCCATCTTCCCTTCCTTTTCCTTCAGCAGTGGCATTCACCAGATTATGGGGCACAGCCTTCTGTCTTGGAGTAGCAGCTAGATAGCTCCACTGCATCACGCCATCTCAGTCAGATGAGAGCCTTTGACCCATGGGCCTCTCGTGCTTCGTACGTATCAGCTTGGAAGAAGGAGAAGATAAGCTTCTGTGAGTCTGAGTGAGGCTGGCGATGACGCAGAGCTGAGACGCTGCAGTGCAAGATGAATTCTCCTTACCAGAAACTTAAGCCTTGCTGGCATTTTACTTCCAGGAACTGAGGATGTGCTGGTCACTCTGTGAACCACTCTAGAAAGGGACTCCAACAGGAACATTTGCCATTTTAGTTTACCTTTTCTCCAGTGTGTGGTTTTGGCCGTGATGTTGTCCGATGGATGTTTCCCATCTCCATTATCTGAGAAAACGTTCCCCTTGGTTAAGAACCGAAGCTCCTTTCCCTAGGCCTGCATGGGGTGGGGACTCTCCTCCATTCCACCAGGATTTTCCTTGAGGCCTCCCACTGGTCTGTTGGGGATAGATTTTTACAGCAGGGGCATCTGAGAAAAAGACGGACAGTGATCCCACCAGAGTGTATGTGTGTCACGTTTTCTGAAAGCTGGAATAGATTTTACTTGGGATTCCCACCCATTGGCTATTCATGCAGATTCACACTACAGGCCTCGTGCAATTTATAATCCAGATCATGGAAGATTCTAAATTGCTAGTGATTGTGGCAGAGTTTTCCCTCTCACACTAGGATACCATTTGAGGATTTAATGCCCAGATAGGCCTAAGCGGATGGGGAGACACCAGATGTGGTCCCCCAGCAGCCACCATGGCCAATGATCTGGGGTGATGGAGGAGACGGTGACTTGCCATGCTGGTTGTGCTCTGCCTCCTTGGTCAGAGGCAGTAATGCTTCTGAAAACCAGTTTTCTGGAAATCGCAGAAAGGGAGGGTGCTCAGGTCCTGCTTGCGGTCTTCCCAGAAGAGGCATCTTGCTGGCCACTGAAAGAACACGGTGCTGGAGTGGATGCCTTCAGGGCACTTCTGAACTCCCTCTGAATGAGGCAGCAATGGCCACCAACAGTTGCTGGAAACCACAGGAGGAAAGAATTGCTCTTGCGCTTGGGTTCTGCTTGCAGGTTTCCCATCCCACAGGCCCCTCGTTGGCCACCGGACTAGACGGGCCTTTGGTTTCATCCATCAGGCTCATCATATGTTCTTATGACTCCACCAACATTTGAACAACCCAGAGCCTCTGGGTAATTTTGGTCACAGTGACTTAGCAGTCTGGGAGCCCTCGTCTCCTCAGAGTCCTTTCACATTCTTGCACTGGATCAGATCCTGAGGACCATTATAGTTCTCTTTGCCACTGGGCAGAATGTTTTAAGACAGTCAGCTGAATAAGTTCCTTCCCCCTACTCTTGAGGATTCTCACTTCATATCTTTTTACAGTCCTTGAAATTCCTCAAGTGTTTCCCTCAATTCAACACCCCAAATATCGGGATTTTACATTCTGCAAAATTCAGCAACAACTTCACAGCTCTCTTTTCTTAATAGCTTTCCTACCTCACCAAACCTACCAGAACATGCAGGTGACATTTGGCAGGACCCATTCCATGGATTTCTGGCTGTGTGATAAGGACAGCCTTGCCTGGTGAGACCAAAGGCCTGCCTCAATGGGCTCTATCCTGTTTCCCATATGCTTCCAGGAAGCTCACAAGCAGAGCAGGGGAAAAACCTTTAAAGTATTTTCAGAACCAAGTGTTTTGTTAAAATCCAGCACCTTTCACACATTCCCACATATCCGGGGTGAAGAAATCCCCCAAGCGGGTTGGTCAAGCGTGGGACTATAAAATAGGCCCAAAAATTCTCCTTCAATGAAATTTCTTCTTCTGTAGAAACTCTGGAGAAATTTCTGAAAAACAAAAAAAGGAAGCAAGAAAGAGCTTTGATAAATACACAGGCGTGTGAGTTCTTGTGGTGGTGGAGAGAGGCAGTTTGGCCCTCATCCCTACATCCCACTGTGCCAAACAAATATGGCAGCCCCAAAGGGTCATGTGACCCTCTCCTCAGGTCTGCCTTATGTGAGCTGTCAAGCACTTCTGCCTGGGGAGGGGGCACAGTGCCAGCAGGTACACCCAGCCTGAGGAGTGTGTCTCTTGTGTTGAGGAGAAGCCTGTATTCCAGGCCAAGGGGTGTTTTAAAACTATAGACTAATAGTGTGACTCTCATTCTTGCAACTGATGTTCCTCTGCATGTTTTTTGGGAGGGGAAAATCATGCTCATCCTGTTCACTCTGGGCCATTGAGTGGAGGGTGTCGGGGTTTGGATAAACTATGTTTTTATTTAAAAGAAAACTAATTTATTACATTAAAGTCTATTTTCACAAAAAAAAGGAGACTGTTGCCATTAGACGTTTACTTCTTTCTATGGAGGGGTTTGCGGTGACCTAGTGTGAGACCGTGGAAAAGGCAAATTCCATGCTAGGGATCATTAGGAAAGGAACTGAAGGGGAAACATTATGGTGATACCCCACTTGGAATACCGTGGTACCTCGGGTTACGGTAAGTACTTAATTCATTCCGGAGGTCTGTTCTTAACCTGAAACTGTTCTTAATGGGGCCTCCTGCTGCCGCCACACCGCCGGAGCATGATATCTGTTCTCATCCTGAAGCAAAGTTCTTAACCCGAGGTACTATTTCTGGGTTAGCGGAGTCTGTAACCGGAAGCGTCTGTAACTGGAAGCATATGTAACCCGAGGTACCACTGTACTGTGTACACTTCTGGTCGCCTCGCCTCAAAAAGAATATTGCAGAGTTGGAAAAGCCTCAAAAAGGAGCAACCAAAATGATCAAGGGAATAGGATGACTCCCCTATGAGGAATGGTTGCAGCGTCTGAGACTTTTAGAGTGTCTGGGGCATTTAAAGAAAAGGCAAGAGAGAGGTGACACGACAGAAGCTTATAAAATGATGCCTGGCATGGAGAAAGTGGGTAAAGAAAAGTTTTCCTTCCTTTTCTCAAAACACCAGAACTCATAAACATCCAATGAAGTTGAATGTTGGAAGATTCAGGGCAGATAACAGGAAGGACTTTTTCATGCAGTACAGTGGTACCTCAGGATGCAAACGGGATCCGTTCCAGAGCCCCGTTCGCATCCTGAACAGAAAGTAAGACGCGACAGCGCATCTGCGCGTGTGTGGGTCGCGTTTCGTCGCTTCCGCGCATGCGTGTGACATAATTTTGAGCATCTGCGCATGCGCGAGCGGCAAAACCCAGAAGTAACGCACTCCGTTACTTCTGGGTCGCCGCGGAGCGCAACCCAGAAGCACTCAACCTAAAGCGCATTTATCCTGAGAAATGACTGTATAAAGGGACGCAGGTGGCACTGTGCCACAGAGCCTAGGACTTGCCGATCAGAGGGTGGGCGGTTTGAATCCCTGTGATGGGGTGAGCTCCCGTTGCTCAGTCCCTGCTCCTGCCAACCTAGCAGTTCAAAAGCACATCAAAGTGCAAGTAGATAAATAGGTACCGCTCCGGCGGGAAGGTAAACGGCATTTCCGTGTGCTGCTCTGATTTCGCCAGAAGCGGTTTAGTCATGCTGGCCACATGACCCGGAAGCTGTACGCTGGCTCCCTCGGCCAATAAAGCGAGATGAGCGCCGCACCCCCAGAGTTGGCCATGACTGGACCTAATGGTCAGGGGTCCCTTTACCTTTACCTATGACTGTATAAACTGTGGAACTCCTTCCCACAGGAGGCAATGATGGCCTCCCACTTGGATGGCTTTCAGAAAGGATTCAACAAATTCATGGAGGAGAAGGCTATCCTTGGCTGCTAGCCATGATGGCTCTGCTCTGCCTTCACAGCTAGAGGCAGCAATGCTTCCGAATACCAGTTGCTGGAAACCACAGGAGCTTAGAGGGTTCTTGTGCTCGAATTCTCTTTGCAGGTTCCCCACAAGCATCTGGTTGGCCACTGTGGGACCAGGATGCTGGACTGGACGGACCCTTGGCCTGATTGAGTAGGCTGTTCTCATGAGATATTTTGGGGGTTTGCCTCCCTCTCCACACCTTTTTCTTCCAGAACATCTGCCCCGCCCCCAGCTCACTTCCTACTCATTTGCTAGACTGGTGGGGAAGGCTGTATCAAGAGAGAGGAGGCCCACAAAACTGTCTGTGAGTTGGCAACAGAAAAGCTAGAAATTCCCCTATAGATGCTGATTCCACCCACCCAGGCAGAAATTCAGCGAGTTCAGAAAAGCCTGTCAATGATTTAAAAATAATTTATTGCTGTTCAAAACACTTCCCCATTCATTAGGCTGATGGCACTCTTAATATGGCTAAGGTGTGTGCGGAGGCAAAGCTGATCAACACCACTGCGAGGTCAGACACATTTATCATGTTTCGAACTCCGGAGATGGAGACTGAGGGGAAGTTGCCTTGCATAACTTCTAACTGTAGCTGAAATTTCTCATGTGGCCCAATCAACCGTTGCTTTGCAGGGAACTGAAAATTAAATGTTGCAATTGCTATGAATCAAGTGCATTTGCTCTGTCAGGCTATTGATCCAACGGGACTGTTATGGTCTTCTCTGAACACCACCAACATCTCACAAGGGTTTCGGGAAGAGATCACTTCCAGCTTTGCAGCATGGGCCGGACCAGGGACTTCCCACCGGCAAAGAAAATGCCCTTGGAATGGGATGCCCTTGCATTTGAAGGTCAACACTCCATCTCTGAAACTACTCACCTGACTGTTTTGGTCAAGCCATGCGAATATGATGTCAGGTGTGGAACGCATGAAGCTTTGGCTAGGCCCAAAGGAGGTAGGGTGGCAATCCCCAACAATCATCTAATTGGTGGGGTTGGCAAAGCACAGTCCCTTTGCCCACATGGTTTCACTGATTGATTGATTGATTGATTGATTGATTGATTAGATCTATATTGCACCGTCTTCTCCAACAAGTTCAAAGTGGCGTGCATGTTTCTCACCTCTCCTCATTTAATCCCCACAACAACCCTGTGAGGTAGGCCAGGCTGAGACGCAGTGGCTTGGCCAAGGGTATTGCAGTGAGCTTCATAGCTGAGTGGGGACTTGAACCCTGGTCTCCCGGGTCCAAGTGCAACATTCCAACCACTGTGCTGCATTGGCTATCCAAACTGCGTGGGCCACCTGACATCATTGTGATGCCTGGTGTTCAGCTGTTTGGCCTCATCCACCTGACCCACTTGGCCAGCAACTCATCCAGGTATCCACTCAAATATTAGACTCTCAGGTTAGTGTCATTGCCGCCAGCACCAGTAGTCAAGGGGGCTGACGGCTAAAATGGTGCCATGATTTGGAAGAGCAAAGAATGTGTTCCATTGGTGAGCAAATGGAAACAAAGATGTTGAGGCTGAAGATCTGTGCTGTGAACCTATAGCAATAGCAGAAAGGCTTCCAAAGACCATGCCACCACAAGGAGCACTTCATATTACATTATTATTATTATTATTATTATTATTATATCTTCATATTACAGCAAGATGCGCTGGATTATGGAGAAAGCTAGAGAGTTCCAGAAAGACATTTACTTCTGCTTCATTGACTATGCAAAAGCCTTTGACTGTGTCGACCATGGCAAACTATGGCAAGTTCTTAAAGAAATGGGAGTGCCTGATCACCTCATCTGTCTCCTGAGAAATCTCTATGTGGGACAAGAAGCTACAGTTAGAACTGGATATGGAACAACTGACTGGTTCCAAATTGGGAAAGGAGTACGACAAGGCTGCATTTTGTCTCCCTGCTTATTTAACTTATATGCAGAATTCATCATGCAAAAGGCTGGGCTGGATGAATCCCTAGCCGGAATTAAGATTGCCGGAAGAAATATCAACAACCTCAGATATGCAGATGACACAACCTTGATGGCAGAAAGTGAGGAGGAATTAAAGAACCTTTTATTGAGGGTGAAAGAGGAGAGTGCAAAATATGGTCTGAAGCTCAACATCAAAAAAACGAAGATCATGGCTACTGGTCCCATCACCTCCTGGCAAATAGAAGGGGAAGAAATGGAGGCAGTGAGAGATTTTACTTTCTTGGGCTCCATGATCACTGCAGATGGTGACAGCAGCCACGAAATTAAAAGACGCCTGCTTCTTGGGAGAAGGGCAATGATAGGCCTAGACAGCATCTTGAGAAGTAGAGACATCACCTTGCCAACAAAGGTCCGTATAGTTAAAGCTATGGTTTTCCCAGTAGTGATGTATGGAAGTGAGAGCTGGACCATAAAGAAGGCTGATCGCCGAAGAATTGATGCTTTTGAATTATGGTGCTGGAGGAGACTCTTGAGAGTCCCATGGACTGCAAGAAGATCAAACCTCTCCATTCTGAAGGAAATCAGCCCTGAGTGCTCACTGGAAGGACAGATTGTGAAGCTGAGGCTCCAGTACTTTGGCCACCTCATGAGAAGAGAAGACTCCCTGGAGAAGACCCTGATGTTGGGAAAGATGGAGGGCACAAGGAGAAGGGGGCGACAGAGGACGAGATGGTTGGATAGTGTTTTCGAGGTTACCAGCATGAGTCTGACCAAGCTGCGGGGGGCAGTGGAGGACAGGAGTGCCTGGCGTTCTCTGGTCCATGGGGTCACGAAGAGTCGGACACGACTAAACGACTAAACAACAACAATTACAGCAAGAACTTCTGGATAATCTGCCTAATGTTTCTATTGCTCTAAGGTGTCAGTGGCAAGTGGTGAAAGCCATTTCTCAGAGCCCAAAGTGTAAAACCTTACATACGCTCAGCAATGTTGCTAAAGAGACTAGTTGGCTTGGCAACTATATCCACTGAACATGTCCAAACATCAGCACCTGACCTGAAGGAATTGGTGACGAAATTTGCAAAGGAATGGACACACAAAATGAAACCGAATCTTTTAAGGGACTTAAATTTTTTACATCACAATTCACAAGTTATTCAACACGGTTTACGTGCTGAAACATTTTCTTTTGTATTTGAGAAAGATAATCAAAGATTGTTGCATTATTTATTCTTGCAATTTAAAATAAATTCAGCAGCTTCGACTTGAATGCGTTTTCAATTTTTCTACAAGATATTTGTTTTAGAAAATTGAAATCACCAGTTATTTTGGAGGAACGCGAGTCTTGCCCTGGATGCCTGGTACTGGCACTGCATGTACAGCCATACGAAGTAAGAATGCATTATCTAGTTCAGTCAGTCAGTCAGTTTTATTGCACATAGCCAAAGGCTGCTGCAATGTACACAGAATCATTCAACAATTAAAAGAAAATATGCTGGATTAATACAAAAAACTTAAAACATTTATATTATCAAGACATTACCTACTCTAAACAAAGCTATAAAAGTACCTTAATATACAGGTTAAGACATTAAACAATAAAATTTGTAGGCTAAAATCGTCACATGGCCACTAATATATTAAAATAATGTTAATTAATACAATGTGCAATTATATTTGGAGTTTGGTGATAAAGATAGAATATAGCTTGATGTAGATAGGGTCAAATAAATTCATCTCCTTTACAGTTGGTGGCTATCTTGGCTATATAATTTGCTCTAATTTTCCTAGCAGCAGTTGCAAAGAGTGCTACACGCCAGGTCACGTACTTATCTGTGTCTGCAAGGAGATATAAAATCATGTCAGAGCGGTTCTGGCCAGGGGATCATGTCATTATCTAGTTATAAATCTCAGTACATGATAATATATTATGTTGTTTTGCTTGCCTTTTTAAAAGAAAGAACTCAAACTGATGATGGAATGAGACATGGTTAGAGAAGGAGAAGCAGCTAAAAGACAGTGTTGCCATCTGAATAGAAAACACAACTTAGCCTGCTCTTGTGCTTTCAATGTGTAACATAAACAAAACCCCTGTGTTGTAATACAGAATAATCTGCTCAAATACAGCTGCAACATGTGGCTAATAAGTATGGTAGATGAATTATTAGTAGTAGTTAGAATATAATCCAAAATTTACCAATCATAAACTTCATTATGCTGGGAATGTGCTCTGGTGACTAACCAGAACTGCATGTGCTATAATTGGATCTAGCCCAAATGACTTGATTATTGCAATTAATTAATTAAATTTTAATTTTAATTAATTAAAGCAATATGTCTATTGCTTTAAATTAATTAAAGCAATACATTGTTTTGGAGCAGAATCTTGCAGCAGAAATTCATGTGGCAACTCTAGCACTATGAAATAGCAATGGAAAGGTGCCAATTGAGGCTTGTGACAATTCCCTGTATTAAGCAAACATCCGTGCAATAGAATATGCTGCAAATGTGGGGATATGGCCTGGGGGAAATGGCTGCTGAGATTCCTAGCTCCATTCCTGGATAGAGCTTTAATCCTCCCAAAATGTATTATTACAGTCATACCTCGGGTTGAAATAGCTTCAGGTTGAGCGTTTTCGGGTTTACTCTGCAGCGACCCAGACGTAACAGAACATGTTACTTCCAGATTTCGCCCCTCTTGCATGCGCAGACGCTCAAAATGATGTTATGCGCATGCATGGAAACGGCGAATCGCCAGGATAACCCTTTGTATAACTCTATGAAGGCCACCTTCAGGTGAGTTTGTATTAAAGAAAAAAATTTGTAAAATAATCATAACTAAGATCAGCCACCGGTACTCAAATAGACGGTTTTTGATCTTACAGAAATGTACAAGGTTACTTACCGGCTCGCAACAATCTATGTATAAGGAACTGGAATGTAAGAGGAGGGAATTAAAAGGCCTGGAGGTGAATTCATAGAATTATAGACTTGGAAGGGACCATGAGGGTCATCTAGTCCAACCCCCTGCAGTGCAGGAATCTTTAGCCCAATGTGGGGCTCAAACCCACAACCCTGAGATTGAGATTCTCATGCTCTACTGACTGAGCTTTCCTGTTGGTTTCAACTGTGGTTAATTTATTGCATATAAAATAGTGTTTCAGATTTGGTGGGAAGGGTTCTTAGTTGATGGCTAACAGAACATGTAAACAGGAAAATACATCTAGAACAGCGGTTCCCAAATGTTTTCAAGCCACCCCCCCTTGGTTTCTTAAATTCATCCCCCATGCCAACAAAAAGCATTGTTCAGAAGAGCACTTGGCACGACCCTCCAAGGAAGATAATAACACAGTTATAATTCCTTAAACTTTGACTTCAGCTCAATGTCATTTTGTAACTCAATCAGTTCTTCCTTCACCACCTCCACTTCCTCAGTATCTGAAAATTGAATTATTTCATTTCATGATGGTGAATTTTCACAAATCCGAAGCAATGTTTTTTAACGTATCCCTGAAGGTTCAAAATGATTTTCCTCGATTTCTCCTAGCTGGAAAGAGTTGTGGTTACTTGGGAACTCTGCTATTATTTTAAATTGACATGGGTTGCATAAGGTAGGGGCACATGCAGGTGTATGAAACATTTCTCTTTATTTTGATTCATGCCACATTATTATGATTATGGACAATTACCCCACCCCACAAACGCTAAGGGCAGGTTACAACAATTAAAACACAATTATTAAAAACAGTTCAAAGCAACTTACAATCGCAGAAACAAGGTGGGCTCTAAAAAGATGAACCTCAAATGTCAAAAGTCAGAGTGAAGAGGTATGTATTCAGCTTCTGTAATGAAAACGCCACACACCTCTGTGGGGAGGGTATTCTACAACTTAGGGGCTGCAGCAGGGAATGCCGTCACCAGAAAATGTCTCCACCCTTAAACAAAAAGTAGGACATATCGTCCTGATTCCTGGAAATGATGCAATTTGTTTAGACTGTTTGACGTCTATGGAGATGCCATTCCATTTATTGTTGAGGCAATGGAAAACTGTTTGGGATATAAGCCCTTCTTCCAGTTCTATAATTTGCCTTGACCTGGACACCATACTCTTGATGCAACCTAGCTTTCTTTGCCGCTGTATCACCCTGTTGACTCATGCTAAGCCCATGGTCTACTTAGACCGGGGTAGGCAACCTAAGGCCTGTGGGCCGGATGTGGCCCAATCACCTTCTCAGTCCGGCCCATGGACGGTCTGGGAATCAGTGTGTTTTTACATGAGTAGAATGTGTCCTTTTATTTTAAATGCATCTCCGGGTTATTTGTGGGGCATAGGAATTTTTTCATTTTTTTCCCCCAAAGTACAGTCCGGTCCACCACATGGTCTGAGGGACGGTGGACCGGCCCATGGCTGAAAAAGGTTGCTGACTCCTGACTTAGACGCTTAGATCCTTTTCACGTGTACTACTGGCAATTCAGGTGTCCCCCATCTTATATGTGTGAACCTAGTTTGCCTCTGTCTTCACCCAAAAGGAAAGCAGTGTCCAACCTGGTGATTACAGAATAAATGATGCAAGGAGGAAACTGCAGCCCAACACAGGAAAAGTGGTGGCAAGGGAACAGCTAGCTACTTTAAATGAATTCAGAACTCCAGAGCCTGATGAGCTGCACCCAAGCGTACCAAAGGATACTAAAGGAGCTTGCGGGTGTAATCTTAGAGCGTCTGAGGTCCAGCTCCGAGGACCTTCTGGCGGTTCCCTCACTGCAAGGCTACAGGGAACAATACAGTGGGCCTTCTCGGTAGTGATGCCTGCCCTGTGGAACGCCTTCCCACCAGATGTCAAGGAAATAAACAACTATCTGACTTTTAGAAGACATCTGAAGGAAACCTTGTATCAGGAAATTTTTAATGTCTACTGTTTTGCAAAATAAAAAAATTCCTTCCAGTAGCACCTTAAAGACCAACTAAGTTAGTTCTTGGTATGAGCTTTCGTGTGCATGCACACTTCTTCAGATACACTGAAACAGAAGTCACCAGACCCTTCTATATAGTGAGAAGGTGGGGAGGGGTATTACTCAGAAGGGTGGTGGGATTGGGTGATTGGCAGATAGCTGTGATGAGCCTGTTGACGACTCTTAACGACTGCAATAGGTCTTACAGGAAAAAGCAAGGGGTGAGAAGGTGAAAAATGGCTTTGTCATGTATAATGAGATAAGAATCCAATGTCTTTGTTCAGACCAGGTCTCTCCATGGTTTTAAGTTTGGTAATAAGTTGCAATTCAGCAGCTTCTCTTTCCAGTCTATTTCTGAAATTCCTTTGTAATAGAACAGCTACTTTGAGATCTTGTATAGAATGTCCTGGGAGATTGAAGTGTTCTCCTACTGGTTTCTCTGTCTTGTGGTTCCTGATGTCGGATTTATGTCCGTTTATTCTTTGGCGTAAGGTTTGGCCTTTTTGTCCAATATAGAGAGCTGAAGGACACTGTTGGCATTTGATGGCATACACAATGTTAGACGATGAGCAATTAAATAGTCCCGAGATGGTATGTGTGATGTTGTTGGGGCCAGTAATGGTGTTGTCCGGGTGTATGTGGCAGCAAAGTTGGCATCTGGGTTTATTGCAGGCTCTGGTGCCAGTGTCCGTGTTAAGTCTGGTAGTAGTATTATTGTGGGTTAGGAGTTGTTTAAGATTGGGTGGCTGTCTGTAGGCAATGAAAGGTCTTCCTCCCAGAGCTTGAGAAAGAGAACTGTCATTGTCCAGGAGAGGTTGTAGATCTCTGATGATGCGTTGTACTGTTTTAACTTGGGAGCTGTATGTGATGACTAGAGGTGTTCTGTTATTTTCTTTTTTGGGTCTGTCTTGCAGCAAGTTCTCTCTGGGTATCAGTCTGGCTCTGTTGATCTGTTGTCTAACTTCATCTGCTGGGTATTTTAGTTCTAAAAAGGTTTGCTGTAGATCTCTTAGGTGAGAGTCTCTGTCTGTAGAATTGGAGCAGATGCGGCTGTAACGTAGTGCCTGGCTGTATACAATGGACTGTTTGGTATGTTTGGGATGGTAGCTAGAGGCATGTAGATATGTTTGTCGGTCAGTTGGTTTACGGTATAAGGTGGTGTCTATGCGCCCATCCTGTATTTTTATAGTAGTGTCCAAAAAATGTATTTCTTGCATAGATTGATTCATTCTTAGGTTGATTGTGGGGTGAAAATCATTGAATTTCTGGTGGAAGGTGTCCAGGGTCTGTTGACCATATGTCCAGATGATAAAAATATCGTCAATGTATTGCAGGTACAAGAGAGGTTTGAGTGGGTAGGAGTTTAGGAAACGTTGTTCTAAATCTGCCATGAAGATGTTGGCATACTGTGGGGCCATGCGGGTGCCCATTGCTGTGCCGCTGATCTGAAGGAACAGGTCATCATCGAATTTGAAGTTGTTGTGGGTAAGGACAAATTGGCAGAGTTTGGTAGCAAAGTCCGCTGTGGTTTTATCTGAAATGGTGTTCCTTATAGCTTGTAAACCATCGTTGTGTGGGATGTTGGTATACAGAGATTCCACATCCATAGTAGCTAGTATAGTATTGTTGGGAATATTATTTAAAGATTGTATTTTCCTCAGAAAATCTGTGGTGTCACGTACATAGCTGGGAGCACTGATGGCATATGGTTTCAGTATGTGCTGTAAGCTGTCCAGAGTGGCAGGGTATAAATAATAATTTATTTATGCATATTATTATTATTATTTCTTTAACATTTAAGAATTATTGAAGAACAGATGAGGTCCCTGCAGACTGGTGGCTGGCAAATGTCCCCATCTTCAAAAAGGGGGAGATTTTTGTAATTTAGATCGAGTAGACCCACCTTATTTCTTTAAAGTTATTAAAACCATTTTTAATATTGTGTTTTAAATCTTGTAACCTACCCTAGGACCTTGGGGTGCAGGAAGGGTAATAAAGTGTCGTAATAACAATAACAGTAGTAGTAAGGTAAAGGTAAAGCGACCCCTGACCGTTGGGTCCAGTCATGGCCGACTCTGGGGTTGCGGTGCTCATCTCACTTTATTGGCCGAGGGAGCCAGAGTACAGCTTCTGGGTCATGTGGCCAGCATGACTAAGCTGCTTCTAGCGAACCAGAGCAGTGCATGGAAACGCGGTTTACCTTCCCGCCGGAGCGGTACCTATTTATCTACTTGCACTTTGACGTGCTTTCGAACTGCTAGGTTGGCAGGAGCTGGGACCGAGCAATAGGAGCTCACCCCGTCGCGGGGATTCGAACCGCCAACCTTCTGATCGGCAAGTCCTAGGTTCTCTAGTTTAACCCACAGCGCCACCCGCGTCCCCAACAGTAGTACTATTAGTAATAATAATAATAATAATAATAATAATAGAAGAAGAAGAAGAAGAAGAAGAAGAAGAAGAAGAAGAAGAAGAAGAAGAAGAAATTGTTGTTGTTAAAGGTAGGGGGTTAGCCACTGTCTTATCCAGATGCTTTCATATTCTCAAAACAAGCTCTTTCTTTCCTTTCAAACAGATTCACCGTTTCCCTTAAAATATCCCTTAACAAGACTTTACAAAATTAGATCACAGTGCGAAATTGGCACAGCTCAGTCCCAGGAAGCCTTTAGTGAGGAAACACTCTGGGACACAGAGTCACACAATTCCGGTGGCGAAGCCTGCAGAGCACCATGTACCCCGGCTGCAATCGTCAATCACACTCAGCAATTAGTTTTGGGGAGCAGTGAGGCAACACCCCAATTCCTGCAGCTCCAAATGACCTGGGAGCAACCCTTTGGCCACAGACTGGCCTCCCCCACAGCTGGGCAGAGCTTGAAATCTGCATTCCTGGAACAATGCATGGTGGGGCTTCATACAGCAGTCAGAGCATCTCAAGGGGGTGGGGCGGAGAAGGGGGTGTGGCCTTTCCTCCATCAATCCAGCTCCTGCGGACAGTTCCTCCTGCCATCCGAGGGGTGTGTCCAGGTATAAAAGTGTTGGTGTCCAAGCCACCGATGAGCAGAAGCGTCAAAGATGGCAGGTGAGTGGTCCTTACCCCTCCAAATGCTTTCTGGTCCTAAATTCTAGGCGAGTCAGAAAACTAATCTCCTATTTCAATGATAATGCTTTCTAAATGTTATACAAATCTCTGCCTGCTTTTGCTCTTTTGGGTGGGGGGGGAGACAAATGTTGGAGCAGGTGGGGCTTTCATAGGTCTGCTGATGAAGAAACAGTCATGCACTGAAGGAAACTGCTCTTGAAACATTTTTAAATTTTTTTCCTGCCAAATAAAATTGTCCTCTTTCTCTCGCTCTCCAAGGTGCACAGCTGCTCCTTGTTCTCCTGGGATGCCTGGTGGCCACGAAACCTCTTCAGGCAACAGATCTTCCTCTCCGTGGTAAGGCCCTTGCTTCTCTTTTTGCTATTGCTTTTAAAAATAATTATATTTGGAGAGTGTTCTGGGTTTTGTTAACCCACCTATCCTCCCCCGCCCCCTTAACAGGACCAGATCAAGACATTCTGATGCCCTAAACTATTTCAAGGTTAAGAGGCCCCCATAGAAGTATCTTTTAAAGTGCATTATTGGAACAGAAAGCACAGTGAAAAATAGAACATTGATATTTGCATACACAAGCAGCAATCTCACTGGAATACTCATCTTGCAATAAGTCCATTTGCATTTGAGAGGCTTTTAAATGAAAGTACCTTGAGGTTTCCTGCTTAGCATGTAGCAGTGTAGTCAAAGATTCAATAAAGAGCATCTGCAGGAATTATTTGCTAGAAGGGATATGGAAGCTGTAAAAAGGCATCTAGATTTTCTACCATCTATCCCACTGTAAAAACTGAGCTCGGAATAGAGAAATATTTGCCTGAGATTACTTCCCCTTTGCTTTGCACGGCGTTTAAGGTTCCAAACAATCAAAATTAACTTTCTGGATGGACGATACAAAAATATCCCTAGAGAACAGCGATTCCATATCTTCGGGTGCCAGTCAGTTGAGGATACCAAACACTATGTGCTATCTTGTAAGCTGTATGAAAATCCAAGGGATAAATACTTAACTAATCTTGTTACCCTCAGTGACATCAACAAAATCAAGTATCTGCTGTCTTTCTCGGTCAAACCAGTCATGCTCAATGCAGCAAAGTTTGCAATAAAAAGTCCCAACTCAAAAAAGTTCTTGAGTCCACTCTTGTGCTCTGAGATAAGAGTCACCCATGTATACATGCTCTACAGATTACAAGGATTTTATCACAAATGTTTTAATTTGTTTCTGAGATTCTTTGTTTACATCTTTTCTTCTTTTTCTGTTTTCTTTTTTTGGCTGTAATCTTGTATTTGATTGACCAATAAAATTTGTTGTGTTGTTATCTGTTTGTTACTTAGCATATAAAGCAACTCATTTCTGCACAGATTTATAAATCCAACAACAAATATTTCTGCAGCCATTAGTTGTATATATATATATTGTCATATCAGAATAGTAAAGTCTGATTTGGAGTATGTTTTCCTTTTAAAAATAGCCATTACATAAACTTGAAATTTAGCAAACAAAACAAAAAAATGTGTTTCAGGCCTCTTGTAATCTGGAAGTTTTCATAATTTGTGCAATAAATCCAGCACTGCTCCCAAACAGCCCGAAACATTCTGCAGAATAGCCAGGGATAAATCTGTCAACAGAAGAATTTCAGTTGCTTCAAGGAAACCTTCAGATTTCCCGTGTGTTGCATCCTGTAGCTGCCAGAAGTCTGTAATTCAACCTGTTTCTGAACAATGTGTGCAAATACCTGCTGCATCAGTCCTGCTCCCCTGCCCCCCCCCCCAAATCCAGAAATTGTGCCAGGTTTCCTCAGGGGACTCCGCTCTTTTTTCTCACTAGAGAACATTTTGCTGTTAGAGGGAAGCCTACATAGTTGAAACAACCCATGAAATGAAACACAAAAACATCTTTTGAAATTCCCACTTCTCTGAGTTTTGCAATGTACTTCTGCAATGCGCTCTCTCACTGGATCACTTTGCACCAGCTGTTCCTCTGCAGTTTGAGTTCTGTTTCCCTCCCCGCCCGCCAAGGAAACAATTGCAACCTTCTGAAATCGTTCTAAGCTGTGCAACCTGTAATGGCTTACGGGACCCGCCTAGCAGCATGTTACAGTCTGCCAGAGGGATGAGTCCTTCGGATCCTCTCCAAAGCTTCTGTGGCTTAGCTGCTGTCCTTAACTGGAAATTTGCTTTGCATGCTGCCTCTACAGCCTCCAAGCCTCTGGAGAACTGTCATTTCTGTAATGGAGTTCTGGGGACCTGTATAAAAGAGAACTGTCTTGCTGAACCACAGTTCCCAAGATTCTCTGGGAGAAAGCCATGTCTAAAATGGCCAACTTTGGACTCAGCTCCTGTGCTTTGAATGGGTTAGCAGGCAATGTTACTTCTCTTTGCGCAGGGAGAAGCCTCGCCTGCAGATTTCTGTCTATCAGGCTGCTGTTAAACTCCTTAGAGCAGACCAAGACATTTTTTCCTGGACAGCTGGCAACCCTGTCAGCATAGAACAGCTCTGCTCAGAGAGCTATGTTGATTTCTTATCTGCTCCCAAGTCAAGTCCAAGGTGTTGCCATTAGTATGTGAAGTGCATTCTTACAAATTGCAGAAAGGGAATTATGTGGCACTTGTACAGTGAAGGTGCCTGCCTGATTTCAATAGGCAGGGAGTTCCAAAGTGTAAAGGTGCTGCCACACTAAAAGATTGAATTCTTACAAATGCAGTACAGGTATTATGTGTCACCTGTAACCGTGCCAGTTCCGGAGATCAAAGCGCTTTGAGTGGGCATATGTGGGGTATGGCAATTTTGCAGGTAAGCTGGTACCAAAAGCTTTATACATGTACAGTGGTACCTTGGTTCTCAAACAGCTTAGTTGTCGAACAAATTGGCTCCTGAACATCGCAAACCCGGACATAAGCGTTCCAGTTTGTGAACGTTTTTCGGAAGCTGAATGTCTGACGCGGCTTCCAATTGACTTCAGGAAGCTCCTGCAGCCAATTGGAAGCCACGCCTTGGTTTTTGAATGGTTTCAGAAGTTGAACGGACTCCCAGAACGAATTAAGTCTGAGAACCAAGGTACCACTGTATACTAATAGGACCACCTTGAACTTTGCCTGGTATCAAATTGGCAACCAGTACAGCAGGACAGTGCAGAACTGGGGGCATCTGGGTACACTTGCCCTGGGTCCCCAAGGGCTATGTTATTCGGGGGGAAGGCAGGGCCTGCCAGATGTACACAGTCATGCCAAGAACAGGACTCCTAGCCCCAGGCCTCAGACAAGCTCTCTGAGCCCAGGTATTGCATGCTGACAATCTCTCACTCCTGTTAGCAATTATGCTGCAGTTTCTTGTTTTCAGTGGGAGGTGCAAACGACACCCCTTGTTTTTAAATGGAGGCATTTGATGCAATATTCTCCTCTTGGACAAACCCAGACTAAGGGATGGTCTCTCTCTCTCTTGTTGCAGCCATTGGGAAGATTCTGGACACCTCAGACCTTCTGAGGAGTGTAGAAGAAGCAAAACAGCTGGTCGAAGATGCCTACAAACGCACCCAGCAGCGGTGAGGGCTGCGTCTCCTCCCTTCTCCACACAGCCATAGTGGGTTTAGCTGTGGCTCCTGCATAGCAGGGGGTTGGTTTGGATGACCCTTATTGGTCCCTTCCAACTCTACAATTCTATGATTCTGCGTTTCACAGGACGGTGCCGATTTACATGAGAAGGACCTGGGTGTGGCCACAGTGGCAGTGGTCATAACGCCGCTGTCCATGAGCAAACTGGGTGCCTAAGATTGCCAGCTCTTTTCCTGGTCCCTGCTCCTGTGCATTTAACAGCAATGGTGGCAAAGTGCTTGTCCTTTACTCCATACCGCATAAAGTTTCAACCGCTAGTGTTGACAGATCAGGTAATTGTTAAAAGGAGAAGTGGACAACTCAGGCTGCTGTTAAATGTTTAGGAGCAGGCAAGTTGACAGCCTTACTGGTTCTCTTCTGCTTTCTCTCCTGACTTTCCCCAGTTTGCTGGAGAGTTGCTGCATTGTGTTTCAGGTGGAAATTCGAGCAGAAATCCTTCAAGAAATCCTTCACACATAGGGGAAGGCTACCCCTCCTGTATATCTGCTTGCTGTGCCCCTGTCAAAAAGACACAGAAGCCCTGCAAGATCAAAGTGATGCAATCAATAAAATTGCATTAAACTATCATTTAACAGAATTTCTGTGCCACTTAATTTTAGACATGGTTGGAGGCTTATTATGAGATAATCAGAAAGTCATTATGGTATTGTGCTTGAAATAGCCATGATGACTGGAGCTAAAGTCTTACAAAGAAACTTTTCTGCCTAGTTCAGCAATAGAACCCTCTATTAGAGTCTAACCCTCACTTATTACAGGAGACCAAGAATTAGGAGGTGCTCAGGGCATCATCCAGACTGACCCCAGCGACCAACATCAATATAATGAAATGTGCTTTCAAGTGCTGTTGCGTGACAAAGCTTCACTCCACTGTTTTCCGGCCCTCCAGCTTAAATGAGAAGCTGCAGAGAGAGAAGGTCAACCCCACAGATCTCCTGGTCTCCTTCAAGCAGCCCGTGGGAAGAACCAAGGAGGCAGTGAAAGCAGCTGACACCATGCACGTCACCTGGGCCCTCCTGAAACAGAAGCTGCAGCCGGCAATCCCCGGGGATTTCAACATCACAGGTAGGTGATGGAGGAGGAACCAGGTGCACTTCTTGTTTCAAGATGAACCAACCTATTTCACACACTGTCCGTCAATGCACGAGATCCAGATTTCAGTTCTGCAGCTAATCTCCAGCTAAGGTGTGTGTGCACAATTGCATGCGCTAGGCCAAAGTGTGCAAAATTATGCACATTTTGTTTGTTTATATTAATTATCACATTTATTTCCCACCTTTTCCTCCAAAGCAGCTCAAGATAATGTACATAGACCTCCTCCCTCTCCCTTTTATCCTCCCAACAACCCTGTGAGGTTCATTAGGCTGAGAGGCAGCCTAGAAGATGGAGTTTAGACAGCAATCAAATAACACAAGTTCCTATCCCAGACAGCCATTTGTAGAGAATCATGGAAATGTAGAGTTGGAAGGGACCCTGAGGGTCATCTAGTCCAACCCCCTGCAGTTCAGGAATCTCAGCTGAAGCATCCATGACAGATGGCCACCCAACCTCTGCTTAAAACCTCCAGCGAAGGGAATCCCCAACCCCCCTCCCTGATGGATACCATTTACAGTCTGCAGTTTATGCTCAGCAACAAGTCTGATGGTGTGAGGGGAGTCCTCTGTTTTCCTTTTTAGCTGTAATATTGCTGTCTCAGTCAGCTAAAAAAGAGTCTTTAGGCTCCAAACCTTGCGCCAATTTTGTTTTAATTAGTCAACCCCCCCCCCAAGTCCTGTTACAGGGGGGTGACCCTCGGGGTCCCTTCCAACTTTACAACCCTATGATTCTGTGATTGCCATTCTTTATTGCACCAGTTTGTCAAAGAAGCACTTGTGTTATGATAAGAGAAATATGCTTTCCACAAAGGTGCGTGTTTTATGGAGCAAAATTGCTTACAGAAAGCTGTGTGTCATGAATAACGAGAACTAGAATGCCGGTGGGTTTTCATGCAGCTTACTTAAAAAATAAATAAGTCACCAACCGATGTGGAAATGTAGGAAACTGAACTTGCGGCTTGGAAAATCAGAAATTGAAAGAAACTGAAGCTGGTGTGTTTACCATCTCCCTAGTGTTGGACAGCCCCCACTCCCACCCCAGGCACGTCTTAGAAACTACTTGAAAGGGATCTCCACAAGCCACTTCCATTTTCCCAGAGTGGGGTTGTGAAAGGGTGCTGGCCACAGGTCACGCGAAAGATGCTTAGTCAATGAGGCACAAGAGCCTGCTCTAGAAAGAGGAAACAGGACCAAACATGTGCGGTCGTTCAATCCATTTTCTCTCCTGGTGGAACAAATGTATACGAAATACATTGTTAATCTCAAGGTATGCTTTTCAAAAAGCATTATATATATATATATATATATATATATATATATATATACACACACACACACACACACACACACACACCTGCGGATAAACTCCAGCTTCTTTAACTATGAACCCCAAAATCTGGGATCGCCTTGAAACTGGTGCCAAAGTTTTATAGCTGTTTTGTAGCAAAAAACACCATGTTTTGTAGCACCCCACCAACAGTGTAACTGATATGTCAAACCCGGGTTCGTAGTTAACACCCCCAAACCCAACATTGTCTGATCCCCTCAAAACCAGAGCCAAAGTTTTTTAGTCGTTTTGTAGCAAAAACCCCACATTTTGTAGTGCCCCAAAAATGGAGTACTTCATATATCAAACCCAATGTGATTTCTGCAAAACCTTTGCCATAGTTCAGCGTCAGTTTTGAGTGAATCAGGCGGTGTTGGTTTTTTGGGTGTTAACTGCAAACCCCTGGTTTTGAAGTATGAAGCGCTCTTTTTGTGGGGCATTACAAAACATGGGGTTTTCCTCACAAAACAACTACAAAACTTTGGCACTGGTTTTGAAGGAATCGGACAAGGTTGGTTTTTGGGTGACCCCGAGACCTCTGGGTTTGATGTATCATTACTCTGTCTGAATACCAGTTGCTGAAAACCACAGGAAGGAGAATTTCTGTTGCACTCAGGTCTTGCTTGCAAATTTCCCATAGGCTTCTAGTTGGCCTTTGTGAGAACAGGATGCTAAAACATTGGCCTGATCCAGCAGGCTCTTCTGATATTTGCATCACAAAATTCCGATCTGGGTTTATTAGCGCAAGAGGTGTAGTAAATCTGTTCAGCTCACTTAAAAACATGGACCGAATTAAACTCTTGCGTGTCCCTAGCTGAGACCTCTTCCATCTCCTTCCTGCTACAGATGTTCTCAGTCCAGGCCAGATGCAAACTATCTACAAGGCATCTGGCTGTGCCAAGCAGGAACAGAGCCCATTGCAGTGTGATTTCAATAGCCCTTTCCGGACTATTACGGGAGAATGTAACAACAGGTAAGCTTCTATATCCAGCATGTTGGCTGCTAAAATCCCAGCCCAGTCCTGAACTCATTTGGTGAGCTGCTCACAGACAGGACCATAGTTCAGTGGTATAGGCAGCGCATCTGCCCTGCGGACAGGAGGTCCCAGGGTCAAACCCTGGCAGCATTTCCCAGTAGGAGTGGAGAAAAGGCCCGGAGAGCTGCTGCCAATCAGTGTAGGCAATATTGAGTTGGTGGAACCATGGCCTGGCTCCATATAAGGCAGCTTCCTAAGTTCCTATTAGCAATGGAGGAGAAAAACCATGAACTCGCTCTTGAGTGGGATTTAAATGCAATAAATACAGTAAAAATAGGATTCTCTCCCCCCCCCCTTTGCTGCTTTTTAAAAATGAATCTCTGTGGCCCTTCTGGAACGTTCCAGGAGGATTCCTACCTTAGGGGCCAACAACCGCCCTTATGCCCGGCGGCTTCTGCAAGAGTACGAAGATGGCATATCCCTCCCGCGTGGCTGGACAGAAAACAAGACATATTATGGATTCCCCCTGCCCTTGGTAAGGAGTCACCCCCAGCTGTGCTCTGCTTTGCAAAGCGGATTTCTGAACAGTTGCTCAGAACGGGTCAGGGTTTTAGGAAAAGAGAAGGGATGATTTTTTTAAAAAATCAGGATGGAAATCCACAGCATGACAACAGGAAATGGGAACAGAAGATACAAAATGGGTGAATTAATGAATCCATAACAAGAAAATAACGATGGAATATTATTTTAATATATGATCACAGCGGAGAGACTCTTTTGTGGACAAAGGCAGAAAGACTTATTGTTGTTTAGTATGGAGGAATAGTGTTGAAATTATTGGAGATAAAGTTGATATGTTTGATTAAAGTAAAACCATGTCTGAGGCATTTATTAATAACAAAAATTAGAGAAGCCCTTTTGGACTTTTTGTGTGAAAAGGAAAATGAATTAATTTGAGATATTTGGGTTAATAAGTAATATTGCCTAACAGATAGTAGATCAGTTGGATATCATTCTGGAGTGAAGGTTTTGAATAATTCCTTTTATGTAAGTGACAGACAGAAGATCAGAAGCCTTTCTTATTTTTCTTATTTTTTCTTTTTGAACATTTTACTTGGGTGTCCTCTGGGCCATTTTTGGAGCCCAAGCAGGAGGCAGGGAAGGATTTTAGGGAAAGAGGGGGAAGGTGGCAAAGCAGATAGGAAAGTGGCCCCTATCATAATGCATGTTATAATCTGTGTTCTTCTATCATAGAATCATAGAACTGTAAAGTAGGTAGGGACCCCAAGGGTCATCTAGCCCAACCCCCTGCAATGCAGGAATCACAGCTATTAATTTAGCCTGGTAACAAATCAGCAGACAGTGCAGATCTCTGAGCAGTGGTGCTATAGGCTGACAAGGTCTCACTCTGGCCGGCAACTGTGCTGCCACATTCTGCCCTTGCTTTAGCTTCTGAACTTTGACTGCCGGGGTGTTTTTGGCCCCTTCAGTGAATCTGGATCAGGGTGAGGCCTTTTGGGGGTGTCCAGGCTCAGGGTACGCAAGTTTACAACCATCAGCCTTGGTGCTTGGAATCGGCAACCAAGATCTGTTCCTCTGTTATGTCTTGGTAACGTCTGCTGCAGGTCCGGGAAGTATCCAACCAGATTGTCGCCTTCAACGACAAAAGACTCACCGATGACCCATTCCGATCGGTCATGTTCATGCAATACGGCCAGTTTATTGACCACGACTTGGATTTTGGGCCCAGTACCACGGCCACCCTCACCTTCATCAAAGGAGCAGACTGTGAAAATACTTGCGCAAAGGCACCCCCTTGCTTCCCCATCAAGGTGCGTGAAAGTCCAGAGTTCGTTCTACCCTTTTCCAGAAACGCAACCTGTCCGACACAATAGTCCAGGGATCCCCGACATGGCACCAACTGGATCCAGTGGGCCTGCCAGCACCTTCCCTGTGTCACCCATGAAAGGTCTCTGTAAATATCCCCTCCAAAATCCGCAAAGAGCAAGAAACTCTTTGCTGTTCCTCCTCACCTCCTCCTTGCACTGACTCAGCTTCTCCTACATGGCATGCACCTCCTTAAAAACGATAAATAATAATAATCCATAACTGAAACACAGCACGATTTCACTGGGTGCCAGAATTGGATCCCTACCCTCCCTTTTTGGTCTCTGAACAGAGGAGAGGTGCAAAGAGCTTCCCTATGGTGGCTGAGGGGATGGGGGGCACACGCCATCTACCATTTTGTGCCTCTGCCCCTTTTTCGGGCCCTTTTAGATGTGGCAGCGGGTTGTTTTCTGACTGTGTGTTAAATTTTATTTTATGTTTGTAGAAAAATATACTTGTAGATCACAATTTCATACAACGTATCAAAGCGGCTTCTGCAACAATTTTATCCGTACATATAAAAAATGTTATCAAAAAACAAGAAACAACTCAATAGGTAACTGTTCCAGAAAATATTTCTTCTTTAACTGACCATGTAGGGTATTTATTTTTATTTTTATTTTTATTTTTATTTTTATTTTGATTGATTGATGGGTTAGGCCACACACCCTCCCCAATGGCAGCCATTTTGTGAGTGGCCCCCATGATGCTCCTCCCCTCCCCCACTGACCACAATGCCAAATGCGGTAACTGGCCTGTAAAGGTTGATGACCTCAGGAATTTCATCTCTCTCGAGTGGAGACTTCATGGCGGTTGTTGCAGGGGCTGGTGTTGAGCTTAGACAAGGCTTGGACACCTGAAGGGAAGCCCCACCAGGCCTGTGT
Organism: Podarcis cretensis; assembly: GCF_951804945.1. Lineage (NCBI taxonomy): Eukaryota > Metazoa > Chordata > Lepidosauria > Squamata > Lacertidae > Podarcis > Podarcis cretensis. The sequence continues at coordinate 15,368,419 of NC_137185.1, forward strand.
AGAGGGGGTGGGCAGCCAAGTACACTTGCCCAGGGCCTCAGAAGACTAAGCTGGCTGGGGGGGGGGGCACCAGGGACCAGCTGCTATTTTGTTTGAGTTTATAACTTTATTCTAACAAGACTCCCACCCCAGCTCTGCATGGACCTGCCCCCCACCCTGTGTGATCACAGATAATAATAATAATAATAATAATAATAATAATAATAATTTATTATTTATACCCCGCCCATCTGGCTGGGTTTCCCCAGCCACTCTGGGCGGCTTTCAACAGAATACTAAAATGCAGCAGTTTATTCAACATTAAAAGCTTCCCTAAACAGGGCTGCCTTCAGATGTCTTCTAAAAGTCTGGTAGTTGTTGATCTCTTTGACATCTGGTGGGAAGGCGTTCCGCAGGGCGGTTGCCACTACTGAGAAGGCCCTCTGCCTGGTTCCCTGTAACTTGGCTTCTCGCAGGGAGGGAACCGCCAGAAGGCCCTCGGCGCTGGACCTCAGCGTCCGGGCAGAACGATGGGGGTGGAGACGCTCCTTCAGGTATACTGGACCGAGGCCATTTAGGGCTTTAAAGGTCAACACCAACACTTTGAATTGTGCTCGGAAACGTACTGGGAGCCAGATTGAAGGTCACATACATCATTATTATTATTATTATTATTATTATTATTATTATTATTATTATCCCACCTTTCCTCCAAGGATCTCAAGGTGGTGTACATAGTTCTCCTCCCCAGTTTATCCTCCCAACAGGGTTCTGTGAGGTAGCCTAGGCTGAAAGCCAAATGTCACTCCCATGGCCATTGTGGGGAGGATCCGAACCCAGGCCTCCCAGGTCTGCCACTCTAACCTCTAGACCACCACTGGCTCTCCATTTCATTTTTTAAAAAATATTATTTTGTGGGGCTGCAGATCCCACCTAATGACCCGGTGAAAGACCCCAAAGGCTGTATGGCCTTCACGAGAGCGGCCCCCGCCTGCAACGGAGGCTACGCCATCCGCAACCAGATCAATGCTCTGACGGCCTTCCTTGATGCCAGCATGGTCTACGCTAGCGAAGTCGACTGGGCAAGGCAACTGAGGAACACCTCAAGCAACCAAGGGCTGCTGGCTGTCAACCTGAACTACACAGACAAAGGGCTGGCCTACCTCCCTTTTGGCAACCCACCAGGCTTCCCAGAGCTCTGCAATAAAACCAACACGACAGCAAAGATCCCCTGTTTCTTTGCAGGTAGGTCTGTTTATTTTTATACAGAATCAGACCCTTGTTTCACACTGACTGGCAGCAAGGGCACTCCGGGGTTTCAAAAGAGGGGATATTCCCACCCTTCCTGAGATTGAACCTAGAACATTCTCCCTAGCACAGAGCTATGGTCATGTCCTTTAAAATAAACCAACATGCTAGTCCTCATGATTCTAAATGAAGGGCTGATTCTGCATGTAAGGCAGATGTTCTGTCACAGAGCTCTGGTCCTTCGGCTAAAGACCAAGTAAGATTCATTGTTCTTGATTTGAAAAGGAAGGTATTTTCTACTGAGTCAAACCACAAGTCAATCTAGCTCAGTACGGTGGTACCTCAGGTTACATACGCTTCAGGTTACAGACTCTGCTAACCCAGAAATAGTACCTCGGGTTAAGAACTTTGCTTCAGGATGAAAAAAGAAATCGTTCTCCGACTGTGCAGCGGCAGCGGGAGGCCCCATTAGCTAAAGTCGTGCTTCAGGTTAAGAACAGTTTCAGGTTAAGAACGGACCTCCGGAACAAATTAAGTACTTAACCTGAGGTACCACTGTATTGCCCTACACCAGGGATTGGCAAGGTTTACCTCGCCTGGGCAGGTTCACTCCAGTGGAGATCCCTCTGTGGGCCAGATCATGCGCTTGCCCGCAATTTCCAGTGCCTGCGCAGACGCAATTTTCAGCGACGCAGAAGTGAATCCCCGCATCGCGCTGGTTTAGCACAGCACGCGTGGACTCACTGAGCAGGCAGCTTGGTTTGGGAGCAGCTTGTGGGCCAGTTAAAGGACCCCCATGGACCACTTGTGGCCCATGGGCCTTAAGTTGCTGACCCCTGCCCTACACTGGCTGGCAGTGGCTCTCCAGGATTTCAAGCAACCCTACCTGGGGATGACATTGGGGATTTGAACCCAGGACCTTCTGCATGCAGAGCAGGTGCTCTCCCACTCAGCTATGCTCCTCTGGAAACCTGTAAGGAACAGTTGAGTGACCTGGGTATGTTTAGCCTGGAGACGAGAAGGCTGAGAGATGTTAGGAAGCCATCTTCAAATATCTGAAGGGCTGTCATCACATGGAAGGTGGAGCAAGCTTGCTTTCTGCTGCTTCAGGGGGTAGGACCTCAATCAAGGGATTAAAATGGCAAGAAAAGACACAGAACATTAGGAAGAACTTCCAGGTGGTAGTAGATTTTCAACAGGTCTACCTTGGACACTGGTGGAATCTCCTTCCTTGTAGGTTTCTAAACAGAGGTTGGATGACCATCTGCCAGGGATTCCTTAGCTGTGGTTCCTGCTTTGAAGGGGTAGATAACCCATGGGGCCAGGCATGCTTAATGGGGACTCCAAAAAGGGCCTTTAGGCTCTCAGTGGCTGCTTCCAGACTTTGGGATTCCCTCCGTAGAGAAACTAGACTGGCTCCTTCCTTGCTGTCCTTCTACTGGCAGGTGAAGATAGTTTTATTCTGCCATGACTTTGAGGACTTGCTGTTTTTTAAGGGAGGACTTTTGAGAGTGCTGTACTGTTTTTATTATTTGCATTTTAATATGAGTTTTATATTGTTTTAATTCTATTAGAGTTTAATTACCTCTTTTTGTTTGTTTTTTGCTTTCTTATTTATTTACCAAAAACAAAACAAAAACAAAACAAAAAAGACTTTAATTACCTCTTATTGATTTATCTTTTATATATTTTTAGCTTCTTGTCTTTTATCTGCATTGTTTCAATTTGTATAAACCACCTTGAGTCCCTGTCTGGGGAATAGGTGGGAGGTAGGTAGATAGATGATAGATAGATAGATAGATAGATAGATAGATAGATAGATAGATAGATAGATGATAGATAGATATAGATAGATGATAGATAGATAGATAGATAGATAGATAGATAGATAGATAGATAGATAGATAGATAGATGATAGATAGATATGATAGAGGTGATAGATGATAGATAGATAGATAGAGAGATAGATAGATAGATAGATAGATAGGTGATAGGTGATAGGTGATAGGTGATAGAAGAAGTCTTGCTAAAATGCTGTGGCTACAGAGAGCCTGTGCTTTCCAAGTTGTTTCTTACAAGCACAAAATGGCTGGTTGGCTCTAACAATGCTTCCTTCTTCTCTGGGGTCTTCAAGGGGACAATCGTGTCAACGAGATGCCGGGTCTAACTGCCTTGCAGACGCTCTTCATGAGGTTCCACAATCGCATGGCCTCTCAGCTGAAGATGCTGAATCCGCACATGGATTCAGACACCATCTACAACATAGCCCGGAAAATCAATGGAGCAATAATTCAGGTACTGGTTGAAACGGTAGCCCTGTGACACTAAGAATGAGGCAAGGTCTTGTCAAGATGCAAGGCCAGTTTGGAAAAGCCCCCACTGTGTTCAGTCCAGACTACTGATGTTCAAGAGTTTGGGATGGGGTGAGCTAGCTGTGGAGAGGTATGGCGGGTGGGGTAGATTCTTATCTGTGTTACCCACCAAGACCAACCTCAGTTCATGTGGGATTCTCTTGGAATAACTAGGTCAATCACCTACTGAAACCCTTTTTGGTATGCAGAGTGAGCGGAGTTTAAGCTTGACAGAAAGGCAGTGTACTGTAGTGGTTAGAGTTTCAGGCTATTTGGACCTGGGAGGCCAGAGTTTAAATCTCTACTCAACCTGGAGCCAGTTGCTGCCTCCCAGCCTAATCTGCCTCACAGGGTTGCTGTGGAGATGAACTGAGGAGTGGAAGAGCCTGTACACCACCTTCAAGCCACATCCCAGTGACATGGACTGGCTAGATGCAGAGGAAGGGCACCAGTCCCCAAGGGAGAAGAAGGCTCAGAGCCTGGGGGTTGTCTGTAGGATGGCAATGAGCAGTCCGAGGGAGAAGATGGAGCAGACTGGGAGGAGGAGCTGTCGGAAGCTGAAGAGATAGCAGGGCTTGGTGAGCAAGAAGAGTCTGTGACAGAAAAAAGCCCAGGATTAGAAGCAGAGGCAGGAGAGGAGGCAGTCTGGCTGGTGAAGAGGCATGGGTGTCTCTCCTCCCTGCTACTAAAAGCTCCCTTCCCTGCCCCCACCCCCGGTCTCCCAGGACCAGAAGAGGCATGAAGCAAGTGAGCAAAGTCAAATACACAGGCGCAGTCTCATATTGCTTGGGAGAAACCCTGGAGGGGACTTAGGCAGCTGTGGGAAGGTGGTGACCTACAGTCCCTGCAACTGCCTCATTGGGGCAAGACCTACTGGGATCACTAGGCCTGTGCTGTTTTGAATATGTTTTAAGGGAGAACTTCAGTGTCTGTTTCTCTTCACGCTCTCCTCTGCTTCTACATTCCAGAAAATCACCTATAGCGAATACCTGCCGGCCCTTCTGGGTGACGCATTCCCTCGTTTTGTGGGTCGCAGCACAGGCTACAATGACTCCGTGGACCCACGAATCGCCAGCTCCTTCACCAACGCCTTCCGTTTTGGGCATGCCTCAGTGCGGCCCGTGGTGTTTCGCTTGGATAGCCGCTACCAGCTTCAAAGCGAGACCCCACTCGAGAAGGAATTTTTTGCTTCATGGAGAATCATTCAGCAAGGTATGTCCGTTTTGGGCAAGGCCCAGAAGAGGAGGGGGGAAGGCGGTGCAAACTTCCGGGGCCCTGAGGTCCTAAGGAGGTCCTGGGGCCCAACCATTTTGCATACGGTTTATGTCATTCTTAACAAAATAATGTACCGTATTTTTCGCCCTATAGGACGCACTTTCCCCCCTCCAAAAATGAAGGGGAAATGTGTGTGTGTCCTATGGGGCGAATGCAGGCATTCGCTGAAGCCTGGAGAGCGAGAGGGGTCGGTGCGCACCGACCCCTCTCGCTCGCCAGGCTTCAGGAAGCTCTGCGCAACCCTTGGGAGACCTGCGCGAAGTCACGTTGGTCTCCCAAGGGTTGCGCAGAGCTGCCTGCATTCCCGGGCTTTGCGCAGCTCTGCGCAACCCTAGGGAGCCCGGCGTGAAGTCGCGTCGGTCTCCCAAGGGTTGCGCAGAGCTGCTTGCATTCCGAAGCCTGGGGCTGCTTGCATTCCGAAGCCTGGAGCTGCTTGCATTCCGAAGCCTGGTAGAGCATGAGACACTTAATCCCAAGGTTGTGGGTTCAAGCCCCATGTTGGGTGAAAGATTCCTGCATTGCAGGGAGTTGGGCTAGATCAGCGGTTCTCAACCTGTGGGTCCCCAGATGTTGTTGGACTACAACTCCCATCATCCCTGAACCCTGGCCTTGCTAGATAGGGGTGATGGGAGTTGTAGCTCAACAACATCTGGGGACCCACAGGTTGAGAAAGGCTGGGCTAGATGATCCTTGTGGTCCCTTCCAACTCTAAAATGTGTCCTGCTTGCACAGCTGCAGGCAGGTTGTGGTCTGGAAATACAGTAGAGGCTACAGGTTCAGCAGGTAGGGGGAGATGGAGGTCCCTCAGGCAGCAGCTAAATGTGCCAGTGAGCCATAATTTTGCAAGCAGATGTTTTGTTCTTCCAGGAGGTATTGACCCGCTTATCCGAGGCCTCTTGGGTAAGCCAGCCAAACTGGTGAGGCCAGACCAGCTGGTGGTGGATGCTCTCAGGGACAAACTCTTTGAACAGATCAGGAACGGCAGTGGACTAGATTTGCCCTCCCTCAACATGCAGCGAGGCCGAGATCACGGCCTCCCAGGTAAGGCAAGCAGAGCCTGCACAGATGTTGGAGACTTGCTCAGTGACCAGCCGGTGCAGAGAAATGTCTGAAAGACTCATTGGCCAGCCTCAGTCCCCTCTTGAGAAACTCTCAGGAGATGGGTACAGGAGGCCAGTGAAGACAGAGAGTCTCCGAACCAAAAAAACCTAGGAAGAGCCTGCAGGATCAGAGCAATGGCCCATCTGGTCCAGCATCCTGTTGCCCTGATGGTTGGTTGACTGATGGGAAGCCCACAAGCAGGAGCTGAGCAGAACAGCCCTCTCTTCACAATCCCAACAGCCTTCTTGTGGGATATAACCAACATGTTTAACTCTAATTAATGCATGAAGGGGTTAAGACCATAGAGTAAGCTGCCCTATCAGGCTTAGCTAGGTCACACACCCCACCTTGGGAGGAAGCTCTATGGAACTATTTGTTCCCCTCTTTCCATAATAGCTATACTCTGTCTCCACCATCAGAAGCAGGATGCCTCTGAATATCAGTTGCTGGAAACTGCAGGTGGGGAGGGTTGTTGCTGTTGCAACAACCCTGCTGTTGCTCCCATTCCCTAGCAAAAGTAAACTTCCTGGTGGACTGTATACCAGGGAAGGGGTCCCACCCACTTGGGTTGGCTGCATTACAACAACAATGCCCCTCTAAAACCCCACTCCGCTCTTCTTTGCCTGTGCTAGAGTGCCTCTTTTGCACTTCAGATGCCTTGAAATGAACCCAGCTTTTGCTATCGGTGCTCGTCCTGCAGGTTACAATGCCTGGCGGCAACTCTGCGGCCTTTCCCAACCCCAGAATGAGAACGAACTCGCTGCCGTCTTCCAGAACCGCAATGTGGCCAAGAAGTTTATGAGCCTTTACAAGACCCCCAACAACATTGACCTCTGGGTTGGGGGCGTGGCAGAGCCTTTGGTCCGGAATGGCAGAGTTGGCCCTACCTTTGCGTGCATCATCGGAGACCAGTTCCGAAGGACTCGGACCGGTGACAGGTGAGCAGGCAGAGGAAGCCCAGAACCTCTGTGATTTTCTGTTCCAATCGACTGGTCTTCCTAAGTAGCTTACGTACACCCGTCACTTTCCTTCTAAATTAAGCAGAAGCCATTTCATCACAAAGGCAAGCAAATTACAACCCATAAACTAGTGGCAAGCCCAGCAGGAGATGGTTATTTTGTTTTGCTTTTCATTTATTTTCATAAAATCTATACCAAAAAAAAAAAAAACCCCTCAAAGTGGTTTACAAAAAATAAATAAAAAATAAAAAACCGTTCTTTAAAGCATATGAAATATAAAATCAGCAATAAGTGAAAAATAGATTAAAATATACTGCAACATTCTACATGTCTGTGTAGGCCTGTCTGAACAAAAATGTTTTTTTAGAAAATATTGTTCATTTTCTTGTTACAAAATTGTACACCCTTAATAATAAAACATGACACGACTATTGAAAATGGGGTCCAGTCAGTGATGTGTGTGTGTAAAATACTAAACATATTATTTTACGGTACCTAATCATGAGGTAATTACAGTAATCTCTAATAAATACCTTCCAAAGCTTTTACAAATTTTGGGCCAGATCCAAATTTCTTAACTACTTCCATTAAATAATTTGGTTCTATGCAATCAAATGCTTTAAAAATATCAAGTGTGAGGCTTGCTAAAGTGGATGATGTTTTCCTGCTGAAAGGAAGAATGTTTTTTTTAAAAATCCTTATTGAATCAGTAATTCTTCACCCTCGAACAAACCCAGATTGGACTGGGTGTGTAGAAATGTCAATAAACGCTTTAAATCTATGGACCAGAATGACCGGAGAGGTTTTATAATCTAGATTTAACAAGGAGATTGGTCAGTCTGACTCAACATTGGTAGTGACCAGTGATATCTGATCCCCACTTCTAGATGGCCCCTTTTTGGCCTGATCCAGCAGGCTCTCCTTTTGCTTTCATGGTGCCAGGTGCTAGGGCACTGACCCCTTTTCTCTTTCCCCTCAGATTCTATTATGAGAATCCCGGCGTCTTCACTCCATCACAGCTCCAAGCCCTCAACCGAGTCTCACTGGCTCACATAATCTGTGAAAACACCAACATCCGTGAGGTGCCACGCAATGTGTTCCGGGCAAACAGCTACCCTGGGGATTTTGTCCGCTGCAGCACCGTCCCAAGGCTCAGCCTCTTTGCCTGGAAGTGCACTTGTGATTGTGAGTCTGTCAATGGAGAGGGATATGTGGCAGGTAGTCCTGCAGGCTCCCACTGCAACTAAATGCTTGCTGGATTTGACCACGGGAGCCTTGGTCCTCCACCTTCCACTTCCTCATTTTCCAAATGCTTGGAGTTTACAAGGGCATAACTTACTATCATGATCACCAGTGCTTTTTTTCTGATGGTACACAGAACCGGTATCTCTATCTATCTGTCGTCTATCTATCTAAAATAAAGGGTCAAAAGCCAGTGTCAGGTACCCTGTCAGGCAAGGGAGTTTTCCCCTCCCCTCTGGTAGCTTCCGATAAGAAGTAACAAGCCTTTGTCAGGTTTATAGTCTGTTGTATTTACAACAACATACTGAGAGCAACATCAGGCCGCCCTCCCCACGGATGGCAGTTGCTCACTCTGAGTCCTGTCCCCTTCCGCAGCAAGAAGCGCACCACCGGCCACCTGTCCCTCTCCTGAGCTTCTGTTGTTCCTGGACCCTTTCAGTCCTCCAAGTTCTAGAGGAGGGAGGGACTTCCCCGCCACTCTCGATTTAAGAATCTCCCAAAGGCTCCCTCCCTCCTGGTTGCCTAGCTACTATCTCAAAACTGTCCAGCTCTTCCCCCAACTGAGCAGCCTTGAATCTGCTGGTCTCTCTGCTTCTGGGAACGTGTAAGGTGGGGAGGGATCCTCCCCCATCTCCCCTGTCAGAGGCTGCTCTGTCTGTGCCTGCATTCCTTCATCTTCAGAGTCAGGACAGTCTCTGGCATCTGATTCAGACCAGCCCCTGACAGCCAGGGCAAAGAAGTGCATCTTCAGCATCTCTCTGGGGAGGGAGCTCCTTTAATCCTCTTTCTCCGCTTCTTCTCTTAGCTGCAGATGGCTCTTGTTGAGGACAGAGCTCCTGTGGATCTAGACCTGGGACCTGCATCCCTAAGAAAGAAGAAAGGCTTTCGCTTGGCTGCAATTGGATTCCTGCCCCTGCTCACGTCCCACCTGCTGTTTTGGAAATTCGCAGGGGCAGGGGGAGTCCTACCCAATCTTGCTTTTCGCGACAAAGATCCAGAATAAAGCAGTTGCTATGTGATAGATCCATTTGTTTCCACCTCAACGAGACATGCACGATGTTGCTAAATTACAGCTACCTGGGTGGTTGAGGTGGCTCGAAATAAGTTGGTTTTACGGTTATGATTATGATGGCATGAGGTTGTTTTCTGTCTTCAGAAAGAAAACTCTGTATAGACACTTTTTCAAAACGAAAAATGTATTGGGGGCAGCAGATACAGATACCCCTAAATGGTCAGTGGCTGAAACTTGAGGGCGGGGAGGTTACTACCAAATGGGTTGACACTATGCTCAAAGGACAATTGTTGCAGGTCTGCTGCGCAGGGATGGCCACCGACTTAGATGGCTTTCAAAGATGATGGGACCAATTCATGGAGGAGGAGAGGCTTATTGATGGCTACTGGGCATGATGGCTCTCCTCTGCCTCCACAGTTTGAGGCAGCAGTGCTTCTGAATAGCAGTTCCTGGAAACTGCAGGAGGGGAGAATTGCTCTAGTGCTAAGGTCCTGCTTGTGGGGTTTCTGAGCGCATCTGGTTGGCCACTGTGAGAACAGGATCCTAGGCTATTTATTTTATTCACTGAGTTTGTGAGTCACTTTCTCTTGTCTAGGGCAACCCAAAGCAAATTGCAAGCAACCAACCAGACAGAACAAAATGAAAACAGAAACCCACATACTGTAGATACATTAAAACCAAAAGGAAAAAAGAAATACGTTGAAAATATCTAACCCACTTCTAAAAGGCCACAGAGAGTTAAAGGCCAAAGGCCTGTTTATAGAGGAAAGCTATTGCCTGACAATAACCTAAAGATGTATAATGATTTTGCCAGGCAAGCCTCCTTGAGGAGAACAAACCTGATGGACTAGATGAGCCATTGGCCTGATCCAGCAGGCTCTTATTATGTTCTTATGGGTCTGGAGCCATTAGCAGCTTCCTGTGTCTCTTTGTTCAGAAAGCATGGCAGTAGAGGATTGTCCATTAGGGCAAGTGGGGCGCTGCCCCACCACCTCGGTCTCCCCTTGGCCAACACCCCCACCTGCCTGCCTTCTTACAACCAGCCCAGCAGGTGCCACTGACTATCATCTGATTAGTCTCAGTGTTGCCTTCATAGAACTTAGCAGAGAGTAGGAAGATGAAGATAAGCCTAGAATTAGTCAGCTGCACCTGCCATTGGCTCTGGCGCCACCTACTGTTGGGCTCCCTGCCTTCCGCCCAAGGGGCACCAGTCACCCTGGAGACACAGATTACAGTTTCATGTATTTATATGGGGTTTTTTTTATTAGTATTGATCAGGTAAGTCTCACAACTCAAGCATTAAAAAATAAATACATCTCCCGGTTACTGCCTATACAATCACTGAAATGAAATCAGAATATGTGTTGCACATTGTTTTCAAAATCCAGCTATGTGACAATATGGAAAGGAAAGAGAAAAGAGCAAATTTTAAAGTCGGATGAATGGCTCATTCCATCAGAAAATCCACAGCAGGGCAATACTTCACTAGGCCAAACAACAATGTTGCAAAAGGGCGAGCAAGCGTTCAGATTCTGAGTTCTGCCTAGTCAAGAACTCTAAAGAACACACAAACAAAAACCACCTTGCTGTTTTGTGACATTTTGCTTTATTAAAATATCTGGCTGGTTGTGCTGTTTTCACAAGGGCAGATGTGAGTGTCACAAATCCTTGGATGGTCGTTGCTGGATTTAGCCCCAATCTACCCCAAATAGCCACCTCAAACTGACCTTCCCTAATCCCAGAGCCCAAACCCCCTTCCCAGAATGTCAGGAAATATGAATGGGAGAAATGAATCCCAGATTTTAGCCCAAGGATGGCAAAGAGGCCTTTTGAGAGTTTGTGGCCTACAAAGGTGGACTACAAAGCTCCTTCACTACAGCTTTTTAAACAGAGGTTGGATGGTCATCTGCCAGGGGTGCTTCAGCTGTTATTCCAACATTGCAAGGGTGTGGACTGGATGAACCTTGGAGTCCCTGCCAACTGAACAATGCTATGATTCACTATCTACAGGATCTGAACTCCAACCCAACTGGGAGTCTCGCTCAGGAGACGGGTCAGTTTTCATCACTCTGTGACACGAAGAAGGTCACTATGCATTCTGGAGTGGTTGTGATACCCACAGGGCTGAGTCCCAGCTCACATTAACTTTCTGGCATTCTGGCAGGTTTGCAATGTCTCAACCCATCCCCCCCCCAAAAAAAAAACTTCCCCTTGTTGCTGCCAGTCTATTCTTTCCAAGCAGACAAATCCAGCCCTCCAATTTCACGGCACTTCACGAAATCGCTCGGATAGTGGTTCATCTTGAAAACATCGTGGGGCACCTCCTGGATGTGGGTGTTGTCACAAATGATGCGGGAGAGTGAGGCGCCGCTCAGAACCCGCCGCTGCCAGGGGGTGAACACCCCAGGATTCTCCCACCAGAATCTGCAACAAGCAAGGAGGAAAGGGCAGAGGAAGAGGTTGATTGGCATTTGTCCTGGGACATCAAACCCCGTCTAATTGGTAACAAGGGCTGTATTCTAACCTGAGTAATGCTAGAAGCAAACGCTTCCAGGTTTTATCCTTTAAACCAGCAGCTCCCCAACTTGCATCTTATGGAATCCTGCCACCCTGCAGGGAGTGGTACTGCTCGCTTTGGGTACCACTGGTTTAAATCACAGGTGGGCAGTCCTCAGCCAGCAGGCCAGATGTGCATCTCTAGACCTTTCCCTCTGGCTCTCAGGATGCTCCCAGGTCATGCCCTGCTTTGCATCTCCCTGGAGGGATTTTAACTGACTGGATCGCATCCTCAAACTCTGAGAATGCCTGGATTGCTTGCCTGGGTGGAGGATGGAGACGAGCACATGCAGAAACCTCTGGGTTGTGCATGGCTGCAGCGTAGCCTACTGTACAAAGGTTACATTCACACCCACTGCCTCCAACCACTTTTGCCTCTGGCCTTACTTAGCACTGGTATGTACCCCACACTACCCCGAGGTTGGCAAGGAAGAAATGTGACTCTCAGGCTGAAAAGGGTCCGCCACTCCTTGAAATCTTTGCACCTGCTACGTTTTTTGACTTGTGGTATTTTTGACTGTTTTCAGTAACGTTATTTGAGATCCCCAGAAGAGATCAAAGGTCCCATTGTCTCACACCTGGTTTCCTACGGCAGCTAGCCAGATGCTTAGAGCATCCTTTGCCATCTTGGTGCCCTCCTGATGCTGCTGGACTCCAGCTCCCATCAGCCCCAGCTAGGGTGGCTGTACGATGCTGGGGCTGATGGGAGCATTGCTACCAGTCACTGTAGGAAACACTGAAGTAGACAGGTCGCAGCATAAGGAAGCTTCTTATCAATCCTAAGGAGGAACAGAGTTGGGGGGTTTCTGCGGATCAATAGAGGGCCCTTGTCAAGTACCAACAATGCCAGCACTCCTAGAATGAAACAATGATCAGGGTGGTGATACAATGACTTCCGCAATCGACACAGTTTAATATCGCCAAGGCAACTACCTGTAAACAAACAATAAACGCCCATAAAAATGGCAAAAGTAGTTTCTTTCCCCAAATAGTTTTTATCTTAAACAATAGCAAACTGTTAGGCTTCGGGGAATTCTATCCCTCCCATGGTGGCAGCAAGAAGCAGAGAAAAACAAAGAAGAGTTCTTACTAATTTGTTTACCCATCACAGTGAGAGACAAAGGAATGCAGTCTATCTCCCGTTAATGGCGTTGCTCCAACTGAACTCCTCCCTGCTACCTTCCTAACAACAGCACTTCTGCTTACGGTGGCCACCAGGGGCTAATTGTCTCTGAGACCTTTGCTCTTGCACTCTCAATGAATGGCAGGTTCTGGGAGAAGGGGGGGGGGCAGAAATGCTCTCCAGTGATAACGTGTCAGCTGGCTGCTCTGTCTCCCCCTTCTCTTCTCCCAGCACCTCCCAACTCTTCTGTTCGCCTGTCTCTGAGCTGTGACCTTCCTCAAACCACTGCTGTAATTCAATACTGCCTTCCTCTTCTCTGGGAGCTTCGGGAGAAGGGGGGTGGTCCCCACCATTACTCCTCAGTCTTGTCCCCCTCAGTCTAGTCCCTGAAACAAATACAGTGAATAAATAGCTCACCTGTAATATATCAGTGGTTCAGTGCTCCTCTCCTCTCCAAATAGCTTTTATCTTGAAGAATTGCAAATGCAGGAATAAAGACTAAACCAGGTTTAGCAAATTGAAGGACATTGTCCTCTTTCTATGCTCCTCCTGATGGAAACATGCAGATGGAGACAGATATATCCCTGCTTTAAGTCAGCCTAAGTCTTCTCTTGTATATTATTTACTACAAAGCTCGATGACTGGGCTCTTTAGCGACAAAATGTTGGATTACCGGAATGACGTCCAAGCACTGAAACACTGGTATATCACAAGTGAGCTCTTTATTTACTGTGTTTGCTATTGTTCAAGATAGAAACTATTTGGGAAAGAAATTACTTTTGCCATTTTTATGGACATACATTGTTTTTTTACAGATAGTTGCCTTGGTGATATTATCTTCTGTCAATTGCAGCACTCCTAGAATGGCACACTGCGCCCCGCAAGAAAATGGCCACCATCCTCCTTGCTCCTCGCAGATCCCCTTCCCTAAAAAGGGAACCTGGGTTCTAATTACGCCCCAAGCTCTGTCACAAAGTTGTCACAAAGAGAAATGAGAGCCTCAGAGGGCAAGCAGCTCACCTGTCTCCGTCCCGGGTTTTCCGGAACTGTGTCCCGATGAGGCACGCCAGGAGGGGCCCGACCCTCCCATAGGGGACGAAGGGCTCAGCCATGGCCCCGATCCAGATGTCAATGTTCTCTGGTGTCCCGTAAAGGTCGATGAACTTCTTTGCCAGCTGGGAATTGCCCATCACGGCAGCGAGCTCAGCCTCGTCACTGGGCTCTGATAGGCCGCAGAACCGCCTCCAGGCATTGTACCCTGGTGGACGCAGAGCAGGGAAGGGTTGTTATTCTGGCTGGAGGATGGATTAATGGGAAGCAGTGCAGCCAAGTGCCATGGGAGTAAGAGGGGGCTGGGGTAAAGAAGGGGGGATTTCAGAAGAATTGCCTTCCTTAGGAACATGGGCCTTCCAAAAAATCATACCCATGCTTCATCCAGCTCATTATGGTCTGCACTGACTATTGAGCAGGGAGAGGACTGGGACAGGGAGTGAATCCACACACCCATTTCCTCTCAGCTGCTTAGCCACCTCCTTTCCACAGGCAGGGCCTTTGCCAGCCAGCCTGCCCTCCTCCTCAACTACTGCCACCAGACAAATAACTGAAGGAGAAACAGCTTTCCAACAGCGTCTGTTCCAGCTTCAAGCAGGAGGAGGGCTGCTTCTCTTCACAAAACAAAATGGCAGTGGCATCTCTGCGAGGACCATCCTGAGATTGGACCTCCAGTCCTGAGCCACCTGTTGAGGACCAGTGCACTGTTGTAATGGAAAGGTGGTCAAACGTTCTTCCGCAGTACTGACAGTATTGCTACAAGGATGTATTTGTGACTGACCATAGTGTGGCACAGTGCACCCCACCGAAGGGAACCGATTTTTTTACATCAAATGGTATGGTGATTGTTCTGAAGCTAGAATGCATTTATCAAGCATCTGTCTTAGAATCATTCAACAAAAGTGTATAAATTGCTGAGATGGCTAATACGAATGAATTGTATTTGGAGATCGAGGATTTCCCCAGATTGTATAATACATTTGCAATGGAAATGCGCTTCATATTAATGGGGGATTTTAAACATTTCAATATATTATTTCTTCAAATGTGCTAAAGGATTTGGACATCTTAGGCTATTCCCCCCCCCCAACCTGCTCAGCTTGTAACTTTTTAAAAAACTTTCTTTTTTAAATTAGCTTTTCAAATTTTACAAATTCTTTTAAACAAACATCAGAACATTTCTCTCATATCCGCTGACTTCCCATCCACCCTTCCATTATGTTCTTTTCTTTCTTTATAAAGCTGGTATATTGCTTATATTTTACCCATTATATACCATATTTTTCCATGTATAACATGACAAACCCTATTTTTTGGAGCCCTCAACAGTTGTTAA
The DNA here is from genome assembly GCF_951804945.1 of Podarcis cretensis. NCBI lineage: Eukaryota > Metazoa > Chordata > Lepidosauria > Squamata > Lacertidae > Podarcis > Podarcis cretensis. Next base: position 15,383,652 of record NC_137185.1, read on the forward strand.
GCTTCTTTTGTAAGTTTGCTGAGCTGTTGAGCACTTTTCGATGATTCCCCATTCTGGCTGACGGAACTGGTGCAGCAATGCACCACATACTGGCACTCACCAAATACTCTTCCTTAGCCGGGAAGAGCGGGTAAACAGCCTCCTCTCTGACATTTTCCTGCTACTGCCACAGCACCAGCCCTCACTTGCTTAGCATATTAACCCATGTATAAGACGACCCTCAATTTATCATTAAAAAAATTCAGAAAAAAGGGTTGTCTTATCCATGGAAAAATACAGTATGTTGATTATAAATTATTAAACTACCACTTCTTATTTGCTGCTTTACTTCAAATCCTGTATACATTTTAACATAACCATATTTTTTTCAAATATGCTACAAAATACTTCCATTCTTCAATAATTTCTTTTTTCATTCTTCATTTTTTCTTTAATCCTCACAGCTAGCCTAGTCATCTCATCATATTCCATCATCTTCATTCTTCTTTCTTTGGGGCTTCCTCTTCTTTCCATTTGTGTGCTTGGACAATCTTGCCCGCATCATAGCATACATAAACGAATTAAACAATTCCTTCGGTCCAATTATACCTAAGAGAAAGGCCTCAGGTTTCTTGGGAACCACCCAACTCCTATTTCTGTAAAGACAGTGCAATCCTAAGTCTCCTGTTGACTCTCCTCCTCACAAAACCACCCTGGATCTCCTCACTCACTCACAAGAAACCACGGTCAGGGTCAAAAACTTCAGGACAGGCTCACCTACCTGGCAGGCCGTGGTCTCTCCCCCGCTGGAGGTTCAGGGATGCCAGATCAAGGCCGATGAGCTCAAGCTGCTCAAAGAGTCGCTCCTGGAGCTCCTCCACCATCATCTGGTTCTGCTTCATCAGCTTGGCATGGTCAGCCAGGAGGCCACGGAGAAGAGGGTCAATGCCACCTGGAAGAGAAAGGTAGTGGTGGCCCTGAAGACGAGGAACACTCAACCCAAGGTTTAGGGTGTCCTTTTATTTTTATTTTTTAATGGAAAGGGGATGGTTTTTCCACCTTCAAAATCGTCAAACAGCTCTTACCATCAGAACGTTGTTTCTAATGTTTCGTCGGAATATCCTTTTTGCAATTTGACTCCGTTGGTCCCCTCTGGAGCAGCAGAAAACAAGCTTGCTCCATCTTCCATGCAATAGCCCTTAAGATATTTGAAGATGGCTATCATATCTCCTCTCAGTCTTCTCTTTTCCAGGCTAAATATACCCAACTCCCTCAACTTGTTCCACACAAGGCTTGGTTTCCAGGCCCATCATCATCTTGTCTGCCCTCTTCTGCACACTTTCCAGCTTGGAGCAACCTTATATAGAAAGTTCTTCATAAAAGCCCACCCTTGGTCTTTTAGGCTGTGCTGTGACCCCTGTTTGCCCTTACTTTGTTCCCAGGAGATTTCTGTTTCCCAGACAGCCCAAGAACCCTGCAGGACTAGGAACAAAAGCATTACCTTCCATTATGATTCTCCATGAAGCAGAGAAGGTGAGATGAAGGAGGACATTGGAATATGGGACAAGGGGCTTGAAGTTTTGGTCCAGGCGGGGCACAAATGGGGGAACAGAACCGTGTCCAAACCGGAAGGCCAGGGAGAACACGTTTGAGACAGTGGGGTCCTCAGAGTCATTGTAGCCTCTGTACAAAGGCAACTGCTTGTTCATCTCATTGCCCAAGACGAGGGGCAGGTAGTCTCTGTACGTGATCACCTGCAACCAAACCAGGAAAGACTCCACTGTTATTTTTTGGTTTTTAAAATATGTTTTATTGATTTCAAACTTAAACAACAGTTACAAAATAACAACAATTAATTAAACCACCCTAGCCTCCCAGAGCACAAATTGTCCTGTAATAAAGACATAGCTTCTGTCCAGCTTTAAGTTTTCACAAGCATTACTATTTTTATTTATTAAAATTGTATAGAAATGAACACAATGTGTGTGTGTGTGCAAGTGTGTGGCTATGGGTGTTTAGTGGCCACTTTACAAAGTTTGAAGGGAAACAAAGAGAGTCCCTGACCTCCAGAAGCTTACACGAGGGAAGACAACTGAGGTCAGGCTAGTATGGGACTCATATGAGCAACTGGAGTTACATCTCAGGCATGGTTTTTACATATGCAGTACAACCGCATCTTACACACATTTAGCTTGTGCTATTTCAACCAATGTGGTTGAAGGCAGGCTGGTTGAAATCATCCAAGTTCAATCCCAGCAAGGCAGAGAGCTTTTCGCAATGGGTCTGTTTGTGTTACCTGAAGAGCTTTTAAGCTCTCTGACTCACTTGCTGGGTAAGGCCCACTTGACACATAGGATCTGAAAGCACAAGGGATTCTGTCTCTCTCCCCCTCACCCACTAGCCATGAGGGGTGTTTGGGAATATGCGATTTTCGTGTATATGCAGAAGCCTTGAAATCGAATTTTCGCGTTAAGATGCAACCGTACTGTAAGTCCAGCCCTTTCCTCCAAACAGCTCAGGACCTTGGAGAGCGACTGAGGTGGGGGTTCAGCACCATGGACAGCACTGCTAAGCCCAGGCATGCAAGTTGTCTCAGCAAAGGTCTTGGAGAAACTGGCAGAGTTTTATAGCCCGGCCAGGTAGTCGCTGGCTAGAGGTCCTTCCCCCTAAGTGCCTGGAGGTCCCTCCTCCTTGGCAGTTAAAGGGACAGTGCCTTTTTCTACAGCTGTTAGCTTCTTCAAGATCATGGGGTTTTCTTCTCAGGGTACTCTTGATTTCCCAATGAGTTAATTTTTTTGTTATTTTCTCCAATATTTCCCTTTTAATGCACACTTTACCCCCAAAATATGCATTTTTGTACCCATCACTTGGCTGGAGAACTGCACTGTGAAATTTGGAGAAATGCAAAGAATTTGGTTTGAACATTCTTGCAGAAAGTGCAAATTCTGTGAGTTTGTCTCTAAATGTGAGCTGAATTAAATTCCTCCCTTGCACCTTCCCTGAAGGCATGAATGAAGCTAGAGTGAAACTCCATTTTGAATGAAGCCGAAGGAAGAGCTCATTTGTCACCATACCTGATTCACTGCCCCAATAATCTTCCGAACTTCCTGAAAGATCTTTTCCCCATCCCAGTGGGGGTTCAGCTCCTTCAGCTCCCTGGCCAATCGGTTATGCTCCCGGACAAAGAGGGTGTGGAGAGCTGTCAGCCCCAGATTTTCAGTGACACGTTTATCCCCTGCAAAATTAAAGAAACCATCCCTCTAATTTCAAGCAGATTAAGCTAGAAAATGAATTAACACTCTTTTATTGCTGTGTGAAGCCACAGGGAGACTGGTAGGGCAGAAGGCACGGAGCCCAACAGCAGGTGGTGCAAGAGCCATTGACAGGCAGAGTCAATAATCAATCCCTCTTCACGGGAAACCCTGGGAATTATAGCTCTGGCAGGGGAAGAGGGGTCTCCTAACAACTCTCAGCACCCTTCATAAACTACACTTCCCAGGATCCTTTGGGGGAGGAAATCCATGACTGTTTAAAGTGGTATCATAGTGCTTGAAACAGATGGTGTGCATTTGGCCTAACACTTGATGCCCAGATCCATCCAAACATAGGAAGTTACCTTATCATTGGTCACCTAGAGTACTACTGTTTACACTGACTGGCAGCTGCTGACCATGCCCTGGTGGAAAGACATACCTGCATTGAAACATGGGATGTTGGCAGTTCTGTTTGTGTAAAGGCAGATGCTGTTTGAATTGCTCTCGAAAGGAAGGAGGCCCAGACCAGCGTCTGTGAAGTTCTGGTTGAGCGCCATTAAACCCAGAGAGTTGCTTTGGTTCCGGAGGCTTCTTGCCAAAGGCTCCTCACTCCCATACACCATGCTGGCATCCAGAAAGGACGTGATGGAATTGAGCTGCTCGCGGATGAGCGTTGTGGGGTTGCAAACAGGGGTGGTCCGGATGAAAGGCATGCAGACGCCTGGCTTTGTAATCCGCGGGTCTCCAGGTGGAATCTGCAGAAAACAATCCACAATTCATTTGTTTTTTATTTCTTGCATCTATACCTCCAAGAAGCTCAAGATAGTAGACATGATTCTTCTCTCTTCATTAATCCCCACAACAATCCTGTGCAGTAGGTTAGGTGCAGAGACAGTGACTGGCCAAAGTTTTGTTTTGTTTTTTAGTTTCCAGAAGGAAGAAAGAAAAATAATCACACTCCCAACAAGTTGTTTTAAAAAAAGAAAATGTTGCCACTGATCCAAGTATTGTGGGAGGGTGGTAGGTGATGTTACAGGCATTGGCCAATATGATGACCAGGGAACTGTTCCTCCCATGCAAACAGCGGCACATTTCTCCTCTCCCCATGGGCTCTGCTAGATATTTTAAAAAGTTAGCCTACTCAGCCCCCTGGCACAAGTAGGCAAATGAAGTTTGTGGGTCACTCTTGGAAACACCCGATAAGAACGTGTAAGAGCACAAGAAGAGGCTGCTGGATCAGGCCAATGGCCCATCTAATCCAGCATCCTGTTCTCACAGTGGCCAACCAGATGCCCCCAAGGGAAGGCCGCAAGCAGGATTTGAGCACAGGAGCAGCACTCTCCCTTCCTGTGGTTTCTAGCAACTGGTATACAGAAGCATTAATGTCCCCAACTTTGTAGGCAGAGTATCACCATCATGGCTAGTCGCCATCAATAGCCCTCTCCCTCCATGAATTTGTGAAATCCTCTTTTAAAGCCATCCAATTTGATGGCCGTCACTGTCTGCAGTTTAACCACCATGCTGTGTGGAGAAGGACTTTTTCCTCTCTGTCCTGAACCTTCCAACATTTGCGATGTGCACTTTGCTTTGTGTCAAGAGCTATGTGATAACCCGTATATTTCAGACTGCAGCTCCCATCAGCCAGAATGCCTGTTACAATGCTGGGGCTCATGGGACCACAGTCGAGCCGGCTGATGGGAGTTGTAGTCCTACACACCTAGAAGGTGCCATGTTGTCAAAGGCTGCTGGGAGCTAATAGTTCAAAGAGGACAGAGGGCCTGCAAATAGACCTGACTCCACTCCACCCCAGCAAAACACATACACCTGTCTCACCTAAGAATCTCTTAACACCGAATTTTCCATTACCTTAATCGGGAAGCAGGGGGGCGCGTAGTTGCAGCTGGTGTCGCAGTGGACATCCTGGTTCTGGATGCTGGTTTCAGTCATGGGGGCTAAGTCTATGTCATGGTCGATCCACTGGCCCCACTGCATGAATGCCAGTGAGCGCTCCTGGTCGTCCGTGATCTTCTCGTTGGGGGTGCCAATGATCTCGTTGGATACCTGCCGCACCTATGGTGGAGCACCCAAGGGCCACCGGGGGAAATGATGCCGAGTGTTCAATCTGCATAGCCTCAATGCTAAGTGCTCTGGCTCCAACAGGGGAAGCCAGAAGAGGAACTGTAAGCAATGTGCAAGCAACAACAACACACACGCACACATGGGGCAGCACTCTGCCATTCATGCCACTGCCAAGAAGTGCACTAGAGGGTTTGTAGGGCATGTTAATAAGACTTTTGGGCCATTGTATAGTGGGGATGGAATTCAATTTCTAAAAAACTAGGTACTATTAGAAGCCATGTTGGTAATAGCCCGACACGGGGAAGCATCAAAAATTCCTATTCAATTGCATTGCTTTATCTGAATGCCTGGCCAAACATCAATGCATTGTCTGGGGCGAAGCCAAATCAGACAGTTTTGACACAGACTGGTCCCCATTTTCTTATTATATAGATAAGGAGAGTTGTACACAACTCCCACGACTCACTCCTCTTTGTGGTTGGACTATATAAAAAGGTAAAGGGACCCCTGACCCATTAGGTCCCGTCATGACCGACTCTGGGGTTGTGGCACTCATCTCGCTTTATTGGCCGAGGGAGCCGGCGTACAGCTTCTGGGTCATGTGGCCAGCATGACTAAGCCACTTCTGGTGAACCAGAGCAGTGCACGGAAATGCCGTTTACCTTCCTGCCAGAACAGTACCTATTTATCTACTTGCACTTTGATGTGCTTTCGAACTGCTAGGTTGGCAGGAGCAGGGACCGAGCAACGGGAGCTCACCCCGTCACGGGGATTTGAACCGCCGACCTTCTGATTGGCAAGTCCTAGGCTCTGTGGTTTAACGCACAGTGCCACCCGTGTCCTGATTGGACTATATAGACTGATCTTAAAAGCTGTGTCTCAGTCATTTGTTTTTTATACAGAATATGCCCTGTGTATGGTTTTTGTTATGATCTGTATGGTTATGTCTTAGTTCGTAGATATGTTTACGATAAATCGATGAAAGCTGTATTTATTTATTTTTTAAAAGTGATTGGCTCAAACTTCAAATTGCCTAGAAGCAGAATATCTCATTTTGGTGACTGTGCAGGGATTTGCTGTATCAAATGAGAGTACAGTAATCTCCTCTTATAGGGGTTGTCCATGTGTTGACATACACCATGCTCTCCCCCCAGAAACCCCTAACGATTGGTCCACCACCTCAGCCACCTCTCTGAATCCACCCCCAACATGGCTGTTTCTCTATAATTTGTCCCAGAATCCCAGAATGACTTCTCCAGCTCTTACCAGTGGGAGGGGGTGTCCATTATAAAGCTGGCCCTGGATGAGACCCTTGGGAAGAGACACACCATCCTCATACTCTGCTGGGAGCCAGCGGGCATAGCCATGGTTAGACATACCAAAATGAGGGTGCTTCCTAGGGCGGGGGGAGAAGCGCATTAGTTTGGAACTCTGCCCCATGCATGAAGGCTCCTCTGGAGGCAGGCATGCTTTGAGGGATTAACCTTTGCAAATCCCAGTCCAAGGTGAGCTGATCTGCACTCCTCGAAATCACATGCAGGCCAGAACTTAGCCACGCAACGGATTTCTCTCCACCTCTAAATGTGGCGTAGCAGCAAAGTTCTGGGCAGTTAAGAACATATCAAGAGACATATTTAAATGCCTGCTCTGAGAGATGAGGATCTGCATGGGGAGAGTGGGGAGAGAAAAGCTTTTTGCCATCTCTCGTGACCCTAGAAATCATGGACATCCAATGAATGTTGGGAGATTCAGGACAGATAAAAAAAAAATCCTCCAATGGTCATATTTATGGAAGGGCTGTGAGTTCTAGTATTATGAGGGAGGGAGAAAAATCTTTCTTCTGTCTGCTGTCTCCATGCCACGCATGACTTTATGAACTCCTACCATGTCATCTCTTACTTGCCTTTTCTCTAAATTAATAAATCCCAAACAGCGCAACCTTTTTTCATAGGGAAGCAACTCCATGCCCTTGATCATTTTGGCATCCTTTTTCTCATTTTCTAATTTCCTTCAACGCCTTCCTTTGGCCCAGGTTCCCGGATGACCTCTCCAGCTCTTACCAGTGGTAAGAGTGGTATTTCCCCTCAGATGAGGGAGAACCTTTGACCTGCCTGCACCGCCCCCCAAAATAAAACCCTTCTCCAGCCAGCTTCTCCTTACCGATTGTTGCATTCTCCTGTGATGGTCCGATAAGGGCTGTTTTGTGGGCACTGGACTGGGCGGATCAGATAGTCACAACCAGTGGCTCTGGTGATCATATCTTTCTGCTGGATGCTTAGCACATCTAAACAAGATATCCGATAAGGGGAAGAAAAGCAATGGCTTTTGTCTTAGAAGCAAATTTCGATGAGATCTACCTTCAGCGGTCTAACCCACCCCACCAAGTATGAGAGGTAAGGCTGCCCACTTGTCAATCACCTGACATCACAAGGGCATCATTTACCAGTGTGGTTTGAAATAAATAATAATAATAATAATAATAATAATAATAATAATAATAATAATTTATTTGTACCCCGCCCATCTGGCTGGGTTTCCCCAGCCACTCTGGGCGGCTTCCACAAAGACCAAAAATACACTAATATGTCATACATTAAAAACTTCCCTGAACAGGGCTGCCTTAAGATGTCTTCTGAATGTCAGGTAGTTGTTTATCTCTTTGACATCTGATGGGAGGGCGTTCCACAGGGCAGGTGCCACTACCAAGAAGGCCCTCTGCCTGGTTCCCTGTGGCTTTGCTTCTCGCAATGAGGGAACTGCTAGAAGGCCCTCGGCGCTAGACCTCAGTGTCCGGGCAGAACAATGGGGGTGGAGACGCTCCTTCAGGTATACTGGGCTGAGGCTATTTAGGGCTTTAAAGGTCAACACCAACACTTTGAATTGTGCTCAGAAATGTACTGGGAGCCAATGTAGGCCTTTCAAGACCAGTGTTATGTGATCTCGGCGGCCGCCCCCAGTCACCAGTCTAGCTGCCGCATTCTGGATTGAAATCAAGCTGCACAAGCAAAGAGTCAGCGGTTTGCAGGCACCGACCATCAGCTGAGCAGCATTGCCTTTAAACCCCCCTTTTGGCCAGCTTTTACCTGCCTCAGGTAAAGTGGGTGTGGCTTGGCTAAACCTGCCTCGCAGGCTGAAAGTTCACCCCCACCCCAACTGTGCTAAAGCTTTTGCCCGGGGATTCATGATACCTGTGATGTTGAAGTGACGGTGCCAGACCTTCTGCATTTTCTGCCTCAGGAGATCCAACGCCGTTTCCATGTAACTCGCCGCCCGGATTGCAGTCCTGGTCCCCGCCACCGGTTCCTTTAAATGTCTCAGGAAGTCGGAGGGGGTGAGATGGGGGTTTCTCAAGTTCTCCTTCGCTCTGGAAAGAGAAGCACAGAGGAGATGGCAACAAGGAGACGGGGGACCTTAATAGAAAGTGCTCAGAAGTGTCACAGCAAGCCTTCCTAATGGCGAACCTAAGAACCTAAAAGAGCTTTGCTGGATCAGGCCAATAGCCCAACTAGTCTAGCATCCTGTTCCACCCAGAAACCCACTAGCAGGATGCAAGCTCAAAAGCACCCTCCTCTCTTGTGGTTTCCAGCAACTGGCAAGTTTGCTCCCTTCAGTTTTATTTTTTAAACTGCAATGGTACCTCAGTTTTACGAACGTAATCCGTTCCCGAAGACCGTTTGACTTCTGAAATGTTCAAAAACCAAAAACTCAATAGCCAACAGCTAGACCTCAGGATCTTGCACTCAGAGGAAACCATGTGGCGCGTTTGACTTCCAAGGCGTGTTCGTAAACCGAAATGTTCGTCAACGGAGACATTCGAAAACCAAGGTCCACTGCATGCTCTTTCTAAAATTATTTGTTGTTAATGATGCTGTGCCAACTCCGGCAGTATATGAACGGATTGCTTTTAGATGCCGATTGTGCATGGATAAATACAAGGGTATTTGGGATCCATTCATGAAAATCATAATGTCTTGTTAATAATTTTACTTATGTACTTATATACCCTAGGGGCATACTCCACTAATGATGACTGAAAGCAACGAGGGAAGATTTAATGCAGATTAACATGGAGGAAGCTCACCTCTCCCGGTATAACTTGTATGCTTGATCCACCAACCGCTTGGCTGTGTTGATGCTGAATAAAATGTCAGGACCAGTCAATTTCTCGGAGGCCAACGCTTTAAAAGAGAGAACCAAAAACATCAGCTCAAAGGGCCCCTAAATCCAAACCAGGGCAATCAAATTTCAGCAGCATGGTACACAGATGGCACGATGCAGCGACTGTCCAGGACAATCTTGGCCAATTCAGTTTACAAAAAATTCTGCACCCCACCACCTGGCATTTCTCACCAGCCCAGCCTTCCCACAAATGTGTATGTCAAATCATTTGCACCACACTCTGAGAGCCTGTTCCACAAGACCAAACATTAAAAAAAAAAATCTCCTTTCCTGGTCACCTTGAAAATACGCTCATCTCACCAAAGGCGAGTGGCTATTTGCTGGCCTTAAGCTGAGATGCCCTCTTGGAGGTTGGTTCCTATCCACATACCAGGTTTTGACAGAAAAGGGGTTCAGAGAGGCACCCTCCCCAACCCAATCAATCATGGATCGCCTTGAAGATTTTCATAAATTCACCCCACCCTGTCCCCAAAACGATGCACAAACTCTACAAGACGTGACCCTTTGGGCCCTTTCCAAAGCTACAATTCTGTGAATATATGAAAAATCCAAGGCAACTTCCTAGAAATGAGTTCCATGCACATACTTTTAAAAACTCTTTTTGTGGGCTGCTGTGAGCAATCATGGAGTATATAGATATTGTGAAATTAAAATAAAGGAAAATAATTATTTGATTACATTCCTTTTCCATCTTCCCCCAGAAATATTCCCACCCTTGGAAGAGTCACAGGATTTGTTGTGTTACCTTCTGAGGAAGATTCGGATGCTGGCAGGAATCCGAAGGCCACTAAGAGGCTCAGGAGAGAAAGGGCTCGCTTCATCTCTGCAAAATAAAAGAGGAACGGGTGGGTTTTGAGTAGGGGAAATAATAAAAATGATCTTTTAAAACCCCGCAAAAGTCGTTCCAACGGTGGCAAAGGAGAGAGCCAGTGTGGTTGCAGTGACTTGACTGCTGGACTAGGACTTGGGAGAGACCAAGGTTCAAATCCACACCCTGCCTAACCTACCTTACAGGGTTGTTGTGAGGGTTAATTGAGGAGGGAGGGAGCCATATACACCACTTTGAGCTCCTTGGAGGAAAAGGTGGAATATAAATGCAATAAATAGGACCAAGGCTTGTAGCCTGTGTTACTCCTACTCAGAGTAGACCCATTGAAATTAATGGACATGGCTAACTTCCCATGTGTGGGAAGCTGGGCATTGCCATGTCCTCAGCAGCAAGAAAAAGGTGCTAAGCCTCACCTGCTGTGCTCAGCTCCTGGCTGTGGATATTGCTAGGTGCTGAGTACTTTTATAGTCTCTGGTTATCAGGTGTGGACAGGTTCTGGATGAGACCAGGATGAGGGAAAACAACCTCAGGTTGGTTTAGGCCAAGAGGAAATATTTGCTAGGTTCTTCCTCGATCGAACAGAGAAGTCCCACTTCCTTGTTCCTGGGGGATAAATTTCTGCGATACTGGAGCAGGAAAGGTTATATAAATATTAGTCAGTGATTTATTCTTAAGGAAGAAGAGGGATCCAACCCGCTTCAAAAAATGCAATGAAGCATGTCAGAAAAGACTATGCCTTACATTCCTGACAAGGGATATGCAAATCTGTTGATTTCAGTTTCGCATTCTGGCTCTCTTGAATTCGGTTTCCCACTTTACCACGTCACTTTGCTGATTTATTTATTTTAAAAAGAAGTCCTTGAGAAAATTCAGCAGAATTTCCATGCACATTGTCTTTGAATGCAGTTTTGACTATTCTGCCAAAAAAGAAAGAAAAGAAAAGAGAAAAGAAAAGAAAAGAAAAGAAAAGAGAAAAGAAAAGAAAAGAAAAGAAAAGAAAAGAAAAGAAAAGAAAAGCAATATTTACCTTATGCAATGCATTTTGTATGTATTTCAGTAATATCTGCAATTTTAGGCACATCTTAATATATGCATTTTTTTGTACACCTTACTGGGTTGGAAAGTACTGCATGTGCGAAATTTGGAGGACAGCAGATTTCGAAGGACAATTTTGCCTGTCAGCATGTTTCGTTTCAAAAACTGCAAATCAGGTAGGTTGGCCTTTGAATGCAAACTGGATTGCATTTCTCCTCAATCCCTCGTCCTGATATATTCAGAGTAAAACTCTCCCCTGTTCCCCCTCACCCCGCAAAGGAAAATTGCCTTTAAACAAGGCAGTTTGACCTCCTTGCTTCTCACTATACCTGAGGACCAAAACTGCTTTTGTGAATCAGTCATCAGGCCATTGATGAGCTCAGAAAAGACTTTGAAAATATTGACCAGCAACAGAGGTTGATGCGATGCATGTTTTCTCAAAAGTGGATCCCAACAAATCTAGTCACATCCACACCAAAGGTTTAAAGCAAATTTATGCCACTTATTGTAGAGTTGGAAAAAGGTCCGTGAAAGGGCAACCCTTTCGAGATTACAGCATTTGGGACTTTTAGTTTAGAGAAAAGGGAAGTAAGAGGAGACAAGACAAAAGTCCGTACAATTATGCATGACATTTGGGAGATGGGGAGAGAAACTTTCCTCCATTCACTATGTCATGACACTGGAAGTCACAGACACCCAATGAAGCTGAGTGTTGGAAGGTTCAAAACAGAGCAAAGAACGTTCTTCTTCGCACAGCACATTGTTAACCTATGGAACTCATTTCCACAGGAGGCAGTGACGGCCACCAACTTGGATGGTTTGAAAAGAGGATTAGACTAATTCATGGAGAAGGCTATCCATGGCTACTAGCCATGAAGGCTATGCTTCTGAATACCAGTTTCTGGAGGTTAGAATGCTCTTGTCCTCCCTAATGGGGGTTTTCCCATAAGGGGCATTTGATTGGCCACCGTGAAAACGAATTACTGCCACCTGAGGCAGCAGCTTCCTTGTGTCCAGTGGTAGGGCTGGTCCTCTAAAGTGGTTCTCTGATGTCTCTGCTTTTTAAGATGCTGAGATGACCCTCTATGAGTCTGTGATTCTATGAAACTTTTTAGTTGGAAGGGACCATGAGGGTCATCTCAGCATCTTAAAAAGCAGAGACATCACCTTGCCAACAAAGGTCCGTATAGTTAAAGCCATGGTTTCCCAGTAGTGATGTATGGAAGTGAGAGCTGCACTATAAAGAAGGCTGATCGCCGAAGAACTGATGCTTTTGAATTATGGTGCTGGAGAAGACTCTTGAGAGTCCCATGGACTGCAAGAAGATCAAACCTATCGATTCTTAAGGAAATCAGCCCTGAGTGCTCACTGGAAGGACAGATCCTGAAGCTGAGGCTCCAGTACTTTGGCCACCTCATGAGAAGAGAAAACTCCCTGGAAAAGACCCTGATGTTGGGAAAGATGGAGGGCACAAGGAGAAGGGGACGACAGGGGACGAGATGGTTGGACAGTGTTCTCAAAGCCACAAACATGAGCCTGACCAAACTATGGGAGGCAGTGGAAGACAGCAGTGCCTGGCGTGCTCTGGTCCAGGGGGTCACGAAGAGTCGGACACGACTAAACGACTAAACAACAACAACAACATGAGGGTCATCTAATCCAAACCCCTGCAATGCAGGAATCTTTTGCCCAACGTTAGGCTTGAACTCACGACCCTGAAAAGTTGCTCCTGTTCAGCTGTTGACTTACATTGTACAGTGGAAATTTAAATTCCCCACAGAACTGAAGAAGCAGGAAGGCTGTGTGCTTCTTGCTTGCTGGATTTTCCCTTGCTTCGAGACAAACCAAAGCTGGGAGTTTTGGGTGGGGTGGAAACAATAATCCCTTTTTTTTTTTTTTTGCAGAGGTCTGTTGGGCAAATATGTTTGATGGCCCGGTTCCAGAGTCTAGAATCTTCTGAAAAGCTCTGATCTGTACACAGAGCTCTATCCTGGCTTACACGCCATGTCAGTGGCACCCATGGAATATGTTGTTGTTTTTGACGGTTTCCTCACTTTTCTTTACTCGGTTTCTTTTTTTTTACAGTTGCTGGTGGTGTTTTTCAATTTTTCAAATTAATTTTCACAAAATTATAAAGGAACAAGACAAACAAACAAACAAACACAAATCATAATCTTATTAGAAATTATACTCCTTAACATTGTTAAGTGACTTCCTCGCTTCCCCTTGGTTGAATTTTCATGCATATGCATTTAACGGTTTTCCAAATCACAGTTCCTATAAAATTTACCTTTAGCTTTAACATCTTTCAATCTTTACCTTTTGAAATTATACAAATTGATTCATCACTTAACTTATATAAAATCCTAAGCCTATTAGTTATCTGCAAGTTATTTCCAACTAATTTAACTTAACATATTTAATTAAATAATCATTAATTTTTTTCCATTCTTCCTGGTACTCCTCCTCCTTCTGGTCACGGATTCTTCCAGTTAGGTCAGCTAGCTCCGAAAAATCCATCATCTTATGAACATGTTTGTTTTTGATAAATGGAGATACTGCTGTTTCATGCACCCTGTGAGACAGCTTGGTCAGTTAGTCCCGATCCAGTTTAGAAGCTGTTCTTCTGTGATCCAGAATGTTGAAAGATGCAGGACGGATGAAAGGAAAGACCTCTTCACAGTGCAGAATTAAACTGTGGAACTCCCTCTCGCAGGAAACATCGAAGACCATCAACTTGGATGGCTTTAAAATAGGATTGGAGAAATGCATGGAGGATATCAACAGCTACTAGCCTTAATGGCTATGCCTCCACAGCTGGATGTATCAATGCTTCTGTATCTCCATTGCTGGAAGCTGCAGGAGGGGAGAGGGCTCTTGTGCTTGAATCCTGCTTGCAGGTTTCCCATGTGGATATCTGGGTGGCTACTGTGGGAGCAGGATGACATGGGCCTGATCCATAATACTGTACGTTTTGCTTATGTCCTTAAAATCTGCTGGGGGACGCAGGTGGCGCTGTGGGTTAAAGCCTCAGCGCCTAGGGCTTGCCGATCGAAAGGTCGGCGGTTCGAATCCCTGCGGTGGGGTGCGCTCCCGCTGCTCGGTCCCAGCGCCTGCCAACCTAGCAGTTCGAAAGCACATAAAAGTGCAAGTAGATAAATAGGAACCGCTTACTAGTGGGAAGGTAAACAGCGTTTCCGTGTGCGGCTCTGGCTTGCCAGAGCAGCGATGTCACGCTGGCCACGTGACCCGGAAGTGTCTCCGGACAGCGCTGGCCCCTGGCCTCTTAAGTGAGATGGGCGCACAACCCCAGAGTCTGTCAAGACTGGCCCGTACGGGCAGGGGTACCTTTACCTTTACCTTTTTAAAATCTGCAGCCTTAGCCAGCAGGAAGGACTGAGAATTTATTACGTTGTTTTGCTCGCCAGATGTCTTGAGTGCCAACATGACTGCTTTCTTTGGGGCTGGTAAGCAAGCCATAAGGAAGCATCTTCGTCAAACGCTATAAAAGAACTCTTGTTTTTCACCTCTTGCCTTGTTTTGTGTGACTAAGACAAAGCACACAAGGAGGGGATATCAAATCAGGAGGAAACAAAATGAACAGGTTAATGTTTCTTTAAACCAGTGGTTTTCAAGCAGTGTGTCATGTTTTATAAGAATTTCAGGTCTCAAATATATAAATTAAATGTACAAGGCAAACACATACATTACTATATACACCACATGTCTGAAACAGTACAGGAAGACAGTCCTGAAACCATTTTGACTCTCCCAAACTGACCAAATGTTTCTCTGAAAGGAGGATGCCTGGATTCAGGAATTAAGTACCGTAGTTATAATAACAAAAGAGTGGCCAAAACCCAGATAATGCAATCAGGTAAATGGCAGAAGGAGATAAACAACACACTCAGGATTCTGTTTTAGATCAGCCCCCTGTGATGTATGTATGATGTACTGGGGGAGGTGGTCCTGGGCTACACCCCTTCTGTGGTGTATGTATGTTGTTTCTAAGGGTGGTCTGGAGTTTGAGGGTGGGCAATTTCAAAGTCTATATAAGGGTGGGCAAACCTTTGTTCTGAGTCCTCCTCTGTCCTCCTGCGTGTGAGGGGAGCACGCTGTTGCAACAGTTTTAATAAAGATCAGGCTTACTAGCTGCTTTGCTTCTCAATATTCTCTTGTTGGCCTCTGTTATTTTCTCCTACCGATAGGGAACCCACTTAAGGACTCTATACGGGCTCTTGGATAGCCCGTAAGGGGAAAAGGGCAGATTTTGTTTACAATACATGACACCCTGGGGTGCCTTGAATGGTAGTCAGGGGTGCTGTGGGCAACTCTGGCCTCTGTCCCTCTTTCCTTCTCTCCCTCCTCTGATGCCCTCTCACGTCTCTGCCTCCCAAAGGCTTGCACAGCTGTCCATTGCAGCAGCCCTGGCTACAAGTTCCGCAGGCAAATGGTGCCTCTGGGGCTGGCCAGGCGGGGCTGGTTGCCAGGAGCTGAGGCAGCTTTAGAGTGAGTAAGCAAGCAAGCAAGCGGGCGAGAGAGCGCAGCCAGCCAGTCTGCCAGTCCTTGCCGTTGGGAATTGACAGATAAGTGGGAGGCTGGAGAGGCAGGCACTGTGCTGGCCTTTCTTGTCCTTGTTGTGTGCAAGGCCTGCCGGGGAGCCGAGTGCCCAGTGTTGAAGGGGAGCCTTTCTGCCATGCAGGCCCAGCAGCACCTGCTGCTGCCTCCCAAGGTAAAGTGCTGGTCTCATCTTCACCTTTGGCCAGTCTCTGCTGGGCCACTAAGGCTGGGGGCATCTTCTTCCCAGGCCCCTGTGAGGCAGTATGAGGAGGCATCTCTCTTTAGAGTGAAGGGGGCAGCTCAGAGACCAGGGACAGCAGCAGGAATCCCAAGGAGTGGGGAGAGGAGAGGAGGCTGAGGGAGCACTCCCCAAGGGAGGGTGTTTGGAAAAGGGTGAGAGGCTGCCAGCTCTGCAGGAAAGGGGTGACATAACTGGGCTCCTATCATAGAAAGAATGTAGTTGGTCAAGGGGCACAAAAAGGTTGAAAACCTCTGCATTAAACCAAGGCAAGCAGCACAATACCAAGGCTACCCGTAATGTTATTCTCTTGTGACAAACTTAGGCAGGTGACGTGGGGGACATCTGTGGCCTTCTGGTGGAGATGATGATGGATGCCAGCAGGACCAATGGTTAGGGTTGATGGGTATATTAGTAGTAGTAGTAGTAGTAGTAGTAGTAGTAGTAGTATTAAATACTGCCTTTTTCACAGTGTGGGAATCAAAGCACTTACAAAAATTAAAACAACACTGATAAAATACAGAAGACTAAAAACATGCTCTGGTTCATGGGGTCACGAAGAGTCAGACACGACTAAACGACTAAACAACAACAAAAAATGTATAAAAGATAATAGATAAAAATTAAACTCTAAAAGGAGAGAGGGAGAGAGAGAGAGAGAGAGAGAGAGAGAGAGAGAAGGGCCTCCCTCAAGGACCTCAGAGCCTCGGCAGGTTCATAGGAGAGAATAGGGTCCTTCAGATAGCCAGGGCCAAAGCTGTATAAGGCTTTCATGACCAATATTTGAACTGTGCCCACAAACAGAGCAATAGCTAGTGGAGCTGTTGTAACATGGGATTCGCACACTCCCTATAACCCTTCCAGCAACTTCTGGAGGGTGCTACATTCTCCACCCCTGTTCTATTGTATCTGGCACCCAGCGGTAGATGCCTCTGGATATGGAGTTTCCATTGAGATCTCAGCGCTACCTTGACAGACATATCCACGACAAATTTGCTTAATCCCCTTTCGGAAAGATCCCTGGTATTCAGATTCTGGGTCTGTTGAGCAGAGCACCATGTTTTGCACTAGATACATGTTATAGCATCACCAATGGTCAGGGATGATAGGAGTTGGAGTCTAGCAACACCTGGGAGGGTGGCAGATATTCCCCACCCATTTACAGAATGGTTTGTTCTGCTTCTTGACTCATTGACCACAACAGCACTGGCTGTTACAGCTGGCTGAATGGGCCATTATGAGGTAGATAGAAGCTGGATCTGTTTGTGTGCTGAAGGACTTCAACAAAGGGCTGGTCTCCTTAGGAATGCCCTTTGCTCATTGCGTAATTAAACAATAGCTTTATGCCTGGAAGTTGCATCTTAAAATCCCCTTTGAACAAAGTTCATCTGAAGGGGATTTTCAGGTGCAGTTTCCAGGCATAAGGTTCTATTTTCATACCACTAAGAACTCTTCTTCTTTCTTCTTTGGCGATCACTCATAGCCAAGTAAGATTGTCTTCCATAAACACAGTTTTAACAGTGAGTCCGTGACTGTGGAGGCCAATTCTGGATCTACACGTCCTTCCACAGTGGGGACATAGGTTTCCGGGCAGGAGTCGACCACGGTGAGGGTTTGCCAAATGTGCCTTCCTCTTAGCACATTTCTCCCTTTTGTCCCAAGTTCTAGTGTCTTCAAAGCCCATGACACCTTTGGTAAAGGCTGTTCTCCAATTGGGGCACTCGCAGGCCAGTGTTTCCCAGTTGTCGGTGTTTATACTACATTTGTTTAGATGTAAAGGTAAAGGTACCCCTGCCCGTACGGGCCAGTCGTGACCGACTCTGGGGTTGCGTGCCCATCTCGCTTAAGAGGCAGGGGGCCAGCGCTGTCCAAAGACACTTCCGGGTCACGTGGCCAGCATGACAAAGCTGCTCTGGCGAGCCTGCACCAGCGCAGCACACGGAAACGCCGTTTACCTTCCCGCTAGTAAGCGGTCCCTATTTATCTACTTGCATTTAGGAGTGCTTTTGAACTGCTAGGTTGGCAGGCGCTGGGACCGAGCAACGGGAGCGCACCCCGCCACGGGGATTTCATTTTTAGATTTAAGGACTAGGGTTATGCCAGAGGGACCATCCCTTTGAAGCGGTCCTTCAGCATTGAAATGGAACCCTTTCATTTGTCCTTCTGACCAGAAAGTTAGCCAGGAGAAAGAATAGGCAAGCTATAACAGAGCCAGAAGGAAAAATGGGGGAAAGAATTAAAAATTGGTGGTGGAGGAGTTTCACAAAGCAAAGAGGTTTGCTGCACGGGCCCCTGCAGTTCCTGCCTTTACAGAACGAAACTTTGTTGTCATGTTGGCCTACACAGAAACCAAGGAATCTGGGGAAGAACAACCATTGCTCAATGGTATAGCACCTGCCTCGCATGCAGAAGGCCTCAGATTCACTCCCTGGCAGCGTGGGAAATACAAAGCACTGGAGAATTTCGGCCAGTCCGTGTTGGGAATGCTGAGCAGCATGGACACAGCACAAGGCAGTTTCCTGCTTAAATCTGCTCTTTCTTCAGAACCATTGGGACTGGAAATGTACCATATTTTTCGCCCTATAGGACGCACTTTTCCCCCTCCAAAAATGAAGGGGAAATGTGGGTGCGTCCTATGGGGCGAATACAGGCTTTCACTGAAGCCTGGAGAGCGAGAGGCTCTTGCTCTCCAGGCTTCAGGAAGCTCTGCGCAACCCTCCGCAGCCCGGCGAGAAGCCATGCAGGGCTCCGGAGGGTCGTGCAGAGCCGCACCGGGCTCCGGAGGGTTGCGCGGAGCTGCCTGCATTCTGAAGCCTCAGGCGTGCTGAAGAGTGCGCCCGGGCTTTGCACAGCTGTCCGCAAGCCTGGGGAGACCGGCGCGGCTCCCTAGGCTTGCGGATAGCAGGGTGTTCTGGGGGCTGGGGTCGGGGGAAGCTCGGGCTCCCCCCGCGCCAGCCCCGTGCCTGAGGGGGAAATTTTTTTTTCCTTTATTCCCCCCCCAAAAAAAAACACCTAGGTGCGTCCTATAGGGCTGTGCGTCCTATGGGGCGAAAAATACGGTACTTTATTCTCAAAGCTTTTTAAAACCTACTGCCTCTCCCTGGAGGATCTCCCCTGGAAGCAGTGAACAAGCAGCAGCATCCCCTCTTTAGCAAATTCCTCCTCAGTTTTAGAAGAGTGGTGATTTGAACCCAGGTCTCCAAGGTTCTAAGTCCAGCACTTTGACCACTGCACCACCCTCACTCACCAAACATCTGCAAAGCCAGGTTTTGGAAGCAACAGCTCAAGTATTGCTTAAGCTAAAATCCTTCTAGACAAAGGAGAACCCACAGAAGATGAAAAGGAGACAGACTTTAAAGAGAAAAGCTTTGTTTTGAATGTTGGACCCCAACCAGGTTTTTAAAGGGCAACTTTCCCCTGTGGCATCTGAAGTTATGCAACCCAGAGAAGCCTCAATCAGTTGTCTGGGGCCATTGATGTTTAAACAGCTCAATTTTACTTCAGCAAAACAAAGCAAAACCCTTTCCTTCTTTTCCAAAACTCAACAGTGCAGCAGGGAGAGATAATGGCTTGCTCTGATCAGACACAAGTTAGAAAATGAAATCAGGAAATGGGACACTGTTTAAAATCTGGAGCCTGCTTAGGACAACCCACTGACACAGTGCATCTGGTTTCCAGAACTCATTTTACCAGCTGCAATTGGTCTCGAGAGGTTAATTGAGTCCCAAATCAAGTTGCAGAACCCAATGTGAGTTTGCATTCAAAATGCACGTGTGTGGTAGAACGGTTAGATTGTTGGACTAGGAACTGCGAGAGACCAGGGTTCAAATCCCTCACTCAGCCATGAAGCTCTCACTGAGTGACTTTGGGTCAGCCACTAACCTCTCAGCCTAGCCTACCTCACAGGGGGGTAGTGGGGGTTAAATGAAGAGGGGCCAACATGGCGTGATAAAAGTCTGTAAAATTATATCAGGACAACTTACTTGTTGTTTACTGTTGTAACAATTGTTTTCTCAAAATTTATCCTCTGTAGCATGAAAATAAACAGTATTTTTAAAAGGGGGGGTCAAATTCTGTCTGCCACCCCCATGGATAAAAAGGTGGTATAGAAACAATTTTTAAAAAAAATTAAAGCAGTCACTAGAAGGATGGAGGTTTTCAAGATTGAAGATTGAACCAAAATGGGCTCTTGGTGAGGCCTGGCAAAACTTTGCTCCCTTGAGGGTGTTAATTTGCATTGGGAGGAAGACCAGGGCTGGAAATATCCCTGTGAAAGCCTGTGTGATTGTGACTTCCTCAAATAATCTACACTCATTATCTACAAAAATCAATAACACACACAATAAGCAAGTTAAGCATTGGTTCTGGAACTGACTGTCTTCTTTGCAATTTGCCCATCGAGAGGACTGTGGACAGTTCTGGTTGCATCATTTTGTACCCTGAGCCAGCAACCAGGAATGACTGGGAAAGTTGCAGAGGAGTCACCAAAAGTTAGATTAATTCCCAGCATCCCCCAAATTAGGAGAGGAGCAAGTTGGAGCAGATAGCAGAAATACGTAGAAGTTGATAGGTCTGGCATTATGTGACATCTCTGCTAAGCAAAAAAATTAAAAAGGGACCCAACTCACTGCTCCACATGTAAATTATGTAAATAGTCTGGGGTTTTTTGAAATTTATTAGCTTTTGACTAGGAATGACAGCGGGTGGGTGGACTGAAGCCCCTCTCCCTCAAACTAGAGGGATGCTGAATAAGTTTTCAAAGGCCCAATATTTTGTTGTGTGTTGTCAAAACCTTTTCAGCCAACTCCTTTCATGCATAAGGACTTGAAGCTTGGTGTTTCTCTTTTAAATCAAAGCCGAAAATTACCAGGAAACTGCATTCAGTGTCACATTTTCCGCTTCTTCTTTGGGCCTCCTTCAAGTTGGCTTGCGGGGGGCAGGGTGTCATACAGACACCCACAGACACCCCCAGCTAACTTTGGCTGGTGCTTTTAATAGAGTGCTGAATGACACACATAGCCCCAAACAGGGAACAATTAAAAATGAGATGGTAAAGTCTTCCTAATATAAAAAGCTAAAGCAGGGCTTAGATGAGCCTTTGCCAATCTGATGCCCTCCTGATGTTACTGGACTGCAACTCCCATCATTCCTCATCACTGGCGGTGGTGGCTGTTGGGAGTTGTAGTTCAGCAACATCTGGAAGGAACCACAACGTCCTTCATCCCTGCTTTCCAGCGATTAAGCAGGCCAGCATTGTAGCTTTATTTTCTTTTATTTATCGATACACTTACACCTCAGCCTTCAAAAATAAAAGAGAGATGAAATTCAGGTTGGTTCAGCTTGACTTAATGCCATAAATATGATCAGTTTTAGCACAGACGTTCTAAGAAGAAAAATCCATGTAGTTTCACTGAGACGTTACAAAAATTAGTGTGGATTTTTTTAAAACACAAGCTTATTCAGAGTAGAATACAAAAAACACTATTTTAAAAAAGTAAGATAAACACACACACACACAAACACACCCTTCATATTCTCGAAGCTTAATACTATTTAAAGTTATTCTCAGCCCAGCTGCTGAGCTCCCAGCGCAGTTTGGCCACCCGCCTCCTGAGCGAAGACTGGGAGAGGTTTCGGGACCGCACCTGGGCAGCCCGCAGGTTCTGCGCCATCACCTGGTAGTAGTTGACAATGGCTTGATCTCTGCAGAGAAGGAGAAAAGTGTGTTAAGAACATCTCACGTCGAGTTGGAGACAGAAAGGACTTCCAAGTTAGATCGGTGAAGACAGGGCAGACACATCCCAAGGAATAGATGCCGCCCATTTGACTGGGCTGCCACAGCCACCCTGGGCAGCTGCCAGCAAATTAAAATGTCAAACATTGAAGGAGCACTGTAGCACATTAAATGTTTGGTGTGGGTGGAAGCTGACAGCCAGGGCCAGCACCCCCTGGGTTGGTTGGTTGTAAGTTAGAAGGCAAGCCAGTGAGGGCTGACTGTGGGCAGGCCACAGTTGGTGATGCAGCACCGCATTTCACAGAATCGTAGAGTTGGAAGGGATGCAGGAGTCTCATCCATGGCAGATATTGAAATACTTTATTGTCACTTGTACAACTTGTATACAGTGAGATTACATGCGCACCCCCCACTCAGCTCTCTTAGTCTTAATTCCCCTCATTTACTGACGCACACCCACCAAACCCGAAAGTCAGTTGCCCCGTTGTTATCTTTTCATTCTGCAGCCTAACAGCCCATGGATAGAAGCTGTTCTTTACCCTGTTGGTGCGACTAATCATGCTTCTCTATCTTCTGCCCCAGGAGATCAAGAAAGTGCTGGCCAGGCACTTTAAATCTGTTTAAAAACCTCCAAGGGAGGAGAGTCCATCACCTTCCCAGGGAGTCTGTTCCACTGTCAAACAGCTCTTACCATCAGAAAGTTCTTCCTAATGTTTAGTCGGAATCTCCTTCCTTGTCATTTTATGGAATCATAATAGTCAGAAGGGACCCCAAGCATCATCCAGCCCAACCCTCTGCAATGCAGGAATCTCAACTACAATAAATCGCCCATGACAGATGCCCATCCAACCTGTGCTTAAAAACCTCCTAGGAAGGAAAGTCCACCACCTGTCAAATAGCTCTTGCTGTCAGAAAGTTCTTCCTGATGTTCAGCTGGAATATCCTTTCTTGTAACGTGAGCCCTACCCTCCGGAGCAGCAGAAAATAAGCCCACTACATCTTCCATGGGACAGCCCTTCAGATATTTGAAGGTAGCTATCATATGACCTCTCAGTTTCCTCTTATCCAGTCTAAACATCCCCAACTCCCTCAACCGTTCCTCATAAGGCATGGTTTCCAAGTCCTTAATCGTCTTGGTTGCCCTCCTCTGCACACCTTCCAGCTTTCCAATATCCTTCTTAAACTGGGGTGCCCAGAGCTGGACCCAGGCTCCAGGTGGGGGTCTGACTAAGGCAGAATAGAGGGGTACCATGACTTCCCATGAACTGGACATTAGACTTCTGTAGATGTAACCCAGAAGAAATGCACTGGCTTTTCCTGGCTAAGCTGCTTGACACCCATGTACCCACCCAAACCATCTGCAAACACATAGAAGATTTCATTTTGGCACACTTTAAGGGAGGCTGGTATTATTCAGGGGGGTAGCTGTCATAGAAAACCAGGGGGTAAAGGTTCTGAGGAGGGCATGCACATATATCTTTTAAAAGCTGGTGTTCTTCATGCAGGAAACGGGTGTGTTAGAGAATATTCCAAGCAAAACAAAAAGAGCACATTTTTACCTGGGTGTTTGTTTTTCTCTCTCTTCAGTTAGAAATGAGAGAATCTCTCATATCGCTAGTAGATGGAGAGAATATTAGGAACAAAGGGTTTACAAGTTGAAAAGGTATGAGATTTTCAACTGGCTCGTAGGTGGTTCCATTTTGATGCCGCTAGAGCCTTGGTCAGCAACAGGCTGCCCTCTAGAATATCTCAGGACAGAAAGTTAAGGGCCAAGCTCCTGAGCTCCATCACCTGCCATCCACCCCCATTGCCACAACCTTCTTTCCGTTCCTCTGGATTGGCAAGGAACAAAATCATAGAGTTGTGGGCTTGGACAGGACCAGAAAGGTCACCCAGTCCTCCAGCTCCCTGCAAGTGCAGGAAGGAAATATCTATGGCAACTTCTTGCCGATTATCATTGGGCAGGCACCTTTGTTGCAGTCGGCTGTATCAGTTCTACTCAGAGTAGAATCATTGAAATTAACTGACATGCCTAGAATCATAGAGTTGGAAGAGATACAGAGGCTCTTCTAGTCCAATCCTCAGCAGTGCAGGAACAGCTTAGGTCTACTCATTTAAGTGGGTTTATTCCAAGTAGAATACAATCTACTGCTTTGGTATTGTTATTGACAATTATATTGACAATATTATTAACATTATATTGATAATGTTATTGTCTGCTGTCTTTAAAGCCTGTTTTCAATCGTGTGGGGTTTTTTTAATGACTGTGGCATACTCTTATGTAAAACACTCAGAGACATTTTTTTTAAAAAACCTAATAATAATAATAATAATAATAATAATAATTTATATCCCGCCCATCTGGCTGAGTTTCCCCAGCCACTCTGGGCGGCTTCCAATCGAGTGTTAAAAACAATACAGCACTGAAGAAATAAATAGACTCCATCTGCAAAAGCACATTGGACCAGGAGGATCTGAACACAGGTCCTGATGCACCCTTCAAGAAATGCACACCCCCGCCCCCAGCAGGGTCAAGGCAACTACAGCCCCGCCCTAAATAGTAGGCAAGCAGCCTAGCCAATGGGAGGAAGAAGCACCACCCCACACAACGGGCTCACCTCTCTTCTTGGACAATGATGTCGTTGAAGGCCCGAGAGAGACGCTTCAACTGGCGAATGCCGGTGGAGACCATCTCCAGGTTGCAATCAAATTGTCTGCAATGGAGAGAGAACGAAGGAGGGTCATGAATCGGGGCACAGATGGACTAAGCCTGCAGTTCAGCACAGGAGCAAGCAGGTACGTTCTTGAGCGAGAGACTGGGGACTTCTTCCTAGCCCAGTCCATTATTATTTATTTAATTCTAGCAGCCTCATCGCTTGGGAATTCCAAGAAACCATAAAGTCAGTGTAGTTTTGAAAGGTTCCAGTCTGCCATCTTGAATTAAGATGGGCACCCAATTGTATCCAAAATACAGATGAAAGCCCTGCTCTTTGATCTCAAGAAGCATTGATGATATCATCAGAGGTGTGCAAAGGCACAACGGGCAGGAAAGCAACTTTCCAAAATGTATAGATTTATCTATAGAGCACTTCAAACTGACCTCTCTTAAGCCAGGTTGAGCCCCTAGGATTAGCACTATGGGGGAATTCAGGCAAGGACCATCAGCAGGAGTAGCCTCTGCAGAACATAACAGACATTCCTTTGAATGGGTGAACCAGGAGAGAGAGAGAAAGAGAGAGAGAGAGAGAGAGAGAGAGAGGCTGTATATGTACAGAAGTCTGAGTTCTCCATGGCAGGAATGTAGCCTACTCTGCAAAGTTAAGAGTAACATATTTTGCTCTGTCTATTATTGTTGTTGTTGTTGTTGTCATCGTTGTTAATTAAATTTATCCCCCACCTTTCATCAGCAGGTGTCAGAGTGGGTTACAACAATTTAAAATTCAGCATTAAACCAGTTGATGAATACAGTTAATGCATACTATGGAACTTCCTTCCTGGACTAGATGAGGCATTGGCCTGATCCAGAAGGCTCTTATGTTCTTAACTTATTATTCTTATTCAATACAAGCAGCCTCATTGCTCAGGAGTTCAAAGACACCATAAAGTCACTGCAGTTTTGAAAGGATCAGTCCACCATCTTGAAGCAAAATGGCGTCCACCTTTATCCAGACATAGATGAAAACCCTGCTCCTTGACCTCAGGAAACATCGCAATCCCATGAATTACCTCTGGCCCTGCCCACAATTGCTATGTGGCCCCCAGAAGGTTTCTCCAAAGAGAAAAGTGGCCCCCGGGCAGAAAAAGGTATACCCCTCTTTGCTGGAAAGGCTGACATAGATCTCACATATGGAGTGGCCTTGTATTTCCAAGCAAAGAAGATGTTTCCCCCAGCCTGCAATTTACATGGAGGGGTCAGGATCTGTAACCAGGAACTTTGGCATGCAGGAGAGATGCCCAGCCACAGAGCTGATCGATCAAAACATCAGCCTCACTGGAAACACCTTTTGAGCCTAAAAATAAGAAAGGCTCCAACCCTCCATTCCTTCCTCCTAAGCCCTTGCTGGCAAACCAGCTCAGCAAGCAGCAGACTTCTCTTCCACTTGCCTCCTTTGTCGGACAGACGCAGGAGAACCATATGGGCTTCTCAAGGCTGCAGCTCTCATGGATCTCCGGAGAGGGAGGAGCTCTTTGTTAAGCCGGCAAGAGCCAGGTTGAAAGGGGGATCTCTTGCCAGATGGGGACACAATCCTGGTGTCAGATGTCTGGGTCGAGACAGCGGCAAGCCTGTTGCTCTTGCGGCGAGGGGTCCGGGGCGGCCTGCTTTGGGTTTTGGCAGAGTCCCTGCTGCTGCCACCCACAGAAGCTTTGTTCCAGGAGGAGACTAGCGACCGTGAGGGGCCTTGACAGCTTTTCTGGATTTTCTGAAATGGAAAAAAATGTATTTAAGGCAGTGTCTGGGATTTAGGCTCTGGGATGCATGGGGTAGAAAACATGCTACTCTCCAGATGTTGAACTGCAACAAGATCGCCTTGCCCGCTTGACTGCTTCAATCTGCAGAAATGGCCCATTTATAGAAGCCACATGAACATTTGTAAGAACTTTATATTCTAACATGGCAATTTGGAACTCACTGCCTGTTGATATCCCTGTACTTTTTTCAGCACCCACTAAAATCATTTTTGTTTAAAGGTAAAGGGACCCCTGACCATTAGGTCCAGTCATGGCCGACTCTGGGGTTGCGGTGCTCATCTTGCTTTACTGGCCGAGGGAGCCGGCGTACAGCTTCCGGGTCATGTGGCCAGCATGACTAAGCCGCTTCTGGCGAACCAGAGCAGTGCACAGAAACGCCGTTTACCTTACTGCCAGAGCGGTACCTATTTATCTACTTGCACTTTGACGTGCTTTCGAACTGCTAGGTTGGCAGGAGCAGGGACCAAGCAACGGGAGCTCACCCCGTCACAGGGATTCAAACCGCCAACCTTCTGAGCGGCAAGTCCTAGGCTCTGTGGTTTAACCCACAGTGCATTTTTGTTTAGACAAGGCTTTAAAAGGTGAGTGCGAGTTTTGATCCGTTTTTACTCTATTGCTATTTTAACGTTTCAAAAGTCTTACATTATCGTCACCAGTATTGCTTTAGTGATAATGTCATTGTTTTATCTTTTTTTGTAAACGGCTTCTGGGAAGCTGAATTAGCATTACAGTAAAGGTAAAGGTAAAGGTACCCCTGCCCGTACGGGCCAGTCTTGACAGACTCTAGGGTTGTGCGCTCATCTCACTCAAGAGGCCAGGGGCCAGCGCTGTCCGGAGACACTTCCGGGTCACGTGGCCAGCGTGACATCGCTGCTCTGGCCAGAGCCAGAGCCAGAGCCGCACACGGAAACGCCGTTTACCTTCCCGCTGGTAAGCGGTCCCTATTTATCTATTTGCACCCGGAGGTGCTTTCGAACTGCTAGGTTGGCAGGCGCTGGGACCGAGCAGCGGGAGCGCACCCCACCGCAGGGATTCGAACCGCCGACCTTTCGATCGGCAAGTCCTAGGCGCTGAGGCTTTAACCCACAGCGCCACCTGCGTCCCATAGCATTACAGTAGCTGGATCTAAACTTCCTTTGAATACCTGCCCATTGCAGCCACCCATACCTGCGACACTGTCCCAAAGGCGTTCTTAGCTGTCCTTGTAAGTGTCCGTAAGTTCTGTCTTTTCTCCTTGGCCTCCAGGCTCTCCCATGTCGGATTCTCGTCAATGTTCACCTCCACTTCTTTTAAAGGCATCCGCTTCCGCAGAGACATCCGCATGGACGTCATGTTGCGAGAAGACTTCTTCCTGAACCTGTCCGGAAGCGGACTCTCCTCTAGGTCAGGCAGGATCTCGTGATTTCGCCAGCCGACGGCAGACCCCACCACACTCTGGAACACAGATGCCATCTTCCCTTTCCTTGTGCCGGGCTCCCCTAAGTAAAGTATTGTAAATAAGCCCACTCAGGTTTCCAGTCCATAAGATCACAAAAGGGTTACAGGGAGGGGAGGGGAGAACAAAGGCAGGCATTTAGTGTCAGTTGCTAACCACCTGAATTACTCAAGAGGGGTCGGTCAAATTCCCATCAGGAGATTTACCATATTTTTTGCTCCATAAGACGCACTTTTTTCCTCTTAAAAACTAAGGGGAAATGTCTGTATGTCTTATGGAGTGAATGTGTGGTCCCTGGAGCTAAATTGCCGGAGTATGGCACGATCCTGAGCTGCTCTTTGGGGCTGGCGGGAGAAACCCTGGGTGCCAGCAGAGCAGCCGGGGCTTCCCCCTCCAGCCCCAGAGCTGTTCTTTGGGGCTGTCCTGGCTTCTGGCTTAGCTGCGCGCAGCCTCCCCTTGCCCAGAAAGAGGCTGCACGTGGCTATCCCCCGCCAGCCCCAAAGAGCAGCTCAGGGAGCAGCGGGGCTGCGTGCGGCTAAGCAAGAAGCCAGACAGCCAGCGGGATTGCAGCAATCCCGTTGGCTGTTCTGGCTGGATCGTTGTGATCCCGCTGGCTGTCCTGGCTTTTTGCTTAGCCGCGCGCAGCCTCCCCTTGAGGTATCTGTCACGTTGCCGTGAGGCAACATGATAAATACTTTTAAAATAAAGCATGGCATGGAAAGAGTGGATGGAGAAGTTTTTTTCTCCCTCTCTCATAACAGTAGAACTCATGTCTATTCCATGAAGATGTATGTTGGACAGATAGGTAAACTGTGGAACTCCCTCCCACAGGAGGCAGTGAGGGCCACTGACCTAGATGGCTTTAAAAAAGAATTGGACAAATTCATAGAGGAGGAGAGGGCTATGGATGACTACTAGCCAGGGTGGCTATGCTCTGTCTTCACGGTCAGAGGCAGCAATACTTCTGAATCCCAGTTCCTATAAGTCCCAGAAGGGGAGAGGGCTCTTGTGTTCAAATCCTGCTTGTGGGTTTCCCAGCAGAGGCATCCAGTTGGCCACTGTGAGAACAAGATGCTGGACTATGGGGGCCATTGGCGTGATCCAGCAGGATCTTCTTGTGTTCAAAGCTCTATGTAGCTGGATAGCATTCCCAAGCATCACTGGTCGCTGGCTTGAAAACTTTAGTTGGTCTCTAAGGCGCTACTGGAAGGAATTTTTAAATTTTGTTTTGAAAACTAGAGATACTCAGACGGAAACAGCACGCGAGGATAAATGCGCTATCCATTTTTACTCTGGCCGTGCAAAACGATTTCCAAATATTTTGCTTTCCTAGCAACGCTTAAGAGTATGCGGGGAAACGCCCAGTCTACGTTTTGTTTTGTGTACTCGAGCTTGTTCCCGATCGATTTGTATTTTACTCGTTTGTATGCTTTTGCTCGCCCACGCCCTGCAGGAATGTAAGACTCGGTTTATTCCGCGTTGCAAAGAAAGGCGCGTCGCATCCTGCTTTGGGGTGCAAAGGGGGAGCCTCTATGATGCCCCGATATTTGCATGCATGCACCTGGCTAATAATAATTGCAGCCGGACCCCAGAGAGCCCCCCTTAAACTCACCTCTGCCGCTCGCAGCTGGGAGATCTGGTCCTCTTTTTGCGGGTCCTTGAAAAGATTTCAAATCGGGCGCCGCCCCCTCCTCGCCCTCTTCAGATTGGCTGGACTCGGCAGCCTCATTAGCAGAAGGGGCGGGGCCAGAGTTTTGAGCCAGGAGCCCAAAGGGAGGCTTTCTGTGCATGCTCAGAGGCGCCCCAGTATCCTGTCCGCGTCTCTGGTCTGAAACGCATTACCAGACCAGTGAGGTCTGTTGATTTCACCGCTGCTAAGGCTGATTTTTAAGCGGCGAAAGCGTGGCGCTCTGCACATGTTCGGAGACCATCAAACTTCGTGGCCATATCACGTAAATGTGCTCTGGTTTGAAATACACCCCGATCTGAAATTCGCTGACTTGCAAGTTTACACGTGCTCGGAGCAGCTTCTTTGCTACTCCACATACACACCCAGAGGGACTCCAACCTCGAAATCCATTTTTCTGGAGAGTCCCTGAGATAAGAGTCGCAACTAAACGCAGCACCGCCTCTGAGCACGTGTGAAGTGCTCCTGTCCCCGCAGGCTTTCCAAGCGGGAGGCCAGTGGCTTCCTGGGAATTTGGGAGCTTGCAAATTTGGGCTATATACATGTATAAGCACCGAATCAGCCTTGCTATTTCAACCCCGATGGAATTTACTCCTGAGTAATCATGCAGCCTCAGGTAACGCTGCACAAAATGGGAGGTAAAAACCTGCAGGGCTTAGCTCCTTTCAAACCTTCTGCTGTGCATGTTTAGCAGTAACAGTCTCTGAGCATGCACAAAGTGCTTTTCCCTCTCAGCAGTGACCAGTCTCAACCCCCGGGGTTTCTGGAATCTGAGGGTGTGACTTCCAGCCAGACCTGGGCCCCACCAGCATCCCTCGTTTTAAAATATTCCGAGATTATATCTCTTTTTCCCTCAAAGAGATTGAGGAACATAGGAAGCTTCACGCAGCGCATGAACAGTGGAACTCCCTCCCACTGGAGGCAGAGATGGTGGCCACTAACCTAGATGGCCTTTTTAAAAGGATTAGATGAAATTGTGGAGGATATAAAGCTGTTAGCTGCACTGGCCATGCTCTGCCTCCAGAGTCAGGCACAGTGATGCTTCTGACTCCCAGTTGCTGGAACCCACAGGAGGGGAGCGCGCTCTTGTGCTCAGATTCTCCTTGATGGTTTCCTACAGGCATCTATTTGGCCGCTGTAAGAACTTGGACTGATCCAGCAGGCCTTTCTTATGTTCCAAAGCAGGGCTCAGCAACCTTTTCCAGCCATGGGCCGGCCCACCGTCCCCCAGACCTTGTGGGGGGGGCCAGACTATATTTTGAAAAAAAATATGAACGAATTCCTATGTCCCACCCAGAGATGCATTTTAAATAAAAGCATACATTCTACTTATGTGAAAACCAGGAAGACCCCACAAATAACCCAGAGATGCATTTTAAATAAAAGGCACATTTTACTCATGTAAAAGCACGCTGATTCCCGGACCGTCTGCAGGCCAGATTGAGAAGGCGATTGGGCCACATCCAGCCCACAGGCCTTAGGTTGCCTACCACTGTTCCAAAGTCATCCAATGTTGTGACCATCACTGCATCTCATCGGAGCAAATTCTGCACATGTACCTGGTGAAAAGGGTAACTACCTGTGTCAGATCTGAATCTTCAGCTTCCTTGGATGGCCCAGAATTTTATACACCATGTATAATTTTATACACCTTTGTCAAGTGTCCCCCCCCCCAAAAAGCTTATTCATTTCTTAATATGTTTGGAATTGCAGCTGTTTCCCTGTCAGATTCCCCGTCAACCCACTGGCTTGAAAACAGTGAGCTGTAAGACATTTCTGGAATGTAAAGAGGGCATGTGCGTTATCTGTCAGGAAATGCTTCTCGCCATATAGATAAGGCCGTTTCCTGTCCGTTTTCTTTTTGAAAATGTCAGTGTACGTACGCGCCTTCAGTATAAACCGTACCCTAGCACAAAAGACCCTTTCTTGAAACTTTGCGCATTTTGCTGCCAAAATCCAGGCGTGCCGCCCCTGCAAAGAATTCTTCCCAACTGAACGCCTTTGGAACGAGAGGAGCCACAGAACAGGCAGCAGCATTTGGGCCTCTTTTATCTCAGCTTGTAAAGGTTTTATCATTTTACAACAGCAATATCAAAAGTTAGCTTTAGCTAAAGGGAGATTAAAAAATGGAAAGGCCAAATGCGTAATTTTTAACAACTTAATTGGACCCTGGGGAGTGCCATATTCTTCCTGCTGGGTAAGCAACAGCCTTTTTATTGAAGAAATCCGGGTTGCCATTTATGCCCGTCATATTCCAGACAGCATGGATGAACGCTGGGATTTCTGAACTGGGGTGAAACTAGAGTTTTTGAGCACCTGATGGATGGAGAGCAGGGCTCCCACTCGGCCATGAAGCTCATTGGGGGTGACTGTGAGGGGCCAGTCACGGCCTCTCAGCCCAACCTACCTCACAGGGTTGGAAAATTGTAACGCAATATCTATTTTTAAAAGACCAGAGTAATAAAATCAAACAGTGGTAGATAACAGAGGACAAAGCCCAGAAGGGGACCACAAAACATGGCATTGCTGCAGAAAATTCATTTTTCGCACGGCGCAATTCCTAGACAAAAATGTGTGTAGAGTTGGGAGAGTAATAACACAAGCCAGAGGTGGGTTAATAGTTTTTACTGCAACCCCAGGAACTGGATTCAGCAACCCCCTCAATGGCATCAGGTGGCTCATTTTACTTTGCCTGAGTGGTTTGAAATCCAACCTCACAAGCAAAGGAACAGGCGGCTGCAGATGATCTGCTGATGGGCAGTGCCTACAAATCCCGCCTTCAGCAGGGAGCCGCATCATTTCCTAACGTCCTAGGGGTGTGGCTCATCCAAAATGGCCTCATAGGGTAAATGGAAAGGCCTGGTGGGACAAATCAGGCCCAGAGTCCAAACATATCCTGTGGTAGCCCCGGGCAGAACAAGCAAGGAGCTTCGCCTTGCTCGCCTCTTCCAGTGCCTGAACAACTGAAGCAAATGTTTCAAAAACGTTCCCTGACCCACACACGAGGGTCCTATGGTTGTAGCCACATATATCAGATCTCTTCGGCCAAAAGGGGAATTTCACATTAATGCCACACAGCCTAAGGCCACTTATTGGGAAATCTGTGCAGCCAATTACAATTCTGTATGAGGAAATATATAATGACCTCCATTAACAAAGAAATGTTCCAAAATCCATCTCGTCTACCAGAAGCACAGGAAAGCGTTTTTATCCCTGCTCAGGCGGTGCTTGTCTTAAACACAGACAGAAGCAAGCTCCCTCCCTTTGGGAGCCAGAAACAAGTCCTGTGGAAAGCTTCTGCAGAGGATCACCCCAAACTACAATGTCCAGAATTCCAAGTGGAGCAGTGGAGTGAGACCACATTGACACCATATCTTTAAAGCATTTTAAACAGTCATGGCTTCTCCCTCCCCCAAAGAATCCTGGGAGCTGTAGTTCATTAACGGTGTTGAGGCTTTCCATCCAAGAGCTTGTTTAATGGTCAATTCCGCCTTCCTTGGGGACTCTGCAAATTATAGCTCTCTAAGGGGAAATGAGAGTCTCCTAAGGACTCTCAGCATGCTTCACAAACTACAGCTCCCAGAATGCTTTGCGGGAAGCCATGGCTAGTTTAAAGCGGTATCAGATGGCTCTCTATGTAGGGCTGCTCTAAATGTAAGGGGTGAATGTTGCCTTAGTGTAAGCACACTGTTTTGGTGAAACCAGATCAAGTGTGGCAGAATCCAGTTAAGCGAGACAGACAGACCTTTGATAAGCTGCCGGCACCCAAATTTAAGGCAACTTTGTTTTCCGTTTCCTGAGAGCTGAGGCAGGTTACCCAAAGAACAGAGACCCCAAAGATAGCGTAGAATTCAAGGGCTTGGCTTCTTGCTTCAAGCGTGACACCACAGTTCCCTCATGTTCCTGCAGGGCCCAGGTCTGGAGAGACGCCCAAGCCCCTTTGGGACAAACTCCACCATCCACAATCTGGAAGAACGAAGCATGCCAGGGGGCATTTTGGTGGGGCCTGTGATCTTCCTACCTCCCCTCCACCTCACAGTTCTGTATAAAACTTGGAGCAAAAATCACCTGTGGAAATGCAACTGGGGAATGTTCAGGGGTGCGAATTTCACACACAGAAACCCACGGAACCACTGACTACGTGGCAGGAATCTGACCACACTGAAGGGATCAAGTGAGAAGGCTAAAAGGCAACACTGGGTTTCCAGGACTGCAAACAGAACGAGGTGCAGTTATTGGCCCCGCTTGGGGAGAAGCACAAAGTTTTCACGGTTACCTTTTGCTCAAAAATGACAAATTGCTCTTGCCTGCTTCTTCGAAAGCACATTGCTCATCAGTGAGTAGAGTAGAAGATGAGAACCCGCCTCAGATTTGTCTGGTGGTTATCAAAGACCTCCTTGCAAAGGTTTCCGAGGCTAATGTAAATGCTAAAATCTCCCTGGAAAGATCTTAAACCAACCTGAAGTTCTCGAGACTACAATTCCCATCATCCCCCAGCCAGCATGATGAGAGTTGTAGTTCAAATCAACTGGAAGGTGAAGGCTTGTCTATAGACTGCGGCTCTAAAAGGAGTTCTGGATGTTGTTGCTTTGAGAGTGTCAACACCCCGAGATGTCCTTGGCTTTGTTCTTCCGTTGGAATCGGGTGTCCGTTGGGTCAAAGCCCCTTTCCTTCGCCCCAAAGACAGCCCACTGAGGAGTCGGGGCAACATAGTCAGCCGAGGTGAACATCTTGGCTCCCCCGCTCTGCTCGTACTGGCGGAAGAGATCCTGAAAGCGATCGTAGTTGATCCAGGTGTGCCACTCCCCGCTGATCTTGAACTGCAAAAGGAAAGAGACACACACCCACCCATGAACCATTGATCGTCCCCCTCCAGAAAAATTGTTTAATTTTAATTTTTTTAAAAATGGGACAGAGAACAAAATATCAAATCAGAGACAGCAAGCTCAGTTGGCACAAGCTTGAGGGTTCAAATTAAACTCTGCCGCATCAACAACAAAAAGATGGTGACAGTCAGGACTGCAAAGCCATGATCAAAACTGTGTGTGCTATAGAATTCCATTGTCCGATTCAAAATTATATTGCCCAGGTTGGGGTACACCAGAGTTCCCCCTTGATGATTTTGATCAAGGTCAGGGTGAGACGTTCTCTCCCTTCCTTGGAGAGGTAAATAAAGACTTATCAGTTCCTTTCCCCCGTGACTACACCTGACCATTTTCTAAACACTTTTTGTGCCATTGTTTGATTACCATTTTTCCGACGTTTGCATCTGCTGTAGTTTTTACAATATTGTTTTAATTGGTGACATGTTTGTTTTTGTGTGTGTAAATATTGATTTACTGTCACTGCCATGAAGCGTTTTGAACTGTGTTACAATTGAAAAGCAGCGGGCAAACAAAAAAAATTATAAGCTGAAGACATCCTTGCAAGCTTAAGGATCAGAAACTTGAGGTCGAGAGTTCAAATCAATGGTGGCAAAATAAGGATCCGCCTACCTTCTTGTGGGCGATCAGGAGGCAGTTGGAGTGCTCATGCTCGCAGGCGATTTCGTAGTCCGGGAGAAGGTCCACCAGCTCCTGGACAAAGTGCCCCACCTCCTCGTGCCACGGGATGTTGGCCATGGTGAGGTTGCTGGCTGAGCTTTCTCCACAGTAGGTCACACCCTGTCAGAGAAAGAGGGAAACGTTTCAGGTCTGAAGAGGAAGGGATAGAAACTGGTCTGGGGGGGTCACATGCAAACCAGCACTAAATCACATCGTTCCAAGTTAGACTTCTCTTTATTAGCAAGAACATAATCTACACAGGCTTGGTAGAGTGCCAGGCCTAAGGAGCACAGCAGCTCATCCCTGTAGACCTTGTCTCATGGATCAGTTGCCAAGACTCAAAATCCCCATCTCCCAACAGCCGTCTAAGTTCCCTCTTCTCCAGGGCCTTTTGCTAGCAATCAGAGACTGCACTTGTGTGAAGCCAAACTATCCTCCGCACTCTTCATGCCTCTTATGGTTCTGGGAGATCAGGAGTGGGGCGGAGCTTGTCGCAGAAGAAGGAGATACCTAGGAGTCTCCACCAACCAGACTCCTCTCTGCCTCTTGGCCTCCCTCCTCCCCTGATTCAGTTTCTGCCTCCGAGTCTGGGCTTCGCTCTGCCACAGATTCTTTCTCCCTGCTCATTAAACCATGTTGCCTCTTCAGCTTTTGACACTTCCTTCTCCCTCTGGCCACGCATCATTGTCCCACCACCTCTCCCCGGGCTCTGAGCCTTCTTCCCTTGGAGGTTCCCCAGCTGGTTCCTCCCACCATTCCTCTGTGTCCAACCAGTCCGGGACACAAGTGGTCCACTACACCCACTCTTCCCAGGCCACACCTCTCACCAGCCCAGCATCACATCCTCCTTGTTTGGGCCTGGCTGGAGAACAGGGGACACATTCACACTACACATTTAAAGCACTACAATACCACTTTAAATAGCCCTGGCTCCCCACCCCCTGCTGCAGAGAATTCTGGGAGCTGCAGTTTGTGAAGAGCACTGAGAGTTAGGAGGCCCATCAGAGAGCTACAATTCCATGAGTTCACTGGGGACAAGGATTGACGGTTAAACCACTCTAGGAATTGTTGTTCTGGGATAGGGTCTCCTAACACCTCTCAGCCCCCTTAAATAAAATAATAATAATAATAATAATAATAATAATAATAATTTATTCTTTATACCCTGCCCATCTGCTGGCTGGGTTTCCCCAGCCACTCTGGGCGGCTTCCAACCAAATATTAAAAACAATACAGCATCAGACATTAAAAACTTCCCTAAACAGAGCCTTGTCTTTTAAAAGTAAAATAGTTTTTTATTGCCTTGACATCTGCTGGGAGGGTGTTCCACAGTGCAGGCGCTACTACTGAGAAGGCCCTCTGCCTGGTTCCCTGTAACCTCACTTCTCGCAGCAAGGGAACCGCCTGAAGGCCCTCGGCGCTGGACCTCAGTGTCTGGGCTGGGTGATGAGGGTAGAGACGCTCCTTCAGGTATACAGGACTGAGGCCGTTTAGGGCTTTAAAGGTTAGCACCAACACTTTGAATTGTGCTCAGAAACGTACTGGGAGCCAATGAAGATCTTTCAGGACTGGTGTTATATGATCTCGGCAGCCACTCCCAGTCACCAGTCTAGCTGCTGCATTCTGGATTAATTGCAGTTTCCGAGTCACCTTCAAAGGTAGCCCCACATAGAGCGCATTGCAGTAGCAAACTACGGCTCCCAGAATTCTTTGGGGGGAGCCTTGACCAAAGGCCCATTTAGCCCAGCACAACAGCCAACCACATGCCTCGGGGAAGGCCATAAGCAGGGACACAAAGGTGACAGCCCTCTCCCATCCCTTGAACCCAGGAACAAGCAAGTCAGCCATACTGCTGTTGGACAGGGAGACTCCACTCTGCCAGCAGTGACAGACCCCCCTCTCTCCTCCACAAACCCACAAACTATTTTTGCAAAGGCAGGTCTGAAGTGCAAACAAGAACCCACTCTGGAAGAATGGCAGATGAAGGTGATAGACTATATGGGACTGGCAGAAATGACCGGCAGAATCCGAGACCAGGGAAAAGAGTCGGCGGAAGAAGACTGGAAGAAATTCAAAGACTATTTGCAGCGGTATTGCAAAATAAATGGACATTAGAGGGAGGTTGGACAGAAATTAAGTGATTACCAGCTGTAATGTAAAAGTTGAGTAATAAGTTATGATAAGTTATATAAGGATTTGCTGAGTTAAGATTGAACTGGAATACAAAAGGGGGAGGCAAGAGGAGGTCTGGGAAACAAGTTAATGGAAATAAGAAATGGAAATTATATTTGTGTTTTTCTTTTAACTTTGTATTTTTGCCACTTTTTGTGTATTTTTGTTTTTCTTTTTGTTTATTGTATCAATTTGGAAACTCTAATAAATATTTATTAAAAAAAAAAAAATGAAGTGCAAACAAGAGCAGCCAAACCCAACCTGCTCTTTGGGTATTTTGGTGTGATTTTTGGATCCAGGCCCATGCAAACCATCCCTGCAAAGTGTTAGCTGTGCAAACTTTCGTTGTTTTGGTAGGCTGAATTTGCACCCAGGGAGGGTGAAGTCTGTTATGAGAAGGACGATGCCACCCTGATGATCAACAACTCACTTTAACCTCGATAAAATCCGGTTTGCCAAGAGACACCAAGTCAGAGTAGGCCTTCAGTTCCTCCACGTTCCAGGCTTTCACCAGCGTGAGCCGATAGACAGTGCGCTGTTGCTGATAGGGGGAAAAGGAAGCGGGTTCAAATTAAATTGCGCCACATCAACAACAAAAAGAAGGTGACAGTCAGGACTGCATAGCCCTGATCAAAACTGTTTGCACTACAGAATTCCGTTATCTGACCACATTTCGAAAGCTGCAGATAGTGAGCTTTTCGGTCACACGCAGTGGAAGAGGCCACAAAGTGAGAGAGGGAGACTAAGGTCCACTAACACCATGCACTTAGACACTCATGGCTTCCTCCAAATAATTATGGGAATGATAGTTTGTTAAAGATACTTTAATAGAATTGCGATGTTTTATATGAGAGTGTAGCTGATAAACATTTAAACAAACAAAATTGAACATAAATAAGAATTGGGAGGGGGGATGAATCCTTAGTCACCCTGGCGTAGACATAGGCAAACTCCGGCCCTCCAGATGTTTGGGACTACAATAGAGGTCAGGGATGATGGGAATTGTAGTCCCAAACATTTGGAGGGCCGGAGTTTGCCTATGCCTGCTCTGGGATCTAAAAAGGCAATGCTAGCAAATATGAAATATTGTACCAGGCCTGACACGGAGAGGTGGAGGGGCTATCTGAAAGACCATATTCTTCCATATGAACCTGCCCAGGCTCTGAGGTATTTGGTGAAGACCCTTCTCTCAATCCTGCCACCCTCACAGGCACACTTGGTGGGGATGCGGGGCAGGGCCTTCTCAGTGGCTGCTCCCAGACTTTGCAACTCCCTCCTAGAGAGGCTAGACTGGCTCCCTTCTTGTCCTGCTGCCGGCAAGTGAAGACTGTTTTATTCCGACAGGCCTTTGTGGACTGGTTGTTTTTTTAAGGAAAGGGCTTTTAATAAGGCTGTGCTGTTTTCACTATGTATTAAAATTTAATTTTTTTTATATTGTCTTAATCCTATTAGAGTTTAATTACATTTTAATGATTGCCTTTTATATGTTTTTAGCTTTTTCTGTTGTATCTGTGCTGCTTTTAACTCGTTTGAGCCACCCTGGGAGAAAGGTGGGATAAAAATGCATAATCATTTAATAATAATAATAATAAGAGTAATAAAACCTGAGCCTAGAGAATCCAAATGCCTTCAGTTTGACCACAACCTTTCACTTACCTTATTGCAGCAACGGAGGGTGGGAGGGAATGACAACAATTGAACAGGGTACCTTTTCTGCCAGGGCTTGCAAGCTGTCCAGAAACCTCTGCCAGAAATCCTTGAAGAGAGGCCGATCGATCTTCTTCAAGCTGTCTCTGGTGCCTGCGTCGACGCTGACATAGAGCTGAGTCACAGGTTCGAGGCTCCTTTTCGGCAGGAGGGGAGGGGAAGGGAAGGGGGGGAAAGGCCCCAAGAGAGTTTAGAATGCTGCAGCCAAAGAAAAATCAAGATACATTTCCCCCTCCCTCGAAAAGGAAAAAGAGCTAGTCTAAAGCAGGGACAGGGAACCCTTTTCTAACCCAAGGGCCACATGCCCTCCTGATTATCTTGCTGGGGGCCACACGCCTGCAGCAAAAAGCAGGTGGAGTGATGGATGCTTCGTACAGTAAGCTACATTCCACACATGCAAAAGTCTAAGGTTCCTGGACATATCCAGGGAAGGAAGAGAAATTGTCACAGGTCAAGGAAACATTTCAGCAAGGCATGAGGACATAAGAAAAACTCTGCAGGATCAGGCCAATAGCAGAGGGCCTTCTCGGTGGTGGTGCCCACCCTGTGGAATGCCCTCCCATCAGATGTCAAGAAAATAAACAACTATCTGACTTTTAGAAGACATCTGAAGGCAGCCCTGCTTAGGGGAAGTTTTTAATATTTGATGTTTTATGGCTTTTTCATCATCATCATCATTCTGTAGGGAGCCACCCAGAGTGGTTGGGGAAACCCAGCCAGATGGGGAGGGTATAAATAAATAATAATAATAATAATAATAATAATAATAATAATAATAATAATAATTATTATTATTATTATTATTATTTAGTCCAGCATCTTGTTTTCACAGTGGTTGACCAGATGCCCCAATAGGAAACTTCCCAAGCAGGATTTGAGTACAAGATCAACCTCCCCCCCGAAATCCTTTTTTCCTGTCCTGAATCTTCCAACATAGTGGTAGGAGAGAGGGAGAAAATCCTTTCTCTATCCACTTCCTCCATGCAATGCATGCCTTTTATAAACTCGTATCATGTCACCTTTTGCTCACCTTTTCTCTAAACTAAAAAGGGTCACATAAGGGTCACTGCATCCCCTTGATCCCTCTGGCTGCCCTTTTCTGAACCTTTTCCCAATAATTCTGGTCTCTCAGCCTAAGCTACCTCACAGGGCTGCTGTGAGGGTGAAACGGGGAGGCAGAGAACCCCGCATGCCATCTTGAGCTCTTGGGAGGAAAAACCAAGGGAAAGAGACGGAAGGATAACGAGAAAAGCAGCTTCTCTTCCGGGCCTCACCTGATTTCCTCTGGGAACTGTGCATTTGTAACGAGGAAGCTTGAAATGTTCTTGCGATGGAGCAGCTTTAGGAAACGGTTGATTTCGGGGTACATGATTGGCTCCCCAACAAGAGACAGGGCACAGTGCTTGGGTTCCATCCCTTCTTCAAAACGGTTGTTCCTCACGCCCGGGACGCCTGCAAAACGGAGGAGAAGAGGGGTGTTTGTGGGCTTGCGCAGATGTAGCCTAAACAGCTCCACCCACTGAGGGACTGGGAGAAAGAAGCTGACAAGTGGGTGGGAGGGAGGAGTAAGAACCTGGCACCCAGAAATCTCCATGTGGATCTGCGCCAGTAGCAAAATGCGCCAGGCGCTTGGGGAATTTCAAACTGCTGAGATTTCCATTCCACCTTAAGGAGCAGACGTGTGGAACTGTTGCGTGTCACATGTCTGTTTACATTCCAGCACAGCTTGCTGGGAACTTCTGTTGTGTGTATAGCTTTTTCTCTGTCTCTCTGAGAAGACGAAGAGAGAGACAACATGTTTCTTTGTCCTGATTTATGATTAATAAATCTGTAGTTGTAGTATGCTTTCACAAGCCTCACACCTATTTTGTGTGCGCAGTTCGATCTGCTAATAGTGTGCCCTGGCTTTGAAGCCCAGGTCACTGATTTATGTCGGAACAGAGGCCGATGGGTCTTTGCAGCGGGATGGCTGGATGGGAGCGACCCAACTGGGGCTAGCCAGCTGGCCTTGAGACCCTCTGCATGTCAACACGAACATGGCCTACTGGCAGCGGTTTCAGGCAGTTTCTCCCACTCCTGCTTGGAGATGCTGCCTTGGGATTGCAAGGCACTGAGCAAGAGCACAGGCAGCCCCTGGAGTACCTTTGAATTGCTTGATCAGGCTCTGATGGTTCTCAATGGCCTCCTGCAAGATCATTTCAGGAGGGTCCATTTTCCACCGCCACTCCGTGCCCACAGGGTTTGTGTGGTGCCTGAAAATAATTTAATACAAATTAAATATACACTCCACCATAGTCACTGTGAATAGATTGTACAAAGCTACCTCCCACACATATAAG
This sequence comes from Podarcis cretensis, assembly GCF_951804945.1. Lineage (NCBI taxonomy): Eukaryota > Metazoa > Chordata > Lepidosauria > Squamata > Lacertidae > Podarcis > Podarcis cretensis. Next base: position 15,424,892 of record NC_137185.1, read on the forward strand.
GCACCCCTCCTTCCATTCATAAGAAAAGCCTTAATTAATCAAAGCAGGTTTTCAGCATTCTGTCCTCATTAGTGGACAGCAAGATTTAGGCCACATTCACATAGCGCTATGATACCACTTTAAGCAGTCATGGCTTCCCCCAAAGAATTCTGGGAGCTGTAGTTCATTAAGGATGCCGAGGGTTGTTGGGAGAAATCCCCATTCCCCTTCTGGAACTACAATTCCAGGCTTCCCTGTGAAAAGGGATGGTTAAACAATTCTGGGAACTGTAGCTGTGTGCAGGGAATATTGGACCTCCTAATAGCTCTCAGCACCCTTAACAAACTACTGCTATCGGGATTTTTGGGGGAAGCCAAGACAGTTTAAAGTGGTATCATAGTGCTTTCTAGCTATAATGTGAATGCGGCCACAGATTCATAAGAGACCTGCTGGATCAGGCCAACGGCCCATCTAGCCCAGTATCCTGTTCTTACAGTGGCCAACCAGATGCCTGTGGGGAACCTGCAAGCAGGATTCAAGCACAAAAGCACTCTCTTCTCCTGTTGTTTCTGGCAACGGGTATTCGGAAGCATTAATATGGAGGCAGAGCAAAGCCATTGTGGCTAGGAGTCATTGATAGCCTTCTCCTCCTGCATTAATTTGTCGAATCCTCTTTCGACCTCCTGTGGCAGTGAGTTCCACGGTTTAACTCTGTGCTGCATGAAGAATGGATTTCTTTTATCTACCCTGAATCTCGCAATATCCAGCTCCACTGGATGTCCACAAGTTCTAGTGCTATGAGAGAGGAAGGAAAACTTTCCTCTATCCCCTTTCTCCATGCCGTGCATAATTTTATACACCTCTATCATGTTGCTTCTTACTTGCCTTTTCTCTAAACTAAAACGTCCCAAATGTTGCAGTCTTTTTTCAAAGAGGAGTCGATCACATCCTCTCTCTCTCTCTCATATAAAACTTGGCCACCCACTGAAAACCAGTTGGCTGCCAATACAGGAAATTTTACAAATGGCGACAACTCTGCTGCCACAAAAACCCATTTTTGGGTTGTTCCCCCAAAAGGAAAAGATATCATCATAAGAGGAGTGGCCTAGCTAGGGCCACCAGCAATGGCAGCTAAATGCAAACCTCCCTGTATAGGAGCAGTCTATCTCCAGCTCAAAAGGTACTCAAAAGGTGAACTACAGGGGAGGGGTGATGCAGTCATGCCTGGCTTGCAGATTTCCCAGAAGCAACTTGTTGGTCACTGCAGGAAAAGAGGATGTTGGGGGGTGGGGTGGGGCTTTGGTTTGTGTCCCCAACCCAGACCCAGTTTCTTACCTCCAACAGAAGACGCATTTGTTGGCGCAAGCCAAGCTGGGCGTGGTCTCCAGGCAGCGGTGGCTCTCAATGCCATAGAAGGTGTGCTTGTAACAGCCGCCTCTCCCACGGAGCATCGACTGGTGGGAGGCAAATAGAAAGCAATACGGTTAGAAAAAAAATCCCCAAAGCTAAAAATGCGCTAGAATCAAAACACATCCAACTAGCAGAGATTATTTATAGGAGGCCTTTGTGGAAGAGGAAAGACATCTCTTTAAAAGGTGGGCACAATGGAAGGGATGAGGAGCATCTATGGATCACAGCTGCTGCCATTCCTGACCACTTGGCCGTGCCAAAGTGGTCTGGAGGGCCACAGACATTCCTCTTCACTGATTTAAGAATCTACCCAGGGAAGGAAATTAAGTACCTTTGTCCACCGACAGAGCTTCACTCCAGAGTGGCTCCCGATCAACCTGTAGCCTGAAATCAGAAGAGAGATTTGTTTCCTTGAGCGTAAAGGGATCTAGCAGAAACACATTGATAAAGGAGCCTGCACCAAACCTCCTCCTGTTTTAGCCTGGTTGGAAACAGGTCCTTGAACTCTGGAAATGCCTATTTGCTTGCCTGGATGGAGAACAGAGAAGGCTGGGAGAATGTGAAGAAACGAGCCTACCGTACAAAGGTAAAACTCACCAGCATGTGCTTCACCCTGAAGGCTGCTCAGAAGTGAACCAGTGTCAGAGGGTGTGAGAATCAGCAGCAACAGCAGCACCTAACCCTAACCCTGCCAAATGATCCCTGGAATGTCGAATTATACCTGAGGAAATGTCTCCACCCCCATCGTTCAGCCCAAACACTGAGGTCCTCCTCTGAGGGTCCTCTGGTGGTTCCCTCACTGAGAGAAGTGAAGCTACAGTGAACCAGGCAGAGAGCCTTCTCGGTAGTGGCACCCACACTCTTTGGAACACCCTTCCATCAGATGTCAAGGAGATGAGCAACCTTCTGAAGGCAGCCCTGTATAGGGAAGCTTTCTAATGTGCAGTGTTTTATCATGTTTTATATTTGTTGGAAGCCGCCCAGACTGGCCGAGGCAACCCAATCAGATGGGCGGGGTACAAATATTAAAAACATTATTATTATTTATTAGGATGGAAGCTCTCAAACTCACAATATATTTGCAAATATCCAGCCTCACTTTCCTGAGGTTGGCACAGTTGCTTGAGAAAAGAGAGATACAGCAACCAGAACAGAAAAGGGCATGTACCTCGAAAGGATCCGTTTCCAAGCACCTTTTACCAACAGAGGCAAGATGCCACAACTGCATTTGTGCCTGGTTAGTGGGCTTCCCTGAGGGCATCTAGTTTGGCCAGAACAGAATGCTGGACTGGATGGTTTGATGCAGCAGAGCTCCCCTTAGGTTAAGGGCTGCTGATCAGGAGAGGAAAACTGAGACTGGAGAACCTGGAGACAATTCCTGCCAATCACACCCAGCTTTTTCCTGCCAATCATGTCCGTTTTTCTAGCCCAGGCAGGCCAAGGACAGGGGGCAAGCTTCTCAGTCTAGGACAGATGCACTCCCACCCGGGTCTCCTTGCACCCTGGAGTCTCCTGCCCCTTAGGCCTCCTTGCAGCCCCCATCACCTTGTTTCGTGAGGGCATCCCGCAAAGCTGGCGTGATCATCTCTCTCAAGGCATCCTCTCCTCTCCGCTGGAGCCGCCCCATCTTCTCAACCTCTTGGTCCAGCTCACGCTCTCTCTGCAGAGGGATGGCAAAACCAGGCCTCACTTTCTTCATTAGCAGAAGCAACAGGGCTTAATGAGCAACAGAACAAACACATTGCCAGCCCCATCAAATTCAGGGAAGGCACAAACATTCTCTTTAGCGTTGGTCCTAGAGCAGAAGGATGAAGGTACGTCTGCAGCTCTCCATAAGAACCCTGCTGGATCAGGAGAGGCTTTTTTGTGTTATGGAACTGTAGAATTGGAATAGAATGCCAAGGGTCATCTAGTCCAACCCCTTGCAATGCAGGAATCACAGCTAGAGAATCCCTGACAAAAAGCCACCCAACCTCTGATTGAAGCCCTCCCAATGCAGGAGAGTCCACCACCATCCAAGGGAGCCCGTTCCACTGTCAGACAGCTCTTACCCTCAGAAAGTTCTGCCCAGTGTTTAGTCAGAATGTCTTTTCCTGCGATTTGAATCCATTGGTTTGGGTCCTACCCTCTGGAGCAGCAGAAAACAAGCTTGTTCCATCTTCCTTGAGAAAGTCCTTTAGATATTTGAAGATGGCTATCACATCTCCTCTCAGTCTTCTCTTCTCCAGGCTAAGCATACACAACTCCTTCAACCGTTCCTCATAAACCTTAGTTTCCAGACCCTTGATCACCCTCCTCGGCACACGTTCCAGCTTGTCAACACCCTTCTTGAACGCAGCCATTTTGTGATATACCCCGCTCTCACAGCAGCCATTTTGTGACTGGTGCCCAGGGCCCTTTATCAGAATTCCAAATTTACCAAGTGACCCTCAAAAGGTTGGCAAGCCCAGGGATATGTCAAAGTGTTGGGGCCTGCTTTCTTGCTTTCTGCACTACTAACTCTTTCCATCAAAAAAATGGAAGTGTGATATTTATTTATCGGATCTTCATTAGTACCAAGGAGAACAAATTTATATGAGCCAAACCATACCATATACTGAATACAACCTCTCTACCACATGCTTTGTTATTAGTGTAAACAATAAAACCATATCAAATTGCATGAAAACTGCCACACTTCTTTTGCCCTCATTTTGAACTAGTCAGATTATTTTTCTAATACTGGAGTCTGCCAAACTGTGTTGTACCACTGGTCTAAGATTAGATTTCCAACCCCGACTTAGATCCCTGTGATTGTCATCTGAGGCCCTTTCTCAGGAGTTCTGGAGGGCGGCAACACAAGAACGGGTCTTTTCTGTGGTGGCTCCCCATTTGTAGAATGCTCTCCCCAAGGAAGCTTGCCTGGAGCCTTCATTACATATCTTTAGCTGCCAGGCGAACGCATTCCTCTTCAACCAGACCTTTGACTGTTAAACAATCTATGTTCTTTTAAGTGTGCCGGGGGGGGGGGGATATTCTTTGTTACATTATGCATTTTGTGTTCTTAAGTTGTAAACCACCTGTAATCTTTGGATGTAGTACGGTATTAAAATTTAACAAATACTACTAATAATTTAATAATAATTTAGGAACAGCTGTATACAAGTATTTTTATAAATGAATAAATGAACCAGCAAGAACACACGGCCACAGGGCTGAAAATAAGAGTTCACCATTACCTGGGCTTTCTTCATGTGGCCCATGACTCTGCCCAGGTCTTCCACATCCACCATCTGGTTCGCACCCTCTCCCTCTTCATTGCCAGAATCCTCTTCGCTTGTGGTCTCAAAAAGCTCCTCCGCCACCTCCTCCTGTGAAAACAAAAGAGGGCTTGCAAATGGCACACAGCCCCAAAGCACCCTGCTCTCCTCCACCCACCCACCCACCCCAACAAAAGGCCACTAGGCTGGATTTATTTCTTTTTTTACATTTATATCCCACCTTTTGCTCCTCCCATGAGCTCAAGGTGGCATACATAGTTCTCCCTCCTCCTCATTTAATCCCCACAACAATCCTGTGAAGTAAAAAAAAAAAAGGTAAAGGACCCCTGGATGGTTAAGTCCAGTCAAAGGCGACTATGGGGTTGCGGCGCTCATCTTGCTTTCAGGCTGAGGGAGCCGGCGTTTGCCCACAGACAGCTTTCCAGGTCATGTGGCCAGCATGACTAAACCGCTTCTGGTGCAACAGAACACCATGGCGGAAACCAGAGTGCAGGGAAATGCCATTTATCTTCCCGCCGAAGCGGTACCTATTTATCTACTTGCACTGGCGTGCTTTCGAACTGCTAGGTTGGTAAGAGCTTGGACAGAGCAACGGGAGCTCGCCCCGTCGTGGGGATTCGAACCACCAACCTTCTGATCGGCAAGCCCAAGAGGCTCAGTGGTTTAGACCACAACGCCACCTGCCTCCTGCAAGGCAGGTAAGGTTGAGAGACAGTGATGACCTCCCTTGATCTGGACACTGGACTTCTCTTGATGCAGCCTAGAATCGCATTAGCTCCTTGTGCTGCAGCATCACACTGTTGGCTCACTGTCCACTCCCAGTCCTACTCACCCTCTGCTCCTGCTCCAACGACGTCTCCTGCCCAGCCTTCCTCTTGGAGCGGCACTTGCCCTTCTTACACTCCCCTCTGCAGGCCGCCTTCTCCCCTCTGCAGAGGGCCTGGAGCCTGGCCAGGAACTTGGCCTCCCAGGCCTCAAAGTCGGCCTCCAGGTTCCCATGCTTGCTCTTCACCACATTGGCGTCCCCCAGGGCACAGGAGAGGACTCGCCGGGCCCCTAGCATCCACAGCCATTTGTCCACGCTCCTGCCCACCTGCGGCAGAAACACAAGAGACCTGCGCGTAAGCAATGTAGGAAGCTGCCTGAGTGAGACCGTGACGTTCGTCTAGCTCAGTTTTGTCTGCACTGACTGGCAGCAGCTCTCCAAGGTTTCAGACAGGGGGACATTCCCAGGCCTACCAGGAGATGCTGCTGGGGATTGAACATGGGACCTTCTGCATGCAAGGCAGGGGCTCTATCACTGAGCTACAGCCCTGGGGAAGGCAGACCTTTAGGTGATTGAGTCCTAAAGTCATCAATATGTACCTTGCCACCCTTGTCAAAATAGCCAACCGGGGGTAGGGAGCTAAAGATCTGGCCCGCTGGTGGAATCCTGCTATAGACCCAATTTAAAAGAAAGAACAAAATATATTGTAAAAGCAATGCAAGTGGTGGGATGGTATTAGTTCAAAAACGACCAAGTCTGTCCGAAAACCCGGGACGGTCCAGCAACAAGTCAAAGATGACTATTATGGGATGCTCTTCCTTGTAAGTTCTTAAGGGAAGATTGGACAGGAATCCCCTGGAGATTCTTTAGGGGCAGAATTTGCTCTCTGAGGGTAACAGGTCAGAATAGATGATCCCTTGAGCCCTCCCCCTCTTCTCAGTTTCTCATTGACTATTTAATTACTTATTTCATAAAATTCATACACTGCTCGATTGTAAAAAAAAACACAACAACAACCCTCCAAGTGGTTTACCACTTCTCGGCCTTTTGGCTAAGATCAAGTGTAGTAAGATCAAATTCTCACTAAGAAAAATCAACAATAAGTTAAGACTTTCGAAATGTCAAATTAACAATGAATTAAAAACAGATTAAAACTCGCAACATCTTTCTAAACATCTGGGTAGCCTTGTCTAAACAAGAACATTTTTAGCAGGCGCCAAAAATAGTACAGCAAAGGCGCCTACCTGAAATCAATAGGCAGGGAGTTCCCAAGTGCAGGTGCTGCTGCACAAAAAGATGGATTTCTTCCAAATGGGGAATGGGTATTATGTGGCACCTGCGGCAACACCAGTTTCACCAATCGAAGTGGTCAAGGGGGCCTATATGGGGTAAGATGATCTCCTGGGTAAACTGGTCCCAAGTTGTAAAGGGCTTTAAGATACTAATAGTAACAGCTTGAACTTGACCTGGAAGCAAAGTGGCAAGCAGTGCAGATCTCTGAGCACAGGTGGTATATGCTGACGTGGCCTCACTCCTGTAAGCAATTGTGCTGCAGCATTCTGCACTAATGGCAGCTTCCGGATCAAGTGCAAGGGAAGCCTCACATAGCGGTAGAATCTGCTCTTGGAGGGCAATGGGTCAAACTAGATGTCCTCCTGTGACCCACCCACCCACTGCATCTCAGTTTCTCACCAGCTATCAGTATCAATTCTAGCAGGAATGACAAAAGGGACTCACTGTGTTGTAGTGATCGGCATAGAGAGAATTCCCCAGGCCAAAGACGGCGTATCTCAAGCCCTTCAGGTACGTTTTGCCAACTCGAAAGTCACTGGATGCTTCTTCTAGCCACTTGCAGAACCACACGGCATTCTCTGTTGGCTTCCCATCTGTGTAAGTGGCAACTAAGAAGACGCAGATGTTCTTGCTGCTTGTCTGGAGAGATTCCCACCAAAGGGGGAAAAAGGTTTTTTCTCTGTTATTATTTTTACACCTCTCCCTCATAGAATTGTAGAGTTGGAAGGGATCCCAAAGGCCATCGAGTCCAACTCCATGCAATGTAGAAATCACTGCTAAGAAATATTAACTGCATGGAGTACAGGTTTTCTCAATTTATGTTTTAGTTTGCTAACCAATTAAACAATAGAGCAGCATAAAATGGCAGGCAGGAAAATAAGTGAGTCCTCTAAAGCAAAATGCACCTTTTCTCCCAAGTGATTAATTCATTAGATCTGCATAAATTTGCACCTCAGAAAATAATTGAATACTTCTAAAGTGAAATGCATCGCCTGTCTTTGAACAAAGCTCACATCCACTGCAGGAAGCGCTGTCTCAAAAGAGGAACTCCTTCTGCTTCTCTTGCACACAGGACAAAAGCCCTTGTTACCTACAGATTTAGAAGTACTTGCATTAAAATATATTCGAGTTTTTATGTCTGCTGACCCATTTCATCAGGGGCACCTTTTTAAGTCAATCGAAATGATTTTTAAATCAATTACACAGTAAATCTTCGCAAGTTTAAAGAGTTATCATCACTCAATTTGTACATTCCTGGCCATTGATCCATAGTCACCAGTATGTGGCATCTCTGAATGCCCAGAGCAGGAGAGGGGAATCCTTTTCAGCCCAAGAGACCTGCTCAGGAGGCACTGATGGCCACCAACTTGGATGGCTTTAAAACAGGATTAGACATAGACATGGAGAGGGCTACTATCCATAACAAAAGCTATGCAATGCCTCCCTAGTTGGAGGCAGCACTGCTTTCTGAATACCAGTTGCAGGAAGTGCTCTTGCACTCAGATCCTTCTTGTGGTGTTTCCCGCTGGTGCCTGATTGGCCACTTTGAATCGAGGATGTTAAACTAGATGGGCCCTCATTGGCCTGATTCATCAAGCTCTTCAGTGGTGGGCAGGAACCAACAAAAAGAGTGGGTGTGATCAGAAGCAAAAGTGAGCAGTGAATAATAATAATAATAATTTATTATTTGTACCCCGCCCATCTGGCTGGGTTTCCCCAGCCACTCTGGGCGGCTTCCATAGAAACCAAAAATACACTAAAATATCACACATTAAAAACTTCCCTGAACAGGGCTGCCTAAGAATGCGCTTCTTAGCTTTGCTAAGAAGCTACACTGCAACCCTTCCAACATATGATCAATATACTATCCAGAAAAGCCGTTCAAGGCCCCATTCCAGGCCAGAGGTTCCTCATGTTATAAACTTATACACTTTTGCACACCCCTGCAATATACCGTATTTTTCGCTCTATAAGACGCACCCGACCATAAGACACACCTAGTTTTTAGAGGAAAACAAGGAAAAAAATATTCTGAATTAAATGTTGTTGAAGAGACTTTGTGCAGCTATCCCTGAAGCCAGAACAGCAAGAAGGGTTGCTGTGCAGCAATCCCTCTTGCTGTTCTGGCTTCAGCGATAGCTGCGCAGCCTGCATTCGCTCCATAAGATACACACACATTTCCCCTTACATCTTATAGAGCGAAAAATACGGTATGCTGTTAAGATAGTCGGTGAAAGCGAGTTTCATCAGGTTTTTCATTTCCTGAGGCCCATGCATGTTTGAATCAGCTTTGAAGGTTTCCAACTTTTCTCCTGAGAGGAGTCCATACATGCTTCCTACAGATGGGACACTGAAAACGACTTCTACAGATGCACTTTGTCCTGGAAAGGTGTTTATCCAACACTGCAGCTACCTGGCAGGGAAAGTTGCACTTCTGGAACTTTCCCCTGCCACACAGCTGTGAACAGCACAAGAGCCTAGTTAAGGGAGAGATCTGGCAATGCCTGAGGTGCCTCCAAGCCGGCTCCCACCAAAGAAAATGAGAAGCAGGGGAGAAGAACGACCAACCTCGTCTCCTAGACAGTCATCGGGGTCATAGTCCTTCATGTTGATGACTTCGGCAGGCAAGTTAAGGGAGGCAACAGCCTCAGCAAGTATCGACGCAAATCTCTGCAAGGAGAAAAAGAAAATAATTATAACAATATTTATTCAATTTCTTACCTGAATTTTACCCTAAGGTCCTGGGGTAGAAAATACAAAATTAAAAACAGTTTTAAACGAATCACAGGTGCAAGAAGAAGGTGGCTTCTAAATAGATTGTGTGTTTCTGTGTGTTTATGTTTGTATTGCTGTAAACTGCTTTGATATTTGTACCACAGCAGTGCGTATATGTGTCTTCAGTAAATACTTTTTTATTATATTTGTTTATTTGTTGCACTTATTCTCCACCTTTTTCTCCAAGGAGCGCAAGGTGGCATTCATGGTTAATCCCCACAACAACCCTGTGAGGTAAGTTAGGCCATGAGGCAGTGATTGGTCCCAAAGCATCACCTATTGAGCTTCATGGACAAGTGGGGATTTGAACTTGTGATCTATGGTTGCAAGGGGTTCCATGGTCTAAATCAGAGGAATTTCAAATTTTTATTTCAAAGGAGAAATGAAGAAATGAATTAAGTTCCTCTGAGCACAAACAGAGTGCCTTCCCCTGAACAATAACAGCCACCACCACACCCACCCACCCACCCAAAGGAGAAGACTCACTTTTTAATCTCACTGGTTTTATCACAGCACTGACCTTTGCTGTTCCAGTTTGAGAACCAAAAAAAATCTTCACCCCGGTGACATGGACTTTGTCAGTGCTGGGGCCTTTCTGCTCTCCTGCAAGCCCTTCTGTAGCAATTTGGGGAAGGCTTGATTTTCTGAGTCTATTTCTATTCTGCAAAATAAGAAATATAAAACTGTAGGAATCCTAAAGCATCAGTCTTCAACCGGTCCAGACCCAAGACACATCACTGACTCCCAGGCTGCAACATGGGACCCACATTTCCACTTTTAATTTATACATCTGCGGCTTACATAGTCTTTCAACAAAGTTGAAATTAATTAAGTCAAAGTTTGGCTTACTTTTGTTATATATGTATAATACAAATAATGAAATAACACCTCTCCCCCCCCCAAACCACAGTATGCAACAATTTGGAATGCATGAGATTCTGAGAATTTAATAAATGTTTACATTAAACTGACATATTTATTTTTTACTTACTTGTTCTTTGATTATCATTGTATGTTCTTCATCTGATATCCCCAATCTAGATATGTATGTGCGGATTGTACTAATAACTTTTCATTTTAAATGGATGTAGGTGCCAATTTATTTATGGAAGGTAGCAAAGTCATTTCCTGCAATATTTGGTAGCTACATACTGTATCAGGATCAAAGGGGATCAAAGGGTAACTTTGATGTAAAACAAAATTGCTAATAAATAAATATATATACTTAATAGTTCTAATAATACATGTTCTTTAGCAGCTACCATGCACTAGACCCCTTCTTCAGGAAAGGTCACCTAGAACACAAAGGATGCTGGAACAGTGGGAGAAAGTACCTGCTTTTTGATCTTACTGACAAACTGGATGCAGAGCCAAAGGCTGATCCCAAACACCGCTCCAGAGTATAAGTAGAATCTGTTCAGCCACAAGAAAGCCAGGTGAGCATAGAGGCTGTCCCACGTCTCCATGGTCATATCTGGAAGAAAGCAAAAATGCAGTGGGCCTGTTAAACAGGCCTGTTTAGGATCATGGCGGAACACAAACCTCTTCCCCCAGTCTTTGACACTTGAGGTGTACAGAATTTTAGGACCCACACTATTCTTCTCTCTTAAACAAAACAAAACAGTTTGCAGTTTGCAAAACAGACTGCAGTTTGCAGTCTAAGTAGTTTGCAGTAATATATTGATACAGAAAATACGGAGTTGGCTCTTGCTGCCCAACTCCCCAAGGGACTGAATCCCCTGAGTCCACGATGGGTCAGAGATGGATGGATGGAGACAGGATGCAGTGAAAGCAAGGCGGTTCTTTACCCCCCCCCCCCTATTTACTACATCAATATTCATGTGATTATTGTTTCCAACTATTTTAATGTGTTCTACTTATTGTTTATTTCATAAAATTTCTATACAGTACAGCTTGATGGTAAAAAAAACACACCAAAACCCTCAAAGCTGTTTGCAAAAAAGATAAAACAATAAAATTACCAAAACTAAAAACAGATTAAAGCTCGCATAAACTTTCTACACATCGGGTAGGCTAAAAACAAGGTTTCTGCAGGTGCTGAAAAGGGTACAGGGAAGGCACCTCTCTGATGTCAAAGGGCAGGGAAGGACAGGTGCTGCCACACGAAAAGATCAATTTCTCACAACTGCGGAGCAGGAATTATGTGAAATTGTTGCAGACCATTCTAGGACATGAGGGCAAAGGGTGGGTAAAAAATCAAACAGACAATAATAACAACTGGGGTAAGCACACACAACTAAAAGACATCTGCTTCTTGGGACAAAAGCAATGACAAACCTAGACGGCATCTTAAAAAACAGAGACATCACCTTGCCGACAAAGGTCTGTATAGTTAAAGCTATGGTTTTCCCAGTAGTGATGTATGGAAGTGAGAGCTGGACCATCAAGAAGGCTGATCGCCAAAGAATTGATGCTTTTGAATTATGGTGCTGGAGAAGACTCTTGAGAGTCCCGTGGACTGCAAGAAGATCAAACGTATCCATTCTTAAGGAAATCAGCCCTGAGTGCTCACTGGAAGGACAGATCCTGAAGCTGAGGCTCCAGTACTTTGGCCACCTCATGAGAAGAGAAGACTCCCTGGAAAAGCCCCTGATGTTGGGAAAGATGGAGGGGACAAGGAGAAGGGGACGACAAAGGACGAAATGGTTGGACAGTGTTCTCGAAGCTACCAGCATGAGTTTGACCAAACTGCGGGAGGCAGTGGAAGACAGGAGTGCCTGGCGTGCTCTGGTCCAGGGGGTCACGAAGAGTCAGACACGACTACAACAAGCACACACACAATCTGTTCGGTTCCTTCCAAAAAACCCAATGCCAATTCGGCTTGAAAACCATCTCAGGGCTGTTTCCCGAGCAGGCACACAGTCCTTACCCATCTCTAGGCAATCGAGCGGCAGCAACAACCACAGCGGCTTCCAGCCTAGCAGGCGGAAAAGAGGTTTACTCTCGAGGAGCAGCCCCACGAGCTCCTGGAAGGGGCCATCTTGCCCACCCCGCGGGATTCTGGGAAGGCTTTATTAACCCCTTCGAGGTGGCAGCTTCTGCAAACGTCTCGCCCCTTACCTTTCCCCTCCACGGTTGTTAAAAGATTTTGATTGCGGGCAGGAAAGTTTTCCTCTCTCCCGCCCGACCTTTAAGCCCCATTGAACTCAGAAGGGGGTTACTTTGGAGTAAATCGTGTCTAGGATTTGGGCGGCTAATTTTGCAATACCCCCCTCTTCCTCCCCAACCCAATTTTATTATTTACTGTACAGTACTTTATTTACGAATCGCTTCCCAGGAAACAGCTCAAAGCGATTTAACGACAATAAAAGCATAAGCTCCCCTGATAGTGTCCCTGGCAAGGAATTTGTTTTCATTTTTCTGAACGAGAAAGCAAAACACTCAATACTGTACAGTACAATTTTCCAGAAGATGTCTTGTTTTAACTAAAGACGGAGCAGAGAAATCCGACTCATTGTAAAACATGTAAAACAATCACAGCAAAACAACCAGAAGTCTATGATTTCTGACGGAATCTATGGTCCTGTGTCAGACTTCTGATTATTTCACTCATGTAAAAAGGCTATTGGGGGGGAGGGGGGTGAACTTGCCAAATCATGAAACTGGAAAATTAAAATCACATCGAACCTGCTAAGTATGTATGATAATGAAAAGCTGGTCGTCTTGTTGACATTTTCATGCATGAAAACAATTTTAAATCCAATGCTGATAGATATAGACTAGGATCTTAAATCCACACTTTCTGAATTCCCTCTTCTGTATCAGTATTAAGTGTATTTTATTGTTATTATGTATTATATTTATATCCTGTCTTTTTCTCCAAGGTGCTCAGTGTCAGTCATGGTTCTCCCCCTCCTCAGTTAATTCCCACAACAACCCTGTGAGGGAGGATAGAATGGAAGGCAGTGAGTGACTGGCCCAAGTGAGCTTTATGGCCAAGTGGGGATTTGAACCCTGGTCTCTCGCACATCATTCTATCGGGACAGTTTATTTGAAAACTTTAAATCAACATGATTGATTTCATTGGGGCATGTTATGACCGGGAGTCTCAGCAAAAACAACAACAACCCTAAATCTGTTAAATTACGGTTTGAATAGATTTCTTTTAATTGTTTTAATTACTTTTAAAGGATTACCTTTTATATGTGTTAACATTCGGTATTTTATCAGTGTTGTTTTACTTTGTGTAAGCCACCTCGAGTCCCGGTTTGTAAAGCTGATCAATGTTTTGGGTTTTTTAAAAGGGGGGAACAGGAAATAATATCAACTGGGAAGTGCCTCCTTTGGTTTCAATGGGCCAGGTAACTCTCAGGTAAACCCATCTAGGAAGGGTGCGCCGGAACAAGTCATCACGAGGTTTGATTTCCCACCCGGACAGAAATCGAAAAGCACCCACAACAGGCGCTCTCGTCTCTCGCGAGCTCCGACGCTACCTTCGCCACAATAAGGCGGAGGAGGAAAAGGCTCGTTCATTGGCCCTGATTGGCGTCTGTGGGCGGAGCCAGGAGGGGAGAGCGGTTGGTGCGCAGGCGCGGAGCGACCATTGCTTCTGACAGCAACTGCGGGCACATCTCCGTCGCCATCATGTCGATCTTCACACCCACCAACCAGATCCGCCTGACTAATGTGGCCGTGGTGCGCGTCAAGAGGGCAGGGAAGCGCTTCGAGATCGCCTGCTACCGGAACAAGGTCATGGGCTGGCGGAGCGGCACGTAAGTTGACCGGAAGCGGGGGCGGGGCGGGGGCCGGAAACGAAGAGATTGAGATTGACAGATAAACAGCCTCCCGCAGTTTATTGACCTAATGGTTAAAACAGAGGGTTTATGAGCATGCACAGAGTGGAAGGCTAAATTTCTGTGCCTGCTTACTCACATAGTTTTTCGATGGTATGTATTGTTTTATTGATCGTTTATTACCCACCCTTCACCTAAGGTTCCAGGGCAGGTTAACAGCATTGAAGCTCAATATTAAAAAGCTTATTAATTAAAGTAACAGCAGCCAGTGCTGTTGAAGCAAGCATAATATCCAAGTGCCTAATCTTGGTGTGGTTAAAACTGAAATTCATATCCGGTAGTGTAGTGTAGTGTAGTGGTTGGAGCATTAGACAAGGACCTGGGAGACCAGAGTTCAAATCCCCATTCAGCCATGAAGCTCACTGTGTGGGAGCCAGTCACGGTCTCTCAGCCTAACCCACCTCACAGGGTTATTGTGAGGATAAAAAGGAGAAGGGGAGAACTATGTACATGAGCTCCTTGGAAAGACAGGTGGGATATAAATGTAACAAATAAATAATAAGATGTAGTGATGATCACCAACTTGGATGGCTTTAAACGAGGGTTAGACAAACTCACAGAGGATAAAATAGCCAGGGACTACTAGCCCCAAAGGCTATGTTTTGCATCCATTGTTGGAGACAGTATGCCTCTGAGAACCAGTTGCTGGGCATCACAAGTGGGGAGAGCACTGCTGTTGCACTCGGGTCCTGCTTTCCATTAGGGCATCTGATGAGATCAGGATGCTGATCTCATGCCTTTGGCCTTATCCAGCAGAGTTCCTCTTAGGCAGTTTTGTAGTAGTTGCCACCTTAAAGTGCTAGCAAATGACTGACCATAATGTTCTTAGTATTTGCATCCAGTCCTTGTGTGATTATTCCAGAATGTGCTTTACTCATAAAAAAAAAATTTCTTAGGGAAAAGGACCTTGATGAAGTCCTGCAGACACACACCGTCTTTGTGAATGTCTCCAAGGGCCAAGTGGCAAAGAAGGAAGAGCTGGTCAAAGCCTTTGGCACGGAAGACCAGACAGAAATCTGCAAGATGGTAGGCTCTCAAGGTGTCTGTTGGCAGGCAGACCGCCTCCCCTCTCTTTCTCTTGTTAAAATGCCTTTGGGTCATTCTTTAATGCCACAATGAGTACGCACAGTGGTCAGGCCAAGTTTGATAGTTGTAATGTCAAGCAACTTGGTTTGAAGTCAAATTGTGTGGGAAAAGGCATCGTGTTTTGCAAGACCTGACAACACATAATTGGCGGCATCAGCAACCCCCCTTTCAGCCAGCTTCAGTTTGATTTATTACGGCCATTGGCCCATATCGAAAACAATACATCAAAATTTATCCATAAACAATACAATTTAAACAGTTAAAATCCAAGTTAAAACACCCATATAAAACCAATTTTACTTCAATTAAGTAAACACTATACACAATAAGCTCCCTTTCAGCCAGCCAGAAGAACCCCCCTTTCAGCCAGCCAGGCCCCATCTGTACGTGTACCTGTTCCACATTTGACATCGTATGTGGCAGGTATAGGGCTGAAATGGCCTCGTGGACTAAATGGGGAGAACTGGTGGGCCAAATTAGGCCCATAGGCTAGAAGTCCCCCCACCACTACCATAGTACAAACTTGCAATTTCCCCCCAAAACATTCAAGCTAGTCATTCTTCCAGGGCTTGCTGCCTGGGGTAACCTGTCTGGCTGTACCTGAAAATTTCAGAAGACTGGACCAGATTTTTGCAGCATCCAAACACAAAGCTTCTCTCTTTCAGATTCTGGCCAAGGGAGAGCTGCAAGTGTCGGATAAAGAGCGGCACACGCAGCTGGAGCAGATGTTTCGTGACATTGCAACCATTGTGGCAGAGAAATGCGTGAACCCAGAAACAAAGAGGCCGTACACAGTCATCCTCATTGAAAGAGCTATGAAGGATATTCACTACTCAGTCAAACCTGGGAAAAGCACCAAGCAGCAGGTAAGTGACTTCCACAGGAGACCATCTTATCTCTAGTGGTGTGCCATGCTAAGCTCCTGAATCAGTTTTATTTTTATTTAAGAGTATTTTATTTTAGCCTTTGGGGGGGCAAGCCCATAGGAAGTACCCATATTCCTGCTCCAACTTCTCCAGGTAGGGTTGGGAAATTCTTCTGCCTGAAACCCTGGAGAACCACTGCCAGTCATTGTAGATCAAAGGTTGAAATTGTATAAAGCAGCTTCCTTTGTTAATTAGGAGCAGTGCAGTGATCTCTCTCTTGCTGCTTTTGAGCTGGGGAAGGAAGCCCACTGGAAGTGATTTACCTTCTACTCTTCCTGGGGGGCCAAACAGTAGTCACAGTTAACGGAGCTTAACTAGAGACAGTGATTAAGTAAAGTTTTGAACTAGGACTCAGGACATCCAGGTTCAGTTCCCTGCTAGGCCAGCCAATCTCTCTGTATCAGATTTGTTGGGAAGAGAAAAGGGGCGGAGGAGAGCTGCAGGTGCCAGGTGTTAGTTAGGGCAGCATAAGGAAGAGATATTGGACGTGGAGCAGGGAACCAGTCCATTTTGTAATTTTATATATCGTGGAATTTTACATATCATAACTTTGCTGTTATTTTTATTGATTACAGTCTAGTAACGATTCATTGTAATTGTTCAGAATGAATTTCTGTTTAATTATTATTTGCTGCTATTCTGAGAAAGAATTTTATTGTATAAGGTTACATTCTAAATGGATTACTGAATGTTTCTTCACTTGATATAAGTTATTTATTTTAAAGTCATGTTTTTAATTATGGTTTATTGGCCAGATCAGATTGCTATAGTATGTTTGATCTTTGCTGTATATTTTGTACACTGGTACCTCTAGTTGCGGACACGATCCGTTCTGGGGAGCCGTTCACACCCCAAAAAGTCCGCAACTAGAGCAGCACTTCAGCGCAAATGCGGAGTGCAATAGAGCGCTTCTACGCATGTGCAAAGCGCACAGAACGCTTCTGCGCATGCGGTGAAACCCGGAAGTGTACACTTCCGTGTTCGCCGCGTTCGCAGGCCGAAAAGACACAACATGAACCTAACACAACACAAGGTATGACTGTATTCTGTGTGGCTTGTAAAGTGCGAAGGCCTTGCTTTTGAAGTGTCAGAGCCCACTGTCCCTCAGTTGGACAAGTAAGCCTCTTGATTTTCCCCACAGGCCTTGGAGGTAATCAAGCAGCTGAAGGAGACTATGCAGATTGAGCGGGCGCACATGCGTCTCCGCTTTGTCCTCCCCCGGAAAGAGGGGAAGAGGCTGAAAGAGAAGCTGAAGCCCCTGATCAAAGTAATCGAGAGTGAGGATTTTGACGAACAGCTGGAAATTGTAAGTCAAAGAGACATTTTCTGGAGGGGGAGGGGAGGTAAGTGATTCCTCTGGGATCCCTAATCACATGCAAGGAGCCATAGAGATGGGGAGTCACCTTTACAGCCTAGCCATTTGCATCTTGGCTTGTGAGGGGGCCCAGTGGATTCAGTAGGGCCTTCTGCTGGGTAAATCAGTGTAAGATTGCATCCATAGGCCAGACCAATCAATGAACGGTTGTGCAGATTTTTAGCAAATAAATGTTAGAAGAGGCCTGCTGGATCAAGCCTGTGGTGCATCTAGTCCAGCATCCCATTCTCACAGTGGCCAGCCAGGTGCCTGTGAGATACCAGCAAACAGGATTTGAGCCCAAGAGCATTTTTGTCTCCTGCGGTTTCCAGCAACTGGCGTTCAGAAGCATTGCTGCCTTCAACTGTGGTGGCAGAGCAGAGGCATCATTGGGTGCCGTAGTCACTATTGGTGTATTCCCTCACCTGGTGCCTGCCCTTCAGGTGTTGTTGGACTACACTTCCCATCAGCCCCATCTAGTCCATCATACTGTGTGAAATTCACAGCTGCTAAATGTGGGTGATGGATGGCTAGTGGCTTAGATGACTTTAATTCCCTTTGAAACATATTTGAGGAGGATTCTGCAGGTGGCTGAATGGAAGCTTCTGCTCAGAGGCCTCTTGCCCTTTTTGTGGGCTTCTTGGAGGCATCTGGCTGGCTGCTGTCAGTTACAGGGTGGATGGCTAGGTGAAGGCACCTGGATCTGACCCAGCCAAGCATTTCTCCATGAGATGCAACCTGTCCGGTCTGATGCAAATGCCAATGTTACAGGTCTGCCTTGTGGATCCAGGCTGCTTCCGGGAGATTGACGAGTTGATCCGGTGTGAGACTAAAGGCAAAGGGACCCTTGAAGTGCTCAGCCTGAAAGATGTGGAAGAAGGGGATGAGCGCCTGGAGTAGCCGCCAACCAATCTCACCCCAACCCCAGCAAGAACTGTATTAAAGGCTCTCTCACGTCGCCTGTTTGTGGGTTGACCTTTGCTATTTTTCCCAATTCTTGTTTGAGCTTTTCTTTGGGTGTTAATCCCACCCCAACCTTGGTGAGTGGTTGCATTTGAAGGCAACTTGGAGAATAAGAACCTTCTCATTTGAGTCGAAAGGTGGGAAGCCCTCCCTAGTCGGGTTGGTTCTGCTGGGACTATTTCCTCGTTCTTTGAGTGCTTAGCTACAGGGGGTCGAGGGTCCACAAAATGCCAAAACGTCTTTCCTTAAAGACTGAAGAATTGCAGCAGGCTGTGAGCTGGGACCGCCACTTGTCAGAGAAGAAACTGACCATAGCCACTAAAAATAAATGGAAAAGCAAGCATTGGCAGGCCTGATCCTGTCACAGCCTTAGTATGCAGCCCCCCTTCCCAGTTGCCTTTTAGTTGCTTGCTGTGAAGGGCAGTGACAAGAAAATGTTGAACGCGGTCTTCTGTGTGTGTGCCATGGAACCAGCTTGTGGGTTGCTGGGCCGGGAGGAAGATCTGTGTGCCCAACCTTCTGCAGCTGGTTTTGAGTTCCAGCAGCACCACCGTATGCTTTTAGTGGCTGCGGAGTCATTGTTCATGTTGAGGGACCCGTCAAAGCACTGACCAGACACAGAAAAGCCAAGCTCCAGAAATAATTCTTCAGATAATTTATTTTGGAAAAAAGAAAATTATATTTACAATAACTTAAAATATATCAGTATTTATTTCATAGATCAGCCTCTTGATCTATGCAAAAGGCCCAGCCTGGGCTCCAGTGACTCTCTACCCTTCCCTTGAGTTCTTTCCATTCATTGTACCAATTGATGGTTTGGCGACTAGACCACACAGGTGAAGACAATTCAGGTGCCAAGTAGAAAATGCCAGGAGGCCCTTAATTTCCTGTAGATAAGTTTGGGGTTACAGTCAGATTCCCCCCCCCCCAAAAAAAAGCATTTCCTGCCTGAGTTCATGTCGTTCTCTAGCTCTCTGCAGAGAACGAACTGCAGACTATTTGCAGGCACCTCTTTGGGAGCTGCTGCACCTTTAACCTCAGATACTAGACACTAAGAAAGAGAACTTTATAAGGCAAGACATTGTTTTTTCCTTCTAATGTTGCACTGATGAGATGCCATGAAACTATGTTTTATGCATGAAATAGGGAAGAGTCACCCTGATGTCATCCGTCCCCCATCCCTGTTATGGGTGCTGCTGAATAGGGAACACCTGTGGGCCTCCATATGATGATGCTGTGCTTCTTGGTCCCCGTGAGCCTCAGCCATCATTGCCAAGTAAGGTCAAAGATGCAGAGAGTTGTCCAGCAACCCCTGAAGGGCTGCAGTTTCTCCATTCCTGCCTGCTCTTAAGGAACACAGACACAGCTCCCCAGCTTTTGGAGGGGGGGGGGCAGACGCTCGCTAGAAAGAGCACTGATTCCTCCACGTTGCGTTGTTTGTGAGTGCAGAGGGGAGCTTCTGATGAGAGACTTGTGTTATTTTGGCCTTTACAAAATATAAAATGCAGAATCTTCACATTGGATACTGACATTAAAATTAGCTTTCTGCTGACTCCTCTTCCTCCGTCTTTTGTTTCAAGCCTCTTTCTTTGTGACTGTTTACAAACCCTAACCCTTGACTGAATGGCTGATACGCAGATTCTAACTAAGCAGTTCCCTGTGCATGTTTACTCAAGGACAGGTCTTGGTGTGTTTCTATAATCCTAGATGCTTACTCCCAAGTAAGCCCCACGGAAAAGAATGGGAGTTACTTCTAAGTGGGCACCCATAGGATCAGCCTTCTCACAATCTGGTCCCCTCTATGATAGGGGCTTCAACTCCCATTCCAAGCAAGATTTCTAAAACATACGTTAAAGCCCACATCAGCTTGGGAATACATATGGCATAGTCGTTTTAAACCGCTTTTAGTTAACTAGGAGATTTTTTGCATTTCAAGTTTTGTCCCTTAATTCAAAGCCCTTTGTCATCTTTTAATTTTTTTTTTAAAAGGCATTAATAATAGCTGCAGAATTCTCTACATTCATCACAATACTTGTGAACATAACCATCCACACAGATTCCTAAATACACAGGACCTGATTCAGTTAAGTTCTGATTACAGCCCCATTTCTTTTCAGTGGAACACGGAGCTGGTCACAACAAACAGCTTTCAGTTCTTAGAAGGTAAGTCCCACTATGTTCAGTGGGACTTATTTCCAAGTAAGCTTAATTGCTGATTTAGTCGCAACTAACTTTAGCCAAATTGGGGCCATACCTTAATTATTATAGAACTGTGCGTAAGTGTACCTATTGAAATGCTGAGTCACCACTAAATACATGAAGTTTTACTATACCTTCAGGTTGATACCTGAGGTGTGGTGGGGAGCCCTACCCACCTCTGGTGCATCCAGTATCACCAGATCTGCTTTTGAATGCAAGAAACACATCCTGGGAACCAAAGTAGGGCACAGATGTGGCAGGTTTCTACAACAGTCTAGGATCTGAGAGTAGCTTTTAGACTTCCTCAAAACAAATGGTGACCTAGCTGCAGACAGTCACCTTAAGGTGCTTCAGATATAGATCACGTCTGTTTTGTGTTGTTGTACCTGAGTGGAGATAGAAAATAAAGTTATTTCAGCTTGAAAAAGCAGGTGTAGGACAGGATTTGGAACTGAAAAGACAGAAACACTTTTGAAAGCCGCAGGTAATGTTATGTACACAGAGATAGCCACTAGATGGCTTTAAGGAAGGAATGGATGAGGGATGGAGAACCTGGGGACCTCTGGATGTTGTAGGACTCAAACTCCCATCACTCTTCAGGTGGCATGGCCAGTGTTTAAGGATGAAGGGAGCTGAAGGCCAGCAACATCTACAGCAAGTGTGGGAAGCCTTTGGCACTCCAGATGTTGCCAGACTACATCTACAAACTACAAGTGTGGCCACTTGCCAGGGATGATGGGAGTTGTGGTTCAGCAACATCTGGAGTGCCAAAGGTTCCCTACATTTGATCTCATGAAACCAACAAGTTCTCCAGCCAAATCCATAGAGGACAGGCCTATCAATGGCTGTTAACCACAAGAGCTACAGTAAGTGGAACCTTCATGTTCAGAGGCAATATACCTGAGTGCCCATGTGCTGGAACCACACAAAAGGGTGAGCCATGATCTTCAGGCCTGACACTTGAGCACTCAGCAGCACCTGCCCAAAAGCTTTCATTGGAAATAGTGTCACATTCCATGGGAATTTGCGCCGATTCTGCGCACCAGGTTTTGTGTGAATATCTCAGTCAAAATAGCACATAAGCAGCCCAAGAGAGCAGCTGGCAAAAAAGACACAATTTGAACCAGGAAGTGTAGAAGATCGCCAAGCTCAGTTACCTTAATGTGCTTCCTTATTCCCACATTACTGGCAGCCAGGGCGTCTATCTCAAAAGAGGGTTTTTCCGCTGGCGTTCTGGGCAGAGAGCTGTTGGTCACTTGAAGTGGGCACGGCACAAAAGGCTGCTGCAGGCTGTCCAACAAGTCCACTTCAAAGGGGTTCATCCACAAAGGAGTCTTAGAAAAACAACACACACATTGGCCATTAACATCCTGCTAAAATCAGGGTGCATCTATACTGCATCCATTTTGAACCATTTTAGTCTGTTTGATCCTCATGACCCCCTGCTCAAAAAAAGACTTCAAGGAACGGTAGTTCCGTGAAGGCACCAAGCACTCAATTTTCTACAAAAGAGATGCTCAGCTCCTTCACAAGTAGGCTCAAACCCTGGAAAGTTTCTACCAGTCAATGTAGATGCTACAGAGCTGGATGGACCAAGTATCTCACTCTGTATGGCAGCTTCCTGTGTTCAAAGAGTAGGGAAGCAAAAATAGGAACCCAGGAAGTTGCCTTATACTGAGTATAAGACCTTAGGCCCATCTAGCTCTGCATTGTCTACACAGACAATGCGGCAACGGCTCCTCAGGGTTTCAGACAAGTGAATTCCCAACTATACCTAGAGACAATGGGGATTAAACCTGGGATCTTCTGCATGCAAAGCCGATGCCCTACCAGTGAGCTATGGACCTGTCCCTTTAAAATGACTTCTTCCCCAATGTTCAAGGAGTCCATGGTTAGGTCTCAGCCAGGTCCTGCTAGGGACCAGGTTGGTGTCTTTCCCTGGAATACCACTCTCAAAAGCACATCAGTGCCACTAAGTGCCATAAAGAAGAGGCTGCAATATTAGTTCTCAGTATAAATGCAGCTGACATTGCTAGATACCGTACTTAAAAGGCTCAGGTCAAGTCACCTGACACAAAATTGACTCTGAGCATCTTAAGGCAGTATGAAGCAAGGTCTCAGGCGCTGCTCTCTGCAGTGCATCCCTGTCACTCTTAAAAGCAAAGCTTTTAAATTGATTAAAAAGAGCAGGGGAAGTGCAGGCGATTTGGGCCCCAGTGCAAACAAATTCTGGGATTAAGCCCCATAAGCTACTACCAAACTGTCCCTGGGGGCTCACTTAGCAGCAGCTCAAGAAAAATGCAGATAATAGCGCTCACTGTCCCTGCTACATTACCAGCTCAGAGCTGGATTCTTCCACCTTCCCAGTGATTCCAGCTGGTGGACTGGTGAGCATGGCTTGGGGAGCAGGGCTAACCTTCGTGGGCTGGACCCCTTCATGTGCCAAGATTGGCCCACAGACCAGAGGTTTCCCAGCCTTGTGGTAACAAGTTACTGTGCTATATTTTGCATACAATTTAATTATATTTTTAAATTTGTTTTTAATGCTGTGTTTTAATGCTGTAGCCTGCCCTGGGACCTTAGGCTGAAGGGCAGGTAATAAATAATAATAATAATAATAAATAATCTTGCATTTCATTCCTTCCTGGTTTTACTGCTTTCTCTCACACACAATCCTATCTCTTAGAACCATGTCCACATCATGAACGACACTTTATAACAGGGGTATCCAACAGGTTGATTGCAATCTAGTGATTGATCGTGGGGTGATTGCGATCCAGTGATTGTGATCCCCCGATGGCCCCCCATTCCAAAAATATATTTAAAAAGCTCAACAACTTTGGGTCATCATCCCCTAAAAAAAAGATCAGCAACTTTGACAGGTAGATCACTGCCAGTTATTTTATAGTGGGAGTAGATCGTAGTCTTGAAAGTTGGACACCCCTGCTTTATAAGATGCACAAAGTGGACTCTAGTCCACAAGAGACAATTTGTTAAGGTGCCGCAAGGCTCTTCTTGATTTTGCTGCAACAGGCTACCCCTCTGGAAATTAAGGATGCCTGAGCTGTTCCTGTTTTTGCCTGACAGCCTGCTCGCTGAAGGCAACTCACCACCATCACCACTGGCGACTGCCAAGCACCAGGCCCAAGAGACCTCTTGTCTCTTCCAGCACAAGCCTTTCCGTATACATTAGAGAAATCTGGGAAATAAAACGCTTGGCTGCAGTCCAACCTTGCACATCTTCCCCGAGGAACGGCCCAGCGACCCAAGGACTTCGCTCCAGTGCGAGAGGAAGCCTGCGTGTCTCTCTTCGACTTTCAGGGCGTGGATTTCGGACTTGAGTTCTTTCAGCCGATCCTCAAACTTCCTGCTCTTATCCAGGTAATCTAATCTGGGTGGTGGTGGAGGGGAATAGACAAACACAAAAAGTTTAGGACTGCCTACATCTGTCTGTTTGGTTGACAATATTTGGTAAGTAAAAGGGGAGGACAAAAGTCTGGAGAAAGTGCACTCCCACTCTTAAAATCATAAAGTTGGAAGGGACCCCAATGGTAATCTAGTCCAACCCCTGCAATTAATACTAATTGTTGTATCTTGGCTCCCAAACGCCTTGGGAGTCTAACATTCCGGCTCCCAAACAATCGAAAACCAGACTTGAGTGTTTTGGAAGCCGAAAGTTCAACAGGGCTTCTGCAGCTTCTGATTGGCTGCAGGAGCTTACTGCAGCCAATCAGAAGCCGCTCTTTGGAAGTTGAACATTTCGGAAGTCAAATGGACTTCCGGAATGGATTCTAATAAAATACAGGGCAGTCAGTGAAGCTGAATGTCAGAAGCTTCAGGGCAAACAAAAGATGGAACTCCTTGACAAAGAGCATTGTGAAACTAGGGGATTCTCTGCCGCAAGATGTAGTGACAGCCACCAACTCTGACAGCTTCAAACAGGTGGGTAGACAAGTTCATGGAGGGGATATTGCTATCCAAGGCAACTAGACACAATGGCTGTGTTCTCCCGCCCCTGTTGGAGGCAGTATGCCTTCGAGTACCAGTTGCTGGGAATCACAAGTGGGGAGAGTGCTGCTGTTGCATTCAGGTGATGCTCACAAGCTTTCCTTTGGGACCCCTTTGGCCTGGTTGAGCTGATGCAGAGTGCTTCTGCTTCTGGTGGCAGCATCTTGATTGGGAGCTCAGAAAACCTCGCCTGCTGCCCTTGAAGCTGACCCAGAAACTCCAGCAGGTGCAGAATGCCACGGCGAGGCTCCTTATGGGGTCCTTGCTGCAGGATCACATTCATCCAGTGCTTTACCAACTGCACTGGCTCCCGGTGGAGTACTGGTGCTGGTTTTGACCTTTAAAGCTCTATGCGGCCGAGGACCCACGTACCTACGGGACCACCTCTCCTGGTATGCCCCACGGAGGACCTTAATGACAACATTTTGGAGGTCCCAAGCCACAAGGTGGTTAGGTTGGACTCACCTAGGGCCAGGGCCTTTTCAGTACTGGCCCCAACTTGGTGGAATGCTCTGTCACAAGAGACTAGGGCCCTGCGGAACTTGACATCTTTCCGCAGGGCCTGCAAGACAGAGCTGTTCCACCTGGCCTTTGGTTTGGACTCAGTCTGAACCTTATGTTTCCCTCCCCTTATGGTTTTGACTTTTAAAATGAGGCTGCATTTTAAATTGCATTTTAACCTGTATTTTAATTTTTTTTCCCCTTATTATGTTTTTACTGAAATGTTATTCGTGTTAGCCACCCTGAGCCTGGCTCTGGCCGGGGAGGGCAGGGTATAAGTAAAATTTATTATTATTTATTATGATTATTTTCAGTTCCTACCTCTCTCGCTCTATCTCCAAGGAAAGCCTCTTCAAGTCAATGTCCCTTAAATCCAGTTTTATGGATACTTTGTCAGGGCAGGCATCCCTGGCATCAGCGGAGGAGGGCTGGGTGCCCTTGGCAGCATTCTGGTGACAAAACAGAGAGGAAGGGTTTGAAACATCATCTGAAACCCGGAAGGCTTTTAGACAGAACAGTTTTTAAGGGGACAGTAGTGGTTATGGCATTCGACTAGGACCTGGGAGACCAAGGCTCAGATCCCCACTCAGTGATGAAGTTCACTGGGTGACCTTGGTCCAGTCACAGTCTCTCAGCCTAACCTACCTCACAGGGTTGTGGTGGGGATTAAATGAGGAGGAGGTAGAACCATGGACCCCGCCTTGAGCTCCTTTGCAAAAAAAGTTGAGATATAAATGCAATAAATAAAAATACACCGAGTGGGCACAGAACATCTTCTAGGAAAGACAGTCTTGGGTGATGGAAATTCTGATTCAGACTCATAATGCCCCATCTGTGGCACTTGTGCCTGGAACCTGGTGCCAAGTCCAGGGACAGGCTCCAGTTCTGGCCTGCAAAGGGGCTTTAAGACCCACTGGATGGACAGAGACTGGCTTAGGAACATACAAGGCACCTCAGCCACTTTGATCTGCAGAACTGGCCTTTTGCCTGCTGTCCGAACAAGTTTACTTCTTGCACATACAATGGCTATAAACACTGATAAGAGGGAGCAGCCAGGTTGGCTCATTTCATAAAAATTGCTTAGAGGGCTACCTGCATATTTTGCTAATATGGCTACAGAATTACTTTTTAAAAATGAGAACACTGAGATTTTGACATGGATGCTAGCTGCAGCTAGCATTTCAATAGCCCAGCAAGGAAAGACGTTGAAAAAAAATCTGCATTTTTCTGTGTAGTATAAGAACTTGTGGCTATTGTGGAAAGAACTGCACATAAACTGCATGTTTCCAGGGGGAGGATGGAGGATCCAGAATGCTTTTATGTCATCTGGTGGGATTGTATTTCCTCTGCTTCAGACTTAGATGATGATGATGATGATGATGATGATGATTTACTAGTGGCTTTCAGCAAAATATAAAAACTCAATAAAACATCAAACATTAAAAACTTCCCTATATAGGGCTGGCTTCAAATGTCTTCACCAGCTCAGGAAATATGGATGTCTCAATTTAGATGGTGCGCAGCCATTTCTTTCTCTTATTATTTATTGCTTGTTTGCTTTGTATATGGTATGAAGTAATACCCTGCTCCCAAACTTTTGCATTGTTAATAATGGTAATAAAGGAAATGTTAAAAAAAAGAACGCAAAATCTTGGGAACCTGCCCAGGGGGGCAATAAAAGCCATTGCAGGCCTCTTAGCAAACCCCACACTTCCCTACCAGGAGAAAGACTTACAGAAGGAGGATTGAGCTTGCCAACATCCTGGAGTTTCTGCCTGGCTTTTTCCTCTGCATTTCTGGCTTCCTGCAGGTCCTGTTTCAGATGTTCAGCTTCCTTAGCCCTGCCAACCAAGAACCACCACCATCAGTGCTCAAGCAACCCCATAATGCTAAACTGATGCACTGGAAATTGCCACGGGCCTTACCTAATTTTCAATGCTTTTATTGATAAATATTCATGATTCTGTCAGCTGCCTAAGTGGTGCATAATTTGTATGAAATAATAATAATATCAAAATACAGATTTTATCACAAAGTTATTTAAGTACATATTTTATCTGAATGTATGCCTTTCTAGATGTACCGTATTTTTCGCACCATAGGGCGCACCGGACGATAGGGCGCACCTAGTTTTGGGAGGCGGAAAACAAGAAAAAATTATTCTGAACCCCAGAAGCCAGAACAGCAAGAGGGATCTGGCTTCTGGGATACCGTGTGGCTGTTCTGGCTTCTGGGGTAACCGTGCCAAGCCTCTTCAGGGCAGCGGGATGAAGGCTCCCCCTGCGCAAAGAGGCTGCGCAGGGCTAAAGCAGAAGCCAGGACAGACGCGTCGCTGAAGGAGCACTACGCCTTCTCTCTCTCTGCCCAGCGCCCCTCCTTCACAGGAGAGGTGCTGCGCAGAGAGGGAGAAGGGGCATCGCCCTTCAGCAAACCTGGAGAAGGAACAGAAGGAGACCCTTCTGCCGCCCCAAGCCTCGCGCGCAAGGCTTGCAGACACTCGCCCAAGTACGGGGAGCCCTCCGGAGGGCTCCCTGTGCTTTGGGCAACAGGCTGCCGCCCCAAGCCTCGTGCGCTCGGCGGGACCTCCCGCCGGGCGCGCAAGGCTTGCGGATAGCTTCCTGAAGCCTGGAGAGCGAGAGGGGTCGGTGCGCGCCGATGCCTCTCGCTCTCCAGGCTTCAGCGAAAGCCTGCATTCGCACCATAGGACGCACACACATTTCCCCTTCATTTTTGGAGGGGAAAAAGTGCGTCCTATGGAGCGAAAAATACGGTATTTTATTGAAAAACATGTGTTTTTAATGCATTTTGGTACATTTCTTGGAGCCAGGAAGAGAGTTGCAAAATCCAAAGGATTATGACATTCCAATCCATGTATTAGTCTGGGAGGTGAGAACTAGCACTATTCATTTTAAAAAAGCAGGCTGGGTCAGCTGAATTAATCCTGACAAATACATCGAGCTGAAAGAGGAATTGGGAAAGAGTGCCACTCTTCCTCAACTTCCTCCTTCCTCTCTATGTACTTTTCAAGGGGCCATCACAAACAAACCTGATCAAATCTGAAAGAAGGACTCAAGGAAATGCCCTCCAAAGACAGAAAAACGTGTTGGAGGCCATCCTAAGCAGCGTCCAGCCAGCCCCAGAAGCCCCAAAGCCCACTGAGCATCCCGCCCCAGGCCTCATCACCTTCGGTCCGATTCTTTCACCAGCTTCATGGCAATCAGTTCTGCCTCCCGCATTTTGTGCTCCATCAGAAGCTTCTCTTCCTTGGTTTTCAAGGCGGCCATCTCCAAGCGATGGCGCTCCTGTTCAGCCTCGGCGGCATTCTGGGCCAGGAGTTTGGCCTCCTCCTCAGCGATCTGGGCCTTCTCAGCCAAGAGCTCTGCCGCTGCCTCCGAACGGCGCTGAAGAGGGATTTTGTATTGAAAAGATAAAATGCACTCAATAATGACGAGAGACCTGGGCAGTGGCAGCATTTGGGAGTCACACTGGGGCTGGAGCTGCCAGAGCCTGCTAAGCGCCCGTAGCTGCTCCTCTGCCTGTTGGGCAATCGGCATGGCGATTGGGGGAATCAGTGGTGGCAGACGGTGGACAAGGATCACCTGCTCACCCCACCAAAAGGTCAATAGATCATGGTGATCACCCAAACTTACGTTGAGCCACCAATTGTCCAGATTTTTACTTCTTGAAATATGGCAACCCTAGGCCCCACTGCCATGGCTCACCAAAGCCTCATTGGCTTGCCGGGCTTTGTCTTCCACCTCAAAAAGGCGCCGCTCCAACTCCTCCTTCGCCCGCTCAGCCTCCTCCCGCAGCTGCTTCTCCCTGGCCAGGCGCTGGTGCTCCATCTGGGGGAATTGGCAAGGCTGACCATGAGCAGAGCCGCTTCGCAGGAACACTGCGCAGCCCCCTGAGCCAACAGCTACAATGCCCATCTTAATCTTGCTTCTCCCTTACCAAACACTACATTGTTTATTCATTTATATACCGTCTGTATGCCAAAATGGATCCCATGCTATGAACTGTAATATATCATGAAAGCCTCCTTGCAAATAAGTCCACAAAAGGTGGTTGCCATATTTGACTTCTTTCAGTTTTTCTGTTCCAGTATTCTTCCAACCAAGATGACCCGTGTGGTTCCCACCTGCTCATTTTACCCTCCCAACCACCCTGTGAGGCAGGCAAAACAGAGAGAGAGAGAGAAAGAAAGAGGTGGGTGGATGGTGTGACCTTCTCATAGTCAACCAATGAGTTTTCCGGCCCAGGAGAGATCTCCGCAAAGAGGCAGCAGGTTGAAGCTTTGTGACAACATTTGAAGCAGATGTTTCCCCAAAAGCTCACCTTCTTCCTTGCTTTCTCCTCCCGAGCTTGCGCTTTCATTTGCTGGATCTCGATGGGATCCACTCGCCGCCTCCTCATAAACAAGTCATGGTTTCCAATGAACAGCTGCATGATCTGTGGGAAAGGAAGGCAAGTGTAACCCTCGCTGGATCCAACTTCAGCCAGCATCCTGATTTTCACAATGGCCAGCTGGAGATATACCTGGGAAGCTTACAAGCAGGGTGCAAATGCAACTGACTCCCCGCCCCCTATGTTGTGATCCCTGAACCACACCCCACAGGCTGCCCCATTCAGTGAGCGAACCTTAGCACCTCCTATTCTGGTCTGAAGAGGCTGCCTACCTGCCTTCCTCAGTCAGAGGATGAGTCTCCACTAACATCACCATCCCTTCCACATCATGAAACCCAGGGCTTCCTTGCAGACAAGGGCCCTTCAAGACAGCATAGCCAGCTCCTCCAAGGAAGTGCTGTTCTGGTTACAGGACAGGCTTTCCCAGCTTGCTCCAGGCTCCAGGTGGCCTCAACACTCTGCTGAGACAATGTCTCCCAAGCACTCGGCTCACAAGGCCCACTGGGAGCTGGCTGTGGTACTGACTTTACCCAGCTCAGCAAGCCCAGAAGAATATAACGTAAGAGGATCAGAAGAGTCTGCTGGATCAGGCCAAGGGCCCATCTACTCCAGCATCCTGTTCTCACAGGGACCAACCAGATGCCCATTGTGGGCAGCAGGATTTGAGCACAACAGCATTCTTCCCTCCTGTGGTTTCCAACAACTGGTATTCAGAAGCATGGCTGCCTCTGACTGTAGAGCCAGGACACAGCTATCAAGGCTAGTAGCCATCAACAGACCTCTCCTCCCTGAATTTGTCTAATCTTTTAAAGCCGTCTAGGCTGGTGGCCATCATTGCCTCCTGTGGGAGGGAGTTCCATAGTTTATGCACTGCGTGAAGAAGAAACAGGTTTGACATCTTTTGCTTCTCCTGTGGCACACAATACCCTGTTGGTGGTTCTACAGCCCCGCCATTCAGAGGTGCTTGGAAGCTCAGTTGAGCTAAACTAGGGTTGCCATACGTTCGTAATTTCCTGGGCATAGCTGGGATTCGGTCATTGGAAACAGTGTCTGGGTGAAAACCTCAACAACTTTTGTGCCCATATTTTCACTTTTTGAAATATGGCAACCCTAACTAGAGATCCATCTAATTCCGCATTTATTGGGTTTCCAACAGCCATCATCCTGATGCCCCAGGGAAGTGAACAGGCAGGGCTCAAAGGTGATGGCAATCCCATTAGACCTCACCATGCATGTAGTTCTTATTGCCCTAAGCTCTGACTAAAGCCGTGGTTCCCAACATGGGGGACCCAGGGGGAGCAATTTGATTTTTAAGGGGGGGTGCAATTTGAGAATGAGTTATTAACAGTAAATGGCCTTTTAGGCTTCCTCCACATGAATAGGAGTTCACATTTTGAATAATAAGAATTATATGTCAATGGGGGGGGTGTCAGGATTTTAGAAATGCTTAGCTAGGGCAAGGCCAAAAAAAGGTTGCAAACCACTAGACTAAAGGATCCTGATGAGACAGCGAGACAGAGGCATATGTGACCACATGCTTACAGACCAGTTCTAAGCTCATGATTCCCCTGATGAGCCTGAATTTATCTCTTTCCCTCCCACCCTTCCATAGGCACTAAGAGACCAGCTACTGCTTCCTTCCTACAGAGGGAACCACCCTGAAGGAGACAGCCAAAAGGAAACCCTCACCTGTTTGTTGACTTTTGGCTGTGAGGAGAAGAACTTAAAGACTTCAGCCTTCTTGTCAATGGGCTTAATTGTGAGCTAGAGAGAGAGAGAGAGAGAGCAAAAGGATATACAGGTGATCTTCATCACTTCATTCACATGCAAAGCCTTTATGTGGCTGAAGCACTGCTTTCCCATAATTAGATGCAAGTGGAATAATAAAAAAGAGGGTCCACACAGCATTTACCATAGTGCTAGACCAGTGATTCCCAGAGTGGGTGGTACTGCCCCCTGGCGGCTCAGTGGGCAGTGGGGTTACCTGGGGGCACTAAGAGACAAGGGGGGGCTGAAGAGGAGCCCCTCTGAACACGTTGATCGCTTATTTATGATTCACCAGAACGAAACACTTCCCTCGCTTCGTATTTGAAGTTTTACTTTTCTTACTGCTTTCCAAGCTATTTCCATTGGTCACATTCGTTTATACTGATGATGCTGAGTTTTCACAAGCCACAAGATTGGTAATAATAGCTACTGATTTTCTTAATTTTTTTGTTGCCATGCGTCTGTGGTAGGTGAAGGTTTGCACATGTTTGGTGAGTAGTTATATATAAATATGTTATGCTATAAAATTCCTTCACCCTTACGTCTTTGTTAGTCATGTGATAAGAATTTACTTCTACACCACCAATTCGTTACACAGGTGAGGGAACACCTTTTAAATAAAACATGAGACCAAGAGACTAACAACAATCTCAGCATCCTGTAGGGCAGGCATAGGGAAATTCAGCCCTCCAGATGTTTTGGGGCTACAACTCCCATCATCCCTGACCACTGGTCCTGTTAGCTAGGGATGATGGGAGTTGTAGTCCCAAAACATCTGGAGGGCCGAGTTTGCCTATGCCTGCTGTAGGGACCTGGTTTATTAAAACTATTGCAAAAATATCCCTAAAACCAGTGCATCCCCCTAAACATTTTGTTAATCTTTGTACTTTTGTCCATTTACTGTATTTATTTCCCCCAAATGGTGATTTTTCTTGAGTCAAAACGAGAGTACCCCTAAATATTTTTTTTTAGAAAAAAGCACTGCCTAAAACTATAGGCCAGCCCTGCTAACCAGCTGCTCAGCAGAACTTCTAGATAGAAAAACTGCCATGAGGCACATTATAAGAAAACTTATATACATAGCACACAAAGAGTTGTAAACTTTAAAACATTGTTCTCCCTACATCAGGAAAGGTTGCAGGTCATGGGATGTAAAACACGTATAGCTCCATACTGATATATGCTCCCCCACAATTACTCTGGGGTGCCCCAAAGCATCTGCTCTCCGCTTTTGCACTTTAACCTCTGTTACCTTGACAGCCATGCCTTCAGTAGGAGCTATTGACACTTCAATCTCCTGTCTTACTTCCCTGTTCCCAAAACATGTCAAAGAGCTTCAAGGAAAGATCAACAACCCAGTGTTAAGTCAAAACAGGCATAGCCAAACCTCCTGAGTGACCATTTCATTTGTGCCTCTCTGTGGTCAAATAAGGAGAGGTGGAATGCAGCGTATGAGAGCCGCAAAATGCACACAAAAATCAAGCCTAATGCATTCTACCTAAAAGGTTAAATGCAATTAATACTGCGAGAGTTAGAACAAAATCTTTATCTATATCCAATATTCAATTGAATAACACAATTTTTACATCAGTCAGAAAGCGTAAAAATATTTTTTCACGTTATATATTATTTGCTGAATTTTATTGTGTTATTATCTTCCTTAGTGGGTCAGCAAACCACTTTTTGGAATGATGCTTTTCCATAGGATAGGGTAGGGGACTCTGAGGATGAGTTTATGGAACCAAGGGGACAGTGGCCAAAAAAAGTTGGGAAACACTGCTCTAGACTATCCTGAAGTGCATATCCCCATAGCTGAGATCCTTCTATCAGTTGCCATACCTTCTCAGCTGTCGGTTAAGTTCTTGTGGAAAAGTGGAAAATTAAATGAATTTCATAGACAGAAGTGGAGCCAGAGCATAAAGGCAAAACCCAACCTTCTCCAGTTCTGCCACCCCTTAATAAAACACACCTACCTACCTACCTACCTACCTACCTACCTACGGGACACGGGTTGCACTGTGGGTTAACCACAGAGCCTAGGACTTGCCGATCCGAAGGTCGGCGGTTCGAATCCCCGCGACGGGGTGAGCTCCCGTTGCTCAGTCCCTGCTCCTGCCAACCTAGCAGTTCGAAAGCACGTCCAAGTGCAAGTAGATAGATAGGTACCGCTCCGGTGGGAAGGTAAACGGCGTTTCCGTGTGCTGCTCTGGTTCGCCAGAAGCAGCTTAGTCATGCTGACCACATGACCCGGAAGCTGTACGCCTGCTCCCTCGGCCAATAAAGCGAGATAAGTGCCGCAACCCCAGAGTCAGTCACGACTGGACCTAATGGTCAGGGGTCCCTTTACCTTTACCTTTACCTACCTACCTCTTTCTCGCTGTAGGAAATGTTCCTGATGCTGCTCCATTCAAAAGATTTGTTTGGAGAGAAGCGGTTGTTGATGCTGTAGACATGGATCCCTTTGGCATCGACGCCAAGCAGAAAGTCTGTACAATTCTTCTTTTGCTGCAGGAACAG
Source organism: Podarcis cretensis (assembly GCF_951804945.1). Taxonomy (NCBI): domain Eukaryota; kingdom Metazoa; phylum Chordata; class Lepidosauria; order Squamata; family Lacertidae; genus Podarcis; species Podarcis cretensis. Next base: position 15,458,917 of record NC_137185.1, read on the forward strand.
ATGTTGGAGGCAAATGTCCAGAGTGAAGAAAAGAATCTCTTTAGCCAAGGCTTGACTGATTCTCAGGCATCAGTTCTCAGACACAGCCTGAGAATGGGCCAGGTAGGAGGCTGAAAGTTGGCTGCTGGAGCCTGAACCCAGATAGCAAACTAAGTGAGGCACCACACACAAAATTAGCAATCACACAAGTGGCTTCTTCAAATAAATTGCTGGGGATTCCATCCTGATTAGGGCTGGGCCATGGGAGTGAATCAGGAGCCTAGAACTGGGAGTCAGAACTGAAGAAGCATCTAGATCAGAGCAGATCACAGGGAAACCAAGATTCAGTACAAAAGAGCATGATGGAACACAAGTCACACCAGAGATCAGGTAGACCTGGTGGTTCAAGCAAGGCTCAGTGGCAAAGCCATCCCTTACAAGCTCCTTCCTACCCAATGGGAGCCAAAGGTCAGCCTCTGGAAGTGTTTGGGACTTTTTAAGTTTAGGGGAAAGGCAAATAAGAGGTGTCATGACAAAATATCTATGCATGGTATGGAGAGAGTGTACACAGAGAATATTTTCTCCCTCTCATAACATTAGAACTTGGGAACATCCAGCAAAGAAGAAGAAGAAGAAGTTTGGATTTGATATCCCACTTTATCACTACCCTAAGAAGTCTCAAAGCAGCTAACAATCTCCTTTTCCCTTCCTCCCCCACAACAAACACTCTGTGAGGTGAATGAGGCTGAGAGACTTCAGAGAAGTGTGACTGGCCCAAGGTCACCCAGCAGCTGCATGTGGAGGAGCGGGGAAGCGAACCTGGTTCACCAGATTACGAGTCCACCGCTCTTAACCACTACACCACACTGGCTCTCATCAAAGCTGAATGTTGGAAGATTCAGGGCAGATAAAAGGGAAGGGTTACTTCATGCAGTGCAAAGTTAAATTATGGAACTCCCTCCCACAGGAGGCAGTGATGGCTGCCAACTTGGATGACTTGAAAAGACGACTGGGCAAATTCAAAGAGGAGAGGGCTCTCGATGACTGTTAGCCACGATGGCTCTGCTCTGCCTCCACAGTTGGAGGAAGCAATGCTTCTGAATACCAGTTGCCGGAAACAACATGGGGAGGGGAGTGCTCTTGTGCTTTTAATCTGCTTGCTGGTTTCCCATTAAGGCATCTGGATAGTCCCTGTCAGAACACGATGCTAGACTAGGTCAGCCATTGGCCTGTCCCAGCAGGTCTTCTCCCCTAAGAAGCTGCAGTTGTGCAGCTAGCCACATGGGGCACTGGTTTCCAGCAGGAGACACTCCAATGCTTTGCCCCCTTGCTGCAATCCAGATCTGGATGGACACACGTAGGCCTGCTATTTGTGTTTCCAGGGGGAGCCTCCCCCCGCCCCATGCAAAAAAATGCACAAAGCAGTCACAGGAAGCTTGATTTGGATTGGCACCACAGCAGAAGGCCAAGGGTGAAAGGACCCCTCTTTCTCCCACTCTAGGGCTCTGATCCAATTTGGAGGGCTCATACTGGCAATTTACTCTAAAGATGTCATCTATACACTTCCTAACTGTCTGATGGTCCTAGATAAGATAAGATAAGATAAGATAAGATAAGATAAGATAAGATAAGATAAGATAAGATAAGATAAGATAAGATAAAACTTTATTCGCATTAGCCAACGGCCATAGCAACATAAAACAAGCAATACATACAAATAAAATCTATACAGATAAAAAAGACAGCAATGGGTAAAAAGGGCAATCAAATGGCCAAGATTATCGTTCAGATAGTGGCCCTTAATCTCATTGCACCCTCGATAAACCTAGCAACCTTTGCTGTTGTCTGATCATTTTGATCTGATAAAAGAAAGAACAATGTGGCCTCAGATGGGCGGCCTGGGATGGTAAGTAAGAGTGGGGTAATGATCTCATTCCTCAGATCTTTATAAAGGGGACAGGACAGGATGGTCCTAGCTGGACCCTGCAATACAGAGGGGATGGGGTTAAGCCTCTCCCAGCTCAAATCCACTCAAATCCACTGCTGCTCTGCCCTGACTTTCTCTATAGGAGACTGAGCCACCTTCTCCCCCCCCCCCAGCCCCCCACTCCCTGCTGCCAATTTTAAAGGAGCAAACTTCATGCATCCAGAAAAATATAGCTGCATTTAAAAACCACAACAACATAGACACTTACAGCTATAGGAAAATAATTGACCCCATACATCTCCAAGTCTTGTGCAATTTTAAGATAGTTCATCTCAGCTTCATACCTAAGAGAAGAGGACAATAGAGAAATATAGAATTTTACAGTCGAAATGGACCCAAAGAGTAATCCAGCCCAACCCTCTGCAACACACTAGTGAGCAACATTTAATTATTTTGTAGGATTTCTCTTCTGCTTTTCCATTCGCACCAATCGAAACAACTTACAAGCTGCAGCAAAACAATATGAAAAGGCATGTGGAAAGCAGCCTGCTGTAAGAAAGGTAAAATTTATCTTCATTGCTCCACCCACTTGTTGTTTTTTCCTGCCCTTGCATTCTAGTATGAAAAAGAAGCACCTAAGAAGCAGCCTCACTTCTTAATTTGCTCCAGCAACGTTTGATAGGACAGTGAAGACGCATCAGCCGCTCAGCTGCCTCCTCCTGCCCCATGCTATGGCCTCAGACACAGGTGCCCCAGTACCTGGCTATGCCCCGGTGCCCAGCGTACCAGGCTGTAATCCTCTCTTCCCACATGTCAGGTGTCATCTGATATTGGCGGAGGACCTGGAAAGGAAAAGGAAATGAGTGCAGCTGTTCCCTTCTCCAAATCCCAAAGCTGGTCTTCTCAGGAGCCCCCAAATCCACATCTTTTTTAAAATAATAATAATAATAATAATAATAGTATACCGCCCCATATAATAATAATAATAATAATAATAATAATAACTGTATACCGCCCCATACCAGCAAGTCTCAGGACGGTTCACAGAATAAAATCACAATATAAAAACACAAAAGACATAAAATAAAAACAAGAACAACCCAATAATCCCACCCGAACACATTTTAAAAGGCACTGAATGTCAATCAATCAATCAAAGGCCTGGTTAAAGATGAGTGTCTTCGTCAGGACTATGAAGGTGATGTACAAGAGAAGTCTCTGCTCTTGATATTTCTCCTGCAGCTGACGCAGTGAGAAAATCTTGTCGGCTATTGACCTCTGAGCTCTAAAGCCACATTGTGACTAGGGACAGACCCTGTCTGCAGTGTACAAAGAGTATAAAACAATAAAATTATAAAAGCAACTGTTTAAAAATAATTCTGGCAATAAACTATCAGCGGATCAAAACATAAATCAATATTTTGCAGGCGCTAGAAAGAGTACAGTGAAGGCACTTTCCCGGTGTCAATAGGCAAAGCGTTCCAGCATGTACAGTGGTGCCCCGCAAGACGAATGCCTCGCAAGACGGAAAACCCGCTAGACAAAAGGGTTTTCCGTTTTGGAGGCGCTTCGCAAAACGAATTTCCCTATGGGCTTGCTTCGCAAGATGAAAATATCTTGCGAGTTCCTGCGGGGTTTTTTCCCTTTTTTCCCCCTTTTCCTAAGCCCTAAGCCGCTTATCAGCTGAGCCACTGATAAGCCGCTTATCAGCTGATCCGCTAAAAGCCGCTAAACCGCTAATAGCGCTAATCCGCTAAGCTGTCAATGGGCTTGCTTCGCAAGACGAAGAAACCGCTATACGAAGAGCCTCACGGAACGGATTAATTTCGTCTTGCGAGGCACCACTGTAGGTGCTACCACACTAATAGATCAAGTTCTCGTTGCAGCAAGTAGCTATTTCAGAACTGTCCCAGGTCCTGAAATTCCAGTCTGCCCCACTACCTGCCCAACTCCACCAGCCTACTCTGGCTGCTGCTGGTGGTGGTGGTGGTGATTGTCTTTTTTTTTTTTTTTTAAAAAAAAGGAAACTTACTCTCTTTGGTAAAAGCTCCTCTGGAACCAGGAAGCCCGGCTTGTGCAGGTTTGGGTCGTAGTCACCATACTGTAACACAAAGAAGAGAAAGAGATCAGGAAAGACGGTGACCCTTTCACAGAACATGCCATGAAGGAAGTAGCCAGCTAGGAGGAAAAAGCTTGCTAAAAGGGTAACAGAATCCTCAGCAGGGGGAGAGGATGAAGGCAGTTCAGGGCAACAAATGAAATGATATTCGTCTTCAATCCCAACACATTCCCCGGCGAGCATATTAAACCCAACAGATATGAACTGCTTCAGCAGGCCATCACACTTCCAATGAACTTTCCCTCAGGCATTTGGGGTTGGCCAATATGGGAAAAAGATGCTGGAATAGATGGGTCCCCTTTGGCCTGATCCAGTAGGTTTCTTATGGAACCTCCAGGTCCAGAGGCAGTCTATCTAGATTTCTAGGTTCTTTGAGGTATTTGGCCTCTAGGATAAAAGGATACTGGACTAGATGGGCCATTGGCCTGATCCAGCAAGGCTCATCTTGTATTTGTATGCTAACTTTTGCAGGAGGCAAGAAAGAATCATCAGCAGGATGTATTTTAAATGAGCTGGTCATTGCTAGTGTTCAGTTGGAGTGATTTATTTAAAACTATGTTTTATTCATTTTTTGATAGAATCTTAAAGGTAAAGGTAAAGGGACCCCTGACCATTAGGTCCAGTCGTGGACGACTCTGGAGTTGCAGTGCTCATCTCGCTTTATTGGCCGAAGGAGTCGGTGTACAGCTTCCGGGTCATGTGGCCAGCATGACTAAGCCGCTTCTGGCGAACCAGAACAGCGCACGGAAACGCCGTTTACCTTCCTGCCGGAGTGGTATCTATTTATCTACTTGCACTTTGATGTGCTTTTGAACTGCTAGGTTGGCAGGAGATAGAATCATACAATGTATTAAAAAAATTAAAAGAACGAAAGAATGTTATACAACACAGTCCCCCACTGCTCTCAAGCCTCCCCAGAGCTGTCAGAAGAAAAGGAAGGTCACAAATATAAGCCACACTTATGTTTGCCACACTTATATAAGCCACACACACGTTTCACTGTCAGAATTTGGAAAAACGTGTGGCTTATATTCAGTCCAATATGGTACTTTTTAAAGTGGTACACGGCTTCTTAAAGTGGCATTGTGCTGCTTTAAATGAATAGTGCAGAGGCCTAAAACAATGACTAAAAAAAATAAAATACTACATCAAGGTAGAAAATATGTAAATTTAATCTCAGAGAAGCTGAGGTGAACAATGCCCAGTGAAATCACAGTCAGAGAGGAGGCTGCACCAGACTTCCATGTCTTTGGAGCCTGCAGGAAGCCTTATTTGCAAAACCAGAAGTGTCTGCAAAAGAACTGCTCTGCCACAAACCAACTAGCTAGAGAGAGTCTCTTGAAAACTCTCCAAAACTACCGTATTTTTCACTCTATAACATGCACCAGACCATAACACGCACGTAGTTTTTAGAGGAGGAAAACAAGAAAAAAAATTCTAAATGAAATAGTGGATATATGATTTTTGTGGTTCATGCTGTGGCCCCAGACGTGTGATCTGACAGTGAGTTTGGAGTAGCCCAATGCAAAAATCCTGACGATCCATGTGGATCCATGCTGGTACTTAAAGGACAACGACATGGGCAACATAACAACCCCGCTCCTCTAGGACACAATGAAAGCGGTCACCAGAGGAGCCTGCATAAAGGAGAGGGCATCCCTTAAAAAACCAACGTCAAAATTTGGCAAATTATAACAAGACATTATGACCCTCTCACCACACTACAAACAGGAGCCAAAAAACTCCTTAAACTCTTCTACAAAAAGAACAAACCCATACCAACACAAGAAATACAAGACAAACTAGGGGACTAGTTTGCTAACACCACAGTCAACTACATGCCTTCTTAAACAATCCAGCAGTAAAATCACTAGCCACTAGGCCCCTGACCACCTTCGAAAACCTTCTCCTGACAGCAGAGGGACACGGCAAAGGGATGGTATCCATAATATACAAAATACTATTCGAAAACCCCACAACCCCCTTGATGCAATCAAAGAACAATGGGAGCACGACATAGGCTATGAAATAAACCCCATCCAATGGATTAGAATGTGGTCTAAACCTCCCTTTAAGTCCATATCAGCCAAAAGAAGGGAACTCACTCTGAAACTCACTTATAGATGGTACTTAACACCACAGAAACTGGCACTGATATGCCCAGGTACCTCACCAAGATGTTGGAGAGGTTGTACCTCCACAGGCACATACTTCCACATGTGGTGGGGATGCCCTAAAATCAACCCTTCTGGATAGCAGTCCTACAAGAGATATGCAAAATAACTAAACAGGTATTAGAGCTCACCCCAGAACTGGCCCTACTGAACATCTTCCAAGATCAGAATGAACACTCAACATTATACAGAACTTATAACCCACCTACTCTCAGCAGCTAGAAGCCTCAGAGCCAAACATTGGAGAGACCTGTGGACCAATGGTATCAAACTGTATGGGAAACGACCTTACTAAAAAAGCTAACCAATAAACTGAAACTGACACGGGGACAAACAGAAGAGGACGCCTTCACCCCATAATGGCCCCCCTTTATCACATACACAGCCCAACACAACAAGAATCCACCGACAGCATATGAATCAATCTGGGTTACCTGACCCAACAAGCCTTCCCTCCCCTCACAAATGCAAACAAACTCCACTGCAGCCAGCCACAGACAACCAACCACACCTTGCCCCAACACCTCTCATGACCAAGGAAATGTAATAAACGAAGAAAAAAAGAACCTACCTAGTTGACGCTGACACAAAACCCCACACGTACACTATGCAAAAGAATATAAGCCTCCCCACCCCACCTCTGCTCTCCCCCCCTCTTCTTCCCCAACCTTATACTGTATTCAACCCGAATGTCTCACAACAAATGTAGCTGATTTGTAAGATAGACTGTACAACCTGAAAAAAGAGACAAGGCACGTACTTTTGTAAACCAAGAAAATTTTAATAAAAATAAATTTTAAAGAAGAACTGCTCTGTTTTTCACCCTCCTGCAAGCTCTTTGAATTAGGATATGTTCATATACCTTCTTGCATAAACAAGCTAAAAAACCAACCAACACCCAAATGAGAAGAAAACAAGGTGCCAAAATCCTGTTTTCCAGCACTGCTTTAAATGGGTGCTTTCCTGCATTAATTAGCACTGTGTGATTAAGCAAAAGGTTTTTTTTAATGTTGTTCTGCAAGCAATAGAAGGTGACAACCAAGCAATTTCAAAACCTCACCTTGGCTTGAACAGCATAAGACGCTAACAAAATTGTAGCCTCAGGAGAGCAGTAGATTTCTTCATCCAGTATTTGTTTCTTAACCTGGGGGGTGGAGGCGGAAGAAGAGGGGGGAGGTGGAGAGGAGAGAGAGAAATCCAAGGCTTAGACAAGCTTGAAAACAAAGCAATACATGCCCAGACTTTGTCTTGGCACATGAAAAGTAACCGTTAGCCGAGTTATAAGTGGGAAAGAAAAGAATCTCTGGCAGCAACTGCAGACTTGTGAGCTGTACCCAAGAACATTTCAGGCTGTCAATTACCCCTTTTTAAAGCATCGTTGCTAACTAAGGAATGTTCATATGCTATCCTCTCACCACATACAAAACTGCTGGCAGTTAGAAAATAAGCACTCCTGGGAAGCGTTAAACCAGGGTCAGCAAACTTTTTCAGCAGGGGACTGGTCCACTTTCCCTCAGACCTTGTGGGGGGCCGGACTATTTTGGGGGGGGGGGATGAACGAATTCCTATGCCCCACAAATAATCCAGAGATGCATTTTAAATAAAAGAACACATTCTACTCATGTAAAAAGATGTTGATTCCCAGACCGTCTGCGGGCCAGATTGAGAAGGCGAATTGGCCGGCTCCAGCCCCCGGGCCTTAGTTTGCCTAAAGGTAAAGGGACCCCTGAGCATTAGGTCCAGTTGTGGCCGACTTTGGAGTTGCGGTGCTCATCTCGCTTTAATAGCCGAGGGAGCCGGTGTACAGCTTCCGGGTCATGTGGCCAGCAAGACTAAGCCTCTTTGGTGAACCAGAGCAGCGCACGGAAACGCCGTTTACCTTCCTGCTGGAGCGGTACCTATTTATCTACTTGCACTTTGACATGCTTTTGAACTGCTAGGTTGGCAGGAGCAGGGACCAGGCAACGGGAGCTCACCCCGTCGCGGGGATTCGAACCGCCGACCTTCTGATTGGCAAGTCCTAGGCTCTGTGGTTTAACCCACAGCGCCACCCACGTCCCTTAGTTTGCCTACCCATGCGCTGAACCAAGAAGGGTCCATCTAGCTCAACATGGAGTGGCCAGTGAGAAAATGGACCAAGAAAGGTTTTCCTTCCTCTCTCAGGACATTAGAACCCATGGACATGAAACGATGCTGAAAGCTATAAGATTCAGGACAGACCAAAGAAAGGCAGGTCAGAGTTAAACTGTGGAACTCCCTCCCACAAGAGGCAGTGATGGCCACCAATTCTGACAGCTTTAAAAGAGGATTGGATAAATTCATGGAGGAGGAGAGGGCTATCAATGGCTATTGGCCATAATGGCTATGCTCTGTCTCTATGGCCGGAGGTAGCCACGCTTCTGAACACCAGTTTCTGGAAACCTCAGGAGGGCAGAGGGCTCTTATGTTTGTGTCCTAGTTCCAGGTTTCCAACAGTCATCTGGCTGGCCACCATAGCTGTCAATGTTTCCCTTTTTTAAAGGGAAATTCCCTTATTCTGAATAGGATTCCTCACAAGAAAAGGGAAAAGTTGACAGCTATGCTGGCCACTGTGAGAACAGGATGCTGGACTAGATGGGCCCTGAGCCTGATCCAGCAGGCTCTTCTTGTGGTTTTAAAATATTAGTTTCTCTAAACACACATCTGTCTTTCTCCTCTATCCAAGAGGCATGATCAGAGTTCAGGGACACCGCCAAGCCAAAACACTTGAAGAGGGTGGAAAGCCCACTGAGGGGTGTGGCTGCAGAGGAAGTGTGGCCAGACTTCCCACTCCCTGCTTTAATTTAATCTGTTCATTTGAATGCCTTGAAGCACCCAGCTGCCTATACACGCTCTCTCTGCCCCCCCGCTCCCCCGTCCCCAATTATTCTGCTGCAGGTGCGATGTCTGATTCTTAACCGTCAGGAACCTCTGCAAGTTCTAATGCGTCAATTTCCTCACTCTGCTCCCCATTTTGCATTTCTTTTGGAACAGGAAAAAAATAATTACAGGCGAATTGCATTCCTCAAAGTCAAGGCAAGCCAAGGCTGGTTTGAAAGAGAAGAAAATGAAAGTGCAGGTTTTCAGAGATGAAAGGAACCGGGGGGGGGAGGGGGGAGGCAGCCTTTAGTGCCTTCGCCTTTGCAAAACAGCTCAACACAAATAATTGTCAAGGTGATCTTGAAAAGAAATATATAACAGCAACAGAAGAAAAACCTTTCACAAGGAAACCTGCTCAAGCCAGAAAATTAACTCTTCACAAGCTCTCGCCACTGACAGGAGGCACAGCGTGAAAGAATAAGCAGATGGTAATTCCAAAACCTAGGGGTCAGACACACCAAACGCCCAGAAGGTAACTACAGCAATTCAAAAGTCAACTTTAAAATAAAAGAAATACCTTCTGACCTGCAGGAAAAAGAGGTGTTGTGTGATCTCCTGCAGAAGTTCCTCTTCAACTTTCTCAGGGTAAAATTTTGCTAAAAAACAAAATCTGATGGGATCTTCCTTGGGAATTTCCTGATCCAGAACCTGTTGAAGAACAAAGGGAATCAGTTTTAAAGAACATTTAAAATAAATGAAATCTTATATTGTTCTTTATAAGGTTTATATCTTTGTAAATTTATGGACTTTTAGTATACATGTGTATTTTAAATATTGGGTTTGATTATACAGTCGTACATCGGAAGTAGAATGGAATCCGTTCTGGAAGTCCGTTCGACTTCCAAAACATTCGGAAACCAAAGTGTGGCTTCTGATTGGCTGCAGGAAGCTCCTGCAGCCAATCAGAAGCCACGAAAGCCCTATCGGACGTTTGGCTTCCAAAAATAGTTCGCAAATCGGAACACTCACTTCTGGGTTTGTGGTGTTCGGGAGCCAAAACCTTTGAGAACTAAGCTGTTTGAAAACCAAGGTACAACTGTATTTATAGAGGATAATGTTGGTAATACTATATTCCAATATTTAGAATATTTATGAACTTAAACATTTTATATTAATAGATTTAATGTATTTACCACTTTAGGGATTATAGGTAGAAATAAAGATAGTGTGGGAATCATCAGATATGTTCCTGAGCATCCCATTGGCCCTGCCTGCTGGGGGTGATGCGAACTGTAGTTCAGCTACATCTGGAGGGATTAAGGTGCCCCAAACCTAATATATAGCACATATATATAGCATTACATGGTGAAAGAGAGAAGAATTAGTTACACGTGTACCTTTTCAACTTCCTTTTCCTTCTCTGTGTTTTAAAGTATTTTAGAGTATTAGAACTCCTTTTTGAGAGAGAAAGATGGACAGACAGAAAGAAAGAAAGATGAGCAGCTGAGCCACTGTGCAACGGCAATACTTTGCCAGGAACACATTTGGTTGCTTTAGGCAAAGCCCTGCTCTCTTTGAGAAACCCACCCACCATTCTGCAATATATACTGGCCCAGTTTGCAGCTAAGGTCAGAAAGTGTGGTGGCTTTTCTATGGCTACACAGTGAGATGCAACAGGAAAGGGCTATTGTAACTCAATGGTAGAGCATTTGCCTTCTACGCAGAAAGTCCCAAGTTCACTTCCTGGCAGCATTCCCAAGTATAGAATCATAGAATTGTCAAGTTGGAAGGGACCTCCTAGGGTCATCTAGTCCAACCCCCTGAAATGCAGGAATCACAATAATCCCTGACAGATGGCCATCCAACCTTTGCTTAAAAACCTCCTCCAATGAAGGACAGTCCACTATGTTCTGGGGTTGTCCGTTCCTCTGTCAAACAGTTTTTTATCATTCTTCCTAATACTTAGACGGAATTTCATTTCTTGCCACTTGAATCCACTGAATCGGGTCCTATCATCTGGAGCAGCACGAATCAAGTTTACTAAGACTTTCTCGATTGCCATGCAAGCTCTTTTGCAAGCTAAAGTTTAGCCTCCAGACCTTTTTATCCATCTTCAACCAGGTGTTCATTCCTTTGATAGAGTACTGCAAGCCAAAGAACCAGGATTCCCGCAGGCCCAGCGCGCGACACGCCTGGTCAAAAAGGTCCTTCCCCTTCCATTTCATCTATAGGAAGAAAGACAGAACATCAGTGGGAAAAGCCAAGAGAAACTCAACAGCCTGGTTTTTAGAAAGGGATGACCCACTCCATTGCTGGCCTAAGATGAGAGAACTCAAACAGTGCAAGCAAAGAAGAGGCATATCTTGTAGTGTGGGGTGCAGAATTCAGCTCTGTGGAAAGATCAAGTTCCTAGCCCTTATTGTTGAAAGCGTGTGGCCAGTGCCAGAAGCCCGGAAAGGGCAACCATACTGGTCAAAGGGCTGCAGCAACTCCCTTAGAAGAAAAGATTACAATATTTGGAGCTGCTTGGATGAGGAAAAAAGACAAGGAAAGGGAGGACTTGACAGTTGTGTATAAGATTATACCCTCCAACCTAGCGGCCTTCACCGCCTCCTACAGGAGTGAGTTCCATAGTTTACATTGTCTGAAGAAGCCCTTTATTTTGCCTGTCCTAAATCTTCCAGCACTCAGCTTCTCCACAAGTTCTAGCATTATGGGAGAGGTGGAGGGGGGGGGGAATCTCTATCCGCTTTCTCCACTCCAATGCCCAATTTTATATGCAAACCCTAAAGTGCCGATGGAAGCATTTCTGCACCTTAATTTTGGCTTTTTTTAAAAAAAAGAAAAGCCACTTACCTCGCAACTAAACTCCATTTCGATTTCCATCGTTATAACTTTCACCTTAAACGTTTTTGGCTGCTTCCTCTTCAGCCCCGTGATGGACATATTTTTATGCCTGCAGGGAAAGCCACACAAAGGATGCCTGCAATCCAATGCAAACAAGCAGCTGCATGAAAAGAAGAGATAAACAGCATCAACATCATTGCAGCCCTAGCCTGACTCTTGACTCCCTAATAAGAGTGCACTGTAGTGCTTAGTGTGTTGGACTAGGGCCTGGCAGAGACCAGGGTTTGAATCCCCACTGGGTCATGAAGCACATTTGGTGACCTTCGGCTGGTCACAGAATCACAGAGTTGGAAGGGGCCTCAGGGTCATAGTCCAACCCCCTGCAGTGCAGGATTCACAGCTAAAGACTCCCTGAAAAGATGGCCGTCTGACTTCTGCTTAAAGACCACCAATGAAGGAGAGCCCACCACTATCTGAGGGAGTCCGTTCCATTGTCAAACAGCTCTTACAAACAGTCACTGCCTCTCAGCATAACCTAACGCAGAAGGTTGTGGTGAGGATGAAATGAGATAGGGAAAATACCACATACACCACCTTGAGCTTTTTGGAGGATAAGGGAGGGTAGAAATGCAATAAATAAATACCATATTTTTCGCTCTATAAGACGCACCAGACCACAAGACGCACCTAGTTTTTGGAGGAGGAAAACAAGGAAAAAAATATTCTGAATCTCAGAAGCCAGAACAGCAAGCGGGATCGCTGTGCAATGAAAGCAGCAATCCCTCTTGCTGTTCTGGCTTCTGTGATAGCTGCGCAGCCTGCATTCGCTCCATAAGACGCACACACATTTCCCCTTACTTTTTAGGAGGGAAAAAGTGAGTCTTATAGAGCAAAAAATAAGTGAGTCTTTTAGGAGGTAAAAAGTGAGTCTTATAGAGCAATCAATCAATCAATAAATAAATAGGGTTTTTTGGGGGGTACTTCTCTCTCCTTTCTCCACACTGCATACTTTTATAAACTTCAATCATGTCCTCTCTGGAAGGTGACAGTGGATGAAAGGTGGGGGAGAATGAAATTGGCACGGCAAATCCGTGTACCTCAGGCAGCAAATTTCAGAGCAGCACTAAAGGGCAGCAGATAAGGCAAGAAATAATTGACTATCCTATTCTTGTCCGCACAGGGGGTGACATTTAAATGTTCTGCCTCTCAGCATCAAAATGTCTCGGCCCGTGGGCCAAGGTAATGAGAGATGAACAGCAGATGCACTTCACGGAGAATTTGCCATAGGAGCAATGCTGCTTCCCTTTCAAGTGTAGGCAAAAGGTGAATCGCGTCCCAATTTAAAATTTGGAGGGGCTGCCAGGAGCCAGATTTTAAAATGACTTCATGGGAGGGATCTGTCCCAGTGCCCTCAAGCTGACCAGCCCCTGGTGTGGTCGGTGGTGGCAACTGATTGATATAAGGTTTGCCTTTCTATTCAAATGAAGAAAAAGATAACCCTAATCTGCTAGGACAGCTGAATAGCTCAATGAAGCAGAAAGTCATCTAGTTTCTCTACCTCTTCTTGCACCACGCCCTGCCCCCAAGGGCCATTTGCTTTGCCTTTCTATGAACAGTCTTCTATGAGCATATTTTTGTCAAAGCCTTTGCCAAAGGAGTTCAAGGCCTGAGGAGGACATGGCTGTTATCCCCATCAACAGTTGCTTGTTGCCACTAAAGTTGGGCAAACCTGTCAGTTTCCCCCATTTTCATTGTCCCAGTCTTAAGACAGTTCTCCGCATTTCCAAATCACTTTGAGGGTTGTTTGTTTTGGGGGGGAGTCCTTGTGAAAATGCATTGTTACAATTGCCAGCAAAAGCCAAGGTTAAAAACAAGTTTGAAAATCAGAACATAAATAATATCGACCAAACTATGAACATGAATTACAATGCATCAAAACGTTTTGATATGTTCATCTGGGCCATGTTGGCTATGCTCTTCTTTCACATTACTGGAGGCAAGTAATGTTCCTGTTGCTGGAAGCCACAGGAGGGAGAAAAAAGGTGCTCTAGCCAAAATATTGCTGCCCTGGAGGTTTTCTATTACAGTGGTACCTCGGCTTAAGTACTTAATTTGTTCTGGAGGTCCGTTCTTAACCTGAAACTGTTCTTAAATTAAAGCACCACTTTAGCTAATGGGGCCTCCCGCTGCCGCCGCGCCACCAGAGCACGATTTCTGTTCTCATCCTGAAGCAAAGTTCTTAACCCGAGGTACTATTTCTGGATTAGCGGAGTCTGTAACCTGAAGCGTCTGTAACCTGAGGTACCACTGTATTGGGGGGGGGGGGAGATGACACATTATTGCAGAGCTGTAAACAATGTATCTCCTTCAAGCATCCCTAGGGCACTGGGGACTGGACTTCCCAAGGGTAATTTGGAACAGCTATCTCAGGATAAGGACAAACTCCTCAGCTCAGTTGGTTCAGCGTGAGGCTCTTAATCATTTTGCCCCATGTTGGGCCAAGAATCCTGCGTCGCAGGGGGTTGGACCAGATGACCCTCGTGGTCCCTTCCAACTCTGCAAGCAGTGGACAGTGATGTCTGGTACCCAGTGAGAGCTGGTGGGACCTAAGGCAGGGAGTCAAACAGGAGGTAGAGCCAAAACCAACGATAGACAAAGCCAACTAAACCTAGTTTTGTCCCCATCCTCCTTCCTGCTGAGTTCTACAGGGAAAATGCTGAGACTGGAGGAAGGTGACATGGAGGGCTATTGATGGCTACTAGTCATAATGGCTCGGCTTGTCCTTCACAGTAGTCCTGCCACCTCCTGTGTTGGGTGTAAGCAGGAAAGCAGGCAGGAGGTAGGCTGAGGGCAGACTGAGACTGGTAAGGAAGTGCCCTGTTCACTCTAATGGACCAGCCTTAGCTTGCAATGGAACAAGGATAGCCAATGTGGTGCCCTCCAGGTGCAGTGGCTGCCAGTTTCCATGGCTTTTCTGGCTGCAAGGGCTGATGGGAGTTGTAGTTCAAAGCAACTGGATGACACCAGGTTGGCAATAGAGATGCTGCAGCAGCAACACTACCAGTGCAAGCACATCCAATACCCAGAACACGGGGGAGGGGGAGGGGGGAGTATTAATGCAAAGAGGAAACATGGAACGTGTGATTTTTATTTTTATTTTTTGCATTAGCAGAATAGATATTGAAGATCTAAATGTTGCAAGGACCAACAGCAGTTGTAGTTCAAAGCATCTGGAGGTGCTTTTTAGTTTTATTTATTTTATAATAAATAAAATAAATATATTTTATTGTTTTATTGTGATTTTGAAAGGCAGATTTTGGTTTTGCCACGTTTTCTTGCTGGAGTACCAGTTGCATTTCTATGGCATGTGGATTCTATTCCCAGGTTCTGTACACCACCCCAAAATCCTTCAATGAACAGCGGTTAATAAATATTTTAAATGAATTAATACAGTGACCAGCCTCTTTCACAGCTAGACTTCCCTCACTTATTTCCTTGTCTTCCTGCATTGCTGGTCACTGCCTGCATTCAACCCAGAGAAATCCAGTCTTCTGCCATCCTAGACATGCTTAGCTGGGGAGTTAGACCCATAGAAATCTATGAGGCTTACTTTAAAGTAGACGTGGACAGGATTAAACTGGAACCAAACACATTTTTTTTAAATGCATAAATCACACGCTGAAAAATACATGATTTCACACACACACAGACACAAACACACACCCCTCTCTACACCTTGTATTATGTTGCTTCTTAAATCTTTTTCTTTTCCTTTCGGCTTTGCTTTGATTCAATTACAAGGATTTGCAAACAATTTAGCGGTTTGAATGACTTCCCAGATCCAAACAGCCGCTTGCTTACCTCTCTCTCTTGTTATTCCTGGAGGCTGCAATTCCACAGCAGGAGAGTCAAATTGGATTCTGAATTTCTTCTCGGAATCAATGCTTTTTTAAAAAATAAAAAAGAAGCATTTGTTTGTTTGTTTATTCTAAAGGTTGCATTTTGCACAGCGCACGTTCACATCACCACATTGCAAAAATCATAGCCAAGGGCTGATCTAGCAAGGGGCTTCCCTTCCCTTTGTCTCCTCCACGCTGGAGCATGTCAGCTCAGCTGCCGGGGAGAAAGCGAAGAATTTACTTTCCCAGGTGATGGCAAAAGACGTCGAGCAGTTTCCTGCCTGGGTGCCTGCGAGACTCCTCCCCCTCCCGCGCTGGGGATTTCTAAACAGCAGACACTGCAGGGAGAGAAAAACATAAACCTCTCATCATAACCCGCTGGGATCCAGTGCATTTGTGCGGTGGAGAAATCAATTTCATCATTATACTGTATTAACCAAAACATCAGAAGACGATACCTAAGCTTTCAAGTTCTGCAGAGTTCTTCGTCAGGTTACATAAAGCAAGAGGTAGAAAACGGGAACATTAATATTTTTTTCCCTCTACTCTCTTCTCACCCTGTGTAGGGTCTTGCGTGATGAAGAGCTCTGCAGATCTCAAAAGCCTGCTATTTTTTGACGCTCTCTTTGGTACCACTGTGGTCCATGTGTTGCTAGCCTCAAGGCTGGATAACTGCAATGTGTTGTGTGTGGGGCGGTCCTTGGGCCTGGTTCGCAAGCCCAAGCTGCTGCAGAATGCTACTGAGCTGGGTTTAAGGTCCTAGTACTGTACAGTATTAATTTACAAAGCCATTAACAAATTAGTTCCAAGGATCGCCTGAACCCTTACATCCCAGCCTGGTCACCAAGATATTCTGAAGGAGTAAAAACAAAATAAAAAAATTCCTTCCAGTAGCACCTTAAAGACCAACTAAGTTAGTTCTTGGTATGAGCTTTCGTGTGCATGCACACTTCTTCAGATACACTCAATTACTGGTCAATTGTATCTGAAGAAGTGTGCATGCACACGAAAGCTCATACCAAGAACTAACTTAGTTGGTCTTTAAGGTGCTACTGGAAGAAATTTTTTTATTTTGTTTTGACTATGGCAGACCAACACGGCTACCTATCTGTATTCTGAAGGAGTGTCATGGGTCATTCCCTGAGTTGGCAAGGGTCATTTGACAACAACTAGGAGTGGAGCCTTAATATCATTAGCCCAGTCCTGTGGAACACTCTGCCACTAGAGATTCAGCTTGGACACTGGCTATTTTCCTTAGCTTGACCACACACCAGAAAATATGCATGACTGAAATAAATGTGTACTGCATTTTGTCCATCCCATTCCTCTCATGGGAAATGTGGAAGGTCCTTGGGGCAGAGATCTGTCTTCTACTCTTCTACTGTGTGAAGCGTCGTGTGCATTGATAGTGCAGAAATAACAACAACAACAAAAGCAATCTTGTTGCACTTTGCACAGTAGTACTGTATCTGGTGTTCTTTGGCTGTTTGGCACTTTGCGGGGGGGATGCTATTATTCTGAAGGGTCTGAAACAGTACAGAATGGATCAGTATAAGGCAGCGGAAAGTCCTGGGTTCCATCTCTCAGTAGGGCTGGGAATGTCCTCAAATTTTGGAGGGCCGATTCCAGTTAGTGTGCACAGCACTGAGCTAGATGTTCTGACTCAGTGTAAGGCAACTTCTTTTGTCCTGTTTGTCCTCTTCTGATATCTTCCTGGCTCAGGAACGCTCATGTTGTGTAATGCATTTGTTAGGCTTTGAGGTGCCTCAAGACTCTTTGCTGTATTCACCACCTCACAGAGTTGTCGTGTGAAAGAGAGATGAAGAAAGCCCTTGGAGGAAGCCAGTGATCAATATATAAAGAAAGTTCAGAGCACAGTTAAACTATGGAACTCGCTCCCCCAGGAGGCAGTGGTGGCTATCAACCTAGGTAAAGGTAAAGGGACCCCTGACCATTAGGTCTAGTCGTGGCCGACTCTGGGGTTGCGGCGCTCATCTCGCTTTACTGGCCGAGGGAGCCGGCATACAGCTTCCGGGTCATGTGGCCAGCATGACTAAGCCGCTTCTGGCGAACCAGAGCAGCGCACAGAAACGCCGTTTACCTTCCTGCCGGAGCGGTACCTATTTATCTACTTGCACTTTGACGTGCTTTCGAACTGCTAGGTTGGCAGGAGCAGGGACCAAGCAACGGGAGCTTAGCCCGTCGCGGGGATTCGAACTGCCGACCTTCTGATCGGCAAGTCCTAGGCTCTGTGGTTTAACCCACAGTGCCACCCGCGTCCCCAGCTATCAACCTAGATGGCTTTAAAATAGGGATTGGACAAATTCATGGAGGGCAACAAAGCTATCAATGACTACCAGCCAGGATGGCTTTGCTCTGCCTCCACAGCTGGAGGCAGCAATGCTGGAAACAACAGGAGGGTGTTCTTGTGCTCGAATCCTGATTGGGGGGTTTCCCATTAAGGGCATCTGGTTGGCGAACAGGATGCTAGACTAGATGTGCCATTGGCCTGATCCAGCAGGCTCTTCTTATGTTCTTATCCAGTGCCATTTTTCTAGAAGAAGAGGTGCCAGAACTCACCATGAACACTTCCCTTGTTCTCATATCATGGCAATGGAGCCCACCTGAGAGCTGCCGGAACTGAGTTTCCAATGTTTGTGCTTAATTAAAAACTCAGCCCACCCACCCCAGTTCTTTAAAGCAGTGGATTTTCAAATGAAGATGCATCCCGAGGCGCCTTGGAGGCTTATCACAGATTCCTCAGTGATTAAATTTCTGGAGGAAGACACACTTATCTAAAAGGTGGCATGTTCTGTCTTGATCAAACATTCCCTGAGGGAAGAGGAGAGTGGGTGGGCACATGCAAAGGTTGGACTCGCACACATTATTTGCCCGAGAAGGGACCAATGGTGCCCACAAGTCCCAGGATGGGTTGCAGTATTAAAAACAATTTACAACAGCTTGCAACCATAAAAATAAGGTGGGTCCTAAAAACGTACACCTCAAGTGTCAAAAACCAGGATAGAGAGGGCCATCTTCAGCATTCACTGGAAGCTCTATAATGAACTCTTTGGGTAGGGGAGTTCCACAATGTAGGAGCTGCCACAGAGAAGGCCCTCTCCTTGAGCTTCTGAGGGTGGAGTGATGACACCCAGCTCTACCTCTCTTTTAAATCAGAACCAGCGAAGGCGGTGAAGGTCCTGTGTGAGTGCCTGGAGGCGGTTGGAGGATGGATGGCGGCTAACAGATTGAGGTTGAATCCTGACAAGACAGAAGTATTGTTTTTGGGGGACAGGGGGCGGGCGGGTGTGGGGGATTCCCTGGTCCTGAATGGGGTAACTGTGCCCCTGAAGGACCAGGTGCGCAGCCTGGGAGTGGTTTTGGACTCACAGCTGTCCATGGAGGCACAGGTTAATTCTGTGTCCAGGGCGACTGCCTACCAGCTCCACCTGGTATGCAGGCTAAGACCCTCCCTGCCTGCGGACTGTCTTGCCAGAGTGGTGCATGCTCTAGTTATCTCCCGCTTGGACTACTGCAATGCACTCTACGTGGGACCACCTTTGAAGGTGACTCGGAAACTGCAATTAATCCAGAATGTGGCAGCTAGACTGGTGACTGGGAGTGGCTGCTGGGACCACATAACACCAGTCCTGAAAGATCTGCATTGGCTCCCAGTACGCTTCTGAGCACAATTCAAAGTGTTGGTGCTGACCTTTAAAGCCCTAAACAGCCTCGGTCCTGTATACCTGAAGGAGCGTCTCCACCCCCATAGTTCAGCCTGGACACTGAGATCCAGCGGCGAGGGCCTTCTGGCGGTTCCCTCATTGCGAGAAGTGAGGTTACAGGGAACCAGATAGAGGGCCTTCTCGGTAGTGGCACCCACCCTGTGGAACACCCTCCCTTCAGATGTGAAGGAAATAAGCAGCTATCCTATCTTTAAAAGACATCTGAAGGCAGCCCTGTTCAAGGAAGTTTTTAATATTTAATGCTGTACTGTTTTTAACACTTGATTGGGAGCCACCCAGAGTGGCTGGGGAAACTCAGCCAGATGGGCGGGGTATAAAT
Organism: Podarcis cretensis; assembly: GCF_951804945.1. Lineage (NCBI taxonomy): Eukaryota > Metazoa > Chordata > Lepidosauria > Squamata > Lacertidae > Podarcis > Podarcis cretensis. The sequence continues at coordinate 15,478,765 of NC_137185.1, forward strand.
AATTTATTATTATTATTATTATTATTATTATTATTATTATTATTATACCAAGAAGGCCCCTCTGCAGATCTCAGCACCTACGAGAGTCTTTAGGGAAGAAGGTGGTATTTCAGATATTTGGGGCCTGAGTCATTTAAGGCTTTAAAGACCAACGTGAGACCTTGAACTGGGCCTGGAAACAAACTGGCAACCAATGCAGCTGTTTTAAAACAGGGGTTGTATATGGGATCTAAATGTAACCCCAGACAGTAATCTGTCTGCTGTGCCTGCATCATGGACCAACTGAAGTTTCCAAGTTGTCTTCAAGGGCAGCTGCACATATAGCACATTGCAATAAGCAAATCTGGAAGCTAGCAGAGCATGGAGTACAGTGGCCAAGTCATCTCTGTCCAAAAGGCGTCACTGGTGGCAAAACCAGCTGGAGCTGAAATAAGGCACTGCTAGTCACCAAGGCAGTGCCTTTTTCTGTAAACCACTTGGAGATTTTTTGTAGTAAGCAAATGACAAATCAAATAAATAATAGAAGTAGTCCTGTATCTTATAGCATTAAAAAAATTGTGAGTCACCCATTGAACATGTGATACAGGGCTGCCATAAAAATATGGCTAATGAAAAAACAATAAATTAGGGCACCATGAGGAGTGTGCCCTGAGAGACTCATTTTGGGCTCCTGTTGACAGATTTAATTTTTCAGCTAGTCAATTTATGTACCACTTCATATTTCAAAATAAATCTCAAAACAATTTACAAATCCCAACAAAAAGTACGGTAATTCAATAAAAGAAACACAGCACAATTTCCACATTCAAAACCAACGGCTACTAATAATTACAATCAGAAGTCCACATTTTAAGTTATGTAAGTAAATAAATATGCACATAAAGAAAATGACTAAGAACTACAAAAAACAAATTGTTCACAAAACATCCAATTATATAAAGGTGCACAAAAATGTAATAGAATTACAATAGATCATAAACATTTCATTACAAAAAAACGCACACATGTAAAACAACCATCCAGACCATTTACTGACACATTGATGCAGATTGTTAAAATTCCACCAGGGGGAGAGATGGGAAGCAGGGCTCTCTACATCAGCTCTGTTAAAAGACCAGCTGCAGCAGGCATTTCCTACCCAATATGCACCGTGGTCATTACAGGAACAATTGTTTAAGAATTGGAACCTGGGATTGCTTTCCCCCTCTTTCCTCCTGGCAAATGGAAGAGGAAGAAATGGAGCAGTGAGAGATTTTACTTTCTAGGGCTCCATGATCACTGCAGATGGTGACAGCAGTCACGGAATTAAAAGACGCCTGCTTCTTGGGAGAAAAGCAATGACAAACCTAGACAGCATCTTAAAAAGCAGAGACATCACCTTGCCAACAAAGGTCTGTATAGTTAAAGCCATGGTTTTTCCAGTAGTGATGTACTGAAGTGAGAGCTGAACCATAAAGAAGGCTGATCGCCGAAGAATGGATGCTTTTGAATTATGGTGCTGGAGGAGACTCTTGAGAGTGCCATGGACTGCAAGAAGATCAAACCTCTCCATTCTTAAGGAAATCAGCCCCGAGTGCTCACTGGAAGGACCGATCCTGAAGCTGAGGCTTCAATACTGAGGCCACCTCATAATTTAGTAGAACACCCAGCAATGCCTGATGGGCAAGTGGGGGTGCAGGGGCACGAGTTCTCCCCATGGAACCCCTCCCCATGGAACATCAGGGCACCCCAAATATCCTCTGATATGCTGGAGGATATTTTATTTATTTATTTTCAGATTTTTAAAGCACTTTGCAACACAAAACCACCAAAGGGGTGTACAGTATGATAAATCTGCATTTAAAAAATGCAGACAGGCCTTTGCAGTCATTTAATTTCTAACCTTTTAAGCAGCCAATGAGTTTAATGTTGTGTTTTTAAGATGGTGGGAAAGTGAACAGGAAGGCAGCTATTTCCTTTACTTTTTTTGCAGATATGTACTGTTTTCCCTATCACTGCACCTCCAGCCGACAGAAATCTGGCATGTGCTTTTTCCCCAAATATGAAAACTCAGCGCCGGCAATGCTGCGTTTTTCGTATTTCTGCCTGTTGTGGAACTTTGAAAGGCAGGGAAATCCTGCTATGGCAGCCTTAAAACAGATATGATATTTGTATAAACGTTTGTCATTTCTTCCAACACTTTCACCCTGGCACAACTTCTTTGCTGTAAAAAAACAACAACCCGCACAGAACAGACAGAAATCCAACATAAAGAGCCTATCCCTTTCCATTGTGAAGAATGACCATTTTAATTTTATTTTATTTCTGATGCTACTGTCAAATGAACTAATGCAACTCTAAGAAGAATAAAATATGCGGCTGATTAATAGAGACCGAACACAAGAAGCTATTAGCGTCACCCCTGCTTGGTCCTCGAACCAAAAATCCTCTTGCTCCCCACGCCGGTGCTTTACCCGCTAAACCACGCAGGAAAATCCCAGAAGGGCCTCGGAGGCTACAAACACACACCACTCTCCCTTCCTAGATGGGCTACGCCAAACTTCCGCTACTGGCTCCGCCTTTTCCTTCTCTTGGCCCCGGCTCCCGTTTCCAGCCTGGAGACAGAGGCCCAGTAAGAGTTTCCAACGGATTTATGGGGCGGAGGGCACGGGGGTGGGGAGCTTTACTGTCTCTGCGGGGCAGAGACCTGGTTGAGGTACAAAGGGCAGAGGTGGACGATCTAATGGAGATTCACGTAGGGCTGCGGAGGGGGAAGGCAGCCTCTGCTCCTCTAAGTTTAAACTCCCCTATAATTCTGGGAGGCAGGAGGGCTCCTTATCTTCATCCAGTCCGCTTGCAACCCCCCTAATTTCCTCTCACTTTTTTTCATCCTATGGTGGAAGCGTAAATTGCACCCCAAGATTTCAGGAGCAAGGTCACTTAATGGGGATATATTTGACAGCTGTGTGCCAATGCAGCAGCCCTAAACTGTCAGCTGCAATGCTTATTTGTTTATTGACTAGTAACTTTTAAAAAACAAAACAGTGGATGTAGTGTCAGGTTGTTCATCATTTTGTGGCATTACCTATTCTCCAGCAGTTTTCCAGGATCTCAGACATAGAGCGATTTTCTCATCCCTGCTTGTGAGATACTTTATCAAGGGCCGGGGAGTTCGTGGCCCTCCAGGTCTGAAATCTAACAATAAATCTGTTAACAACATAAGAAGAACCTGCTGGATCAGACCAACGGGAGGGGGGGCAATCTAGTCCAGAATTCTGTTCTTACAGTGGCTCTGGGAAACGCACAAGCGGGATTCGAGCATAACAGCACTCTCCCCTCTTGTAGTTTCCAGCAACTGGTATTCAGAAGCATCACTGCCTCTGACAGTGGAAGCGGAGCACATCCATCAAGATAAAGTACTGGAACACACCTTTCTCATGATTAAGATCTAGGCATCACACACTGGCAGTACCAGCTTTTCCACAGCAACAATTTTGTCCTGCTTTCTCAATTAGTATGTGGTGTTGATGTGCACTGGTCTTAAAGCATTTTTACTAGCATCTAGCATTAATACTTTGGGAAGCCTGGGTTTTCAAGACTAGCAAACCTGGGGTGTTCCTCTGCCTTTCTTATGGCTAGAATGTAAGGGGAAATGCTGTTTCTGAAGATGGTTGTTTAAAGTGTTTTTAATATTACGTTTTTTAATTGCTGTGATCTGCCTTGGTACTTGCTGGTGAAGGGTAGGAAATAAGCCAAACAGATACATTTATTATTTGTTTCATTTGTTTATTTCATGAAATTTATTTACTGTTTGATTGTTTAAAAAAACTCCATCAGATAGGTTTATAAAAAGAATAAAACAACAAAATTATTAGTAAAAACAATGAAAACATTCAGAAAATTTAAACCAGTAATGAACTAAAAACACATCAGCATTCTAAATATCTAGGTAGGCTTGTTATTATAAATAATAATAGGTGTGTTGGCTTGGCTGTACTTTGCCACTGGCTGTTAAAATGATACCTTGTTCTTGCTTCTCAGGGTGTTTGTAACTGAGCCATGTCTGCATTGCGTGGTGCTGTCCACGCAAAATGGATCATAGGGAAAGTCATTGGGACCAAGATGCGTAAAACAGCCAAAGTGAGAGTGACGCGGCTGGTGCTGGATCCTTACTTGCTAAAGGTAAACTTTCCTTTGGGGTTGAGTTACACCAGTATGATGGAGAACTTCAGTCAATGTTAGGGCTGAGCAGCTAAATTCTATCCCGGTTCAGTCTTGCCGGCACTCAGGTTTCTCTGAATCATTTGCCTACCACTGAATAATCCATGTGCTCTTTCCTCTCTTCTCCCACAGTTCTATAACAAGCGGAAAACATACTTTGCTCATGACCCCCAGCAGCAGTGCATTGAGGGAGACATCGTTCTCTTAAAAGCTTTGCCCGAACGGAGGAGCAAGCACGTGAAACACGAACTGGCTGAGATTGTGTACAAGGTTGGGAAAATCATTGATCCAGTGACGGGGAAGCCTTGTGCAGGCACTAGGCTACTGGAAAGTGTAACGGACTCAGAAAACCTGACCGATAGAGATACCAGTTACCTTAGTGAAAAGCTCCAAGAATTAACTGTTTCTTCTTCAGATAAATGATGGGGGTGAGGACAGGGTAGGCAGCATAATCTGAGACTTTCCATGTGCTTCTGTGGATGAGCTTGTATGTAACACAGTGTTTATGTGTTCTTTCTGAAATTGTCATGATTCATAATAAACTTGAATTAACCTGCTCACAGGACAACAGAAACATTCAGTTTACTTTTAAAATCTTTCAAGTAGTGAATGTAAGTTGGTCTGCTACAATATTTATAAGTGGCCTCTCTGCTTGATGGTATCCAAAAACAATACACAATGTTTAATACTTCACAGTGCAGCAAAGCAGTGAAATCCAATATTGGGGGACGGACGGACAGGTAAGCCCCACCCCACATCATTGATCACAAGATGTGACACACACACACACACACCATTTGAATGGCAATGCCCATTAACTTTGGGGGCTCCAGCCCCCTCAAATATTTTATGGGGGGCGAAGGGACCTTGGCCCCTAGGAGTGGGCTCCTATGGCACAGGGTAGATGGAGCCCACCACCTTTTCAAACACTTCAGCTGGTATGAGACAACATTTAGGATCAGGCACTACTGTGAGAATTGCCTCTGGGTGTAAGTTTCTGGGCACCATTAAAAACAGTGGAAGACTGATCTGATCCATGGGAATAGTCCCCTGGGATATGCGCAAGAATGGAAATGGTGCAAACACTAAGATTACCAAACGTCCCCGTTTCCCGGTGACAGTCCCCAGATTTACAAATCAGTCCCCATACAAAATCCATTGAAGTTGAAAAGTATCCCTGGATTCATTGAAAAAAAATCTGGTAACTTTAGCAAACACTCTTCCATGTTCTTGCACAGCTCAATTTCCTGTTAGTGCTGCTTGTACAGGCAAACATCCCAGAGGACTTTGCCCCTTCGTGGAAGGGAGAGGGCTCTTATGTTCATGTTCTGCTTGCTTGTTTCGCATAGGCATCTCATTGGCCACTGTGAGAATAGAATGCTGGACTAAATGTGCCAAGGGCCTGATTCAGCAGGCTATTTCTTTATGTACTGGTTTCAAAACTGTACTGTTATTTTTGGCTTCTTATAATTCCCAAGCAATGTTGGACACTTTCTGCTGGTAAAAATGATATATTATGCTCTGCTCTTTTATTAAATGTTCCCAACCCAGCACACTACATAATCATAAAACTATATAGGATAATCCTAATAATTATACTATAATTATACAACAATTGGGCTGAAAGTATTACAAAAACAACTGCCTGATCCTAAAACATGCTTACTTTAATGTATTACTGAGCTCAATGGAATTCACTCCCTGGTAAAGACAGGCAATTCTATTGATCTCTGTGGAATTTACATCTAAGTAAGCCTGTTGAATATAATACAATATACTCCTAATAAAATTAATTTCATGGGAGTAATATTGCTTTTACTGGTTGTTTTTTATTTTTTAGAAATGTGGATTATCAGGGGGTCACCCAAAAAGAAAACTTGATTTCCCAAACCAATATTGTCCCAATTTCAGAATTAGTTGCCAGCTGGCTATAATTTTTCTGGTCAGAGTTTCATTCACATGTATAGAACTTGGATGCAAAGCCGGTGGGGTTTTTTCCTGTTCCATGTATTAAAAAACAAATGGGTTCTTCTGGGAGGTGGGGAGGAAATCTATAAAAAATTAGATGTTTTAAAAATACTTTTAACTAAATTTATTACAGTGGAGAGTGCAGATTTACAAAGCAAGATTTTAATATGATACTTCTTTGTTGCAGCAGCTACCTGCAAATTTTGGAAGGGCCAAATAGGGACCATTTTGACTTACTGTACTGTACTAGTTCAATAGTGTGGACTGCTGTGGCTATGCTGATCGGGTGTCCACACTAAGTTTGGCATCAGTATGATAATTGCCTTAACTGAAAAAAGTATGCAAACATTGTGCATGGCTGGAGAAAAACACAAAACATGCATTTACAGCTGGCTGGGCATCTATTATTACATCTACAAACAAATCTGACATTAGAAGGGTATCCAATGTCTTTCCAAATTTATGCAAACTTTTGTTCCAGACCAGAATGTCTTCTTAAGCCCTTCCTCAGGCTGAGGTCTTTGTGCAAATGGTATGCAAGTGCCACTTCCTTAATCTGCAATGGTTTACATGTTTTGCACTGGATTTGAAATATAATTACATTAAAAAATGCTTTCTTTTGGTGGGGGTGAGTGCCCTCAGGCCTAGTCTGTGGTGCCCCTTGTGAACAAAAAAAATGCACTCTGCCCATGTTCAGAAGGGGCTTTTCCTCAGGTCTATTAGAGCCTATTCATTTAAATTGTTCTAAGAGGAGCAAGATGGCACTTTAGGATCCACGTAGGGCAGCCCCCCTCGAGGGGAACTAAGCCGTTTATTTTTCAATCCCTCACACTGTTCAACCCCCCAGCAAGATTCTGGGGTTGCACCTTGGCCAGAGTCGCCTCAGCTTAATGGCGCTGCGCCTTTGAGACCTTCGTCGGAGAAATGTGCGGCGTTGCGGGGGGGGGAGAGAGAAACCTTTCCGTGTCCCCCTCCTCAACTCCGTCCCTCACGGTGAGGGGTGGGAAGGCTCCCTCTAGTGGCTACTGGGGCGCACTGCGCCCCCATTTCCCCTTCCTTTTCCCCCGCGCCGTCCCCTCAGGTTGAGGCGGTCAAGATGGCGGCCGGGGCGCTGCTGCTGCTGCTGCGGCGGGGGAGCGGCGGCCGCCTCCGCCTCAGCGCCTTCCCAGCCCAAGGGGGCCGTTCCCGCCTTTTTTTCCTCAGGTGAGGGGGAAGCTGCGGGGGAGGGAGGGGTGAAAAGTGGCGGGAAGGTCGAGCGACGGGTGGGGGGGGGGAGAGGAGAGCCTTTTCTTTTAGGCGCGCGCTCTTTCCTCCCCCCCTCGCGGCTCAAGGTCACGGGCTGGTCAGGTGGTTTATTGCTTCCTCCCCCAACAGCGCTTCAGAGTAATCAATTGTGGGAATGGGGGGGGGGTCTCATTGTCTCTTGTCTTCCCCGCTCATATTATTCAATAAACAGCGTCTGTGTTTGTGTTTGTGTGTGTGTGTGTATGTGTATGTATATATATATGAGGGGGTGTGTACATTGGCTCAGCCCACCTCACGCAGAAGCCCCCCAACTATTAATAATGGGGAGGTCGCCTCATGGATATCCGCCTCCACATATTTTACGGTGTGTTCTTTCTATCTCGGAGCCCCCACCCATTATTAACACTTGTCCCCACCCCATTGTAGGGGGTCACTCCATTAATTTCTTGGCTAATGCTCTAATCCACACTCCCATCTAAATTATGGGGGATGGAGAGACCCCACACACCCCTTTTCCTTTCTCACATTGTATTATTACTGTTGTTGTAAGCCATCTTGCATGATCGTTGTTATTTATTAAATTTATTAGTTGCTTTTTTGCCACGGCAGCACAAAAGGATTTGTAATATTTTAAGCCTATGGAAAAAAATAAAAATAAAGACAATTCTGTTTTTTTAAGATGGATTAAAACATCCCACCCATGCAAAAAGGCCTCAGGTAATTAATTAAAAGCCAAAGGTTTGATGAGAAAAGAATGTTTTTGCCTGAAGACTAAATGTATTGTTATTACAAAATAAAAAAATTCCTTCCAGTAGCACCTTAAAGACCAACTAAGTTAGTTCTTGGTATGAGCTTTCGTGTGCATGCACACTTCTTCAGATATATATTGTTATTGTTGGTTATTAGTTTTAAGAAGTTATTTTTGGGACTGAAATAATGCCAATTGAAATTATAATAACGACAACAATGGTAGCTTTATTTATTCAATGGGGTTTTTTTCGCTTTCCTTTGGGTCCTAAATAATAATGATAATGAGCCACCCTGGGTTCTTTCAGGAGGAAGGGTGAGATATGAATGGATTGATTTTTTAATTTTTTTTTAAGGACCCCAACCAAATTTATTTATGTGGCATGGGAACTTGCTTCAAGGGGTGGTGGTAAAAATCACTATAATAGATAAAATAAACAAATGCAATTAAAGATTCTAGAAAATGACTTCTGTGTTCTGGACAAATGTTAACAGGAACACTCCCTATGTTTGTAAACCATGTTGAGGTTGTTGTTGTTTTTAACAATCAAGTTGTGTATATGTGTGTATATATATATGTGTGTGTGTGTGTGTGTGTATATATGTTATTAAATAAATAATTGTGCTGATAATGATCCCTGCTGTTTATTCTAGTGTCCCATTTATCAGGAGGGAAGAACTGTATATTCCTGTGTCAGCTGCCTTCCTATCTTAATTCAAAAGAAATAGTGTTTTTAATTGGAGGTGGAGAGATATCTGCCACTTCAAGAGCTCTTGCAATTGAGTCAGATAGATTTAAATACTCATGTGGTAAATTGTTATAATGATTGCTTACTGATTTTGTTGTCTGTAACTGATGCATGCTGTTCCAACTGATCTGTAAAGCTATATCATGACATGGTCAAGACAGCAAACTAAACTAAATTGAAAAACGCTTTAGGTTTCTAGAAGCAAATATTGTTTAGGGTTGAAAAATCAATTATTCTCCAAAATCAACTTTTTCAGTTGCCTAGGATTTTCCCACCCCTTGGGAAGAGTTCTGCTAGTGTGTGAATAAGGATGTGGTTTTGCTTAACACTTTTACTTTCAGCAAACTCTGTAATCATCACATAATCCTCCCTGACTTTCATAGAAGATAAGGATACATGCACTCCAGGACACAAATGGTGGGAAATTAGATACACTGTCTTCCTCAAGATAACAAGTAATGTAGTTTGGAGGTTTGTGGGTTTGATTTCAGTTTCATCTTTGATTTTCAGTTGTGTCACACAGTACAATTTTGTTACTGCAAATATTTGGGTATTATAAGTATCCTTGAAAGCTTTAACTAATCCTCCTCTCCCCAGTAAATCAGTAGACAAGCAAAAACTCCTGAACAACAGCTGTTACTGCTCTCTTGTTTCTGCCCCAGACTTAATTAAAATGAAGCTTTTGAGATTACTTTTACTTCCAGTTTATACTGGTATATCATAGCTCCACACAATGGAAAAACTCTTAATTTCATTTTCCAGAGAAGTAACTGTTAGCCTGTTACACAAAATAGATCTGTAGTACCTTAAATTCTCACAAACTTTTATTATGGTATAAGCTTTCATGAACTAGAGCTCACTTACATACATCAGCCTGGATAGTTCAGTTGGTTAGAGCATGGTGCTGCTAATGCCAAGGTTGCAGGTTTGATCTGCATATGGGACAACTGCATGTTCCTACATTGCAGGGGGGTTGGACTAGATAACTCTTTCAACTTTACGATTTTATGATTCTGACATGTACGGGGTGTGGTGGCAGAGGAACTGGACAATGGTGTTCAATATATGGGTCAGAAGCAATCCTTGTACAGTGGTGCCCCGCAAGACGAACGCCTCGCAAGACGGAAAACCCGCTAGACGAAAGGGTTTTCCGTTTTGGAGGCGCTTCGCAAAACGAATTTCCCTATGGGCTTGCTTCGCAAGATGAAAATATCTTGCGAGTTCCTGCGGGGTTTTTTCCCTTTTTTCCCCCTTTTCCTAAGCCCTAAGCCGCTTATCAGCTGAGCCACTGATAAGCCGCTTATCAGCTGATCCGCTAAACCGCTAATAGCGCTAATCCGCTAAGCTGTCAATGGGCTTGCTTCGCAAGACGAAGAAACCGCTATACGAAGAGCCTCACGGAACGGATTAATTTCGTCTTGCGAGGCACCACTGTACTCAGATAGGTACCACTGTGGCAGGAAGGTAAACAGCGTTTCCATGTGCTCTGGTTTCCGGTCATGGTGTTCCATTGCGCCAGAAGCGGTTTAGTCATGCTGGCCACATGTCTGTGGACAAACACTGGCTCCCTTGGCCTGAAAGTGAGATGAGTGCCGCAATCCCATAGTCTCCTTTGACTGGACTTAACTGTCCAGGGGTCCTTTACATTTACCTTTTAGTACTCAAGTAATTGGTTGAATGATTTGATTAAAATATTTTGATTGAGTAAAAAGATGCCACCAGATTAATTGGTTGGCAAATTTAAAAGTAGCTAATAATACAAGTTCTTGTATAAGCAAATGACCTTGGCAAGATGAGGCCTCCCTGGTTGTCTATGAGAGAAGTGTGGAGGCAAGCAACAACTATTAAAAAAATACTGTCTTCGTTTTCTTTGACTACTTTATCATATATACATTTTTAATATTTTGGCTGAAGTCCAATGCATATTAACTTTGGGGTAAGTCCTGCTGAACATAATGGGACTTCATTCTGATTAAACTTTCATAAAATGGTCTGTTGATCTACTGATGAGTCAGCTCAAACTCCTATGATTAGTAAATTAAGATTAATGTAGTCAGGTTGAATTAAAGGTAGGTGAATCTTGTGTATTCCAGAGATAATGTGAAAAACACCTTCCAGAAGCTGGGAGGCTAATCAGGAATCTGCTCTTTGCTGCACTACTTCTCAGTCCTGATAAAAATGAAACAGGAATGAAGCTTACTCAAGTTCTAGAACAATGTTTGTCTTGCTCACTTGCAGGGGCCTTGTGTCGTCAAACAGCCGATCCGCAGAAGACAGCTGGTTAAAATCGCTTTTTGTCCGCAAAGTTGATCCCAGGAAAGATGCTCACTCCAACCTCTTAGCCAAACGGGAGACCAGCAGTCTTTATAAAATACAGTGTGAGCTGCTGTTTTTTATATTTCTCCCTTGTCTGTCTTTCTTTTTTTCTTTCTCTCAGCATTTAATGATGACTTTTCCTGTTTCAGTTCACAATGTCAAACCAGAATGCCTAGAATCCTACAACAAGCTTTGGTAAGTCTGAATGCTATGCTGGAACATTTGGGGGGTTAAAATCTGGAACCTTGTTAGTTACTAAACTCATACAAACTTACCTCAGTATACAGTTCACTGGATTCAGTGAGAATTACTTCTGAGTAAACTTGCATAGGATTAGGAAGGGGCAGAGGAATCCTAACTGGGCTGGGGAAGTGGTGAATCTGGCACCATATCCCTTGCCCTGCTGCTAAGCCCATCTTGTTATGGTAGCTTTCATCTTGATGGCAGTACTTAAAAGCTCTCTTTAAGCTCATTGATGGCAACTACCCAGCAGCACACAGGTCATTGCCAACCTGGCAGTTTTTCTGATGCTGTGGTTAGGAGAAGAGAGAACACAGCGGTGGTGGGTGGGGTCTTCCAAGTCTCAGTAAAGACTCTGGCAGTCCCTCACTTCCTTTATATACCATACCTTATGCAAATGAGAGAAAAGTCTGCCTCTTCACCAGGTATATGCTAGACTATTCAAGGGCGACTGAAGAGTTAGCATAAGGTTACCAGATTTTTTTCAATGAATCCGGGGGCACTTTTCAACTTCCTATTAAATAGATTGATTATGTCAGGAGACTGATTTGTAAATCCGGGGACTGTCCCCGGGAAACGGGGACATCTGATAACCTTAAGTTAGCATCCACAACAAAAAAGGGCTGGCTGGTGAGCCAAACAACATTTGTGCATCTCTTGGCAATCTGTCAGGGATTCTTTAGCTGTTAGTGCTGTGTTTCAAAGGGTTGGACTAGATGGCACTTGGGTAACTCATAACATAGGAAACACATGGGTATGTTATTTATTTGATAAATCATTTTTATCAACTAAAAAATGTTCCCAGAGCAGCTTGCGAATGTCAGTGATAAGACTGTCCTTGCCCTCAGGCTTAAATGTGAAAGACATGACACAAAAAGAAAAGGAATTGGGAGGAGGAAAAAGCAAATTCAGACTGGAATGGATAGATTTCAAGTAGATGGAAAAGTTGATGTTCCATTGGAGCCGATCAAGAGGCCCTGCAATCCCATCTCTCTTCTCTCCTTTAGCTTGATGGAATGGCTACAGTAATTATGTTCCTTTTTGCTTCTGCTTTTTTTTAAGTCAAGAGGTGCTGCCAAAGATCCACGAAGGGAAGGAATATCCATGTACACTGGTGGGGACATGGAACACGTGGTACGGAGAGCAAGATCAGGCTGGTAGGAGCTAAGACGTACAACAGAATGCACAACTGCGCTAATGATGTGTGCTTGTGATAGGGGGCCTCTTCCAGCCAGGATGGGAACCTGCAGGATGTGGGGCAAGATCTGGGGACAGTGGACAACCAACACCAGCAGCAGTGAGCAGAGAGCCTCTAACAAGCCCAGGAAGATTCTCAGAGAAAATGGACATTTCTCCATCAAAACTCACAGCCTCAACAGAATCCTTATGTCCCCAGTGTAACCTTGCCTGAATGTCCTTCAGGCGAGGTTGCAGGGAATGTAAAGGTGCTGCTCTGGCACAGACCCAGGCACTGCAGAACCATCAAATGGTTTCAGATTGCATCTTCTTCCTTCTCCAACAGCTCCTGAGAATAAGCACCCTTGCATAGCTGGCAGGCTGGTTCAGACACATTCAGAGTTGCCACTCCCACGTCTGGACGTGCCACTCCCAAGTCTAGACACTCCCCGTCACAGACGGGTCTTCTTGCAGTTCTTTCAGGGGACTGGCCAATTTCATGGTCCACGCAACCTTCTTGGCAGATGATGCTGGCTCAAATTCTGTATCAGAAAGGCCTGAGTGACTGGGTGACAGTTTGCAGCCTTCTTCTGACTGGTAAAATCTTTGGAAGTGGGCTCATGGTAGAGCTATGGTTCTTTCTTTTCTTTTTTCTTTTTACAAACTTTATATACTACTTACTCAACAGAAAGCCTCTAGGTGGTTTACAGCCACTCTCTGCTGCCCGCCCCCACCCAAACACACACATTCATTTCAGTGGGGCTTGTGTAGGATATCTTCCTCAGGGCATTGTCCCATTTATCTTTTTTGTTTGGCCTCTGACTTCTGCTGGTGGAGAAAGAAAATTATACAGTGGTACCTTGGGTTAACAACTTAATTCGTTCTGGAGGTCCGTTCTTAACCTGAAACTATTCTTAACCTGAAGCACCACTTTAGCTAATGCGTTGCGGCCCCGCAATTTCTGTTCTCATCCTGAAGCAAAGTTCTTAACCCAAGGTACTATTTCTGGGTTAGCAGAGCCTGTAACCTGAAGCGTCTGTAACCTGAAGCGTCTATAACCCGAGGTACCACTGTATAGGCTTAAGGAAGGACAGTGACCAGTGAATAAATCCTGGAGAGCCGCATCCAGTCAGTGTAAACAGTATTGAGCTAGTTGGATGAATAATCTGACTCAGTATAAGGCATGTTCCTAGGCACTGAGAGAAAGTGAGAGGGCTAATCACTCAAGGTGTGCTGGGAAAAGGGTGCTGGTGGCCACCAGGATTGGAAAGAAAGAGCTAGGTTCTAGAAATGACAATGGGATACAAGATTTGGGCTGACGTTTGAGGAGTCTGTTTTGAATCTCCAGTAGGGAAGGGGGACTCTTACATATGCCACTTTTCATTTCAGTTCATCTGTGGCGGTATGAGGGAGGCTATCCAGCTCTTACAGAGGTCATGAGTAAGCTTCGACATGATAAGGTAAGTCCTAGCATAAAAGATTGGACTTCATCAGCCTGACCCTTAAAAGTCACTTTGCCTCTCAAACTCAACAGTTTATTTCAAAAAAACACCTCCATTGTCAAGGACTCCCAGAGTTTGTGTATCAAACCAGGATACACTCTTTAAGTTTGGTGTTCTCCTAGTATTAAGCTCTTAATATCTGGACAGATGAAGCATAAACTAGATAATTTAAGAAATAAATGCATGTGATCTTGCCTTGTCATTGTAAGGATTTTTCATTTTATTTTTAGGGGTTTGTGGAGTTTCGTAAAGAGAGGGGAAACATGCTTCTCTCCCGCAAGAATCAGCTGCTGTTGGAGTTCAGTTTTTGGAATGAGCCTGTTCCGAGGACAGGGCCCAATATCTATGAACTGAGGTCTTATCAACTCCGTGTGAGCGTCTTTATGTATTCATAGAATAGTCCCTCCCTCCCTCCCTCCCTCCCTCCCTCCCTCTCTCTGTGTGTGTCCTTGGGTTCACGAGACCTTTAAGAGCGAGACTGCATTCACTCTTTGTCAGGCTAGCCTTTAAATTTGTTATGAGAATCCATTTGGTAGACAAGTTGGCAGGTTGATTCCTGCCAGAAATGGATAACAGAGAGCACATTGCAACTCTTTTTCATTGATTTTCCTTTTTTTCTCTTGGAAGTTCTGCCTTTTGAACAGAAAAGGTTGCATTTACTAACAGTGCAATCCTATACGTTTTTACTGAGAAGCAAGCTCCCAATCAGTGTCAACAGGTGATGGAAATGAAAATTGGGACATTGAAAAAAGTATTTGAGGGAATTCTGTGATTCTGTGATTATAAAGTGATTATGTAATTGCCCCATGTCTTTTGGGCTGAGTCGTCTTTTTTGTTACTTGATTAGAATTCAAAAACCTTTCTGGAGGCAGGAGAGAAAACCCACATCTACTTCCCAATTGCAACGGGGGAGGGAATGGAGGGTGTCATTCTCATAGAGTCACCTGCTCTGTATTTCTTTTATCCCCCCAGCCTGGAACAATGATTGAATGGGGCAACTACTGGTAAGTGTCCCTTGCTATGCTGGGCTCCCCTCAGTTCCAAATACCATTTTGAGAGATGGACAGAGCCACCCATTTGTCAATCACTTGGACTTGCCATGTGCGTTGATTACAGATGAAAGTGTGCTCTGGATTCTTTTCTTTCTTCCTTTGCAGTAGCAGTTTGGATTCAAGCCACATCTGCAAAGGAAGATATTTCCTTTGCAGCCCAGCTTGAATTCAAGGTGTTAGCCTGCAGAAGAGGAAATTGTGGCAGAGCAGAAGACAGGGTGGAGTGGGGCAGAAGAGGTGAGGCTGCAGGCCAGATAAAAAGGTACACTAGCTAGGCACAGAATCTGGTTGGTTTTTTAAGTTTTTCAAATCACTGGGGATGAGGGGTGAGGTTGATTCATGGTGTCACAGCAGCCATCCAGTTGGCACGGTGCGTAGCTGACTTCTTCTGAAAACCTGCAAAGCTCATTTTTCCTGGAACTCGACCTTGGAGAGGAACAGGCAGTAGGGATTGTTGTTGTAATACCATACCCAGTCAAAGGAGTTTTTCATAGTAGATGGGCAAGTTGATGCACTGGAACTCCAGTTTAGGGTCATGTCCTCCTGTTCAGCGATCTTGCCTGTTGTTTGATTATCTGTGTTTGCTGACACATACAGACAGTGAACACCCAGGAGGCAGAGAACACCCTATGCATGGGAAAATAAAATTTTAGAGTTGCACTCTGGAGAAACCAAACAGCACTCCACATGTTCAGGAATAAATGGTGGGGTGGGCAGAGGATATGCCTCCCAATGAGCATGACTGATAATATAATCTCTGATAAGTTCCTTTCAGACAGTGGTGGCCATTAGTCAAGTTTTATTTACCATCTAATGGAGAATTCACCAGAAATTTTGACTGATGATAATTGAGTCTGCATCTGCTGAGAGAGAGCAAGTTGCAGCAAAGCCTGCTGGAAACATAAAGCATTACAATGTCTGACTCCCCATCTCTGGAAACAAAAGAAGTGGCCATTGTCCACATCTGTCTCTATCCTTAGGTGAAATGCACAGGACCGTTGATAGGTGGAAAACAGTAATAAAGAGAAACTAATCAGTCTTTTATGTTGGCAAAGGTGGAAAGTAGTGCCTGATACTTCCACAGCACCTAAGGGTCTCATTTAAATGCCTGCCTGTGTCTCAGATTTTGTCTTTAAGATTATCACCAGATGCAGATACATGGCACTACCATCATAATTTCTTTCTATTACTTTGTTTACCATCTAGCCTGATAAAGAGTTTTAGGGAAACTCAAAAGCTTGTAATATTTTTTGTGATATTATTATTGGCCTAAACTTTGAATGTCCTTTTCATATTTTCCCTGTGGGCCAACGTGGGCTATCTTTACCCTTGGTTTGAAGTTATATCAGATGCTGTAATATTAAGAATTCATGCAGGCTTCTAGCCCTCTGAAATATTTCTCTAGCTCTGAATACCAAGGGGGTTATGTTATAATGTTGTGCAGTGATGGAATTAGTAGATCCTTGCTGCATTCTTTCTAGTACTGTTCCATCTGATAGTTACGGTACCTTTGTAATTGTCTCAGCCCCAGCACTCATGTCTTGTTTGTAATACATATATATTCTACCTTCCAGGGCTCGTGCCATTGGTTTCCGGCAGGATGACAAAGAAGCTGTTGGTGGCTTTTTCTCACAGATTGGGCAGCTTTACATGGTGCATCACCTTTGGGGTAGGTCGTCCTGGACCTGAGAAATCTGGGGAAGGACTGTAGCTCTGTGGCAGAGCACCTGTTTTGTATGCTAAAGGTCTCAGGTTCATTCCCTGGCAACTCCAGGTAGGGAACATGAAATCCCCCTGCCTAAAACCCTGGACAATATTATATCCCAGTGTTGAAAATATTAAGCATAGGTGGACCACTGATCTAACTTGGATTAAGATAGCTTCCTATCTCCCTTTTAATCTGATCTCCATTTCAACAGTAAAGGACAAGCAATTTTGTGAAACTGATATGACCCTTGCCTCCTCATAACAGTACAGTTTCCAAGGATCCTTAGAGCAGGGTGGATAGAGCCATGGCAGTAAATAACAGTTTAGGATTTTAATGAGGTTTGCCCTCTGGTGCTTTGCTTATGGTATGTTGCTGTAGTTGAGAGAAAGGTGCTGATGGACGTCAAGACACTGATAGTTCCAAATTATTCCCCCCCCCCCAAACACTTCCAGCGTACAAAGATCTCCAGACAAGAGAAGATATCAGGAACGCCGCATGGCACAAGCCTGGTTGGGATGAGCTGGTATACTATACAGGTAAGATGGGGTGGTGATCCTCAGGCCTAAGGACCAAACACAGTCCTCAGAACTCTCCCCAGGCCACACTCCTTCCTAGTCACACACCTCACCAGTCCTACTACCTTGGAGTGTTTTTGCCTGGCTGGAATGTGGTCTTGACACTTGATTGCCTGAATAGAGGGTAAAGAGGGGCATGTATATGTAGAAAATTGCCGCCTTCTTCTTTGGCGATCACGTGTAGCCGAGTAAGATTGTCTTCCATAAAAATGCTTTAAAAAATGAGTCCATAAGTGACTGTGGAGGATCCACCACAGGTCCTTCCACAGTGGGGACATTGGTTTCCGGGCGGGAGTTGATCATGGTGTGGACTTACCAAGCGTGCCTTCCTCTTAGCACATTTCTCCCTTGTGTCCTGAGTTCGAATGTCTTCAAAGCCCATGACACCTTTGGTAAAGGTTGTTCTCCAACTGTATATGTATATGTAGAAAATTGCCTTCTATACAAATATTAAACTTATATTCATTGCTGTGCCCACTTTGGCTTTGGGCCCACCCACCATAAGCATATAGCCCCCAGAAAATTGCCAAGTTGGAAATGGAACCCTTTGCTTGAAAAAGTATCAACACCTTGCTGTAACAAGGTACCTGTGTGTCAGTGGCAGTTACCCAAAAACCTGCTAATGTGAGAGATTTGTCTTTCCTCTCCTAGGTTAAGATGGCCCCATTGAGCTTCCCTTTCTCTGGGGTCCCCCAAATCCTAGAACTGGTCCTGCTTCCTAGTCTAAAGCTTTGTTGGCTACAAAATCCCCCCATGTTTCATTTGTAATATCTTGCATTAGCATTTTTTTTTAAAGTGCTAACACAATTTCTTTCTCCTTTCCAGTGCCCCTCATTCAGGAAATGGAATCCAGAATTATGATACCATTGCCGATTTCTCCCCTTCAGTAAAGCCACTGATTGATCGGTGCAGATTTACATTGACAAGCATTTGTCTTTTAGTTAATTTGATATGTGTGTATGACAATGGAAACTCTGACTTCTAAAAGTACTGTATGCTGGGGCTTTATGAATGTGACCTCATTTCTTCAGATCCTGCAGGAGCACTTGGGATTGTGTTGGGGAGAGGCTTGGGAGTCATCATAAGTCTTACTGTTCAACCATCTAGTCTGGCTCTCTGTGAAACAGCCTTTTTCAAACACAGCCATGCATTCAGAGAGCTGGCAGGCCCTGTTGGAAACGCACAAGCTTCAGTGGTAGTTGCACAAGCTTTAAACCCTTAAACGATGCAGTATTTAATTATGGGGAGATTTGTCACATGCACTCCTATCCATTCTTTCATAATCATTATGGCATGTCAAGCTTACAAGGCCTTCCTCTGGTGCCACAAACAGTTGCTAGAGAAAGCAGCCCTCTGTTTTGGCCTAGCCAAACTTATCTTAGCAATCAGCTAAGCCAGTATTTGCAAACTTGCAGCTGTTTTGGACTACAGATCCCATCAGCCCCAGTAAACACATGCTGGCTGAGGCTGATGGCAGTTGTAGTCCAGAACAGCTGGGAGGGCATCTGGTTGGTGAAGGGTTATAAATGGCGTTGGGATGAGCTCTAAAGAAGAGTTAGTGTCATGAACATTTGTTAAGCACTCCAGGATTATGCAGTGAAACAGAATGTGAGGATTTTATTGTTGTTATTTAATAAGCATTCATGATTTCCTCCATTTGTGTGGTTTAACTAACATAACTGCAGAAAGTAATTCTGAAAAGATGCATCAGGATGAGGCACATTAAATCACTTAGGACGGCACAAATCACTTCATTTCCCATGCCCAATTCTCTGTTTTTGATTAAACTTTAAAATAGAGGGATTTGTGTGTGTGTGTGTGTGTGTGTGTCTGTAACATTGTGAACATCCTGTATGTTGAAGCAATTATTCTGTTAGTTAACAAATCAGTGCAATACACTGTATGTCCGATTACCTAAGAAACATCCACTTTATACATTTCAGTGAGTTTTCTGGCAGAATGTGTCAATAAAATCCTATTGATTTTCACATGTTTTGGGGAGTTTTTGGACTTGTTTCAATAATGATGAATTCTGAGTTTCTGCTGAGATGGCCTGCCTGCATGGCCACAAAGTCTACTGGGATTTTAAGGCTGCAGTCCTGTTTACCTTTACCTGGAAGAAAGTCCCATTTAAGCAGATGAGCGTGCAGCAATTATGAAAAAGGTGAATTCTGTTGCTAGGAATTCTTTAGCCAAGAGATAGAAAAATAAGACTGCCAGTATTCATGATGTCATACAAATCTGTGATGAGACCACAGTTTGAATACTGTGTACAGTTCTGGTTATCTGACCTCAAAAATAATACTTTAAGAGAGAACTTGAAAAATCCATGGGGGATAAGGCTACCAATGGTTACTAGCCATTATGCTGTGTTCTATCTCCAATGTAATAGGAAGAGTGCTGCCATTTCACTCAGATTGTGTTTGCAGGCTTCCCTTCCCCTGCCTATTGAGAACACGCAGGTATGAATCTGAATTTTCCTTGATTTCCTTGTTTTATCTTTATAAACCACTTTTAGGGTTGTTGTTTTTTACAATTATGTGGTGTATGAATTTTATGAAGAAGAAAAAAATAAGCCTTCTCATTGGCCACTGAGAGTAGGGTGCTAGACTACATGGAATTTTGCCCTGATCCAGCAAGGCTCTTCTTACATTCTTAATTTACTTCTTCAGAGTTGGCATTTATAGGATTGCACAGTAAAGTTTCCAGTTAAGTGGGAATCTTCCAGTGCAAATTAAGACTCATTCTCTGCTCAGACACAGGAAGTTGAAGTTCCATGCTACTGTCCATATTTGCCTTTATGGATCCAGTTTGTTCAGATCCAAATTTGACTGTCTTGATGGGCCTGGGGCAGCATTGACTAATCAGCCAGCTCCATAGTGTCAGATAGCAAACGAAAGGAATTTTCCTAAACTTTTCTATTCTCTTCCCTGCCCTTCTCAAAAATGGGATCTACACTGTAATTTTTTTTCTAACTGACCGATCAGTTTGTCTCAACAAAATAAAGACTGCTTTGAAGTTTGTATTTGCTGAAAGCCAGGTCTGTAAATACATTTTTCCGGGAATTTTCCACCTTCAAATAAGTCCTTGAGTTGCCTCATCTGAGGAAGCAACCCCCATTCATGTGCAACACCTCTGAAATGTGTCCCAAGCACATTTTGCACTGACCCTGATGGTCCTGTGTTTGCTTGTTCTATTTGTCAATTGTGGAATTTTCCCATGTGACCCCCGTGAACTTTCAAGTCTCCCTCTTCCTGAGGGATAACTTCATTATCAGATCAGATATATAACGATGGTTCAGATAAGCTAACTTCACAGATTTCTCACAGACCTTTTGCAGCCTTGTTTTCACATTTGCTGTTGGGAAAATGGAGTCATATGTGTCCTAAGAGGGTCCCAGCATTTCAGTGGAGGCCTTGCAGGCTGTGTAGCTGAAGACTGTCCATTCTCACGCAGTGAAAATTCACTTGGTGCCATCTCCTATCTTGCAAAACCCTCCTCAAAGGCCTGAGTGTCTTGGTTTTACCCTAGATTCTCATCCTCAACCCTAACCAAGCCTTAAGTATGTGTAATGTTTGGTGGGGTGATCTTCCATTTGCCAGCAACTCAGTAGTCACTTCAGGCACTGCATCTCAGCAGTACTTGCCAATGTTTCATCCACATCCCACATCTTGCTCTGTTGTCCATTTTGGACTGTAAGCAACTTCATGAGGAGGATGAACCGAGAAAACAAATAAGCTTCCTTAATGTGTCACCAGGATGTGTGTTTGTATATGCACACAAAATTAAGTTTCTCTCTGCAAAAGAGCAGCCATGGCTGGCATCCTCACCCCATTTACCTTGGAGAAAGCCCCACTGAATTTAGTAGGAGTTCCTTCTGAGTACATATAGGAGAGCAAGGTCAGCAATTTTAGGGGGCCCATGGGCCTTTTTGGAATTTTTAGCAAGTATCATGGGTACCATCATAAAATGGCTGGCATGGGGCACAGGGGGCAGTCACAAAGTGGATGGTATACTAACTATGGTTTGGGACTTCTCTCTGAACAGCATGTGGGTGGGATAACAACACTGGCCTATCTTGCAGGGCTGTTGTAACAATTATTCAGATACTAAGTGCATATGAAGCACTGAGCACTTTGAAAGTGCCAAAAATGCTCAGTGTTGTCTTAATATATACCTATGCATGTATAATCTCCAACCCTTGCACTGTTCATGCATATGAAGCTGTAAGATACTGCTTACAAAAAGCTGATGCAATCCTAGAGTGTTGCTAGAGGCTATAAAGAAGAGTGGCCACCAGGTTTGTGTAAACACTGATGCTGTTTTCCCTACATAGTAGGGATATGTTCACAAATGCAACATTGTGAGTTTTGGCAAAACAATTCTCAGAACAGCAGGAGTCACAAAAGCAGCAGCCGCCAAATATGTGCATGGACTTTCTTAAAAAAACAACCGCCCTGTTTTAAGCTGGATGGAACTGATTAACTAGATCTCAAACACACACTCTGACCTGAAGCTACCTCTGGTTTTGAGGTTCCAAAGGGGTCACAATGTTCATTGGATGTGAGGGTCAAGCAGAAGAGGAAGATATGAATTGCCTTCCTGAACCAGGAGATTAGAATCTCTTATGATTTGAATCATAGAATTGTAGAGTTGTATGGGATCCTGAGTGGATGCGGGTGGCGCTGTGGGTAAAACCTCAGTGCCTAGGACTTGCTGATCGAATGGTCAGCGGTTCGAATCCCCGTGGCGGGGTGAGCTCCCATCGTTCGGTCCCAGCTCCTGCCCACCTAGCAGTTCGAAAGCACCCTTAAGTGCAAGTAGATAAATAGGTACCGCTTTATAGCGGGAAGGTAAACGACGTTTCTGTGTGCTGCGCTGGTGCTGGCTCGCCAGCTGCAGCTTTGTCACGCTGGCCACGTGACCTGGAAGTGTCTTCGGATGGCGCTGGCTCACGGCCTCTTGAGCGAGATGAGCACGCAACCCTAGAGTCGGACACGACTGGCCCGTATGGGCAGAGGTACCTTTACCTTTTATGGGATCCTGAGGGCAGTGGCATAGCATGGAGGGGGCAGAGGGGCTGTTGCCCCAGGAGCAAAATTGGGATGGGGTATAAAATTTCAGAAGAAAAATCAACTGGAGGTTTGTTTTTAACAAGCGGTGTACAATTTCATGAAATAAATAATAACACGTAATAAAATAAATGGCTGCCACTGCTATCCCCTCCCCAGCTTCCCTCTCCCTGCAGGGAAGACCCTTCCCCACAACCAACGCTGCTGCCACCCGGTCCTGACAGGAACCATGGATTGGTGACACAATATTTGCCTTGTTCCAGGCATTGGCAACCCACGCTACGCCACTGCCTGAGGGTCATCTAGTTCAACCCCCTGCAATGCAGGAATCTCAGCTAAAGCATCCATGACAGATGGCCATCCAACCTCTGCTTAAAAGCCTCCAGTGAGGGAGAGTCCACCACCCTTGGGAGTCTGTTCTGCTGTAGAACAGCTCTTGCTGTCCGAAAGTTCCTGATGTTTAGCTGGAATCTTTTTTATTGCAACTTGAACCCATTGGTTCGGGCCCTACCTTTTGCAGCAGCGGAAAACAAGCTTGCTTCATCTTCCATGTGGCAGCCCTTTAGATAGTTGAAGATGGCTATCGTAAATTGGATTCAAAGTTCCAGCTAGTCCATCACCCTGTCCAGACACATGCAGCTCAGGGGCCTGCGATTTCCCCACTAAGGACCTTTGAGTCTTGACCACCCTTCAGGAAGGTGCTTTCGTTCTCTCTGGAGGGCTGCGGCTTCTCCTTGGTGATGGAGATAATAGAGACCTCTGTGATCCAATGACCTGATTTGGTCAGGCAGCTTACTAAGTTCCACTGTGAGAAGCGAGGTTACAGGGAACCAGGCAGAGGGCCTTCTCAGTAGTGGCGCCCGCACATCATGTCAAGGAAATAAACTACAATCTGACTTTTATAAGACATCTGAAGGCAGTCCTGTATAGTGAATTTTTAAATGTAATAAAACCACGGTAATTTTATAATTTGCTGGAAGCTGCCTGGAATTGCTAGGGCAACCCAGTCAGCTGGATGGAGTATTATTATTATTATTATTATTATTATTATTATTATTAGCTACGGGACTACGCTCAGGGTGGCAGTGAAGCAGGGTAGCTTGGTAACAGCTTTCTTAATTAGCTTTTCTACTTGATTTCTTCTGGGACTGAGCCCCAACATTTAGAACAGGTTCTGGGGTTGAGCTTTGATTGAAATTGTTAGCTAAAATTCATCTGCGGTACTTGATTGTGTGGAAACAAAAGAGCAAGAGTGAACGAGAGACTCTTTTCACATTCCCTTGAACAGAAATCCTGGCACGTCCTGAGCTCCCTGGCTCTGGCACAATACGGCTATTGTTTCTGCCTTGAGCCCTTGAGTTCAGCAAGAGACGGTTCCCTGGGAGAGTTTCCTCTCTCCCCACCCAAGTCACTGCTGCCACCACTCTCTTTAGGAATTCTTCTGGGACCTGAAGATGTGGTTGGTCCCTAAGGATTTAGGCTGCTGCATATGTATTGGTTGTGTGTGTGTGATTGTTGCTCAAATATTGTTGGTGAAGAGCAAGGGGTAGAAATGCAAGAAAGGTTTGGGAGTGGATTGTAAAAAACTGAAGTTTTTTTTCAAGAGTTTGTGCCTTGCAGTCAGTGACCTCTCAAGCCCTTCATGGGCTGGGCTATGAACTTGCTTAACCCACTATTGTACACTATTGGATTACAATAGTTTTTTCTTCTGCTCTCTGTTTCGGAAAGCTGTTTGTCTTTCTGCTAGTTCTGTATGCATTTGGCCGCCTCTTGAGATATCACTGCCCAATTTGCACATCACCTCCTGATATGGAGGAGCTGGTTTTCATCTCTGCTTGGAAACTGTTGGATGGCATTTTGATTCAAGATGGCGGAATGAACCATTCCAAAGTGTACTGATTTGGATATCTCTGAGGATATAGTTGCCAAATACTTTGTTTGTATTGAGGGGTGCATCCCCTGAAACCCTAATTGGAAAATTGCTGTTCTCCACTAGAAAAGTTGGGTCTTCTTATTTTTCAAAGTTCAGCAGCAAATTATCAGATTTCCTGAGGAATAGACTGCAGGGAAATCTGTACACATCACTCTAAACTTAGATTTCTGCACTCTTCCACCCTGCTCTACCAATGAGCATTGGGCTCGTCCAATATGATGTGTGTGAATGAACATATATAGCTGCCTTTTATCAAGTCAGAAGTGGTCCTAGAAAGGAACTTATAATGTATGCTGTGTTTCCCCCATCCCCCAACCGAGGGGTTGTTGGGCAACATGGGGGCTAGATGAGGGAAAGAAGGGCTCCCCATCCTGGGAGATGGTATGTTTGGGCAGTAGCACCCAGGAGTTAATGGAGCAGGCTAGGGGATACCTAAATTTTGTGGTGAGAAGCTCAGCACAACAATCCAAGGTTACCACTTATGGAGTGAATTTGTGAGGGTTCTAAACACAGGCGCTTTAGATAATTGCTCCATTTTGAAAACTTGTGTTTTAACTCTGGGGATGTAAGAAATTTTATTTATGTTGCTTTCAATGTGTTGGTCTAGTCTAGTATATGCATTTTTGTACATTACTTTGCTGACAAACTGCATTGCAAAGGATGGCTGTTTTTTGGTATATGCATTGCTTCAGAAAGTGTGAATTTGGTACTTCTGAATTTAATTGTAAACAAAATCCAATTTATTTCCATTCCCTCCCATTGTGTAGCTACAGAACCAAACTTCTTGGATTAAGAGACTAGGCTTTGAGGTCTTTTCTGACAATCAAGTTGTATATATGTTTTATGAAGTAAAGTAGTAAGATGGAGTTATTCTTGGGACATTTGGGTCCCAAACATTCTGTTCTTAGAAAGAAACCATTGCTGTCATTTGTGGAAGTCCCCCTCAGATATTACTGGACTCCAACTCCCATTAGCTCCAGCAGCCAGTATGGCCAATGATCAGGAACGATGGCAACTGGAGTCCAGCAACACCTGGAAGGCCACAGGTAACCTCTGGTCACATCTGGACCACTCTTCCCTTCCTTTCCCTTTGCTATGAGTTTATCAAGGTACATGGAACAGAGCCATTTGCCATTGGAAAACCCGACATGTAGTAGAGGTGCACTGTGTAGCCAGAAATTAAAAATCCCAAATGCCTCTGTTTGCAAACAACAATAAGAATATGTTTAATTGCATAGTTATACATCTAGCTACAATACGTGTTAATAAAATAAGCCTAGTTCATAATTTATCGTTCCTCTAGTTCTTTCAGCAGTTCGTCAAAATGGGTGATGTACCACTTGGCTTTCTCCTTGACCTGTTTCCGCACAACATTGCCTCCAAAGCCAATGAAACAGTCCTGGGGAAACATAAAAAAATAAGAGATGGGCTGGTTATGTCTCCATTTCAGAAAATGCAGTGGACTATCGGGATTTCTCCTCCATTGGAGAGGTTAGATGGCCATCTGTCATGGATGCTTCAGTTGAGATTCCTGCATTGCAGGGTGTTGGAATAGATGACCCTTAGGGTCCCTTACAACTCTGCTATTCTAGGATTTCTTGTCAAGGATGAAAGAGGATGTGAGATGGAGTGGAATGGCATCCTCCATCCCCTGGCAGTACATGAGATAAAGTCAAACCCTGGGGGAAGCGGAACAGTCACAGGCAGCTGCTTAGGCATCAATGGGTAAGTGCAGATGGGGAGTGTGGGGGAGCGTGGACTAGCCCAACCTTCCCCAACCTTTGGCCCTCCAGAGCTTTTGGACTACAACTCCCATCAGCCCCAGATGGACTATTCAGAGAGAACCAACTAATCAGCTAATTCATCTTATTAACAACCAAGCAGATTCCCTGCAAATCCTTGCAGAAACCTGGCTGGGTTTGGTAAGTGACCTTTCCCTGGCTCAGCATAATCTGAATCAGAAGCTGCTGCCAACAGTATCACTCTCCTTTTTTTTTTAATCAATCATGTGATGTGATGAATAGGTTTTTGCTGGAAAACGCCTTTGCAACACAGGGCAACAGCCATGGTCGTGCTCCCTGATGCCAGTTCTTGATGCATTGGCTGCCTGCCTTGACCTATTAATTTGGATGTGATTTGCCTCCCCTGGTAGATTCCAAAACAATCATTAACAGGCAGCTGAAATCATTAACTTGGAGCAAGCGTCTGTCTGGTTCTTATGGAAGACATGCAGACTTTTGTGGGGGTTTTTAACGCTCCTGATTTTTTACCTGCTCTCCCCTTGCTTCTTTTAGGGTTGCCACATCCAGCAACCAGATGCTGGGGGAGTGGAGAGGTGCCCTTTTTCTTTAGGAACATGTGACAGATTGGTTTTGCTTAGGCTTAGGGTCAGACTGGTTGTCGTACGAGCTCTTATCACAAGGACATCAGAACAGCTCTGTAGCTTAGATCAGACCAAAGGCCCATCCAGTTCAGGATCCTGTTCCTTAAGGCAGGCTGGCTGCAACTGTAGAGTGGGTGCCTTGCAATGTTGTGCTATGTGACTCGTCTACGTTGCTTGAAATTTGAATCACAAAGTAGATTGGTTTGGGCAGAGAGGGCTGGTGGGGTGGGTGATTCTGCCTCCCAGCAGGGGCTAGGTTGGGTGGCCTTCTTGTGGTTGCAGAAAGGTAACCTTGTGGATCTGCACAAATTCTGGGCATTCTGATGCCAGAAAGAATCAACCATACAGAAGTCAACTCTGAGCTAACTCCTATGAGCCAGTGAGGTCCAATCACTATTGGCTAAGCTGTTGAATTTGGAGTCCTGGCTTCAAATCCATATCCAACAGCATCATTCACAGGGTATCCTTTGAACACAGGAACATTAGCTGCCTTTTACTGAGTCAGACTACTAGAGATCAGACTGGAGGCAGCTCTCCAAGGTTTCAGACTGGAGACATTCCTTGGGATTGAACCTGGGAGCACCTTCTGCATGCAAAGCTGGTGCTCGATGACTAAGCTGTGGTCTTTCTTTTGACAGCCTCTCTGTCCCTTTTTCTCTGCTTAACCTACGCCACAGAATAGCTGGGAGAACCCAAGTAAGCAGCCCTGGGCTGAGAGGAGGAAGGGATAGAAGGCAAATGCCATCACCCCACAGTCACTACTCACTGCAGGTGGGCAGGCTTCCATATCTGTTGCTCCGTCTCCAATCATCACCACCTTCTTAAACTGAAACTGCTCCTTCAGGTAACTAATGACTTGTCCTTTGCCACCCGACTCAGCAGTTGGCTGCGTCTCATCAAAACCGGCGTATTCTCCTAGAGGCACATCAGAGAGAAAGTCAGTCATGGAGAATCACAAGGAAAGTCAATGTTTGAAGGCAAAAGGGGGGGGGGCATCCCTGGAGGGAAAGGGTAGAGAACCTGGTGCCCTCCAGATGATGCTGAAATCCGACTCCCAACAGCCATAGCCAACATGGTCAATGGTCAGGAATGATGGGTGTGGAACATCTGGAGGGCCACAGGTTCCCCTCCCTATTCTGGAAGGAGGGAGGGCGACAGTTCAGTGGATCAGAAGGAATTTTTGCAGAGTGAGCCACGGTCCTGGTTAGGAGATGGATTCTATTGCAAGGAAGAATCTTCTCTCTCTCTCTGCCTATTTTCGTATGCACACAGATCTTCCATCCTGCCACAAGTTAGAGCAAGGATGGGGGACATCTGTGGCCCTTCAGATGTTGTTAGGACCCTGAAACCCAGCATGGCCAATGACTAAGGAGGATGGGAATTGTAGTCCAACAACACCAGGAGAGTACTGCATTGACCATCTTCAGTCTAAGGGTTTGTTTTTAGTTTATGTATTTTTATTTATTAGATTTATATACTGCCCTTCATCATAAGATCTCAGGGCAATTCACAGAATTTCCAATATCTGGGAGATGTACCCTCTGATGTGGAAACCTTCCTTGCTGACACCAGTGTAGGGTATTTTGGCTCTATAGCGCCATAAGGGCAATTTGGGGAACTACTATTTCCACCCACCCACCCTTTGGCTCCCACACTCTCAGTCCCATCAAGATTCATGGTAAAGGACATTCCACGTTCAAATAAATCTTCCAGAGTGGACCTTCTACATGCTGTGAAGGAAGGGGCAAAGTCATGTCCAAATAGCCTATTTGGATCTTGTTGATAGAGGGCTTTCACCAAAGCCAGCAACCTAAAACCCATTCATATAGTAAGAGATCCACCCATCTTTTTCCTCCAGTGGACAATCCTGAGGAATTCTGCCAAAGCTTAGCTTCAGACGTGTCCCTTGAGCGACCCTATTTATCCTGGCAACCCTGAAAGTTGAGTTTGGCTGCACAGCTGTGCTTTGGTTAGCTGACAAAATCTTTCACCTTGAAGAGCTGTTTTATCAAGCTGCACAACCCACTTGGTCTCTCAATGTGCTGACTCTCTCAGAGCTGCACTCCTTGACCCTCCTCTGTGCCAGTGCATCTGAGAGTTAAAGCTTAACCATGGGAAGGAACAGTTCTTTCCAAAGCAGCTGGGCAAACGGGGCTTATCAGAAGCAGCAGGTCATTGGTGATGCTTTGCTTCTTTTCAATCTGGGAACCTTTTTTGGGCTAAGAGACACACAGTCCCTTCCAGGCAATATTCTGGGAACCACAGGTCAGAGGCAAAAAACAGGGCAGGGTAGTGAATTTAAATTTATACAGTACTGTAAACTAGTTTCTATACGCATTCCTGCACCCCTTTCTATCCTCCGTCCAGGCAAGCAGGAAGCACTATTTAATCTTATTTTTTTTATAAAAGTATTTATATACTGCCCTCTCACAAAACATCAGGGCACCTGCATCAACATAAAAGCATCACTGAATTGCTTTCAGATGTTTTGATGTTGCTGTGCATACAGAGTTCAAGGACACATTCCAGCGAGGTAGAAAACACTTAAGAGTGCAAAGCAGCAAGGGGGAAGAGTTCCAAGGGCCCGGTAGAGAGGCCTGCACTCAGCCTGCCTGGGAAAGCTTACCATTGAAGTAGAACTTCAACCTGTTGGCAAAGACGTTTGCTGTTGGGATGTTGAGCTGCAAAGCCACGTGTTCCACGATGCTCTGAAACCCCCCGGAGATTAAGAAGACCTGGACACCTCGCTGGTGGAGCCGGTTAACTAGTTCCCTGTGAGGAACAGGAGAGGGTGGCTAAGGCCCATGTGTCAGGGCAGGATTCATTAAGATGCTTCTCTTTTGCCTTCTGCCCTGCCTCCACCCCCTTCACACACAGCTGCAGCACAGGGCAAGAAAGGCTTCCAGGCTCAGTAACAGGCTTCAAATAAATGAATGGCCCAGGAAAGTAAGTGGCCATAGACTTCCTCACAGGTCTTCCTCTATGCTGAGCCATTTTAGATAGGATGTTGGTGAGTGAAGAAGAGTCTTGCTTACGTGCAATTCTACATTGTCAGGCTTTTCTCTGGGACCCTTAAGGACTGGGGTGCAATTGACTGGGGAGCATCTGCTGCTAAAAGGTAACTGGAGCAAACAAAGATGCCAGGAGAATGGATCCACACGCTCTCCCTTTTGTTAGTTTTCACAATTGCTTTTTGCAGAGGGATCTCACCACAAGGTGAGGAATCCCTGATGCTGTTCAGTGGCTCCTTTCTCTCACAAGCGTGTCCCAAACAGTGTTGGGAAAGGGAAAGACAGATACCGGTTTCCCCCACTGAAAAGGACGCCTTCCAGCCTCTTTCTGCCTGGTTAAGAAGGTGGAATTCGTAATTGTACAGTAGGTCTTTGATCTTCCCTACCCGCTTCAAATGTCGCTACAGCCAATTCTTCAGAAATCATAACCCATGAGGAGGAGATAATGTGGAAGATGTCTCCATGGATGGACATGGGGTCCAACTGTTCAGAATGCCTCTTACCTTATTCCTGGTGTTAACTGAGGCGGATGCTCCGATATCAATTTCTGCACTTGTTCATAGGAGGGGCGGATGAGGCCTAGCCGGGCAGTCAAAGCAGCCTTGAACGTTACAGTGCCACCCATCGCTCTTCGAGTCCTAAATTGAGATTCAGAGAAATCAGAGAAATGCAGACCAGGCTTTTTAAGGGCAAAAAGAAAGCCATCCAGCTGAGTGTGTGTTTGCTTTACATACACAAGCAGTTATGCTACGTCAAGGTAAAATGAAGTCTGCTTCAGTTCCTCATTTAAGAGGATGGCCGCTGGATCAGATCAAGGGCTGTCCACCTTCGTGGGCATAGCCAGTATTTTTTTTGGGGGGGGGCAGAACCTCAGTTAGCTATGTATTTTTATGTACTGGAGGGGAGCTGCTCCTCCCTGCCCCCTTTAAAAACCCATCTGTGTTTATTGCAGTCTCAGTCATGATCCTCTGCTGCTGCTGCTATTTACATGTTTCAAACTACACATGTAGCCCATTAATGGCACGGTCATTTTGACCATTAAATGGCCTTAAAAGAGGATTAAATTGATAGAGGAGGGAGCGACAGCATCAATCTGTGGCTATAATGCCCAAATCAGCCTTAAACACTTCAGATGATTTGGATGGCAACTCCTATCAGTCCCAGATGGATAAATCAAGGTGGGTTCCTAGGGGCTGCCGTGTGGGGTGAAGATTTAGCCAGCTGGATCCCAAGTTAATCAGGAAATGCTGCATTCCATTTTGCCTGATGAGTTCTGTGAAACTCTAAAAGGTGGCTTCTCCCACACCAGATGTGGAAGCACATGATCTAGTTGTGTTTCCTATGGTTTGGGGTCACCGTACAGAATGGCCCCACTAAGCCTGCCATCCCAAACCTTTATGCCATCCTGATGTTTTGGATGACACCTCCTATGTTAGCTGGGACTGATGGGAAGTGTAGCCCAAAACATCTGGAGGGCTGAGCTAAACCAACCTCAGGCCTGCCAGGAGTTTCTGACTGAACCACAAGCAGACAGGTTTTTCAGGTTGGAGAGAAGATTCCTGATTGGTTGGGAAAGAAGGATGGTTGCTTGCCCATTCAGTATGACAGGGAAAGGAAGTTGGTAAGTGCTCTCTGCTCACATAACCTTGTGGCAAAGCTAAGGAGGTATGGACTTGGTCCAGAATGTAGATGGGAGACCACTGTAGAGCCTCACAGCACACAGAAGTCAGAGTCTAAGTGCAAAAAAGGGAAAAGTTTTTAAAGCAACTTCATTACACCTTACACAAACATGCAAGGATTAGCTGCTTTATCTGCCTAATGCATGGTAACAAGGTTTGCCAATAGTGGCCCATGCTCAGTCTCAGAGCTTGCCCCCCCCCAAGAGGATCCTGTCCTGAAAGGATGCCGTAGAGGCCAGGCCCAGAGGTGTCTCTGAGCCACTTCTCAGCAGCATCCCCCAAATGTTCATTCTTGCATTTAGGTCCCCCAGCCCAAAGACTAGCCTTTACAAATTCTCACTAGCCTGCTTACTAAAAAGGCTTCCCCGACAGCCAGCTGGTATCAGGTATGGCAGGATCCAGGTCGGGGATGGAGCTCAAGGCCTTTGCCCCTTGGGAAGGGAGGGGACAGATCTCTGCAGAAGCAAATGAGAGACAGCCTTACGTACATTTCGGCCACTGCGTCTCCGACGCCGCAGAATTTCGCCAGCTCGTCGATGCCTTCCTCTTTGATGACCGTGCTGTCCACATCAAAGCAGACGGCATCAGCGTTTTGGAAGACTTCCTTCAGCTCCATAAGAGAGGACATCCTTTTGACGGGTTTCCTGTTGTGGGAGAGGAAGATGAGGTCGTTCTGGATATCGGCACACTGAACCCTGTGTTGAGCCATCTTGGAAGAGGGTCCTGTGGGGCTGGTAGCTTGGTGTAGAGAGGGAGAAGTGAGCCGTGTGACTCCTTTTTGAGAGGGAGTGGGTGGCAGTAGAGGGGGGCGGAAGTGGCTGCTGATTTGCTGGCCATGGGGGCAGCGCAGCAGTGGGCAATCAGTCAAGGTTGGCTCCCTGGCTGAGTTAACCCTTCCGGGAGCTGCTGCCTTCACTGACGTAAAGAGTCAAATAAGAGATTTTGGCGTTTAGTGAACCTCTTGGAAGAGAATGCTATTCCCTCCAGTGTTGGCTGCTTCCTCTCCTGTCTTCACTGCCATCCAAACCCCCTGCAATCACAGTGCAAATGCTTTCATCAGATATTCACAACAGTGTAAAAACAGCTTAAAAATAAATTACAGTCATAAATAGAGTGGATCTTAAATTTATATCAGTTGTCTAAGAACAGGGTGAAGAGGTGCGTCTTTAGCATAGGATGAAAGCTGTATAGTGAAGGTGCCAGACACACCTTGGTGCCACAAAGGATGCCCAAAGAAAGCACATTATTGCAGAACAATTCCCCTTATAAAATACTGTAAAAATGTTATTTCCACTAATATATGCACTTATATGTATACTTTAATCCAGTACATGCATTTTTGTACACATTAAAGTAAAGGTAAAGAGACCCCTGACCATTAGGTCCAGTCGTGGCCGACTCTGGGGCTGCAGCGCTCATCTTGCTTTACTGGCCAAGGGAATTACTTGACTGGAAAACTGCACTGCAATATTTCAGAAAGTGTGAATTGTAAAGCATGGCTGTGCATCGGTTCACATTTTGTTTCAGAAAGTGCAAATTAGGTACGTTCACTTTTAAATGTGAACTAAATCAGGTATCTCCCCCTTCTATATAAACACCCCAGGGATCAAGGCGGGACAGCCCTCCACACTAAGTCCCCCAGGGATGGCATTTGCCTGGGGAATATTCTTAAGAGTAGGGGTAGCCAATATGATTCCCTCCAAATATTGTTGGATTCCATTTCCCAGTGGTCAGGGGTGATGTCAGTTGTAGCCCAACAACTTATGGAGAGCCCCACACCAACTACCCATGTACCTAGAGCAGCCTTTCTCAAATTGGGGTTACCAGATATTGTTGGACTACAACTCCCTGACCCCTGATCCTCGTAGCTAGGGATGGAGTTGTAGTCCAACAACATCTGGGGCCCTAAGCTTGAGAAAGGCTGACTTAGAGGCTTCCAGTTCCCTTGTATTGCTCCTTGATGATGCCCTGATACAACGGTTACCACTACAACAGACTAGGAACTGGCTGTCACACCACTTTTATTGCCACAGCTATGTCCAAAGAATATTTTGAAGCATCATTTGGTCTTGAGAATTCTATACAGGGGCAGGCAACATGGTGGCTGTTGGACCACAACTCCCATCAGCCCTGACAGACAGCACAGCTGACGGACAGGGGTGATGATAGGAGTTGTGATTCTTCAGCATCTGGAGGGCACTACTCTGCCCTCCAGATGTACACTGCAGTTCTCAGGTTTCCTGGGTAGGGTGCAGCTATGAACAAAGGAGGTTTACATTTGTTGTGGTGCGGATACGGACAGACTCTGAAACAGTCTTGCTGTCCTGGTAGGCCTCATAGCCTGCTTTGCAGCCTTGACTTGCCTGTTGGTTCTGAGCCAGGCAGAGCTGCAGTGGGGGAGGAGGAGGGAGCTTTGACTCTGGGGCAGGGCTGGGACACCTTGCACAGTGACGCATCATTGCACAATGGAGTGAGCAAGGCACGTGTTGACATCTTTGGAACAGGCCCAGCTACCTGAGGTTTTTTCCAGGCCCTAGGGAAGACTGAACATCCAACCAGAACCCAGAGCTCTGTGCTGGGCTGCCAGTTTTGAAAGAGCGACCCTGGAGGGCAGTGCCAAGACATCTGCGTCATAATGTCCTCAAATCATGATGTAACGCCCACCGTCCAAGGCTGGGTTGCAACAGGACCGTATGATGCAAGGCAAGGATGAGGTTGCCAGAAAGTGACGTTGGCGCCAAACATACTGCAAGAGGATCTTCTTCAACAAGCCAATCCTTCTTGCAAAAGTTGAGAAGCTTATGGAGACTTAACAGGTCCTGCTGCTCAGTCAGAATCATGAGTCTGGATTTTTCATTTTTCCAAACATGGACATCGAGGGTTAACATCAACCTGGTGTCTTCTAGATACTGTTAGACTACAACTCCCATCAGCCCTAGCTGGTGTATACAAAACACTTTTGAGATTTTGCAAAGTGGAGGCTATGGCTTCAGGAAATCTACAAGCAAGGCTCTTCTCATTTTAGAAATGCACACTTGGCTTCAAAGCGTACGCAGATAATGCAGTTTCATGAACTGTATTTCATACTGACCTCTAGACATGGCTGCATATGACCAATATGCAAATGAATCCAATTCTAGTTCCCCTGCAATTCTTTTGGACTTTCTTTTCCTTCACTTCCTGCTCACCCATCCCCAAACCTTCCTTTTTATCAACAGCAGCCAGCCCCTCCTACCCCTAAGCCCTGTTGGATTTTTTCCTCTCCTATCCAAATGGTCCTTTCCCTAAACTTCCTTCACAGCAACTGCACTGTCAACACCCTTCTGCTTAGGTCTTTCCCTTGAGAACCCTGGATATGTAGGAGTATTCTGTGGCATGAGAAGCAACTCAGCTAACGGTATATGGAAAAAGTAGGAGCTTGCAGGCAATAGCAAGAGCCAACGCAACCCACCGAACTATATGCTGCTCCTATAGCCATGTCCAATGGCCAACCAGGACCTTGATAATCCCATCCCGATTTTTGCTGGCTGCCTGGGATTACAATAAAAGGGAAACTGCCAACCACTTCAATGGCCATGATCCTTGGATTGCGGGTTGCATTTAGTTTGGTGTCTCCCTGAGTTGGGCAGGATCAGGATTTCATGGGGCACACAGAGATGTTACAAATAGTCACAGGCTGTGATTTGTAGAAATAAGAAGCATTATTATTAACACAGTAATAAAAAGATATGGTTTAGGGTCAGCGTTTTGCTTCACTATTATTATTTATGCCTTTGTAGAAATGACCTTAGGACAAACTTCACAAACCTGCCCCCCCCCTGTGTTTTGGACTGCAACTCCCATCAGTCTCGCTGGCATTCAGAGGCAGACAGCAGAGGCAGGACATAGCCATTGTGGCTAGTAGCCATTGCTAGCCTTATCCTGCTCTGTTTTGGGGCTCGTCCACACCTGCTCATCTCACCACTACCCCCCCCCCCCGGGAAAACCTGATCCTTACCACTGAATCGGAACAAACATCAGTCAGGTTCTCTGCGGATTGACGTTTGCTCTGATCCAGCAGTAAAGGGTGGGTTTTCCTGGGGCAAGCAGTGGGGCAAACAGAAAACCTCGTAGACCCTTGCTTTCTAGGCATAGAACAAGCAGAAGTGTGGACAAACCCTTTGTCTAACCTTCTTTTAAATCCATTTCAGCTAGTGGGCGTCGCCACCTCTTGCTATGTGGTTTCACTATATTTTCTTTATTTTTGTTTATTTCTGTACATTTATAACCCACTTTTCCCCTGTCATAAATCCAAGGTGGTCAACATGTGGTTCCTAAGCCGTCTCCCACAAAGACACTGGCCAGACCCAAACCTACGTAATACGTAGTTGCAGCAAGGTGATGGTCCCATTCCTGGTCTGCTAAGGGTGTGGATGAAAGAAGAAACAGAATGGGGGAAGTGAGAATGAATTGGATTGCTTTGTTTGTTTGATTGTTCTGGCATAGGGTGTTTGGGAAGGGTGAGCTCAGCATCCTGTTTCCACAAGGACCAGCCAGATTCCTCAAGGGAAGCCCACAAACAGGACATGAACACAATAATTTTAATAAATAAACCACTTTGGGACCAGATCTTGGGTAAAAAGCAACAACAATAGCTTCTGAAGTGAACCAGAAATTACAGCACACTTCAATTTATGATTTGCATTTGACAGAATGCATGAGAAGTGTTCATTTCCCCCTTTTCTATCTTCAGAAAACAAGTCATACCATGCTAGTCATAAAATCTGATTCCAGCCAGGCTGCAAGCTTTCTGTGTGGCATTTGGTATCTGCCCCTGGAAGAAACCCAGCTTCCTGAGAACTTTAGATTTAAAAATAAAACTTTCAAGTTTCTAGGCCTGGTGGAGGCATAAAATAGCCTGTATGCAAGTAGGTCCTCGTATGCAGAAAGCTTGGAATTAGAAGGATCTGGGAGAGGCTTCCTGTAATCAGGGTGATTCCGTGGTCTACTTATGAATCCCAGTTTGCTGGGTGTCCATATCTCCCCTGCCCCACACTTTCTATGCCCTCACTGAACTGCTGGCCAGTCTGGGGCATTGTCCTTAGTGCTGAAAGGCTGAGAAGGGCAAACAGTTCAGTGAGAAGAGAGCATATACAAACAGATGTTGCAATCCTACACCAAGTTACATCATATGCTTCCCACTGGAACAAGAGGGCCCTTCTGTGTGCATACATAACTGAGTACAGGATTGCAGCCTTGGGAAATGGGAGGGCTCTTACATAATTTATTCTTCCAGAAGAATAGTCTTCCTTTTAAAAAGCCTCCCCTCCACATTAGCTTGTGTTTTCTCTCTGGCACGGATGACCTCACTCAGATCGGCTTTTAATGCACTCACTCTTGTGGGTAAAAGACCTGAACTGCTTTCTTCACTCAGTGTGCAATTAACTAAGTAGCTTAAGGTTGCGGTCCTAACCCTACTTACCTGTTGGGAGTAAGCCCCACAGGATTCGTCGGGACTTACTTCTGAGTAGGATGGTTAGGAATGCACTGTGTGTAGCTTTTAAAAATTAAAGAAGGTAGGGAAAAATCAATGGAAAATAAAAGATAACAGAACTTTTAGTGACAATAGCTTAATGTAGTATTTGCCAACTTGGTGGCATCCAGCTGTTTTGGAATACATTTCCATCAACCCCAGCCAGAATGCTGGCTGGGGCTGATGGGAGTTGTAGTTCAAAACAGCTGGATGCCACCAAGTTGGCAAAAGTTGACTCAGAGAACCTCCATGGTCAGAGAGTGCATACCTCTGACAGCCAAATCACTGGAATTGCCATTGCTTCTTGAGGGCTTCCTGGAAAGACTGACTGGCTAGACACTATTCGACTAGATGGACTTTTTGTCTGATCCAGCTGTTCTTAAGTGTTAAGAAGCAGGATCCACCTGCCATCCTCAGACAATTTATATGGAAGTTGAAATTTCTGTTTGTTACTAACCAAACTGTTGATAGTTTGAATTTAGCTTCTCTCTGACCCATCCTTCCTCAGAGGGAAAGCAGAACCTCAGAGCGAGACATCCTGAACATCCTGCATGCATCAGGACAGATGCTGATGCTTTGCCTGTTCAGGATTGCATCATTCATTCATCCCTTCATCACAGAGAGGCCCTGCCCTTTTTTTGTTCCTGCAAAAAAATTAGCCACCAGCAGAGGGGTCCAGAAGGCGAATCCCTGTGCCAACTGTCAGTTCTAAAGAGCAAACTTGGAACCATGAAGTTGGAGGAAGCAAAACAGAAAGAAAATCTGGGAAAGGGGAAAAAAAGAAACCACCACCCTCACCCCCAAATTCAAACAGCCAGCAACTTACAGGACTGTGGAGCCTGCTGCAATTTTAGATGTCAATACCGGGCACCTCCTGGCTGTGCAGGCGAGAGAAGGCTCAGTGAAGCCCTTCAGTCACATCGATGCAAATGCACTCAGCAATCTGGAAGCCGGCCACATTTTCTAAACCAGCTTTTGCTGAGTAAGCGACAATCCTCCTCTGTTTTTCCTTTTCCCCTTTTTAATCGCTGCACACATGAAAGCAAAGGGCTCTGCTGTTTACAGAGCGAGGCTTAGGAAAGAGAGGTGTAATTTTGCACTTTGGGAGGGAGGAGCCCCTCAAACCCAGCCCTGGAAGCTCCCTGATTGGCTCAGGAGGAGCCGGCAGAGAGAGAAAGGCGAGGAGGTGGAGATTAGAAATAATAGGCTCCAGATCTCTTCTTGGAATAAGTCACCTTGAACTTGCAAACTCTGCAAGAGAGATTGTCAGGTGATATCCATATGAAATGGACTGAGCTAAGCTCAGTCACAGCCATTTGTTTCAATGTGTCTACTCTGAGTAGGGTGAATATTGG
The DNA here is from genome assembly GCF_951804945.1 of Podarcis cretensis. Taxonomy (NCBI): domain Eukaryota; kingdom Metazoa; phylum Chordata; class Lepidosauria; order Squamata; family Lacertidae; genus Podarcis; species Podarcis cretensis. The sequence goes on from NC_137185.1 coordinate 15,517,188, forward strand.
ATACATTCCAATCCATCAGACTTAAGGCCTTTGCAGATGACACAGGATGGAGTATTACGAATAGGAGAGCTGCGGGGGAAGGCTGATGGGCCGAAAAGGCAACTGGCTGCAGAGTTCAAGAGTAGTTTTGCTGAGCCCTGCATGATGAATGTGGTCATATTTAGTTATCTAACAAATTTTCTATACTACTTAATCAACAATGCCGTTGAAGCAGTTTACAGAAACCATTCGTCAAGCATTCAAAACAAGCTGATATTGAAGTGATATTTAAAAAATACAAATAAAGCCAGCAACTTTTAAACAAATATACATACAGTACATGCTTAGATAGGCTTGCTTAAACTGTTTTTTTCAGCAGGTACTGAAAACAATACAGTGAAGGCTTGCCTGATGTCAATAGACAGGGAGTTCGAAGTGCTGCCACATTGCAGGACTGATTCTTTGCAAGTGCGGAATGAATATGATATGGCCCTTGTCAAAGTGCCTGTTCCATAGATCGAGGCAGGAGAGTGGGCATATACATGTGTGGTAAGGTGATCCTTCAAGGGAAGGACTCAGGGATGTTTTATCTGAGGAGGCTAGAAGGTCTAAAGCAGAGCTTTCCAAACTTCTCATGTTGGTGACACATCATTTTGTGACACTGTAATTCAGTTTTACTAGCAAACCAGAGGTTAAACTAACCCCTTTCCAGCCCCTACTCACCACAGCCGGCACACTAATGTGTTGCGTGACACATAGTTTAGGAAGCTCTGGTCTAAAGTAGCAGCAAAGCTAGCTTATCAGCAGCTGGGGAATCTGCCCCTCCACTTGGAAGTTTCCAAACTTTCTTTCTAACTCCAATGAACTGAGATGCAGGAGCGCAGATGAACTGGAGAAAATCCTGGGATGTGCTCTGTGTAACACAGTCACATTAACTGACCAAGTGTCTTGGGCTACCCACAAACACCCTTGACCCCCTCCCTTGCAACTCAGGACCAAGGAAGGAAAGCTTACCTGCTCCTGCTTTTTTTTTTCTCTCTCTCTCTCTCTTCCTACTGACGAATCCCCAAAAAGCTTCCAAGGTGCTCAGAACACAGCCTGAAAACTTATTGAAACTTAATTTCAGTTCGAGGCAGTGACCTCTTAGATTGTATTTCAAGGGGCTTTTAATTCAGCTCCCTGTTTTGAGGTAGGATAGCACATTCACCATCAACTTGCTTCTTTCAGACTAAACAGCACTGCAAGAAAGGTTCACAAAAGCCAGAATTCCCATAAAGGCCACCCAGGCACTCTGGAAGCAGATGGCATCACCAAGAAGGCACCAAGGTAATGACCACCCCATGTACTGGGTCGCAGCATTGGGTATCCAGAGGTATACTGGCTGTTTGGACATGGAAGCTCAATTCCTGTTATCAGGGCTAATAAACAGGAATTATAGGGGCAGGAATTTATCTATTTTTTTTCCATGATCAAAGTTTTTTTTCCTCTATAGGACAAAGTTCCTGTGGGAGAATTAGCTCTATGTGACTCCTTCGAGCCAGCAAATCTACATTCCTTCCATTAAAAAATAATAATGAAAGAGGATCCAGGTATACTGGCCAATCTGAGGAGAAAATCCACCAATCATTGGATGGATTATGAATTATTATTGCAGTCCATTCTTCAAGACATATATCAAAGCAGTGGTTCTCAAAATTTTTGATCCCATAAACTCATTCCCAGTGCCTCCTCCCCTATAAAAGGCATTATTATTATTATTGTGGAACGCCCTCCCATCAGATTTCAAGGAAATAAGCAACTATCCTACTTTTAAAAGACGTCTGAAGGCAGCCCTGTTTAGGGAAGTTTTTAATGTTTAATGCTGTATTGTGTTTTTAATATTCGATTGGGAGCCGCCCAGAGTGGCTGGGGAAACCCAGCAGGAGGGGGGGGTATAAATAAATTATTATTATTATTATTATTATTATTATTATTATTATTATTCAGAATAGTGGTTTACATGACCCGCTAAGGAAAATAATAACACAGTAAAATGCTAAACTGTAACAATTAATTGCACATTTATTCAAAATCCAATTACACCTACAGCATTTAGTTTAAATAACTCAACAAAACTGATGAACTGGATCCAGTGATGCCAGCTTTTTAAAGTCTGATAGTCATTTATGCCCCCAGCGCCACCCTGCAGCCCCCTTGCCTCTTAGTGCCCCCCAAGTGATCTCAACGCTCCCCAGGGGGCAGTACCACCCCCTTTGGGAACCACTGTATCAGAGCAAAACTCACACCAATCAGATGTAGGACATGATCCTGTGCATGGTTAATGGAATTCTAAATGTTGTTGATTTCACCATGATAGAGTTAAACATACCCCACTGAAATCAACAGGACTGGAAATTTAGCTGTATTGCACCTTAATAATGCCATGGCAATGGACCTCTTGTTGTCACTGTCAGTCTTAAAGGGCCCACTTTTGCGTGTGAAAACAACAAAGAGCCTTGTAGCACCTTAAAGACTAACCAATTTATTACAGTATGAAGCTGTTGTGGACTCACACCCATTTCACCATATGCAGGAAGCAAAATCTTAGTTGGCAGGCATATAATGGAGAAAATCTTAAGTTGGGAGTTGAAATGAGATGCAAAGATTGCTGTCAAGGTGATAATTAGAGTTTAAATGTGTGTTAAACCGGCACAACTATTACAGTTAAGATTGCAGATAACTTTCTCAGCATTGCTAAGATGATTGTATAAATATGGGTGTGAGGATTTTTGGGCTCTTCAGATGTTGCTGAGCTCCAACTCCCATCATCCTTGGCCAATGGCCATGCTTGGTGGGGCTGATGGAAGCTGTAGTTCAGTGACCACTGGAGGGCCAAGGTCTCGTCGTCGTCCCCGTCCCCCCCCCCCGCACAGTGGTGCAGGCTGCAGGGAACAGGGAGTGAGCATGCCACACCTTGTCTTTACAAGTTTTTTGGGGGGGACGTTGGGACATCTTTGTTACTTCTTTCCGGTTTGGAACTTCTCAACCTGTTCCTGGATCATGACTCCTGAGCACTGTGTCTTCTGCTGAGCCTGTACTGATAATTGCCTTAATAAAGATCTCTGTCGTAAATAAGACAGAGATCGTTATTAAAGCAATTATCAGTATAGTACTTGTAAGTAAGAGTTCCTGTTTGTAAGTTTTAGGTGGCCATTGGCTCTGCTGAGAAGCCAACTCCATCAGGCTTCACCTTCTCTCAGCTGTTGCCTGGCTGCAGCAGTGGCAGAGGAGGAAAACAGGCCTGCTCCATCAGTTCTGCTAAAAGACCAGCTCCATTGGACCTTCACTCCATCACCTGTCCCCCAGAAGCAGTCGCTTCAACAGGTCACAGCAGAGGGAGGACAAGGAAGCAAGGCCTCTCCATTAGCATTGGGCTCCTTGAATTATTTCCATTCCAGCAGCTGCTCCTTATGAGAACTTTATAACTAAGAGCTAGTGTCTGAGGTTGCTTTCTCCCCTTTCTGCCTCCCAATTGCTTTTCCTTTCACATTGTGTCTTTTAGACTGCAACATAACTGATCTACATAAGCAGCTCTTGGAACCTAAGAGCACTCTGCACATGTATGGAAAGCTCTTTTATTGCTTGCTAAGTCTTCCAGAGCTTAGGTTTGGCCCTGAAACTGATTCCAGAGTTCAGCTTTGTTTTGGACTTCGGACAAAACTAGATGTAATGTAGGAATTCTGTGATTGGATCTCCCAATCCCCCGTACCACTCTTTTATTAATGATTAAAAGCATCCATAAGAGAGGGAGAATTTTAATAAATGCTGCAGTTCCAAGGAGGGAGGCTTTTTCAACTAATTTCCCTACACCGTATCCCAAACAAGTATCAATTGTTCTCTGCCCCCCAAAAGCTGTTATTAGCCAGAGAAGGGGAGAAAGGCAGAAAACTGAGTTTTTGAATCAAATGCTTGTACAAGAAGAGCCCTGATTCTTGATCAGACCAAAGGTCAATCTAATCCAGCATCCTGTTCCTACACTGGCCCAGCAGATAATTTATATAGACAGAATTTACTGTATATACCACTTAATCATCAAAATCTCTAAGCAGTTTACATAAAAATGCCTCTCAGAAGTCCACAAGCAAAACCAGAGTGCAACAGCACACTCGTGTTCCTCAGCAAGTAATACAGAGGTACCTCGGGTTAAGTACTTAATTTGTTCCGGAGGTCCGTTCTTAACCTAAAACTGTTCTTAACCTGAAGCACCACTTTAGCTAATGGGGCCTCCTGCTGCTGCTGTGCCACCGCCACACAATTTCTGTTCTCATCCTGAAGCAAAGTTCTTAACCTGAAGCACTATTTCTGGGTTAGCGGAGTCTGTAACCTGAAGCGTATGTAACCTGAAGCGTATGTAACCCGAGGTACCACTTTATTCAGAGGCATACTGTCTCCAGCATGTGGCTAGTAGCCAATTATAGCCACTGTAAATCATAATGCCCTGTGGCATGTCCTTCTGAAAATCGGCTGCCCAGATAAATTTGTGAACATGCTCCACAATATTATGACAGCAACCATCACAGATAACAATGGCTCTCAAAGTGAACCATTCACAGTGGGATGAGGTGTTAAACAGGGATGTGTTATTGCCCCAACTCTATTTATTATTTTCATTGCTATGATCCTACACATTGTCAAAGGGAAACTCCCCACCGGGCTAGATATCATATATCGAACAGATGGAAAGCTCTTTAACTTAAGTAGGCTGAAAGCGAAGAGTAAGGTTACCATAACTTCCGTCATAGAGCTTCAATATGCTGATGACAACATAGTGTGTGCACACTCAGAGGATGACCTCCAAACCATCCTAAATATCTTTGCAGAAGCTTACAAAAAGCTTGGCCTATCGCTCAATATCCAAAAAACCAAAGTGCTGCACTGACAAGCACAAAACAACCCCTCTGCAGCGCCACAAATCCAACTTAACAGTATAACCTTGGAAAATGTCAATCACTTTTCCTACCTGGGCAGTTATCTTTCCACAAGGGCCAACATCGATGCAGAAATCCAGCACTGCCTGAACTCCGTGAGTGCAGCTTTCTCCCGACTGAAGTGCAGAGTATTTGAGGACTGGGACATTTGCAGGGAAACCAAAACGCTTGTTTACAAAACTACTGTACTACCAACTTTATTGTAAGCTTGTGAAACGCGGACCACTTATAAATGCCATCTCCAACTCCTTAAAAGATTCCATCAACTGTGTCTCCAAAAATTTTTACATATCACTTGAGAAGACAGGCAAACCAATGTGAAGAAGCAAAGATCACCAATGTGAAAGCAATGACTCTTCAACATCAACTTCGTTGGACTGTTCATGTTGTTCAGATGCCTGATTATCATCTTCCAAAGCAACTATTCTATTCCAAACTTATAAATGGAAAGCATAAAGTTGGTGGTCAGTAAAAGAGGTTTAAAGACTCTCTCAAGGCAAATCTAAACAAATGTAGTATAAACACTGACAATTGGAAAACACTGGCTTGTGAGTGCTCTAGTTGGAGAACAGCCTTTACCCATGGATTTTGAAGACTCTCGAACTCAGGACAAAAGTGAGAAACAAACTAAGAGGAAGGCATGTTTAGCAACCCCTCTCCATGATCAACTCCCACCAGGAAACCTATGTCCCCACTGTGGAAGGAGGCGTGGATCCAGAATTGGCCTCTACAGTCACCTATGGACACACAGTTAAGGCCATGTTCATGGAAGACAATCTTACTCGGCTATGAGTGATCACTAAAGAAGATAACCTTTCCTCCATGAATTTGTCCAATCCTGCTTTAAAGCCATCAAGTTGGTGGTCATCACTGCCTCTTGCAAAAGTGGGTTCGTTCCATAGTTCAGTTATGTGCTGCATGTATAAAGACTTCATTTGGTCTGTTCTAAATCTTCCAACATTCAGCTTCATTGAATGGCCCCACTGAGTTCTAGTATTATAAGAGAGGGATATGATGTTCTGACCAAGGGAGTGTTCACATTAGCAAGGCACTAGAGGGCACTGATGTTTTTCCCTATGCAAAGAGAGACGAATGGCTTAAGGACTACATCTGGTATGAATCACAGAATCATAAAATTGTAGAGTTTGAAAATATTGTGAGGGTCAATAGCGTAGCGGAAGACCCGATCTCCGCAGAGCTCCCTTTCACTAAAGGAAAAGGACCGCCATTGCCGTTCGCGCCGCCTCCGGAGGTTTGATGCTCTTTTTCTCAACCAGCTTCATGATTGCTGGAATGGCCCAATCGGTAGATTGAGCATGAGACTATAATCTCAAGATCGTGGGTTCAAGCCCTACGTTGGGCCAAAGATTCCTGCATGGCAGGAGTTGGACTAAACGGCAATGGCGGTCCTTTTCCTTTAGTGAAAGGGAGCTCTGCGGAGATCGGGTCTTCCGCTATGGCGAAGCGGAGACCCGCGTCTGAAACCCACAGGCAGCAAGAGCCTGTGGTCCTGGGACTCGGTGGGCGCCAGGAGCGACCCTCAAAACGTTGAAGAGACCCCGTAAGGAGCCTCGGATCGTGGAGGGGGTTGCGGCGCTGTGAGTCGATCGCTACTCTGCAGAGTGAAGCCGCGCAGCTGCTGCCGGTGAGCGCTGACCTTTTTTCCTTGAAACGTTCGGAACTGAAAAGCAACAACCCGTGAGTAAGGAAGGACTTTTTAAAATTGGAGTCTAAATTAATGGAAATTTGGCTGAAAGCGGAGAGATGTTAAAAGGAAGTCCGTCTTCCGCTGCTATTTAAATTTCAAAGCAAAAAGAGCTGGAGGAGTGGAGCCACTGTAGAGGTTTTTTAAACCATCTGATTTGAGCACCCACTGAAGCTGCTTTGAGACAAAGTAAAGATTTAACTTAATTACTGGATTTAACCTTTATTTGGACTGTGATAATCTTCTGCTATGGGAACTACAGATTTTGACTGAGAAGCCCAGGTACTTGAGCTGCCTGAACAGTAAAACTGTCAGTTTGCAGACTTGGCTATTGTGGATTTGGACTTGCAACATTTAGAGCATTTTAAGACTTGCTACTTTGAAACACCAGTTGACACTTGTCAGAAACAATGTTTTGCTGTCAATTCTAACTCTGCTAAGCATTAGCTACTGAAGGTCTATGGACATTAAATTTGACTTTATTGATTTTATTTGATTTGACTTCTTCTCTCAAGACATTGCAAGCTCCCTCTAGAGGATTCTGGACTTACAGCAGTGACATTATTATACTTTCTCTTTCCTTTCCTCCTATACGATTGTTTACTCTTGGGCTGTGGAATTCTCATGGGAACAACTCAGCTTGACCTTGACTGTTAGATAAAGTTGGAATGAGTGGCACAAGAAAAAAGGGAGTAAGAACTAGACAAACAACTTTAACCTCAGCATTACAGACACGTAGATCATCTGTACCTACTCTGCCGGTAGCAGGGGAGGAAGAAATTGTATCTACTCTGCCGTTGGCAGGGGAAGAAGAAGAAACTGAGCAGTTACAGTTGGAAGATATGGCCTCAGGAGCAACTGCTTCAATCCTAGAGAAAATTTATGAAAAATTGGAATCCTTGGATAAAAGAGTAGAATCTCTGGACAAGAAAGCGGATGAACAAACAGCTAAAATTGATCAAAATACAGCTTGTCTAAACAGAATAACTGGACAGGTGGCACAGAACGTACAAGCAATTGGGCAGTTAACTGAGGCCTCTGAAGAGAATCGTAAATTGGCTGAGGCTACCAGCCAAAAAGTTGAAAAATTAGAACAAGAGGTAAAACCATTATGTAAACAAGTTGGAGAACATCAGATGTATTTGTCTATGATAGAACTGCGGAACCGGGAAAATAATTTAAGATTAAGGTCAATACCAGAAGCTGAAGAAGAAAACCTAGCTGAGTTCCTGACCAAAGAATTTTCCAAGTTCTGGTCTATACAGGAAGAAAAGGATTTTAAAATTGTATCGGCTTTCAGACTTGGAAGATTTGCAAAGAAAGATAAGCCCAGAGATTGCTTGATAACTTTGAGATCGAGGGAGGAAAGGGACAAGATTTTGGGATTACACTACGAAAAGTCACTGGACATTTTGGATAAAAGAGCAGAAATTTACAAAGATATCCCGAAACAACTGCTGGACCTTAGATCCGCCTATCTTGAATTGGTGAGACTGTTAAGGAGTAATTCAATCATTTTCAGGTGGGAATTTCCTCAGGGATTATCCTTCACCTTCAGAGGGAAGAAAGTCAAGATTAAAACACTTGAAGATAGAGATAAATTTTTGATTGCTTACGGAGAGGACCTTCAGAAAGGAATCGAAACACCCTTGGGGCCTGGAGCATCTGCTGTACTTACTCCCTTGGAACCTGAAGATCCAGAGAAAAAGATACCACCCCTTGAGAAATAACAGATTTGCTCAGGATGTCTCTGCAACTGTTGAGCTGGAATATTAATGGGTGCAACTCTCTGGAAAAAAGGAGGAAATTATTTCATATATTGAAAAAAAGAACAATTGGACATTATCTGTCTGCAAGAAACACATGTGACAAGGCTCCATAGAAAAGTGCTAATAAATAAAAGATTCGGCCAAGAATTTATATCTTCGGACCGAGTGAAGAAAAGAGGAGTGGTGATCTATGCAAAGGAGAGCCTATCACCTAAATTTTTATTTAAAGATGAGCAAGGAAGAATTTTGGCAATAGAGATACATTATCAAGGAGAGAAGTTTTTGATACTAGGAATTTATGCACCAAATGAAGGGAAATCGGAATTTTATAAGAAGTTGCATGAGAATGTCCTGGACTATCTGGACTATGACAACATCATTATGATGGGAGATATGAATGGCGTGGTATCAACCAACATGGATAAGACACAAAATCAAAATCTTACAAAAGATGGAAGACTACCAAAGACCTTTTTTGAACTAACTGACAACATGGACTTGATTGACATTTGGAGGACAAAGAACCCCCTGGGAAGAGAAGGAACATTCTTTTCTGAAGCCCAACTGACATGGACGAGAATTGACCAAATATGAATATCTAGAGGTCTGGCACCTAAGACTGGAAAGGTGGAAATCTGCCCAAAGACCTGCTCCGACCATAATGCTGTAAAGATGAACATAACACTACTACCAGCCGGCTCCTTTAGATGGAAGATGAATGACAATTTGTTTAGAGATCAGGAGATTACCAAGAAGGCCCAAAAAGTTTTGAAGGACTATTTTGAGATAAATTTGAACACTACGGTGGAAAAAAGAATCATCTGGGATGCAAGTAAGGCCGTGATGAGAGGGTTCCTGATACAACAGAATGCTGAAAAGAAAAGGACACAATATGAGAAAAAAGATAAGTTTTTGGAGAAAATCAAAGAACTTGAGAAGAAGCTAAGATCTAATCCGAAGTCACAGCCGATTCTTAGAGAAATTAAACTCCATCAAGCACAGTATTCTAAATTGATAAACCAGGAAATAGAGTGGAAACTCAAATTAATGAAACAAAGATCATTTGATTCGGCGAATAAATGTGGGAAACTGCTAGCATGGCAGTTGAAAAAGAGACAGAAACTAAACACAGTTACAAATTTAGAGATTGAAGGAAGAAACATTCAGAACCCTGTGGACATTAGAAAGTGTTTCCAGAGATACTTCAAAAAATTATATACTCGAGGGCCGCAAGATGAGGACGAGATAAAACAATTTTTGAAAAAGAATGGATTACCAAAATTGTCACAAGAAAATAGAGTAATCTTGAACTCTAAAATAACACGACAAGAGATTGAACAAGCTATTCAGAATATGCAATTGGGCAAATCTCCAGGGCCAGCTGGACTAACCTCCAAGTATTATAAGACATTGAAAGATTATTTGATACAACCAATGCTGGAGGTTAGCAACGAAATTTTGGAGGGGAAAAAGGCGCCGGAATCGTGGAAAGAAGCTTTTATCACATTGATACCCAAATCGGAAACTGAAAAGACTCAACTTAAGAACTACCGCCCCATCTCCCTCCTAAACGTGGATTACAAAATATTTGCAGACATATTAGCAAGTAGATTTAAAAAAGTCTTGAATCAGGTAATTCACAAAGACCAGGCAGGCTTTCTCCCAGGAAGACATTTGTTTGCTAACACAAGGAACATAATTGACATTTTGGAACTTTTGCAAACAAATATCAACACAAAAGCAGTTTTAATTTTTATAGATGCGGAGAAAGCCTTTGATAATATTTCTTGGAAATTTACGAAGGGAAATTTGGAAGGGATGGGGGTGGGACGGAGTTTTGGGAACGGGATTGACGCAATTTATTCAGAACAAAAGGCTAAACTGATAGTTAACAATGTGATTACTGAAGAGTTCAAAATTGAAAAAGGAACACGACAAGGCTGCCCGATTTCCCCACTGTTATTTATCTCTGTTCTGGAGGTGCTCTTGAACATGATCAGAGGGGACCGGCTGGTGGAAGGTATTCAGGTCGGAGCGAAACAATATAAACTTAAAGCGTTTGCAGATGATCTAGTTTTGACCCTTCAGGAGCCAGAATCTAGCACGAAAAAAGTATTACAATTAATTCAAGAGTTTGGTCGGGTAGCGGGATTTAAGTTAAATAAGCAGAAAACTAAGGTATTGGGGAAAAACTTGACAGTTACAGAGTCAGAACGGTTTCAGAAAGAGACAGAGTTGAACGTGGTTAAAAAAGTAAAATACCTAGGGGTAAATATAACAGCAAAAAATCTGAGTCTATTTAAAGATAATTATGAGAAATGCTGGGCAGAAATTAAGAGAGACTTAGAAAGTTGGACAAGATTGAAACTTTCCTTGTTAGGCCGAATTGCTGCTGTAAAGATGAATGTATTGCCGAAAATGCTTTTCTTATTTCAAACATTACAGATTGTGGACAAAACAGAGTGTTTCCGGAAGTGGCAGAGAGATATTTCTAAATTTGTCTGGCAGGGCAAAAAGCCCAGAATTAAGTTTAAGATATTAACTGATGCGAAAGAAAGAGGGGGCTTTGCCCTGCCAGACTTAAGGCTGTACTATGAATCAGCAGCTTTTTGCTGGTTGAAAGATTGGCTGCTTCTCGAAGACACTGATGTACTAGATCTGGAAGGTTTTGACAATGCGTTTGGTTGGCATGCATATTTATGGTATGACAAGGTTAAGATCAATAAGAATTTCAAGAACCATATTGTCAGAAAAGCAGTGTTTAATGTCTGGACAAAATACAAAGACTTATTGGAAAACAAAACTCCAAGGTGGCTTTCACCATTGGAAGCTAAGGCCCGGAAAAGACTCAATATGGAGGCCAAATGGCCGAAGTATTGGGAAATATTAGAAAAAGATGGAGATAATTGGAAATTGCAGAGTCAGGAGAAAATGAAAGACGAAGTGTGAGATTGGTTACATTATGCTCAGATTAAAGAAGTTTTTAAACTTGATAAAAAGTTAGGATTCCAGGTGGAAAAATCGAAGTTAGAAACGGAACTGTTAGAGCCTAAGACTAAGGTACTCTCAAGAATGTATAACTTGCTGTTAAAATGGAACACACAAGATGAAATGGTTAAATCGGCTATGATAAAGTGGGCACAGGACATTGGGTATAATATTATGTTTGAGGACTGGGAGAAGTTATGGACCATTGGGCTGAATTTCACTGCATGTAATGCTTTGAAAGAAAATGCAATGAAAATGATATATAGATGGTACATGACCCCAGTCAAACTTGCAAAAATATACCACTTGTCTGATAATAAGTGTTGGAAATGCAGGGAAAGTGAAGGAACGTTCTTTCACCTCTGGTGGACTTGCCCTAGGGTTAAGGCCTTCTGGGAAATGATATATAATGAGCTGAAAAAGGTATTTAAGTATACCTTCCCTAAGAAACCAGAGGCCTTCCTTTTGGGCATCGTTGACCAGAGGGTGCTAAGGAATGACCGAACATTTTTTATGTATGCAACAATAGCAGCAAGGATACTCGTTGCGAAGCATTGGAAAACCCAAGATCTACCCACACTGGAAGAATGGCAGATGCAACTGATAGAATATATGGAACTGGCTGAGATGACTGGCAGAATTTGAGACCTGGGAGAGGAGACGGTGGAAGAAGATTGGAAGAAATTTAAGGACTATTTGCAAAAATATTGTAAACTGTATGAATGTTAAGGAGGATGCTTGATCACAAACAACTTGGCACCATTGAATTAGATAAACTGAACTATGAAGATAAGCTAAATTTAGGAAAAAATCAATTTTTAGATAATGATTAGGCTAAACTAAAAAGTTTTAAAAAGTCAAATGAATATATCTAAAATTTAAGCTATAACATTGGAAAATTAGATAAGGTGGGGACAAGGTGATAAATTGCTGAATTAATTTTTATATTTTGGAACGTAGGAGAGGGAGATGTGAGGAAGTCCAAAAAGGATAAGAAAATATGTTATGAAATGTGATGTTTTTTGTATGTTTTGTTTATTATGTTATAATTCAAAAAAAAAAAACTATTAATAAATATTATATAAAAAAAAAAGAGAGAAAAAGAGCATCAAGCAGTAGTAACTTATAACAACCTGTATTTTGGACAACCTCATGTGAACATACATTAAAAACCCAGCACAGGAAGCGCAGTAACTGCGCAGTAAACCAAGTATGAACACAAACTTCCTGACTGGGTATGGCTGCATTGCCCTCTACTGGTTGGCTATACACACAGTGCAGATAAACCCAGTGCCCATCATAGACAAATATATGGGGGCAGTTTGCAGATTGGGAGGGCAAGGGAAATGATGTATGAGCTTCCCTTCAAGTGGTTTAGGAAAACATCAACCACATCCTGGAAAAAATCTTCCTTCTAAGTTAGTCAAACATCCCAACTGCAATCATGTTGACTCAGAATGAGGCCCAACTGAATGGCAATGAATGTAAGTTAATTTTACAAAGCTTTTATCACAGGTGTGACTATCCTGCGGACACCAACTCCCCTCACCTCTAGCCAACATGACCAATGATTAAGAAAAATGGTCCAACAATTCCTGAAGAGCCATAGGATTCTTATTCCTGATCCATGGGCATAACAACAGTAGCCAACTTTACAGGGTTGCTTATTTATTGGAGCCTTTACACAAACAAAGGCAAAAAACAGAAGAAATAACTATCTATAAAAATGTAACCAATATAACTTACTGAAAAGTTAGAAAGAGAAATTTTGGTACCTGTTTCCTCTTTTCTTGAAGCACATGACACCATGAAGGGACCAGGATGGAATTCTAAGCTGAAAGTACACAGGAAATTGCTAAAAATGTGTACACTGACACCTGCTATAGAAAAGTTGAATATTACTTTATGAGATATTAAATATTAATATCTGCTGTGAAAACACATATCTAAAACATCACACCCTCTGTTAGTGACCTCAGATGGTGAGAGCTGACAGGACTGGTGCCAAAATAGGACTACAGTGGTACCTCGCAGTGGCGTAGCGTGGGGGGTGCAGGGGGGGCCGCCCGCACCGGGCGCAACATCTGGGGGTTAGGGTTAGGGGGCGCAAATCCACGGGTTAGGGGCTCAAATCCACGGGTTAGGGGGCGCAAATTACTTGCCTTGCCCCGGGTTAGGGGGCGCAAATTATTTGCCTTGCCCCGGGTGCTGACAACCCACGCTACGCCGCTGGTAGCTCGGGTTAAGTACTTAATTCGTTCCGGAGGTCCGTTCTTAACCTGAAACTGTTCTTAACCTGAAGACCACTTTAGCTAATGGGGCCTCGCGCTGCTGTCGCACCGCCGGAGCACGATTTCTGTTCTCATCCTGAAGCAAAGTTCTTAACCTGAAGCACTATTTCTGGGTTAGTGGAGTCTGTAACCTGAAGCGTATGTAACCTGAGGTACCACTGTATTAAGGCCACATCTACACCCTACATTTAAAGCAATCAACTTCCTCCCAAAGAATCCTGAAATGTATCAATTGGAGAGCTACTATTCCCAGCACCCTTAACAAACTATAGTTCCCAGGATTCTTTGGCGTAAAGCATGCAGCTGGATCAGGCCACAGGGGGCCCATCTAGTCCAACATCCTGTTCTCACAGTGGCCAACCAGATGCCTGTGGGAAACCTGCAAGCAGGACCTCAGCGCAAGAGCCGTCTCCCATCCTGTGGTTTCCAGAAACTGGTATTCAGAAGCATTGATCCCTCCAACAGTGGAGGCAGAGAACCATTGCAAACCTTCCAACATTTCTCCGATGAAAATAGGGATGTCCCATTCCATAATGATAATTTTACTATTTATACCCCATACATCTTACCAGGTTGCCCCAACCACTTCCAACATATATAAAAACATAATAAAACATTAAACCTTTAAAAAACCTTCCCTATACAGGATTGCCTTCAGACAGCTCAGGGGTCAGATAATTCCATACCTTCCAACATTTCTCCAATGTAAATAGGGGCATCCTAAGGAAAAGTGGGACATTCCGGGATCAAATCAGAAACTGGGACAGTTTCTCTAAATCAGGGACATTCCTGGAAAATAGAGATACTTGGGAGGATCTGCCATTGTGGCTAGTAGCCATTGGTAGCCCTTTCCTCCATGAATTTATCCAGTCCTCTTTTAAAGCCATCCAAGCTGGTGGCCATCACCACCTCCTGTTGGGGTGACTTCCATAGTTAACTCTGCTGCCGCATGAAAAAGTTAGCAATTAATTTTATATGTCTTCACAATGAACTGCAGGGCAGAAACATTTTAAGTAAATCAATAAAATTAGAAAAGCTGTTGTGAGTCCCTTTGGAGACCCTGCTCAACAATCAGGATGCAAATTTAACTGATAAAGAAAGCCAGATGGAAAAGTTAAAATACTGTATACATACTTACCCTTGATCTAAAATGACACAAGTTGTTTGGACTGCTCCTGAGTTTCACCACTCTCAATTATTTGGTATTTTGTTGTGTTTTTACTTATCAGAGAACGAGTGGGTCACAAATAATTGCAAATAAATAAAATTAGACATATAACCTGTAATTCTAGTATTTAATCAATGTAGCATTTAAAAAGTGTTACGTGCTACACCAATACATTAAATACTTTATATAACATATTATGTAGTAAAATGCCCAACTAATTATAGACATAGCATGAGTATTGTATATGATGTATGAGATACTATATATTAAATCATTATGCTATACATATTTTTGTGTATTTCATTAAAAAATGTATATCAGTACTGCGTTTTATCTATATTATCTATCCGTATCTATATTGAAGGAGGTGAGGAGGAGGTGAGGTTTAGGTAACCTAAACATAGGTTAAAAATAAATACTAGTGCTATGAATTATTTATATTATTTATATAAAATTATTTAGATCATTAAAGGGAAACACTTAATTTGCCTCAGAGTAAGACATCATGAATATAGCATGAGGCGCTTATGCATATTCATGACCTAGTTTGCCAACGCCGGGGCCGAGGCCTGCCACGATTTTGCATAGCAACAGTCTCTAACTGCCATCCAGGCCGCCACCGTTTGCGCCCGAGGCGGCTTCCTCCTGAGCGACGGGTACGCCGGACCAATGGGAGCTGAGAGGCGGGCCCCCGAAACGGCGGAGTATTCTAGAAGGGGCTAGGACGCCACAACCCCCGCCCTGTCGGCGCCTGCGCATGCGCGGGGACGCCCCTTTCTCTTATCACTCCCTTTCCTTTTCCTCGAGGCGGGCGGCCGACATGGCGGTGAAGGCGCTGAACCCCAAGGCCGAGGTGGCGAGGGCCCAGGCGGCTCTGGCCGTCAACATCAGCGCGGCGCGGGGCCTGCAGGACGTGCTCAGGACCAACCTCGGCCCTAAAGGAACCATGAAGATGTGAGGAGAAGGGAAGAATTGGGGGGATGGGGGAGGCCGGTGGGCGCGCGGGGGGGGGGAGGGGAAGGAGCGTGGATGCCGGGATGGGCGTGGCCACGTCGATCTCAGCCCACCCGCGTGGCGCTCGAGGGCGGAAATGGCGGCGCGTGCGCAGAGCGCGCCAGTGAACCCCGAGCCGGCTACGGGCTCTAGACTAGCGTGTGCATGTGTACAATGATTTGGTTAGCCCTGCTCAGAGTAGACCCATTGGAATTAAGATGATTTAAATACTATGCTTTAATGTTGTAACCCGCCCAGAGGAACCTTCGGGTGAAGAGCGAGTAATAAATAAAAATAGTAGTAGTAGTAATAATAATAATAATAATAGTGACACAACTAGTGTAGGCCATTAATTTTAGTGGGTCTGCTCTGGAGGAAAATGAGTGATAATATATAGTAATTTATTATTTATGCCCCGCCCGTCTGGCTGGTCCATCTGTCCAACTCGTCATTAATGCTATCGTTATTGATCGATTCCTAATCTCTCCCCCCCCCCCGAAATGTTGAACTGTAATACTATTGCATCTGCCACTACCCTGGGGGTATGAGGTGAAGCAGAATCAGGCCATTAGCCTACCAGGCTCTGTATTGCCCACAGCAGCGGTGGATAGGCTTTCAGGCTTGATGGATTTGCTTAAGATTTTTGCTATCTAGCATTGAGATCCTCAAGCTATAGAGCCAGAACAAAATGATGGTGCAGGCTGAGCTGTACACCTAGACTTAAGGAGCAGGGTGTATCTGAGCATGTGCTCAGCTAAATAATTTGTTTTGGTACCACAGACTTATCTCATCTTGGACTTCCATTCACAGTTACAAATCTATTCTTTGTGAGCTGCTGCCATTTGGATGAGACAGCAGTGGGCTTGATGCATCCATAGTATGACTTGACCATATGTGATGATAATTCAAATGCGTCAAAGAGTTCCCTCTCTTGCACAGCTCCTAAGAGTACTGGAGTCATCTGTTGTTTGGTGAGGCAAAGCAGCTGCAAAGAAAATCAGGAAAGGAAAGGAACCTGGGCCTGTTTGTTTTCGTGTGTGTGTGTGTGTGTGTGTGTGTATACACACACAACGGGTGGGCATAAAGTTTATCTCTGAGCAACTTGCAGTATACTTACTGCTAGCTGCCTGGGCAGCTTGCAGTAGACAAACACATTTCTGACTCCAAATTCTAACAATAGGCAATAAACTACCCACCCCCTTGTGCCTAAATTATACTGGATGGGGGTGTCCTGGAGTGGGTTTTTGTATAAAAGGTCTGAGTTCAGTTTTGGCTTCCAAATAAAATCTTAGTCTTCTAGTTACTTAATTCTAAATGTATGTCTTTTGCAGCAGGGTCTGGTTGATGGATCTTGGGTGGGGCAGGGGGGAGCAGATCCCGGTCTGAAACTGGAGAGGTGCTGTCAGGAAGCGTCAACAATTGAGCTAGATGGAGAAACGTCCTGACTTGGTATAAGACAGCTTCTTATGTACTGAGCGGAGGGCAGCAATTTTTGGCTAGCCTTTCCCAAAATAGAGGATAAGCCTGTCAGTGGTTGCATATTACCTCCAGTATTGGTGTACTATGCCTCTGAATACCAATTGCTAGGGCATCATGAGTGGGAGAGGCTCTTGGTATGCATGTCCTGCTTTTAGGCTTGCCAGAGGCATTTGGTTGGCCATGGTTTGATCAGAATGCTGGTCCTAGATAGGCCTTTGGTCTGAATCAGCAGGGTTCATCTTGTATGCAGCTACAAGGACCCAGCTGGCCTTTCACAAGTGGGCAGGCAGAGGTGCTTAGAAACAGCTCCAACATTGCTCCTCATCCTTCCCAAAGAAGGACGAGTATCTGGTTGTGGCATGATCCCTTTACCTAAAAAGTTGAGTCATTTTGCATATGCTGCCAGCAGCAGGAATGACTCTGCTATAATCACCTCCTGTCCTCAGCAAGAGGAGGCTGGGACCAGAGGGTTGATGGCTGTGCTCTGTCCCCACACAGGCTTGTGTCTGGTGCTGGAGATATCAAACTTACCAAAGATGGCAACGTCTTGCTTCACGAGATGGTGAGTTCTTCCCTCCCCTGGAGTCCACTAAGAACGTAACATTGGCATAATCTGGAGGTTTGTGGTGGTAACTGTAGGCATGAAGAATTGGCAGCAGGTTGAACATAATTGCCCATCAGAGGTTCATAACTTGGAAGATTATAGGCAACCTTAAAACCATGAGGTGTATCCAACTAAGTCCTCAGAGTGCACCCATTTAAATGGACAAACTTGACTTAGATCCATTGATATCAGTAACTTAATTGCAAATGACTTTAGTTGGGTACAACCCCAGATGTCTAGTCCAGCCTTTCAGTTGCTGTTGAGCTCTGGCTCCCATCAGCCACCACGTCAACATTTGGGGATCCCAACAATAACTGGAAGGCTCCTCCAGATTAGGGAAGGGCAGATCTTCTTGAAGGATCACTCTTAGTTTGTGTCTTTTTTCTTTTCTTTGAAACATAGCTTTTATTTTCCTCTTTCAACTGTTTAACATGGTTGCATTGGGATATATCTTTGTTTACCTCAGAGCACATGAAAATTAACATGCAGTTCTGAAGTGACTGTTTGCCATCAAAGCCTGGTTCCTTCTCTGGTTCGGATCGTGGCATAAGATGCCAAAAATACCTATGCAAGGTTCAGTGTTGGGCTGATGGGAAAGCACACTGATGAGGAATAACTCTTTTGGCTATTGTTCCCCTTGTACCTCGCAGCAAATCCAGCACCCGACAGCCTCCTTGATTGCCAAAGTAGCGACAGCGCAGGATGACATCACTGGCGATGGGACCACTTCCAATGTTCTCATCATTGGGGAATTGCTCAAGCAGGCAGATCTCTACATTTCAGAGGTGTGTAGCAACTTTCTTACTTTTTTATTTGTCCTTTGCTGGGTTGTGGGGTTTTTTGTTTGTTTGTTTGTTTGTTTGTTTGTTTGTTTGTTTTTTAGGTGCTTGGCTGCTCTTTAGTTTCAGATTAAATAAGTTCACTTATGAGGTTTCATCGTTTTAGTGATGCTGGCGCAAGCCTTTGGATGAAGATGAAATGGATGATACAGGAGGAATTTCTGTTGTAGACTCTGACACTAGAATGTATAATTTTGGAAGGAGCAGAGCTCATCTGTCTGGCATCTTTACTGCGGAGCTGGATTTCTATGTTTCTTTAGACCAGGGGCCGATGGGAGTTGTAGTCCGAATAGCTGAAGGGCAGCAGTTTGGGGGAGGCTGCTTTCTTCATACATCTGCTTCTTTGTGGTGTAATCAACAGCTGTCTGTGTAAAAATTTATGGAGCCTTCAAATCCCATTGCACGGTGAACACCCAAGTGAGCTCTGTAGTTCCCTTGGCATAACTCTGTGCTAGAGTAACCTGTGCTTTACCCTCTGCATTGCAAGGAACATACTTCCTTTCAAATGTATTCAAAAGGACAGGACAGTTGATCCTCAGGAGCAGACTTATTCCTTGATGAAAATTTGACAAGATTCTTGCAGGGGAAACTCTTTACTGCCTTCACAGATTTAAAGGCAGGTTTTGATTCTGATCTCCAGGGTCAGTTATGGCAGAAACTGGATGATGCTCTTGTGAAAGGTTTCTTTGCCTTATTAAGGCTTATAAGGATATACCCATTACCTGGGGAATTAGGAAAGGATGTATATTCTTGTCCCTACTCCATTCAATGATCTTGTGGATCTGTTACATTGTGAGATTCCAGTATGGCTGATGTGTCCCCCCCCCCCCCCCGCTTTGCCCAATAACGCATGACTGAAAATATTGAGAGGGTGGTGGAAGTGTGCAGAAAATTTTTAATTGTTTGCTTTGGTGTTAGGGTTTGCACCCTCGAATAGTCACGGAAGGGTTTGAAGCTGCCAAGGAAAAAGCCCTCCAGGTTTTGGAGCAAGTCAAAGTGGTCAAGGAAATGGACCGGGAGACTCTCCTGGACGTGGCCCGGACCTCCCTCCGCACAAAGGTCCATGCTGAGCTTGCCGATATCCTTACAGAGGTGAGCATTCAAGAGCCCTCTTAGTTTTCCGCTTCAGGAGAAAAAGAGGTGAGCTTTCATGTTTTGATTGGAAGGAGAGCAGCAGTGGAGGCTGGTCCATCAGGGTGAGGGGGGAGGGGTTGCCCCACCAGCCTCTACTCAGCCTGGCCACACCTGCCGACCTTCTTACCTGCAACCAATCAGGAGGTGGCTCTGCCTCTCATTGCCTCTGGCTCCACCTACCATTGGTGTTCTGGCCTTCCTCCCAGTCTTATGGCCGCCACTATTTGGGGAGAGGCTTGCTAGGTCTTGGAGTGGCCTTTGATGGGGGCTGCTTTTTCTCTTTCAAGGCCGTCGTAGATGCCATTCTGGCCATCAGAAAACCAGAAGAACCAATAGACCTGTACATGGTAGAGATAATGGAGATGAAGCACAAATCTGAAACAGACACAGCGTAGGTACAATGGAAGGGGTCTATTCTTTAAATCGTTCTTTACATTTCTTCTTCCACTGCCTTCCTACTAGAAATCGCACAGCTCCCACTGTGTTGCATTTTCTGCTGCTGAGGAGATGGCAACGTGCTTAACTCTTTCCATGTGGCAAAGAGACAGAAGGCATATATGCCATGGCTAGCAGCCTCCCCTTTGTCTGTGCCAAGGATGCCGTTCTCCAAATGGTCTCAGTTAGAGGTTCTGAGCTGTGAGAGTCAAACTGGCGTAAGCTTGAGGACATGGATGAATTCTGTGTTGGCTTTGACAGTGGCCAATGGAGTCAGACACCATGCAAAATGAAAGTTCCTGCTGTGGACACTCCTAGCGGTATGCTGCATCTTTGGTAGCCTGCCCAAGTCTGGAAGGGATACAGGTCTAAATTGTTTGCCACATATTAGGAGTCAGGGTGGTAGTAGAAAGCAGGTGGCTGCACATAGAATAAACAAGACACAAAGGTTGTTTAATCAGTTTATGATTTGATGATTCAAACACAGAGTTAGAAAGGACCCAAAGTCTTTGTTCCTACCTAGGTATTTGGTTAAATTGGAAATACTAGTTGTTGTTGTTGTTGCTGTAGTTTTGCTTGTTTACAATAGAATTGTTTAGCTGTTTATTGGTCGTATTTAAATTATTTTGTAGTTAGTGTGTATTGTTTTCCTCTGTTTATTTTTATTCTGTGTTTCCCTGCTCTGGGATTGGAAACATTCAGTGAAGAGCAAGAAAGATGATATTGGAGGGGAGGGGAGTTTCCTTTGTAATATGACTTTTCCTTAGACAAGCAGAATTAAATATCAAATTAATTAACCTAGGACAAAATTCTCAATAAAATATCGTAATATGTGAAATAAAAACTTCTTCTTAACAGGCTGATCAGGGGACTTGTCTTGGATCACGGCGCTCGCCATCCAGACATGAAGAAGAGAGCTGAAGATGCTTACATTCTCACTTGCAATGTATCACTAGAATATGAAAAAACGTACGTATGCGATGAGGGTGGCAGGCTTAATTGGCTGTAGGCTGGTCTGGTCTTCACATTCATGGGAGGAGATTTTTTGCATCAGCTGAATGTGCTTCCACCTATGTGCTTACTGTGGTGAGTTTCCAATCATGTTTTTTCTGTTCCCAGAGAGGTGAATTCTGGATTTTTCTATAAAAGCGCAGAAGAAAGAGAGAAGCTAGTTAAAGCGGAACGGAAGTTCATTGAAGATAGAGTGAATAAAATAATAGACCTGAAAAGAACTGTGGTTGGAGAGACAAATAAAGGTTTTGTAGTAATCAACCAAAAGGTGAGAGAGTTGGAGTGAGGAGCTCAGAATTGATTGGGACAGTTTTCTAAGAATAGACCTCTCATTGCATTAGTTGCCTTTCAAACTACAATCTGTAACATTTCAAAATAATATTAATTTCTATTTTTTCAGGGGATTGACCCTTTTTCCCTAGATGCTCTTGCAAAAGAAGGAATCGTCGCTTTGCGCAGAGCAAAACGAAGGAACATGGAGAGGTCAGTTTCTGGAAGGGTGGGAGGAAACATCTTGGGCACCAGTTTTATAAAGTTCATAAGATTTATCTACTACTTGATTGTGCAAGATCTCAAAACAGTTTACAAAAAGAATAAAACAATAAGATTTTTTTTTAGTAAAAACGAAACAATAAAAAAATTAAAATCAACAGTAAACTAAAAACATCAGTATTCTAAATATTTGGTAAGGCTTGTGTAAATAAAAATGTTTTTAGCAGGTGCTAAAAAGACAGTGCAGGCACCTGCTGGATGTCAACAGTCAGGGAGTTACAAATGTGGAATGGATATTTTGGGGCACCTGTAGCGGTGCCAGTTCAAGAGGGCATATATGAGAAAGGCAATCTTACAAGTAGATTGGTTCCAAATTACAAATCAGCAAGCAGCGCAGATCTGAGCATATAGTAGTTCTTACAGTGATCGGCTGTTTGAGGGACAGCCTGAGGAAGAGCCTGAGAGAGCTGGTCTTGGGCAGAGTTGGTGGAAAGGGCCCACTTCTCCCACATGGAGCCAGTTGTCCTGGCTGCTGCTGAGCTGGTCTCTGGTCAGGGGGAGAGAAGGCCTGATGGACAATAAGCCAATTGCGAAAAGGGATACCCCTTGTGCTGGAGTGATGCACAGCAGCTCTGGGAGGAGGGTAGACTTCTCTTGTGCCATGATTCTAAGTGCAATTGGAAGACCATCAGCACTGGTTTCAGTGAATCTTTGCTTCCAGTATAACTTAGCACTGCTGACTCCAGTTAGTTGTGTTTAGCCAAGCTGAATTTATTCTTTAGTAGGAATGAGTACCTAGTGCCCTCTAGATGATGTTGTACTGCAGTTCATGTCAGGGATGGCCCAGTGGTCAGGAATGGTGGGGGTTGGAGTCCAAGACCACCTCTGGGATAGTGCAGGCAGCTTTCAAGAAGCCAATCAGCCACTGTTATTGGTTAGGTTCAACCGCGTGACCTTAAATGCTAAAACATGACTTTTTCCCACCTCCCAGGTTGACTCTTGCTTGTGGAGGCATTGCTATGAATTCTGTGGACGACCTCTCTGTGGACTGCCTGGGACATGCAGGACTCGTCTACGAATACACACTGGTATGTGTCACCTTCCCCTTTCACATTCCTGGCAATGGTTTTGTTTCTGTGGCAAGTGTTGCAAATTGGGAAACTCCCAAATAAAGTCTCTTAATGCCTTCTGGATCAGTGAAGGCTTCAGTACCTGCTTAAGTTTTGCCAAATGGTGGTAAGATCCCCCCCCCCCAGTAGTACTGCACAATTTTGTTTTGTTGCTCAGTTAATTGGAAAATGCAACTTGGATCACTGCATTAAAAATAATAAAAGCATCTTGGGGAGTATAGTCGGTGGGCTGCCTTTGCTGGAGCCTGGTAGATTGTTGTGGCATTTATAACACTCAAATAATTCATTTCCTCATCTTCTTGGCTCCAGGGTGAGGAGAAGTTCACATTCATTGAAAAGTGCGACAACCCTCGTTCTGTGACACTGTTGATCAAGGGGCCGAATAAGCACACGCTGACACAAATCAAGGATGCCGTCCGGGATGGATTACGTGCTGTCAAAAATGCCATTGAAGATGGTGAGTGGGTATTAGAAGCGCTTCATAAGGCTTTGATGGGCAGGGCATGGTGGGTTAAAAGGGGAAACTTTGATTTTGCTACATCTTCTCTAGCAATGGTGGTGGTGGTTCAATTCCTAAAGGGGGAGAGGCCCCCCCACACACAAAAGGCCCCAATTGGTGTGGAAATAAGAATACGAATTCTGTATTGTTAATAATATAAGAGAGTGTCCAAAATATGTAATTTGAACAGTCCTGTGCAACCCCTTGTAAAACAATGAACAGCAGAATGTTAACAGTTGAAAAGAACAAACATATAATAGTCAAAAGGATGTACATGTTGCCT
Source organism: Podarcis cretensis (assembly GCF_951804945.1). Taxonomy (NCBI): domain Eukaryota; kingdom Metazoa; phylum Chordata; class Lepidosauria; order Squamata; family Lacertidae; genus Podarcis; species Podarcis cretensis. The sequence goes on from NC_137185.1 coordinate 15,540,954, forward strand.
TGAATTCAAAGCCAATGCAGTGTTTAAATGCTTAAGGACATTGTCCTTTTTGCAGGGTGTGTGGTCCCAGGTGCCGGAGCCGTGGAAGTGGCTATAGCTGATGCCCTCGTGAAGCATAAGCCCAGTGTGAAAGGAAGAGCCCAGCTGGGAGTCCAAGCTTTTGCTGATGCTCTGCTTATCATTCCAAAGGTCTGCTTGATGGGAAAATAAATCAATTTAAGGTGTTAAATTTACTTAGTTTTCTACCCGGTGGTTAAGGCAGCTGGGCTGATGGAAGTTGCATCTGGAATGCACCAGGCTGGCAAAGGCTGGGTTAAGGGGAGAACCATCAATAAAATTTTCCAAAGTTGCTTCAGTTGCAGAGGGAAGAGAATGCAGATGGAAGGGCAGGTTAAAAGGAAGAAGAGGATAGATAGAAATCTGAAGTGACAGGTTTCATGAGTGTTGGCAGTTGTGGGAAGAAGCCTGAATTTTCTTTGTGTTGTGATTCTTTCTCAGGTACTTGCTCAGAACTCTGGCTATGATCCACAAGAAACGCTTGTGAAAGTTCAGGCTGAGTACGCAGAGTCCGGGCAGCTGACTGGTGTGGACCTCAACTCTGGTAAGGGAAAGCGTGCAGTAAAATAGAGGTTGGCTTGATCTCAAGAAGGGTTGGGACCCTGATGTGTTGTTGGAAGCCCTTCTGGATTTCAAACTTGGTGGAAGTGGAAGAGAGGTTGGCTGAGGAGCCCCCAAAACGGCTTATTTGACTTTAAAGTATTCTTCGTGTGGCTCTGAGTAACTATTTAAGGAGAAACAAACTCACCCAGAACCCAGCCTCTGGAGAGCTGTTCAGAATTCCAGCTTGGTCTAAACCGGTTCATTTGGCATGTTTACTTCTGTGGAAACCACAGAGATGGAGTTAGTTGTATGAACTGGTAGCTGCAGTTGAGGGTCAGCTCTTCCTTTATGCAGGCATGAAATGGGTTGGGTTTTTAAAAAATAAAAATAAAATAACCTCAAACTGGTCTGTGTGAGATGTTCTTCACTGTCTGACCTCCAAAGAACACAGTGAGTTCTAAACCATAGAAAACCTGGGCATTGAGGGCTATGGCAAATGTCCAATCCCAGATCCAGTCCCCACCATCTCCAGGTAGGATTGGGAAAGGCCTCTATATGAAGCCAAGGAGAGCCGCTGCCAACCTGTGTAGAGCAGAGGTTGCTTACTCCTCCCCAGCTCCATGGATTTGGACTAGCGCTCCCCAACACCTCTGAGCAGTGGGCTCATAGGAGTCCCAAGAATGGCTGAAGGGCCCATAGATCAGCTACTTAAGGTGGTTACAGTTCTGAGCCAGGTGGGCCAATGGTAGAAGGTCTTTGGTATAAGGTAAAGGGACCCCTGATCATTAGGTCCAGTCGTGGACGACTCTGGGGTTGTGGCGTCCATCTCGCTTTATTGGCTGAGGGAGCCAGCGTACAGCTTCCTGGTCATGTGGCCAGCATGACTAAACCGCTTCTGGCAAACCAGGGCAGCGCGCGGAAATGCCGTTTACCTTCCCATCGAAGTGGTACCTATTTATCTACTTGCACTTTGACGTGCTTTTGAACTGCTAAGTTGGCAGGAGCTGGGACCGAGCAACGGGAGCTCACCCCGTCGCAGGGATTCGAACCGCCAACCTTCTGATTGGCAAGTCCTAGGCTTGTGGTTTAGACCACAGCGCCACCCACATCCTTAAGGTATAAGGTAGTTGCCTATAGAAGCCCACTGTTGCCTCCCCCCCCCAAACTCTCTTGGAATAAGATGAAGGTCATCATTTAGCTTCTCTAGGTTTTGCTTCAGGTTTTGTGTGCTCAAGGCAGAATTCAACCCAGGCTGCGCAGCCTAAAGCACACACGAGCCTGTGAATAAATTTGTTCAGTCTCCATTACTGTTGTTTGAAGTATGCCAGTCAGCTACAGCATTGCTGTTGCTTTTTAAACATTTCTTTGTTGTGTTTTCCAGGTGAGCCAATGTTGGCGGCGGCAGCTGGAGTTTGGGATAATTACAATGTTAAAAAGCAGCTGCTTCATTCAAGGTAAATGTTTTTACAGCTAGCAGAAGTTGGCAGTTAAAAGAAGAAACAATTTGCTTTTAAAGGGCTTGGCTTACAGTCCTTCACAGATCCGTTGGGCAGTCAAGTCCTGTTGCATTTAGTAATGCTTCCTTTTCAGCAGGCTGGGATGGTTTTGCTCTAGACTTTGCCTGTAGTCCAAAACAGCTAGAGGGGAACCTTCTTGGCAGAGGATGGGGCAAACAAATGATTGGGCTTTGAAGCTTTCAGGGGGTTCTGTGAGGTGCAAATATGAAGCATACATATCCAGAAGGCTGTATGGGAAGTAATATGAAGGAAGGAGGCAGGATGTTGGTTGCATTCCACAATCATTGAAATTTCTCTTCTCTCTCTCTCCTCTCTCCCCCCTCCCCCTGTTTTCTCTTTTAGCACCGTCATTGCAAGCAACATTCTCTTGGTTGATGAAATTATGCGTGCTGGGATGTCCTCTCTCAAAGGCTGAGCTGAAAAGCTGGCTTGAGGGCAGAGTGTGTCTCTTACAAGCAGCCTCTGGAACAAGTTCAAGGTGTCCCCCCTGTATCCCTCCCTGCACAATTTAGGTGGATTTTCAGGCCAGCACGAGGAATTGGAGCTCTGCCTTTGGGAAATTCTGGCCACTCACAGATGAAAATTGTTAGCTTCTGTTACTATTTATTTTTTACATGCACTGACTGACTTAATACATCTGAAGTTACTGTCTTTCTACCCAATAAACAGTTCTGCTCTCTGCTGTGACTGTAGCAATGTCAATTTATGCCAGTCTGTTCTTTCGTCTCTTGCTCTCAGTAGCTGTTCCTGGCTTCCTCTCTGTGTTGTTGGCAGGAGATTAAGAGTTAAACTCTCCGGCAGGTTCTCTCTCTCCCCTCCCCACCCCCGCCGTCACCCTCCTTCCAGGTTGATTTCTGGCTCCATTAGCAAGGAGGGTGTTTTCTCAGGTCTTGTTCATATTTTTAGCTGGTGGGGAAAGGGGGGTTTCCAAGACAATTGCAGAGGTGAATCCTGTCCTGATGCTTGTCCATCTTGCTCCATGGGGAAATGAGCCTGGTGAAAGGTTATTCTTAATGTATCTCACCACCTTTGACATGGAACGGGCTACCTTGGAAAGCGGCAAACTCTTCTCCATTGGAGATTTTTAAACCAGTTGGGTGACCATCTGTCAGGGATTTGCTAGCTGTGATTCCTGCATTGTAGGAGGTTGGACTAGATGAACCTGGGGGGGGGGGTGTCCCTTCCAACTCTACAGTTCTTTGACATAGTTTTCTCATCTGACAGGTGGGCACCAGTCACCCTGGCAGGTTACTTGAACAGTGAGTTAATTGAGTCACCAGCCTCTGCTAGCACCCACAACATTGAGGGTTCTAGTCTGACACTGGAGGAGTAAGAAGAGCCCCATGTGGGGCATAGGAGAAAGTGTGTGCATGCATGCATACACACAGATCCACAAACCTTGGGTGGGTCCCATGACATGGGCAGGGTAGGTGCATGGGGCTGTTGGCTCTGAACAGTCAAAAAGAGGAGACCCCCAACAATTTAGCCCCTGCTTTTCCCCCGTGGAGACAGCTTTCCTTACAGTATCCTGTCAGAGATTTTGGCTGTTAACCCATTACAGTGGTGCCTCGCAAGACAAAATTCCGCGAGTCTCTTCATCTTGCAGTTTTTTCTTTATATATATATATATATATATAATTTTTATTATTTTTCCAATTTTAAGACAAAACAACATACATACATCAGCAAACAAAAACAAAGACACAGATATAATTTCATAACCTCATTTTCGTAAGCCGCCTTTCTCGGACTTCCCGATACCTCACCCTTTTTGCATTCATATTTTACAATTTTTCAGCAACCCTTTACTCCAATTAATTAAAACTTATTATCTTTCTCAATTTCATCTTATTTCAACAAACAATTTCCGCTGCAATTCTGTATCTTCCTTTCCCTTGACATCTTGCAGTTTTTTCGTCTTGCGAAGCACGGCTATTAGCGGCTTAGCGGCTATTAACGGCTTAGTGGCTATTAACGGCTTAGCGGCTTTAAGAAAAAGGAAACAAACTCGCAAGACGTTTTGTCTTGCGAAGCAAGCCCATAGGGAAATTCTTCTTGCGGAACGACTCAAAAAACGGAAAACTCTTTCGTCTAGCGACTTTTTCGTCTTGCGAGGCATTCGTCTTGCGGGGCACCACTGTACTTCATGTCAGTGGATGAATGTTCTTTTCAGGCTGTGGTAAGAACCCCAGAGATGAACAGAACCCCAAAACCAGAGAGAGGAGGCTTAAGGGGAGAGGGCATGACAGGTCCACAGAAAAGGAACAAATCTCTAAAGCAGATTTTTAAACCAGTGGTTCTCAAAGCTGGTGGTGGGATTACCTGGGGGGACCTTAAGAATTAAGAGGGTGATGGAAAGCTGATGTCACTGGGTCAAGTTCGTTTAACTAGTTTGAATTGCATTTTGAATAAATGGTTGAATTTTATAGCATTATTTTCCTTAGTGGATTGTGAGATTTTCAACCTTTTAGGGTCCACAGCTCCCTTGACCACCTGCATTCTTTCTGTGGCACCCCTGTGGGGCTCAGGAGCCCAGTTAGGCCACCCTTTGTCTGCAGAGCTGGCAGCCTCTCGCCCTTTTTCAAACAGCCCCCCCCCCCTTGTGGAGTGTTCCCTCAGCATTTTCTCCTCTCCCTTCTTCGAATCCCTCCAGGCAACTGCTGCTGCGGCCCCTGATCTCTGAGCTGCCCCCCCTACCCCAAACCACAGTTTTAAAGGGTAGGCTATGGGGCACCGGGGATGAGTTTATGAAACTGAAGTAACAGGAACCTGAAAAAGATTGGGAGACACTGGTCTAAAGATTGCTTTTCCAGCAATCAGAACCTGTTTGGAAGCCCCCAAATGAAGATGTGAAAGCAGCAACCCACACCCCTTCGCTTTATCCTCAGCAACTGATTGCTCTAGACTGCATTTGCAGCTGGAGGTTCCATTTATGCAGCAACCCTAACATGGCCCAATAGACCTCTCCCATCTTTCACATGTTTGCCCAATCTTCTTTTCAAGAGGCCTCAACCAGCGACCATGTGAATTAAAGCAGGAGTGGCCTTCCACATGTTGATAAGATTTGGGGCTCCTCTTTGGCCATTTTCCATCCTTGGGAGGAACATCTGAAGGGCTGCAGGTGAGGCAGTCCTGCCCTAAATGAATGCCAGGATCCCTCCTTAGAGTAAACGTTCTCTACTCACATCCCCTTGGCCTTGTTTTTGTACTGGTATCCATGATCTGTCCAGCTTGATCCTTGGGGCAGAGACCTTTAATTCTCGTGTCATTCCATAAGGCAGCGCTGGGCGGGTGGGTGTCACATGCAGCCTTTGCTACAGTGTTTTACTTCGGAGTAAGAAAGCAGAGGATAAAGAAAGACATGGTATTTTTATGAATACTACAACAGAAATTTTCAGTTTCCAGCTTTCTAATAAGAAATTAGCTACGATTCCTGCATTGGGAGGGGGTTAGAATAGATTAGATAACCCTAGGGGGCCCTGTCCAGTTCTCCAATTATATGAATGCTTTGATATCTTGATGGCTGCCTTTTGATACAGCCCATCCATTTACCTGCTATTAATTTGGAAGAGAGACCTGTTAAAAATCATTGTCACTAATAATTCAGGTTATTTATGTATGCAACAACTGGTCTGTGTTTTGTTAGCCCCAAAATGGAAAGTGAGCGAGGTCGCAACCAAAGAGGATTGGCAACTTGAGATGACGTAATATGTAGAACTTGCAGATTTAAGATATAGAATAACAGAGCAAGAAGAAGATTTAAATAAGAGTGGAAAACATTTATTGAACATATCGAAAATATACAGCTGAAAACGGTGGCAACAGAGTAGCTAAATATTTTTGTGGCGGATGTAAAAGTGGAAAAATTATTTGAATGGTTATAGTAAAATATGCAGGGAAAATATGTAAAATTAACCATGGAAAGAGAAGAAGGGAAGTCACTGGATATTTTACAGTTTGTAAAATGTTTATTTGAAATTGTAAAACAAAGTTAATAAAAATTGTTTTTTTTAAAAAAATCCTTCCAAAACAGAGAAGAGGAGTCACGCATTCAGCGCAGTTTTATTTTTTTATTGGGGGGCGGGGGGAGAAAACGAAAAGAAAGCTTCCCACGTGCTCTTTCCTCGGCTGACCCCGGAAGCGATTCTTTGCCTTGCCCTCGGTTCCCTTCCCTGCCTTCAGCTGCAACTCAATTCTGGGCGCGGGAAGGAGCCGGTGGGCGCCTCTCCCGCTCCCGCTGCCATGACGTCCGGACCGGCGTCCGGGCGCCGCGGCGTCGGGGTGCTTTGGACGGGCCTGATCTCCGCCTGGGCGCTGGCCGGGAGCAGCTCCCAGCAGCCCGGTGAGTCTCCCGCCCAACTTCCTCCTCCGGATCGTAGGCTGTAGAGTATCTCCAGGCTGGTCTTCCTCCTCATCGGTAGACCTATGCCTTGCATGAAACTAATTTCAGCCTTGCAGCGAATGAGTATTAGTATTAATATTATTATCGATGGTGCATCTGATGCATGAAACGGATTTCAGCCTTGCAAGGCAATTATTCGCATTACCTTTATTATTGCTGATGCATGAAACGGATTTCAGACTTGCATAGAAATTATTCCTATTGAACCTTCAGCAATGGGGGCTGCTCAGACATGGCTTCATTAGGCTTGCTGAAGTTAATGAGCTTGGTTAGGTGCATTGGGTGTCCCTATCTTCAGGTGTACTTGTGCAACGCAGGTGTGAGCACACGGACACTGATGCATCAAACTTATTTCAGACTTAGATACCCATCATCTTTCCCTTCCCTGTTTTCAACCACTGCAAATGGGCGCACTGGAACCATTCCCCCTGGTGCCCTAACATTTAATGGTGTCCTCTGTTGGAGGATGCTAATATAATTTAGGCATATTTTTTTCTGCAGAGACATCATTTCATATAATCGTATCGTTGGAAGGGACCCAATGGGTCATCTAGTCCAACCCGCTGTAAAGGCAGAAATGTAGGAATCGTAACCACCATTTTTGTGTGTGCTGACACTCTCTCCCTGTTGATTTACACGCTCATCTCAGCAGACGACAGTGTGGTGCGGCTGTCTGGTGGGGTGTTCCAAATCGGGGTAGGTTTCTTGGACGGTAAAAAAGGAGACGGAGCCTTCAGGATAGTCAAACCATTCCTGGTGGACAAATATCCAGTCACCAACAAAGACTTCCGGTAAGGCATAAATCCCACGCTTGCTTGAGGCTGGCTGTGCTCCTGGGTCCGTGGGGATGTGGCATTGCAAAATTGCAAGGATTTCTGTCTCAATAGGACATATGAATAGGACTTCAGAGTGTTCAACATGTTCTGCATACAGTTTATTTTTTATTTAATTTATAAGAGTATTTCTAAGCTGCCAGCTTGTTCCCATGCCTCTTCTACACTGGCTGGCAGCAACAGGGTGATATTTCCAGCTCTGGCTGAAGATGTCAGGGATTTGAACCCGAGACCATCTGCATGCAAAGCACATCCTCTGCTGCTGAGCTATGAGGGCCCTTCCCTGAAGCAGATATTGAGAAAATTGAAATATTGGCTATATATGATGCTCTATGTAGTTTAACTGTCCAGTGGGAAGTGTTCAGATTAGGACCAGTGTAACTGATGGCAAAAAAATGATGGTGCTTTCCTCTACATTTATAAAACTATGCATGAGGTTGAGAAAGCGGACAGAGAAAAGCTTTTCTCCCTCTTTCTCGTAACAATAGAACTCATGGGCATGCAGTGAAAGTGAATGTGAGAAGATTCAGGACGAATAAAAGAAAGTCCTTCATGCAGTGTATAGTTAAACTGTGGAACTCACTCCCACTGGAGGCATTGATGACCACCAACTAGGATGGTTTTTAAAGAGGATTAGATGAATTCATGGAGGAAGAAAGGGCTATCAGTGTCTACTAGCTGTGATGGCCGTAGTCTGTCTCCATGGTTGGAGGCAGTATTGCTTCTGAATGCCAGTTGCTGGAAGCCTCAGGAGTGGAGAGGGCTCCTGGGCTCAGGTCATGCTTGCGGGTTTCCCATTAAGAGCATCTGGTTGGCCAGCGTGAGACCAGGTTGCTGCCTAGATGGGCCATAGACCTGGTCCAGCAGGTTCTTTTTATGATCCTACTATCTCAGATCTCCCATCCAGTAGCCTCCCAGGATGTTTATGGTTGGGAACATAATAGCTAGAAAAAGAAAATGGGTCAAGAGAGGTGTTCAGATGTGCTGGATGAGAAAAGTTGGACTGTCAATCAAAGCTAGGCTTTGCCGGGGCTGATGGGAGCTGTCCTGGAGGGCACCAGGTTGGGGGAGGCTGATCTAGGGATTTGTGTCTAAGTTCCTGGTTTGAAAATCAACAGGGAGTTTGTGAGAGACCAGAAATACAAAACAGAAGCTGAGCAATACGGGTGGAGCTTTGTCTTTGAGGATTTCGTCCCCGAAGAGCTGAAGAAGAAAGTGACACGGAAACTGGAGGTAGGGGACAGCCCTAGAGACGAAGGGTGTTCCTGGTGGGGCCTTAGGTCATGGGGGTAAATGTCCATCAGAAGCCTGTTCCTGCAAACAATGTTTCCTCCCCCCGAAGATTCTGGATGTTGTCCCTCCAAAAACTGAGACTTGCCAAATCCTAAAGTTTCTGTGCCATGCTATATAAAAGGGTAGCTTGATGCTACCTGCCCATGGTTTGCCCTGCTCTCAAGCCATTGGCCAAGCTTCTGTGATGTCACTAGTAATACCTTTTTCCTAAAACGGGGACATAATTACTGTAAGGGGGGAGGTGGGCTGTATTAGCACTGGTGAGATTTTTGCTTTGAACACGCTTTTCTTCCTCCTTTTAGTCTGCCCCGTGGTGGCTTCCTATTGAGAAAGCATTTTGGAGACAGGTGAGTTATGTAGGGGCTATAAGAGTGATGTCACTGAAATGGTCCATGTTGACATCCAAGGAAAGGGAGTAAAAAGTGGCCATTAGCTGGAGCCCACAGATCAGCATAGAGCCTATTTTTGGAAACCGCTTTGAGGCTTTTCAAGCGATGTATGAACTCTGTGAAATAAAAAAATTAAAATGCCACAGTTCACAACCTGACACCCCAGATCCTTATTTCCATCCACCTGTCGCGACAAGTAAAAGAACGTCCTGCTTCATGCAATGCCTAGTTAAACTTTGGAACTCCCTCCCACTGGAGGCAATGATGGCCACCAACTTGGATGGCTTTAAAAGAGGGTTAGGCAAATTCATGGAGGAAGAGAGGGCTATTGATGGCTGCTAGCCAGGATGGCTACACTTTGCCTCCACGGTCGGAGGCAATGATGCTTCTGAATATCAGCTGCTTGAAGCCACAGTGGGGGCGAGTGCTCTTGTGCTCAGCTCCTGCTTGCAAGTTTCCTAGAAGAGGCCACCCGTAGAACAGAATGCTGCACTAGATGAGCCATGACAATGTCAGATGATTGACACTTGTCAAAGTACAAGGGAGGTTGCTTTAACTTGCATCCATCTGTCAGTGTCAATTCGCTGGTTGTCAGTTACATGGAGCCCCTCTGAAGTCTCTGCAGAGGGGAAATTGCTCCCCAAAGCAGAACTTTCCCCCCAGAAGAATCAGTTTGTCTTCAAAGCGCTGGAGGAAGCTCTTTCAATGCAAGCCACTTCCTCCTCCTCCTCCCTTGGCTACACTAGGAGGCTAGTTTGGTGTTTGCCCCAGAGAGGAGAATGAGCAACAGGCTCGCCCCTCTACCACCCAGTTTAGGGCTATGGTTCAGACTTTTTCAGGGCCCCTTGGTCCCATAAATTCCTCCCCAGTGCCCCCTACCCTATAAAAAGTATTGTGGAGAATAGTGGTTTGTATGACCCGTTAAAGAAGATCATAACACGGTGACATTCAGAACAGTTACAACTAATTGCACATTTACTAAAAAATCCTGTTAAGACTATTTAGTTTAATTAACTCAACAAAATTGATGCACTTGATCCAGGGATACCAGCTTCTCTGATAGTCAGCAGTGGCTGCCATCCTGGGTCTGCGCTGGTGCTCTCTGTCATCGTTGTTTACTGATATTGTGGTCTGGTTCAAGGCCTACTCAGAGTAACCCCAATCAGCCCGCAGGTCCCGGATCTGGCATCAAGGAGAGGCTGGACTTCCCGGTGCTGCACGTGAGCTGGAACGATGCCCAGGCCTTCTGCGCGTGGAGAGGGAAGAGGCTGCCGACCGAGGAGGAGTGGGAGTTTGCTGCCAGGGGGGGCCTGGAAAGTACGTAAGCAAAGGGCCTGGGGTTGTGGTGGTGGCAGCTTCATCTGGTCAGCGTATCCAGACCAGGGGAGAGCAGGCTAGGTTTTTTTTTGGGGGGGGGGAACCCTCATCCAAAGAGACCAGCCTCTGAGCACAAAGCTGGCTCTGAACGGCCTCAGACAAATTGTCAGGGCACAGGGAGGAGACAAAAACGAGGTTTAGAAGTATTTCGTTATTGCTGGCAGCTGTTTTTGGGCCCTGGATTCCTATAAAGTGGGGCAGGGGCTATTTTTTCTCCCCTTTCCTCTCTCTCTCTCTCTCTCTCTCTCTCTCTCTCTCTGCTACCTCCTTTTCTTTCTCTCCCCTCTCTCTGTGCCACCCCCTTTACCCTCACTTTCCGCCCATTCCATCCATGTGAAATTTAGGCCTTCTAGGACCACATAGGCAGTACAAATGGCAGCAGATTTATGAGGGGTTCTCTGGTTAAAGTGGGGAGTGTGGCATGAGGAGGACTCCCCCCCCACACACACACTCTAAGGCTACATGCACAACAGGATTCAGGATCGGGGAGTCAATTTAAGTTTAGCCCAAAGGCAGCAAAACCGTTCTGACCATCTCTCTCTCTCTCTCTCTCTCTCTCTCTCTCTCTCTCTCTCTCTCTCTCTCTCTCTTCAGGCATAAGGGGGGGGGGTAAGATTTCCAGCTGAGCTGCTGCTGTTCCCCTTCTGCATCATTATCAGTCATTTTAATTTAACATTTTTAGGATAGGATTAAAATCACCCTTTCCTGCTTGCCTGGTTTTTGTGGTGGTGTTTGTGTGTGTAAACATGTTGGACTTAAAAAATAACCTTTTCTAAAAAAAAAATTAAAAATGACCTTTTCTTTTCCCCTCCCTATCTTTTGCCAGACAGGTTGTATCCTTGGGGGAACAAATTCCTCGCCAACCGTACAAACCTCTGGCAGGTAGGAAAACTGGAGAGCAGGGCTTTGGGAACCTTGGTTCCAGCCTTCCCCCAACCTGGTGCCCCCGGCTGATGAGAGTTGTAGTTGGAAACACCTGGCATACAGCCTACTAGTCTTCCGTTTGTGTTTTGTCATGACTCCTATTTATTTATTACATTTATATCCTGCCTTTCCTCTTAAGGAGCTCTAGGTGGCATATCTGGTTCTCTCCCCGTTTGTTCCTCACAACAGCCCTGCGAGTTAAATTAAGCTGAGAGGCAGAATGGTTGCCCAGCAAGGTTCATGGCTAAACATGGAGGGTGTGGATTTGAACCCTGGTCTCTCTGAGGCCCTAGTCTGACACTCTAACCACTGGCTGTTACAGACTGGCCCCTTCTGCAGGAGACTCTGTGACTGCAGTATCTCCCCAGCCTCTGGGGAGTCTTAGGAAAACAACGAAGCAACACTCAAACTTTGGAACTCCCTGCCTCTTGATATCAGGCAGGCGCCTTCACTGGACTCTTTCTGGTGCCTGCTAAAAAACATTTCTGTTTCGACAAGCTCACCTAGATGTTTAGAAAGCTAATGAAAATTTTAATTCTGTTTTTAGTCTATTGTTATTTCAGCTTTTCGAAAGTCTGAAATGATTGCTGTTATTCTTGCTTATCAATAGCATTACTGTTTTATCATTTTTGTAATCCTCTTTGAGGTGTTTTTTTTCTATATGAAATAAAATAAAAAGCTTGTATCCCACATGCCTTTAACTCTGTGGCGTGACCACACTTGGAATCTTCTGTGCACTTTTGGCAGCTGCATCTCAGAAAGCCACCTGAGCATTTCCTGCTTAGTCTAATCCTCTGAACCTTCTGTTTTTATTATCAATAAACAAAATAAGCCAAAGACAAGGAGCATAAAGAAAGACCATTACAGCACGTTGAAAGCAGCATACGGTTGGACGTTATCATTGAACTTGTTGTTACAAACGTTACGAAAAGTACAAACGAACCTGGTTTATATGTATTATTTTGCAATAAGTCAATTAATCATAGTTACTGTAAATAATTTTTTCTCGATCCATTTGGATATGCAGGCAACCCCCAATCTGTTCCAGGTCATCTCGCACAATGACGGAGCAGGCATAAGCCCCTGTTCTGGCCACTTCCCAGTCACTGTGATGCATGCGTGGCCGCACATCAATTGGATGTGCTTAAATCAGTCATTGCCACCCACCAGTTACTAGCTGTTACAATCTCAGCAGCAGCTATAACATTGAAACACTATTTTTTGATCATTTCCTGCAATAACAGGATAACCAAGCAGAAATATTTTAGGTTCCCAGGGTATATGGTATCCTAACATATCAGAGACATTAGCCTGAAAGGATTACCAGATTTCTGCAGCTTCTTAACGGACGCGATCCTGAGTGTTTTTTCAAGGCCACTTCTCACGTTTTGCTGCCCTTAGTTACAACTGAATCAGCTTATGCCCTGGGGTGTCCTTTGGGGCTTGTGACTCCAGCTGTGCAACACACACACACACACACACACACACACACAAATATTGAGTGCATGCTCCTTCCCTCTTTCTCCACAGGGTGATTTTCCTGCTGTCGACACAGCCGAAGACGGCTACCATGGGGTCTCCCCAGTGGCTGCATTTCCTCCTCAGAACAACTATGGTAAGGAAAGTGTATTTATTGCATTGATATCCCCACAACTACCCTGCAAAGGCTGAGAGGCAGAGACTAGCCCAGTTATCTTCATGATGGGCGAGGGGGGATTTGAACCCTGGTCTAAATCCTAGTCTTGACACTCTAACCACTATGCCACACTGGCAACTCCTCCTCCTAGACTCCACAAAACTTCCTGGGATCGCTCAGTCACTGGAGCGTGAGGTTCTTAAGGTCAGGGTTGTGGGTTCCAGCCCCACGTTGGGCAAAAGATTCTTGCATTGCAGGGGCTGTTGGACGAAATGGCCTTCCAACTCTATGTTTTTGTGATTCCATACTCTGTTACCAGGACTTTGTTTGAATCTTCCTTTAGCCGTCCCACCCACCTGAAAAGCCCTGGCCAATGAGCTACAGTAGTTTTGGTTCCTGAACATGTGCAGAGTGCATTTTCCTCCCCAATGAGCTTCTAGGAGGTCAGCAAGTAGCCTAACCAACTGCTGTTGCTCTGTATCCCAGGGTTATATGACCTGTTAGGAAATACCTGGGAATGGACAGACTCAGAGTATAGTCCAGAGGGGCCTACCGGGGTCCGCCACTCTGCTCAGGGGATGCGTGTTCTGCGGGGAGCCTCTTGGATTGACACGGTGGATGGATCAGCCAATCACAAGGCCCAGCTGACGACAAGGTAGGTTGGCCCTTGGGCTCCTTATTAGCATCGCCCCACCCACCTGCTCCACCCACTAATATTTAGCACTCATTTTGAAAACTGAACGCCTCAGCTGTCCAAAATGGACTCCCGTTTTCTGAATCTGACAGTCGTAACTGAGGTTTCACAATTTAAATCTCTGAAATTTTGGTTTTGTGGGAATGGTTTTTAAAAACACACACGGGCAACATTTCTCCCTGAAGTGTTATGCCACATTCACTTGACAGTAGTCCATATTGCAGTCAGTGGGGCTTACTTCTGAGTAAAATAGCACTGATTCTAACAGGGATGAAGAACTTCGGGGTTGCAACACTGGAGCGCTGCTGCCAGTCAGTGTAGATGGTACTGAACTAGATGGACCTGATGGTTTGATTCTGTCAATGGCAGCTTCTTACATTCCTCTGAAATTGTCTGATCCTCTTGTAGAGCCCTTGATTTAGGTTCATGAGGACGAGGGACCTTCAAAGGGAGGGCTGTGAACTCAGGGCAGCTGCCTGGCATGCAGAAGGTCCCAGTGGCCTCTCTTAAGTAGCACTGAGAAAAGACTCCCTGGAGAGCCATTGCTGCCAGTCAGTGCCAAGAATACTGAGGTGGGCTGACTCAGTATGAAGCAGCTTCTTGGGAACTAACCTTTCCCCCTTTTGCTCCTTAGGATGGGGAACACTCCAGACTCGGCCTCGGACAACCTGAGCTTCCGGTGTGCTGCCAGCCTTGCCGAGCAGCCGCCCCCAGCAACTGGGAGCGAAAAAGCAGAGCTCTGAAGGTGCTTCCTCCCAAAAGGACACAGACCTTTTCTCCCGTGGAGAGACCAGATCCCCACTTTGGTTCTGGGGAGGAGCCTCTTGAAAAAGGAGGTTTAGGAAGGGCTGAATTGATGCTGCTGCAAGTTTGAGGCAAAGGCACCTTCCCCAACCTGGTATCTTTCATATGTGGTCAGACCCTAAGGGTCAACCCTCGGCAATGCAGGAATTACAGCTCTATATCAGAATCATAGCGTTGGAAAGGACTCGGAGGATCATCTAGTCCAAACCCCTGCAGTGTAGGAATATGCAGTTGTCCCATATGGGGATTGAACCTACAACCTTGCTGTAACCAACGGAAGGCCACCCAACCTCTCTATAAAAACCTCCCACCAAGGAGAGTCCACCACCTTCCGAGGGAGCCTGTTCCTCTGTCCAACTGTTCTTCCTGTCAGAAGTTTCTTTGTAATGTTTAGTTGGAATCTCCTTTCCTGAATCCATTGTTTCAGGTCTGACCCTCTGGAGCAGCAGGAAATAACCTTGCTCCATCTTCCATGTGGCAGCCCTTCAGAAATTGGAAGAGGGGTCTTGTTTCACCTCTCCAGGCTCAACATGCCCAACACCCTCAGCTGCTCCCTGTAAAAGGCTTGGCTTCCAGACCCTTCATCATCTGGGTCACCCTTCCCTGCAAGTGTTCCAGAGAGGTTGATGGGAGTTTGAGTCCAGCCACATCCAGAGGGTACCAGATTGTGGGAGGCTGAGCTGCAGAACACTGCAGAATAAACGGATTATAACTTGGAAGCGCACAGAGGCACCTCTTTTATCATAGGATTCTTGAGTTGGAAGGAGACCAAATGGTCCTCTAGTCGAACCCCTGCTATATGAAGAACCCTGTAGATGTCGCTAAGCAAGTGATTCGAGGAAGCAAGATGTCGCTGTGCAATGAACAAAAGTCCACATCCAATAAATAAAGCACATTTATTCATTCTTAAATCAATCCCTCCCCTAGAAAACCAATCCATTCCCTTCCATGTGTGCAGCTGTAATAAATAGTCATAATAAATAATTTCACACCCCTGAGCTATTGGGCTGATGCTATATATAGCAGGAAGTGTGGGGGACATCCCTAGCCCTGCAGATGTTGCTGAACTGCAACTCCCATCAGCCCTGACCATTGGTTGTGCTTGCTAGGGCTGATGGGAGTTGTAGTTCATCAGCACCTTTTCTAAGGCTTGCTGGACACTCACTTTGCCACTGGGCATCACAATACAGACATGAAGCAGCAGTTGTGTTCCAGAGTCCATGGCTGGGCAACCAGAGGAGGCAAAGGCCTCCCGCCTGGTCCAGCATCCGTGTTTCCAACGCTGGCTGCACAGACGCCTTCAGGAACACGAGAAGCCGAACTTGAAAGCAAGAGGCAACCCCAACTCCCCCTGCCCAATCCCATTGTTTGTGCCCTATGATCTGGTATTCTGAGGTATACAGCCTCTGACACTGGAGGTTCCATGTTTATCTCTTGCCACTCACAGCTCCTGGAAAACCCCATGCATTTGTCTAGTCTTAAAAAAATTCTTGGGGCAGCAAATTCAATATTTCTAAGAGGTTTAAGGGCCTTGGGACTCCTTTCCATACAGCAGCTTCTCTGCCTCATTTAAGCAGCCATACGCTGGGGGTGAAAAGAAGCTTGCTTCACCTGTTGAGCTTCTCCAGAGGCCCTGTTGAATTTTTTCCTGCCATGCACTCCTTTTTACGTTGCATGGAGATGACCCTTCAGTGGCTGGAGTTTACTGCTTCAAAATTGTTAACCGAATCAGAATTGTGAGCTGGAAGGGGCCACAAGGGTTATCGAGTTCAAGCCCCTGCAGTGCAGGAATATTCAATGCCTGCATTTAATTTCTGAGCATATATCGCCTTGCATATTTTTGTCCGCCACTCTTAGGATGGGGCTGGTTAAAGATTTAAACAATGCCCCACCCTACCACCCCAGTCCAGGAAGAAAAACCAGACAAAATTCTGCAAGTTTCTAGAGCACTACTATACTGTTATAATTTTGGTGTGTCTCAGACTGTGTAATTAAGGAAAGTATATATAATGAGAGCATGTGGTATAGTGGTTAGATTGCCAGACTAAGACTTTGGGTTCAAATCTCCACCCCAGCTCAGCCATAAAGTTCTCTGGAGATTGCTCACCCTAGCCTACCTCACAGGGTTGCAGGGAAGATAAAAATGGTGAGCAGGAAGTGTTGCTGAGCTCCATGGAGAAAAGGCAATATGAGTTGTTGTTTTTTTTAAAGTAAATAATAAAGTTTTGCTTTAGCTGTTAACATGCTGGGAGGCTTCGCCTGACCACCGGGCGTGCTGGAACTCAGAACAACTCTTCCTCGGCTGCCAAGCTGAACAGAACGGCCTTGGGAGTGTTTTCAAAGAGAGCAGCCCGGTTCTGGGCTTCACCCTTCTTCACCCAGTGCCCATAGATCCGGAAGGCGCAAGCGTCGATCAGTTTGCGGACGGGCTTCAGGCTGTAGGGGTCCCGCTGCAGCACGTCCCTGGTGATGGGCTTGACGTTGCGGTAGTTGAGGTAGATGCGGACCGATGCCAGGACAGTCAAGCAGATGACCTGGAGAGGGAGATGGAACATGTTTAGAAACTCAGTGACGAGGGCTGTAGGCTGATAAAATGAAAGGACAGCACATAGCTAAACTGCGGAACTCACTTCTGCAGGAGGCAGTGAGTGCCACCAAATTTGGATGGCTTTAAAAGAGGATTCGGGACGTGGGTGATGCTGTGGGTTAAACCACAGAGTCTAGGACTTGCCGATCAGAAGGTCGGCGGTTTGAATCCCCGCAATGGGGTGAGCTCCTGTTGCTCGGTCCCTGCTCCTGCCAACCTAGCAGTTCGAAAGCACGTCAAAGTGCAAGTAGATAAATAGTTACTGCTCCAGTGGGAAGGTAAACAGTGTTTCCGTGTGCTGCTCTGATTCGCCAGAAGCGGCTTAGTCATGCTGGCCACATGACCCAGAAGCTATGTGCCGGCTCCCTCGGCCAATAAAGCGAGATGAGCGCCGCAACCCTAGAGTCGGTCACGACTGGACCTAATGGTCAGGGGTCCCTTTACCTAAAAGAGGATTAGACTAATTCATGGCGGAGGAGAGAGCTATTGATGACTACTAGCCACGATGGCTATGCTCTGCCTCCACGGTCGGAGGCCGCAATGCTTCTGAATACCAGTTTCTGGAAGGAGGGTAGTGTGCTCTTGTGCTTGGATCCTGCTTGCAGGTTTCCCAGAAGAGGCATCTGGATTGGCCACTGTGAGAGCAGTGGACTAGCTGGGCTGTTCGCTTCATCCAGCAGCCCCTTATGTTTAGGGAGCATTTCATTGACTCATCGCCTGTCTTTTGACTGAGGAATCTATATCAATTTAACTGCTTTGAAATGATCTTCAGCGTCAATAATTGACTTTTGGGAGGGGAAAACCTGTTTAGGTCAGCTTCTACAGAGGACATCTGTACTACTAGGTTTAGACCAGTCTTCCCCCAGCTGCAGTCACCAGCTGTTTTGGACTCTCAACTCCTATCAGCCTCAGCCAGCACAGCTTTATGATGCCTGAGGAAATGAGAGTTAAGTGATAAAAAGAACAAGGAGGAGCTTCCAGTGCACAGCAGGCCATGTCATAAAATTTTAGAATTGGAAAGGATCTCAAGGGTCATATTCAACCCCCAGCAAAGCAATAATCGCAGCTAAAGAAGGGGGAAAGGACTGCAATTCTATGGTGACAAGCAACATCTGGGAGTCAGACACTGGACCAGGTGAGCCCCCCAGCAGGACCTGGCTAACTCCCTTACCCTGAATTTCCGGAAGGGGCTGAAGTGTCGGACCTCCTCCACGACGTACTGCTGGAAGAAGGGGTGGGCGAGGGCATCTTCCACGGTGTAGCGGTGTTGCGGCTTCACCACCAAGAAGTGGGCGATCTATAGGCAGAGGAAGAAGAGCTAGGGTTGGGCTGCAGGAAGGCTTCTGGGGCTGCTAAAGCACAAACGGGGGCCCAGACAATTTGCCATCTGCCCTGCGCCAGTCAGAGCTCACCAGCCGCAGATCATAGCCTGGCACATACCTAGCAATCAAACTCTTCTCTCTTCTTTTGCTTGCCTGATTATAAATTGTTCAGGCCTTGAATGAGGGGTCACCCATGGGATTTAGAGACAGTGGACCCTTTCAGACTGTCTCTGTTTTCAAGGGGGATTCAATTGCACCCCAGAAAATTCAGGTGGTGTAGTTAAAGGTCTGGCATTATAAGTGTGGAAGGGGGTAAAATCTCAATTCACTTTCTGTATCCTGTTTGTAATTGTTCTGACCTCTGTCCTTTGAGTTGCCTTTTCTTCCTGAGAGTCAGGAGACCTGGTAAGTGAACATAGGAAGCTACCTATACTGAAAATAAAGGAAGATTCTAGTCCTCTTGATTCTAAACAAAGGGCCAATTTAAATAGGAAGCTGCTTATACAGAGTTAGGCCATCTAGCTACGCCAGATGTAGGGTGGTGTGGGCGGTTTCCCCACATGGGGCACCAAGCCAAGGGGGCTAATAATAGAAGTACCTACTCCCAAGTACAAAAAGGAATTATTGTGAAAATAAGAAATATATGGGCAAGGGGCCCACCAAATGTTTTCCTTGCTCAGGACACCATATTACCAAAGTCTGTCCCTGAATCTAGCTCAGTATTGTCTACACTGATTGGCAGTGACTCTTTGGGTTTCAGAAGTGGGACATTCCCTACCCTATGGAGATGAACCTGAAACTTTCTGCATGCAACGAATATGCTCCACCACTGAGCTACAGCTCCTTCTGCTTAAACAACAAAATATTATACTTTAAATCTGTTGTTCACAGAAACTTAGGAAGCTGCCTTATATGCAGCCAGGCCATTGGGTCTACCTTGCTCACTATCGTCTACACCAGGCTTCCTCAACCTCGGCCCTCCAGATGTTTTGAGACTACAATTCCCATCACCCTGACCACTGGGTCCTGCTAGCTAGGGATCATGGGAGTTGTAGGCCAAAAACATCTGGAGGGCAGAGGTTGAGGAAGCCTGGTCTACACTGAATGGCTGCAGCTCTCCATGGTTTCAGCTAGAGGGGCCCTACCTGGAGATAGTGTGGGTTGAAGCCGGGGCCTTGTGCATGCCAAGCAGATGTTCTGCCACAGAGCTATGGCCCTTCCGCCCTCCCTCTTGAAAGACCACCCACCAGGTCTTTGACGGTGTCCGACTGATCGTCCCACTCCGGGGAGCCAAACTTGTAGTCCCCGTTCATGATCATCCTCAGCATCAGCATCTGCTTCCGGTGCCAGAATGGAGGGGATCCTGCCAGCAAGGTGTACATGATGACCCCGGTGCTCCACCTGAAACAAGCAATCCCACTCCCATAATTAAATGCATCTGCGCCTGAGTTGTGCATAATGTAAAGCAGACATAATGCGCACCAAGAGTCACGGAGAACGAAGGGTGGATGAAGATAGAAGTGTTGGGTAATTCCAATAGTGTGCCGGTGGGTGGATAACAAGGAGGGAGCCAATCTGGCCTCTTTGGGGAGGGAATGCTGCAATCTGGAAGCAGCCATGGGGAAGGCTCTCTCATGTGTCACCACCAGCTGTGCTTCTGATGCTGATGGGATCAAGAGAAGGTGCTTCCCTGAGTACCTGAGCACCCAGGTAGGTTCCTCAAGGGGTTTGTGATCTTTTAGGTAAGTCTACTCCCCCACCCCATGATGATATATTGGTTCTGCTTACATGTCAACTTCCTTCCCATAACCTGGATGGTCTGGATCCATGGAACATTCTAGTATTTCAGGAGCCAAGTAGCCAGGAGTTCCACAGATCTCTGCAAAGAAAAGGAATAAAAAGCTAAATACTTGTTAAAAGTAATATCAGTTAGTATTAATTATTATTAAAATCCCGCTAAACCCATTGGCTCAAAGCAAGTTAAGAACCTAAGAAGAGCCTGTTGGATCGGGCCAAGACCTATCTAGTCCAGCATCCTGTTCTCACAGTGGCCAACCAGATGAGTGTGGGAAACATGCCAGTTTCAGGATTTTTTGTCTAGACAGATGCTGCAGGACTATGATCCTGGGCTTGCAAAATGGGGAAGGGCTTTGACTCATGGTTTGCACAGTGAGGTTTTCCAGGCTCAATCTACAGCACCTCTAGGTAAGTGTTTGGAAAAGACCCCTGTCTGAAACCCTGGCTGGCCAGTGTGCACAATACTAAACTAGATGGACTCAGTATAGAGCAGGGATGGGGAACTTCCGGCCCTGGAGCAGAATGCATCCCTTAAAACTAAGGCTGTAGGAAGGAATTTATTTCTGCTCCGCTCTGTCTACACAGCATGCAACACTGTTTCCCTTCTACTGCAGTTCACCTTCTGGCAAAAACTATATTGTTCATCTCTTAGCAATGGCAAAATTTTACCTAATTTCATGCCATTCATTTCAGGGCAAAGGAACACAATGCAAATTAGCGGGAAATTCATCAACAATACATGGTTTGGGGGCAGAAAACAGCAACAGGGAACACCAATAATGTTTGTTGGATTTGTTCCCATTCTGGACACAAGATGAATAAAACAAACATGCAGCAATTTCCCTCAGTGTTCTCTGGCCTCCCTTAGGAGCTGTGCCATAACTTTGAACTTTTCTCTTTCCAAGCTGTGACACTTTAGGATTTACAGTTTCTATTCTTTGTTTTCTTTCTGTCTGTCACGTTTGCACTTTCTTTTTGTTAACAAATCAAATAATAATATAAAACCCTTTGCTTGCTTGGGTACAATGGTGAATGTGTGTGTGTGTGTTTAAGTTTCCATATTGTACCAGGGTAAGAGTCCCACCAGTTGCTCCACCCACTTTTTGCCTCTGGCCCCACCCACTCCAGCCAGTGGCCCCCGGGTGGTTTTCCTGTAAGGGAATGTGCCCTTGGGTTGAAAATGGTTCCCACCCCTGATATGGAGCGGCTTCCTCCTTTTTTTTTTAAGGGGCAGGGGTTAGAATGCAGCCTCCATCTTCACCACCCCACAGTTTCCAATCTTTGCCATAAGCCCGCCATGCCACCTTTGAGCTTTTCATCTCTGTGCAGCTGACAGGAGAAGCCAAAGTCGGTCAGTTTGATGTTCATGTCATCGTCCAGAAGGATGTTCTCCGGCTTGAGATCCCTGTGGACAATGTTCATGCTGTGGAGATACTGGATGACTTCCAGGAGAGCACGCATGATCTTCCTGCAGGGAGAGAGAGCAAAAGGAAACCATCCAAAGTAGAAGATGGGCGTCCCTGTTCCCTACTGCTTTGCTGAAGTACCGGTATGTAGATGCATGGATGGATAGATCAGGGGAGCCTGTGTGGTACCCTGAAGATGTTGCTGGAATCTCCCATCATCCCTGACCATTGGCCATACTGGCTGGGCCTGATGAAGTCCAGCAACATCTGGAGGGCACCACATTGCCTAACCCAGAGAGAAAGAGAAACATAAACAATATTTTAGTGTGGCAGCACCAACAATTTGGAACTCCCTGCCTCTTAACATCAGGCAGGTGCCTTCAATGTACTCTTTTTATGCACCTTCTTAAAACATTGATTAGATAACCCTAATTTGTTCAGAAAGCTGGCACGAGTTTTAATCTGTTTTTAGTCCATTGTTATTTTACCTTTTCAAAAGTCTTAAATTATTGTTATTCTTCTTATTGGTAATTTTATTGTTTTATCTATTTTTGCAAATCACTCTGAGGTTTGTTTGTTTTTTGTACAACCAAGTGGCGTATAAATTTTATGAAATAAATAAAATAAATATATATACACAGGCTACAAAAAGTGAGGCTAGAGGGAAATTAAATGCACCCTAAATTTATAACGAGAAACAGATAAAGTTGCTATTGTAGTATACTTCTCTTGTCTTTTTATCAGTTGTTTTGTTTTCAA
The DNA here is from genome assembly GCF_951804945.1 of Podarcis cretensis. Taxonomy (NCBI): domain Eukaryota; kingdom Metazoa; phylum Chordata; class Lepidosauria; order Squamata; family Lacertidae; genus Podarcis; species Podarcis cretensis. The sequence continues at coordinate 15,563,294 of NC_137185.1, forward strand.
TTGTATAATTATAACACAGACATAGAAATATAAGGCTGTCACCACACAGCCCCATAGGAGGATTTGTAGTGCTAGATTTGCATGAAGTCGAGGTGGGGAGCAAAAAGAGAAGGCAGGTTTTAAAATGGTGGCTTTCAACAACAGGAGAGATTTGAATAAAGTAAGGATGGAGGGACATGAGATGCTCTGAGGAGATGGGGGAGTTGGGTGGGAGTTGGCAAGCAATGTGAGCAGGGGAGCAGCCCCCACCCACAGTTGTTGGTGATAACACATAGATCCTGACATTCCAGGTAACACAAAGCCACTTGTCATGCCTAAATCAACCCTTCTTATTACAGCGGTTCATGTCTCTAGAAAACCCAACTCCCAATATTTTGCCAGGCTCCGGTGCAAGCAAAAAACCAGACCTGGGGTGCAGAGGCAGGGGGATAGGTTGACAACTCTAATCAAGCCTCACAACAGCCCTGTGTGGTAGGCCGGTATTATCACCCCCATTTTGTCTCTGTAGGGCGGTTGAAACAGAGGGGGCTGAAATGCCTTACCTGGTTTCCTTCTCACTTAAGGTCACCTTCTCTGTGAGGTAATCAAAAAGCTCCCCTCTCTTCATTCTAAGTTGAGGGAGGGGAAACAAAATTACATCAAAAATAAGCTAAATAAGAAGCAAAGGGCATTAGCTGATGTGGGGAAGGTTGAAGGCTTCACAACTCCTCTTTCCCCTTTTACAGATCGAACAGCACTCCTAAAACTTCCAATGTTTACTTCAACTGGCCTCCAAATCTCAGGGTTTTGGGGTGTGTTTTTTTTTAAGCCTCTGGTCCTCATGGTTCAAAGGATAAGCTTGGTCAAAAATGGGGATATGGCCTAGTAAGATCTCAGCCAGGTCAGGATACATATTTAAAGCACTCATGGGAATCAGAATTTCTGCCAGAAGATACATTTGGATAAATTCTAATGACTGTATCATTATGAATGAATTATGGTATATGCTTTGACAGATAATAGATATGTGAAGAGAAGTAAGAAAAAGTGTGTCTGAAAAGGATGTTAGGAGAATTTCCTTACTCAGAGTGCATTAAACATGTATCGAGAATGTTTGTGCAGGAAAAACTCCGGTTAAAGCAGCCGCCACACCAGCTATTACACAAATGCGGGGCGGCTAAAAATAGACCCCCCCAAGGATCTGTGACAGCAGCAGAGACCTTAGCAAAGGTTACGGGGAAATCTGAGCCAGCCCCACAACAGAGAGGCGGAGAGACGAACAGCTGCTCCCTTCATGCCATGGGAACGTTTATCGTTGACCATTGCGAGAAACAGGAGGCTTGGCTTGATGAACCTTTGCTCTGATCCAGCAGGGATCTTCTTGGATTTCAAAACAGGTGACCCATGAATATGGTGACTCGAGCCTCTATGCAGGCGAGTAGCTGCATTTTTCACTAGCTGAAATGCTCCCCAAACCATTTCCAAACATTATATTGTTTGTAAGCCCCAGCCCGGATGCCCATGGCAAAATCTCGCTCTTTCAGTATGATGCGCTGGTTAAAAAAACACCAGTACTTACAGGTCGAACACCAGGAAGAAGAACGTGTTGGATTCAAAGCTGTCCTTCAGCTGGACTGCAAAAGAAAAGATGGTATTCTTAGCAATGTGGGATCACCTTTGAAGCACTCACCACCTCCACAAAATCTGGGCTTGAAAGCTGAACTGGGCTTTTTACAAACTGTTCTATACCACTCTAATGTTGATGATGTCTTTCCTTCAAGATATCCTAGGAACTGTAATTAAAAATCAGTGCGGATATCTGTGCAAGATCAACCGGGGAAGCTGGTTTATATCATTTCTGACCCAGTGTAAATTAAACTTTTAAAAGCTGGCAAAACTAGATCAGGTCCATTCGTTTTGTTGTATTAGTTAAACTAAATAGCTTTAATTGGATTTTGAATAAATGTGCAATTCATTGTTTTGAATTTTATTGTGATGGCCTGAAAAGGTTTGGGAAACTCTGGTCTAGATCACTTTACTGGCTCTGGCCCAGAAATGAGACTGGGAAGGATCCTTCCTGCCCCCTGCTTTCCAAGGCCATTTAACTGGAGATCCCTGAGCAATGGTGCATTGTAATTCAGCTCCACCAGGCCTGCTCTTCCTCACCTGTCACCTGGGGCCAGCCACGCCACCAGACTGGTCATGTGACCTCCTGGGGTTGATGGGAGTTTGAGTCCAGCATCATCCAGAAGACCACAAAGCATAATTGTCCCCCAAGGATTGAGGCCCCTAATGTCTAAAAGACTCCCTTTTCCCCTACAGACCCTCTCAGATGTTAAGCTCTGCAGAGGGGACCCCAAGAGGTATGGGGAATGACAGGCTGGGACAGGGCTTTCTCTGTGGTAGCCCCTAGATTGGGAAACTCCCTCCCCACAGATGTGCATCTAAGCACCTTCACTGTAGAGCAGATTATAATTGTCACACACCTTATGGTGAACAGCAGGTATGAAATAATTTAAATTAAATTAAAATGGTGCATAAATAGCACATTGGGAGAGATGTGATCATATAAGGAAAGCAATAGATAAATTCCACTGTGATGCCTGTAAAATGTTGAAATGTATGTTTGTTTAAAAATCCTTTGTGGATGGCGTGACTCAGGCAGGGTGACTCAGCAAAGTCAGTCTGGGACATTTTGGCTGCCTGAGGCAAAAGGCAAGTCGTTTCATGTACAGAAGCTGATTGGACTAGCAGTTAAAACTTATTTTAACACTGGCAGTGGGATGGATGTCTCCGCCACACCTGAAGCCAACAGGCTAGTGATGGCAGAGGGAGACTGGGGGCCAGGGGCAAGGACAGGTCGTATGACATACAGAAGGTTTGCTGGCTGCTTAATGGTAGGCCCCATAGCTCAAGGACGTTAGCATACCCTCCAACACTTTGAAGCCAAAATCCAGGACGCCATCTTCCTGTTTTCCATCACACAAACCCAGCGGCCATTTTGGTTGCCTTGACCTCATGTGATTCATGCTGTGGTACCATCCCCCACCCCCAATGCACCTTTTTGGGGGCACAGGAATATAGGAAGCTGCCATATATCTCTTGCAGACTATTGATCTAGGTGAGTAATGTCAACACTGACTGTCTGTGGCATTCCAGGGTTTCATAAATTGAGTCTTTTCAAGCCCTCCCTGGAGATGCTGTCAAGGACTGAACCCAGGATCTTCTGCATGCAGAGCAGATGCTCTGCCACTAAACTACGGCCCTTTCCCAAAGAATAAAGCATGATTCTAGTCCTCATTGTTCTGATTTGAATAAGAAGATAGAAACAGTCTTATATTCACTCAGGCTATTGGTCCACCTAGTTCTGCAATATCTACAGTGTGTGGGACATTCTTATCCCTACCTGGAATTGCCGCCAGGGATTGAAACTGGAGCCTTCTGCATGCAAAGCAGATGCAGTAACTGAGAAATTGCTGCCATTTCATACTAATGAAAAGCTACCCCTGATCTCTCTGCCTCTAGGTGGTTCTGGCCCTGGAACCAACCGATCCTCTGCTTGGCTGATCCACTGTGCACATGTCTGGGAAATCTTCCAAGGCAGAGGCTGTCAACCCCTTGCTGTCAAAACTCCCTGTAATCAGCCCTGGAATTACAAATGGGTCCCAGAAGCACATTAGGCCCCTCTGTACAAATGCCATGAGGCAAGGAGCAGATAGCAAGAAGAGGGAAGCCTTTTCCTGGGAGTGCCTGGTCCTCCTTAAGTTATAGCCTGTGTGTTACGGTAATGCTGATTCATCAGCACATCGAAAATATGATAGCTGGGGCCATGTGGGGATCTCGCAGGGGCTGGATTTAAAGTAGGGGGGTGTCAAATGAGAACACCATCTATCACAGGGAAGAAAACCATGTCCACCGTTGCGAATGACCAAGGGAAGCAGAACGAGGATTTTTTTTTTTTTATGGCATGGAAATTTTACTCTCTCGGCACTGCAAATGTCACACAAGGAATCGAGACGCTGCCACACAGGTGTTTATAACAAGATCCCAGACCAGATTTTCCCCCATCGTTCCTCACACCCATCAATTCATAATTTTCCAAATGCAATTTCTATTCTCATCGAAACATTTTGCACATATGTTTGATTTTACTTAAGTTGCATTGTTTTTATTTTATTTGTTATTCTTGCATGTCAATGAGGTATGGGTTCTTTTTAAAATTGGAAAAAGGGAAGAAGATGACATTTCAGGGAAATGGGTGGGGTGCCGGAGTTTTTGTCGCATTTATGTTTGAGGAGATGGAGAAGGATTTCTGTGAGGGTTCTTTCTTCCATGCCTCAAATCATCTCCCCAGGGGTCTCTGCTGTGTTGCCTACTCAGCTTGTGGGCTTCTTAAAATGGGCATCTTGCTGGCCACTGTGAGAACAGAACGCTGGGCCATATGGGTTGCTCTTGGCCTGATCCAGCAGCCAGGCTCTCCTTATGTTCTTACCCAGAGCATTTGAAACAGCAGCACATTTATTCTGAGAAATGGCGGGACACAGGGTTCAGAATCATAAAGACAAAGCAAATCCACAGGCATGATCTCAAGGTCTAGGTCCTTCACTTCAGTGAAAATAACAGCCAGCAGACTCCATTTTTTGCCGCCACCCCCCAATTCATAGCTGTTGTTCCGTCAGAACTTTCTGGAACCAAAGCCTGACTTACTAACGTTTGGGTGTCCAGACACCTTCTGGAGTATGTCAATTTCTTTCAGAGTGGCGTCCCTCAACTCCTTGACTTCTTCTGGAGAGAGATTCCCAGCCGTGATATCTATGATTTTCACTGCATATTCTTCTCTTGTAACTTTATGAATGCAGCGCCGGACGACGCTGCTCACTCCCCTGGTAGGGCAGAGCAGACAAAAGAGGTTTTAGGCAAGAATTAAACTGTATATCTCTGGGACGCGGGTGGCGCTGTGGGTAAAACCTCAGTGCCTAGGACTTGCAGATCGTATGGTCGGCGGATCGAATCCCCGCGGCGGGGTGAGCTCCCGTCGTTCGGTCCCAGCTCCTGCCCACCTAGCAGTTTGAAAGCACCCTTAAGTGCAAGTAGATAAATAGGTACCGCTTTATAGCAGGAAGGTAAATGGCGTTTCCGTGTGCTGTGCTGGTGCTGGCTCGCCAGAGCAGCTTTGTCACGCTGGCCACGTGACCCGGAAGTGTCTCCGGAGAGCACTGGCCCCCGGCCTCTTAAGCGAGATGGGCGCGCAACCCCAGAGTCGGTCACGACTGGCCCGTACGGGCAGGGGTACCTTTACCTTTACCTTTAAACCATATATCTACACCCTATCTACAAATATATAGGTACTAGGGCCAGTGTGGTGTAGTTGTTAAACTGGTTGATTCGACATCCATATTCTGGTTCTGAGGGACATGCAGCCTATTAACCAGCAAGATTAGTCCCATATATTTCATTTCATTTCATTACCTTCCCAAGATTTCCTTTGGCTCATATTTCTCATAAAATTCCCCAGATGTATGGCTGTCCGGTACTTCTTCAGTCTTGGTCATCTTGGCCTGATTTCCAGCAACCTTCTAGAGGTTTACTTCAAGATGACAAAAAGCTGTAAAGAAACAAACAAGCAAAAACACCCACAGGAAATTAGCTGTCTTCTCCAACATATACCAAATCTTATTGCAGGGAGGGGATCCAGAAGGCCTGGGAGTCAATTGCGGCCCTCTACACTTCTCTAACTGGCCCTCAGGACTCTTCCCATTCCACACACACCCTTCACAGGCCATGCCCCTCAACAGCAGTACTCTGTATCTTTCTCAAGTGTTTATGCCCGACTGGGATGTGTCCTTAAACTGTGATCACAGCACTTGACTTACCTGGACAATGAACAGAGAAGGGTATGTGTGAAAAAATGCCTGCTTAAAAAGTTAAAATTCACATTCCTTGCTCTGCCCACTTTTGCCACTGGCCGAGTGCGCCACAGGGACGTGGCCCTCAAAAAGTTGCTCAGAAGGGAAAGTGGCCCTTGAACTGAAAATAGGTTTTTATTTCAACTTTATTATCAAAGAAGAAGAAGAATTCCTTGTGTTGATCTTGTATTATTTTGTTGTCACTGCTTGTTTTTTCCATTGTGTGTATAGTCTGATTTTGTTGCTAGATACAATTTCCAAAAAAGGTCCCCCATTCCTGACATGGGATGTTGCCCAACGTTAGTCAAATCCACAGTATCTTGAAGTGCAGTTAGTGCAAAATGCTACAGCACAATTGCTGACAGGAGTGGGGTCTTGTCAGCATTTAACGCCTGTGCTCTAAGATCTGTACTGGTTGCCGATTTGTTCCCGAGCCAAGATAAAGGTATTACGATTAGTATACAAAGCCCTTTGCAGCATGCAACATTGCCTTATCCTATATACAAGCCCACTAGACTGCTTCCACCTGCGGAATTGGCACTATTACACATGCTAGGTGATTATATTCATTACGTTTTTGCAATAAATCAATCTTCTGGTGTGGTGGGACCCACACTTTGGAACTCCCTGCCAATTGACACCAGGCAGGTGACTTCACTGCACCCTTTTTGGCACTTGCTAAAATGTTTTCGTTTAGGCAAGTCTACCCAGACATGCAGAATGTTGGTGTATGTTTTAATTGGATTATTTGTTTGTTTATTAAAATGTTTTCAATAGCTTCAATAGCTGATAATTTTATTGTGTGTGTTTTTTTAAAAAACTGCTTTGAGTTTTATAGCAACTTATATTGCAGTAATAGGATTATGTCAAATTGGCTTGTAGTTCCCCTTGAAGTCTATGGGACGAATGAAGCCAGTGAAGTCTAGTGAGAGCCAGAGTAGTGCAGTAGTAGTGTTGTGTTGGACCAGGACCTGGGAGAAACCGGGTGCATATCCCCAGTTAGCCATGAAACTCCCTGGGTGACCCTTGGGGGGTCAGTTGCTGCCCCTTAGCTTAACCTTCCTCACAGGCTTGTTGTAGGGATTAATTGATGTGAGGGAGGACCATGTACACCACCTTGAGCTCCTTGAAAGAAAAAGGTGGGATATAATTGCAATAACCAAAAAACATACATCTGAACTCTCATTGGTTTCAATGGGCTCAGCCTTCTATGGGGAAGGAGGGAATCTTCATTCCGGGACCCAGGGTTCCTCACCCTTCTCATGCCCTGATCCCCCATACAATTAGGTAAAGGTAAAGGGACCCCTGACCGTTAGGTCCAGTCGTGGCCGACACTGGAGTTGCGGCGCTCATCTCGCTTTATTGGCCGAGGGAGCCGGTGTACAGCTTCCGGCTCATGTGGCCAGCATGACTAAGCCGCTTCTGGCGAACCAGAGCAGCGCTCGAAAAAGCCGTTTACCTTCCCACTGGAGCGGTACCTATTTATCTACTTGCACTTTGACGTGCTTTCGAACTGCTAGGTTGGCGGGAGCAGGGACCGAGCAATGGGAGCTCACCCCGTCGTGGGGATTCGAACTGCTGACCTTCCGATCGGCAAGTCCTAGGCTCTGTGGTTTAACCCACAGTGCCACCCGCATCCCATATAATTAGGCTTGCTTAAAAACAAACAAGCCATTAGTGACAATTGAAGCTTTAAAAAAGCCTATGGTCACAACCGAACGGCACAGAAGGGGAGGGTTAACCTTCCCCTCATTTTGTGCTGTGACACAAAATCACACTCCCACCCGCAATTGTGGCATGAGGCTTCAAAATAGCCTGCCATTGGCTCTGATAGCCCAGTCCACCTCAGGAATAATCCTTGGAGGCATGTGCAGAGTACAAGCCTCTCATTCCTCTGATGCCCACACAGGCAGCTCATATGCATTTGGGTTTTAAAGCAAGCAGCTTTGAGAGCTTCAGGGTCAAAAGTGTGACCTCGGTTCCAGATGTCTTGGGGACTAACTGTGATTTTCGAGCAGCGAGGAAAAAGCCACACTCTGGACAAGCTATGCTCTGCTTTAGTTCAAGCTGAACCCAAGTGCAAATTCAGCTCTGTTTCCAGGCATACTCAGCCCCACCCCAACAAACACATTGTCTTAGAAAGTAATCATTACACCTGCATAAACGTAGGATGGTCTCCCACTAAGCCCTACTCAGAGTAGGCCCACTGGAATTAATGGGCCTGTGTATATCATGCTCATCATTTTCAGGGAGGCTGTCCTGAGTATAAGAAATGCCTTGCCCCCCCCTAAATCTCTTTGCTGAATAGGAGCAATTTCTGGACGAAGTAAACTGGTACTTACCATTACCTTCCTTTCTCTCAAACTGTTCACTTAATCCGGCAGGCAACTCCAGAAACAAATTGCCTCGATTATGTTGAGGCTACAACAAACCAGCCTTCTGTTAATTTGCTGTGGGCACTGTTCCGCCGCTGCGGGAACACCAATGCCCAAAATAAAAACGGTCATGCAACCTGGGAGCTGGTCCAGCCCTACGGTTTGAGCATGCTGAACTGCTGGAGTGTTTATTTAGGAGTGACCCTGCTTTGAGGTGAAGGAGCAGCTCAGCAGAGGCAACAACGCTCTCTCTGAGTTGCTGGAGTGACACTGAACAGGGTGGTCAAATCCTCACCTCTAAAAGGATACTGTAGAGTTGGCACACAAAGATAAGCTGGGCGATGCACACTGAGATAGCCAATGATCAAATCTGGGACCATAGGGACTCACATTCAGAATGACTTCTGAAGAAAACAAAACTGGACCCAGATCACATTCAACCAATACACACATCTTATTGACTCGTCTAGGTTTTTTTTTGGACATTTAAATATTGCCTTTCTTCTGCCAGGTGGCATCCAGGTCATCATCCAGGCACTGACCAGACCCCAAGCTACATGTAGCAGTAAAAAAAAACCCAAGGTGGCGCAGAGCTACATTTTGTTATTTCATGGTCCTCCACACTTCTGGGTGAGAGATGCAGAATGTCTCCCTTCAGTCTTTACTAGCAATTATTGAGTGCCTAGCTATGTAGCTTCCAAAGGGGGCAGTGGAATTACCTGGGGGTGATAAGAGGCAAGTGTGGGGCGGGGGGGGGGGGGTGGCGGCAATAGAGGTGTAAGCGACTATCAGACTTCAACAAGTTAGCATCACTGGATCCAGTTCATCCATGTTATCAACTTAGAACTTAAGTTTTAATTGGATTTTGAATAAAGGTGCAATCACTGCTGTTTTGAATTTTATCATTATCTGCTTTGGCAGGTTATGCAAACAGCTATTCTAAATCATGCTTTTTATAGGGTAGGGGACACTTGGGGTGAGTTTATGGAACGCAAGGGAGCGGTGGCTTGAACATTTGGGAGCCACAAATCTTTTAGTTGCATCATATTCTACACAGTGTAGCCACTGGTGTCAAGGCAGCCTTGCAGGAACAATATGGCTGTATCGATTTCTGTAGTGCTTACTCCCATAAACAATGAGCAGAAATAGCCATGCGGAATTTGCCTATTAAGGAGGCTCATGCATGACAAGCATGTACAGAGGGGTTGTGCCCGGGCAGCTGGTATCGCGTTGTAAGGTAGCTCATGGCTAGTCCTGGGCACTGCTGGGAAGAATGGCCCGTTGCCCCACCTGCTTCTCCAACCCCCTTTTAAAACTGCTCTGTGCTCAGCCAACCATGTATTACCATTGCAGCCTGCAAACAGCCATTCATGGCAGTTACATAACCCTGGCTGCAGCCCAGAGAACAGGCCCTACCTTGGCTCACAGGCAGAGATTTATTTCATTTTCACAGCCTGCTGTTCCTTTTTGGAAGGATGCCCACTTTAATTTGCACTTGCTTCCATCTTCAAATAAGGCCTCTGCACACAGAGAGGGCGAGTGTGCAGAAAGGGGCTACATATTTGGCTCCCCCACACCAATGTTTAACTCCTCTCTCATCTCTACAGATTCTGGAGTAGAACTCCTCCTCCAAGCATGACTGAGAGATCTGGGAGATCAGGGCTGTATATAAACCAGGCAGGAAGCTCCCCCTCGTGGAGAAGACACCCTGTTGCAGTTCTTACACTCCATGCAGAGCAGCTTTTGGTCAAGCCCCTTTTCACCACTCCTCTGAGACATGTTCTCCACCACTTGGCACAGTGCTGGCATCAAGACACTCAGTTGCAGCGGATTGGCATGAATTTCTTTCATCAATTTGTTTTGAGCTGCAGAATTTGGATTCCCACCCAGGAATACTCTGCTTCCTGTATTGCAGAGGGCTGGGCTGGATGATCCCTTGGATCCCTTCCAACTCTACAATGCTATGCTTATATTCTACCATGACACTGAACAGCACTGGGGAAAGGATGCCATTCATCATACAGAGGGAAAATGGAGACTTGTCAGCGATCCCACCATCTTCTGTTTCCCAGCTCAGCCGTACTCATCAGAGATCCATGATGTGACCTACAGAACAGGCACTTCAAAACATGTTTTCTAGAGAGAAATTGACTTTTATTCAGATGCGCATACTGATAAATGCAAGCAGGGGACGATCACAATCCTAGCATTCTGTGTGTCTTATCTCTCCCCACGCAACAGATGTCCCACACTCTTGCCAGAAGCATCCTTCCTGCTGTAAAAAGCACTCCAGGTTTCCTTCCTCGGGAGACGGACAAGTGGCCACACAGGAAGGAATGCCAGGCAGCTTTTAAGATGTTAAAAGAAGAAAGTTTCACTAGCGACATGTCATTCAACGAGGGGGATGAGATTCATCTCGCAGAGCTCGTTAGGCTAAACCTGTTTATTTGAAAGAGAAAAAGAAAGAGGAAAGGAAACTGATTACTATCAAGACACACATAAAAGCCAAATATTCAGAAGAGGTCTTGCTGTGTCCAGCAGACCCCTGGCTTCCCAATGTGTTCTCCAAAGACTGCTTCTGCCCCCTCCCCAGCCACCCCAAGCCCCTAATAACATTTCTGATTTTTCCACAAGAACCTAAACACAATCCACCTTGCTGAAACTGAGCTTCAGAGAAGTATTATTCTATTATGCGGCAGGGTGGTGGTGGTGGTGAAGTAGGTAGGAGAATTCATGGATTTTAGTACAGAACCTGCATATCAGAAAAGGGGCCCAGGATGGAACCCATCTAACGCAAATATACTGGTGTGGCCTTATTTGTAGATCAGCCTTCACTAAACCAGCACCTTCCAGATGCACTGCTAATGGAAGCTAGGTCCTAAAATATCAGGAGGGCACACATTTCAGATTATAGGAAGTGTTTGTTCCCCACACCTCAGAGTCTGGTGCTCTGAAAGCAAACGAACTGGAAGACCAGCTCCTTCAACTGATCAGGCATCAGCCATTAATGAGAGACTGCCACAGTGGGAGGCAGGTCTCATTCCATCAGCCCAGCTGGAAAAACTGGTTCCACTGAACTCTTCCTGTCCCTGAACCGCTTTGACAACAGCTATTTCATAATAAGCACCGCCTTTTAACTTCAAAAATCAGTGGCTGAGCTGGGCTCCCCCTCCTTCTTTCCTCCTCATCCATTTTTCCTTTTGTGCTGTGATTTTTAGACCATTAAGCAAGTGTGCAGGAACCATCTTGTTTGCCTTTGTGGCTGATACAGGGTATAAATAAAGTTGAGTCTATGCACCAATATTTCACCTGGGTACAATGCACCCAATAAAGAGGACCTAATCCAAGACTGTGGAGCAACAACCCTCCCCCATAATCTGTGTGAGGCTCCCCCAAACCCTCCCTAGCAGACTCTTAGGACAGGAGAGGAGGCGGCACTGAATACAACCCCATGTCAAAACAGCCTCAGTGTGATTAGCAGAGAGAATGAAGCCTGTCTGGGATCCCACTTTGGTTCAAAGAAATCACAGCGCCTATTCAGAGGCCATATATTCTTGCCAGGAATTGCAGTATATACTTTTACTGCAAAGTATATTAGCAGCTAACTAAAACATGTACAAAGGACAAGGACTAAAATAGCACACAATTATGCAAGTCAGTTTTGTATTACTCTCTCATTTGACTAGTGCAGCTCCTTGTTCTCTCTCCCCCTCAACCGGCTTAAGGTTTACCTGGCAGGGTCTGGAAGAACCAGAAGCACCTCCTCAACAGTGTTACACTGGCTCTTGAGACCTGGCTTGAGACCCCTCAGCCCTGATCAATTGCAGCCTCCTAAGTTTGCTCAGACCTCCGGGGAGGCCAAAGGAGCTACGCACCATTTGCAAACCGGCATTGCTTCAGCACCTCGCTAAACCCCTCGCACAGCTTCAAGTCGGCCTGGTTCTGGGCACACTCCAGGAACTGCTTCATCTCGTACTGGCAAGGCGTGAACTGCGACTGCTGCATCGCAGGCTGGGCTGTCTGAGGCTCCTGAGGAGGAACAGCAGCACAATTAAGATGCGGAAATGTTTTTTAAAAGATTATATTTGCTAAGAACCCCACCCGCCTTCAAAAATGTTTTCAGGGTGCCAGAGTATGGTGGCTCCCCAGCAGAAAGGGGAGGCATCAACAGGCACAGCAGCATCCTCATTCCAAACTGCTGGAGGACAAAATTTCCAAATTTCAGGCGTGCCAACAATTTTCCTTCCTAGTCAGCTGGCTAAATCCTCCAGTTACTAAGGACCGCCAACACTTTTTATACCTTATGCATTCAGAATTAACTTTCAATGTTTGTTGATTACATTTATATTTTCACCTTGTCCAACAATCTCAAGCTGCTGTACATGGTTATCCCCCCAAATTTTACCCTTACAAACAACCCTGTGAAGTAGGCCCAAGATCATCGAGGTTCCATGGCCAAGTGGGGATTTGAACTGTGGTCTCACAGGTGACAGCCCAACACTCTGATCCAGGGGTGCACAACCTGTGGCCCTTCAGATGCTTCTCGATAGCATAGCCAGTGATCAGGGATGGTGTGAGTTGTAGTCCAGAAACACCACACTGGCACTTATATGCTGCTAATACAACTGAGGTCCAAGGGATACCTTCTCATGATGCCTAGCTGGCTTGTTAGTTGGATTTCTGCATTCAGTTCTGTCAGGTGTCAAGGTTATTTTACGTACTATTTCAAATTTATAACCAATCCTTTCTCCCCAAAGGAAATCCAGGGTGTCTCACAGTACTAACACGACCCACAAAAAATTAGAACAGCACTATAAAATACTGCTGAAAGCAGTTAAAACCAGTAGTGTGAAAAGGTTCATAAAAACTATTGTCCCAAATATTGGATAAATAAGAAAGTCTTTACGTTTTTCTTCCTGAATGCAGGGCCCTGCCCGATCTTCACTGGGAGGCAGTTCTGTAGTTGGGATGCTACCACCAAGAACGCCGTTTTGCATTCTTTGTGCAATTCCTACTGGTAGGAGACCATAAGCAGCGTCTTCTTCCCAGGTAACAATGTTCTTACTGGTGAAGGCACCCTTTCAAGTACTTGGGTCCCAAGAGGTTTAAGGCTTTGTACACTCATACTGACATCATCAAATGAGTGTGATTCATCAATACACAACTGCACATTATCTAGTCTCATGACTTTCAGAACTGATGCAAATCCATAACTATACCAGATACAAATATACGCTTTACTCCTGGATTGGCAGGTGCTCAAATGGAACACACGTTGCATGTATTCTTTTGTTCTTGAAAAGCTTTTGTTAAGTTGCATCCTTCCAGCAAGGCTCACTCATAAGCCATGTCTGAGCCCACTTCTTTGACTTGAGGGGAGGAGGCACAGCTCTGCCCTCGTCACTTATCAGCCCAGAAATTTTGACACGGGTTTCATCAGCCAGGAGGAGAATTCTGTATGGCTCAAGGTCTTGCTCCGAGCACATAAAAAGCTCAGTTAAACAAAAATATATCATTTTCTCTCTCACCTGGTAAGTGATGTCGGGCCTTGCTGCTTCAGAGCTTCCACCTCCAAACCCTCCGGTCATGGCATGCCCGAGAGTGTGCCCCACAGCAGAGCCCACGGCCACTCCAGCAGCAGTGGTGGCCATCTGGGCCATTAAGCCAGGCTGCCTGGGGGCAGGAGAAGCCACTGCAGAGGCAGGGGCAGGGGCTGGAACAGGGGCATGAGAAGCTGGTGGTGGAGCAGACCTCATAGGAGGCGCACGGCTGCAAAGGCAGGAGAAGAAACACATTGAAAAGCAACCCTGGATGCAAACATTTGTTACAGCGGCCCAGTGTGGGATTTTTTTTAAAATTCTAACTGTTTTTATTTATTTGACTTCTTACCAGTCCTTCAGCATAAGGTCCCATGATACATTACAAAAATACAATCATACAAATAAAAATAAACAAGTATAGCAATTCCAAAGCAAAGCCCAGTCTTTCCTCCAACCTGGTCCCCCCTCCAGAGGGGGTGTGGGAGGTTGATTCTAGGGATTTGCTGCCTCAGTTTAACTTTAACACATCTCCCTACAGCATGGTCTGAAGCCACCTGATGCAGCCATTTTGCTGAAATCAGAGCTGTTATGTGAAAAAAGCTCAGGAACAATGACTTGGAAAGCAGTACATATGTACCTTTCTCCTGAACGCTGATCCTGTGAATGCTTCCAGGGTAAGAAAAATACCCTCCTATACTCTCCTTGAAGAAAGGTGAGCCCCAACACATGGGGCTATGCTTCCCCACCACCTATGTTCATGTGAACACCATCTACATCAGCCTTGAACCTTTCCCCTCCTCCCCCAGATGTTGCTGAACTACAACTCCCATCAGCCCCAGCAAGTATGGACAATGACTGGCGATAACAGAAGTTGTAGCTCAGCAACATCCGGGGGAGGAGGGGAAAGGTTCAAGGCTGATGAGGGTGTGTTCACACACACCTGATACATAAGCTTTCATGGGCAACTAGCTTTCCAGCCCATACACTTGTATCTGCAACAGGCTAGTTCCTGGTCGATAGTGCTCCTGTTCAGAGAAGAGTTGCTAAAATGCCCCTGATGCAAGAATCCAAAGTTTCTAAATCTTTGCATGCACAACCTTCTTGCCCACCTCTATCCCCAAAGAATATAGCCCTCACTTTCCACCAAAGAATGCAGCATTAAACATATTACGTACTAAGAGCTAAATTGGAAGCGGGGCGTCAACACAAAGCGCTACAAAACTGAATTGGTCCTTAAGCTGGCTAAACATTCACAGAAGAAGACACAGCCTCTTATCAAACCTGCCTTGTACACAGAGGGAGTGAAACATGATACTGCTGATCTTTGGTCAGAGCTGGTAGAGAGCCAGTCTGGAGCAGAAGTGGGGGACCTGCGGCCCTTCAGATGTTGCTGGACTACATTTCTCTGTATCCCTGACCACACTGGCTAGGACTGAGTTGGGAATCCAGCATCCATCTCTACATGTCCCAAATCTGAAGGTGGGATGGGATGCTGGTTTTTGCAACATTTGGATTTTGCAACTGAAACGTAGTCTCTTTGGCAACTGCCTGCCAGTCTAGTGACCTGTCTGATGGAACAATGTGGTTTTTTATACTTCTGTGGTAAGCGATGTATACATTTAATAAACCTAACATAGCTGTAAAGCTGGGATAATGGACTGGGGTAGTACGGCATAAGACTCTTAATCTCAGGGTCATGGGTTTGAAATTCACGTTGTGGTTGGACTAGATGACCCTCGTGGTGCCTTCCAGCTTTACAATTCTGTCTAAGCTGCTTGGAAGGAAGCAGCAACCACATTCTAGCCTCTCTTGACGGTAAGTAAAGGCCAACTTCTAAACTCAGATTTACAGACTTGATGTACATAATAATAAGAAAGGCAAAACCAACCGTCACTGCTTTTGCAGTTCCAAAGTCTGGTCACAGCCACCCTATGCATTTTAAGCACTCTGGTACTCTTAGCACCCTGAACAAGCTACAGTTCTCAGAATTCTCAACGACTGCTAAAAGCGGTCTAAAAGTGCTTTATGTGTCTGTTGTGGAAGTCCCGGATTTGCAGTGCTTTACCAATGCAATGTGGATCCCTCTCTTAGTCAGAACTTTTGTTCAATAGAACGCCAAGGTTTTTACTCGCTCAACTGCTTGCTCCTTGACCCACCAATTTCACTCCACGAACTTCAACTGTTACTCCTTCCCCAAACTTAACCTGCCCTTTCCTCCTGCACCCTTACCCACCTCTTCCATTTCTGCTTGTGATCTGCCCCTCCTCAGCTCTCACTTTCTCTGGCCACACCTCAGAGATCTCTGCCTTACCCCTAGGCAAGAACCAGGCCCAGCGAGGTCAGCCCTTGCCTAAGGTAAGCCAATTAGTACTTTTCCAGCTTTAGCATCAACTTGCTGTCTGACTAGAAACTCTTAATCCCAGAAGCACCAAAGCAGCGCTGACTTTTGCAGCACATGGTCTTCTAGAAGATTCCTCCTGTGGAATATTCTAGAAGGTCACAGTCCAGTCCATCCAAATCATTTGGCATCCTTCAGTTGTGCTGGGAGCACTGTACGCTGTGAGGTTACTGAAGTCAAACATTTGATAAACAGGACTCTCATTTAGACCCTTAAGTCACATTCAGCCTATTTACAAAGCAGGATGCAAGCGTAACACCAGAAATAAGCTCTGATTTACAGATCCATAACACAACTTCCATTCCACAAGTGAAATGCAAGGCCTGTATTATACTTGGCAACCCACCGATCCCTCTCTTCATCTTTCATCACCTCCACGTGTGTTGCTGTAATCCTCACCCGAACTTGCCACATCCGCATGGAGACTTTGGATTCCCCCATCCCATCCTTTTCCTCCAGCATCTGCTCCTAACATGAGATTACAACTGTCTCTCACTCTTTATTAATAAAGGATAGAGACTCCCCCCCTTATTACTACTACAGTACATGTGGCAGGGAGATAATATAGCCCCCCCCCCTTAATACTGCTGCCCCCTGCAATCTCCAACATCGTCTTTGTTTTGATCCCGGACTTTTATCTCTCCCCCCTTCCTTCATCACCCCAACTTTTATGGCACTTCCCTAATATCTCTTTCCCCCTCCTCATCTCCACTGAGTTGGCAGTGCTGGGGGCGAAATTAGGAGGCCATGGAGGCGTCACGTGGCTCCCTCCCAGCCCTCCTGCCATGAATATCTCCAACCACCCCCCCCGACCCTTCCCAGATCACCCTCACAAATCGTCTCTCCTGGTCCCGCCCCCTTACCTGGCAGGGGGCGCCATCCGGGATGTTCTGCTCCTGCTTCCCCTCGGCATGGTGGCGACAATAATAAGAGCGGCTCTCGAGTTGCTGTTGCTGCAGCTGCTCTCTCTCAAGGGCTCCGCAGTCCGGCCTTTTTCTACTTCCGCTTCCGGCTCTCTCTCGCGTTCTCTTTCAAGGTCACCGCTAGAGGTCGCCTGTCTCCCCCACTACGCATGCGCAAATCATTCGTACTGACGACGGGGTGCCGATGGCCGAGAACGAGGCTGTTGCAGCTGCCCCCGCCCCCTTATCTAAATAGGGCGGAGCCAGACCGTTACGTCGGAGAGGGAAGCGCAAGGTGGTTGGGCTTAATAGGTGTGGCCGCGGCTAAACCAATGAACGAGCGGGGAGGGCGGAGCCAAAAATATGCGAGCTGTATAAATAGGCGAACCTTAACGTAAGGGTACGCTAATTCTAAGGCTTTGTAATGGGTGCGGGGTGGGCTTTGCTGCTCTAGAGCTAGAAATAGGCGCCGGGGAAGCGTGGTCGCCGTTTGGGGGCTGGGTGGGTCAGGGCTGCTTGTACTTCTTTATAGTGAACTCAAAATAGGCAGCTTGGCAAGCGGAATTAGAAGTGCTTCTTGTCTCTCCCTGCCTCTCTGATAGAAAAAGCTTACCTATATTTAGTTTTCTTCGGTCTGGCGGTTATCGACAGAGGGGAGGAGGTAGCGCTGTTTTTTGCCTTTCCCCCCCTTGTGATTATTTTTCCTCGGGAAACCTTTTTGTTTTGTCTTTAGTTAAAAAATACCAGGGAGTCCAAACCAGAAACGAAAACTTGGGTTATGAACAGCCAGGTTGTAAACTGAGAAGATTAAAAAAGTAACGGGAGAAATGCAGTAGGATTTATAAAATGGGTGAAACAAGATTATAATGGGACTTAATACTGTGGATAAATAGGGAGATAAAGGTGCCTAGGTACTTACAAAAAAAAAAGTTAAGTGATTTGTTGGGTAACTTGATAAACAGAAATGAGGATTTAAGATGAGTAGAATGTGAATGTAGAAATAAGACAAGTTTGGTGACAATGAGGGAATGGAATAATTGGTCCAAGAGAAATATGAGCTAATATATCAGCATGAATTATTTTAAAGTGCTTAGAAAGCTGCATGTTTCAGAAGTCTAGTCATACAGTTTTTTAAAAAGCCGCAACCTAAAGCTAATAAAATGGCATGGAAGCGCACTTTAAAGCAGGAAAAACGTATGGGAAAGCCTGGGCAATAAATATGAAGGAAATTGATTCAAAAGACTTGAGCTTTGACTCTCCTTTTTCTCTTGTAAAATATAAAAAAGCCAAAATTCAGTGCTTAATATTTGGTTAAGTAAGTTTTAGATTTGACTGAGCTTTTTTTGTTGTTGGCCACATTGGGCTTCTCCAGGAAAGAGAAGCAAGATGCCGTCACTATTAACATGGGGGTGTAATGAAATGTGTAATAAAACATCATTGTTCTCTACCACTCAGCTTAAAGAACTGTTACTAGCTGCTCCAGCTACCATATTAGCATTTAATTTCAGATAGTACAATTAGTTACATTAAGGTGGTTCCAAATCCACAGCTTTTCAAAGTAAGACATGTCCTGGTGCACGTATAAAGAGAAATTACTATCGGCTCCTCAAAAAATCCCAATTGTGTGAAATTACAGACATTGAGTTGTACCCAAATTCTTGAGTAGACCAGCTGAAATTATTTCTGCCCATTAATACAACTCTGGGTTTCATTTACTTGAATTTTTAAGTTTCTTGTACCTAACAGTTAATAAACATAATGGATATCAATTCCAATAAAAGGAATGTAGTGGGGAAAATGCTTTCTATCATAATAGAGAATTGAAAGGGAAGGGTTTTCAGTCCGGGAGAGGGGGAAATCAACTTAATTGGGTATGTGAACAAAAATCCAGCTCAAACTGTTAAGGGCTGTAGCTCAGTAGTAGAGCAAATCCTTTGCATGCAGAAGGTTCAAGGCCCAATCCCTGACACGCCTTAGTGGGGGTGGGAGAAAGCACGCCTCAAATCCTGGAAGGCTACTGCCAGGGTAGAAAGTAGGTGGTTGTCAAGGATTAGGGACACAGAATCCCTCTCCAGACCAGGAAATAGGAAAATTTAACTTGCAGTAGAAGGCAAATAAAGTACAAGAGAATGGAGCAACTTTGAATTGACACCCCAGAGCAGTATAAAAAGTACATTTGAATAAACCAAGCTTTTCAATCACAAACTTCTAATTAACTGTTAACACATATAGAAGCAGGGTTGCAAGGGAGAGCAGAAGTTTTTGAAACTTTAGGAAATAATGATAAACAATAATTGGGATGGAAGTTTTTAAAAAGCACTCTCCCCCCCCCAACAGGCATCCCTTTTGTGAAATGGTGGAAGTACCCAGGAGTCAGAAAAATTATGTATGGTGCTAAAATGCTGTGTGAGTGAGGTCCCCAATAAGGTTTGAGAATTGAAAACTATTGAATATGCAGAGTTCTTAGGTCTAACAAGTAAAATAAGAACAAGATGATGATGAAGTCTATAAGGAGTGGGAAAAGTGTCAAGTATTTGGAAAATAATTTTAAACAAGTGAAAACTCTAACCAGTATTAAAATAAATGCAACAGTATAATATACTAAATGGATGTGCAAGAATGCAGGAGTGGTGGGAAACTCAAAAGGAACCGGGGAAGGGAAGGTGTTGAGTGTTCTGTTATAAAGAAATATCACAACTGATTAAAAAAATTCAGGAGTATAAAAACCAAGCATGCTGAACTAATAGGGTTGTGTTGTCTAGACCCTGTCACAAAGAACCTAACCAACAGCACCTGGGCTTTACTAATTAGGTCAGCACAAGGCCAATTGGACCTGGACAGTAAATGCTCAACAGTGTCTCTTACTTACAAGAGACCTTTAAAATGTGCTATAGGTTCTAATATAAGTTTGAATACAGTGTTTGGGAAAAGGATAGTGGTTGGCAATAGTAGGTAAAAGCTTGGCAAGCATTGTGGTTGAAAGCCTCCAATTAAGGTGATAGTTTTGTGAGCACTATTCACCAAAGAAAGCAAGTCAATGATGTCGTCAAGGCCTTTGGCAACTTACTGGGGTTACTTGAGGTTCTCAAATTATAGCTACTTAAGTGTTCTATAGAAACAGTCTGGTCTGTAGTATTTAAAATATGGTAGTTTAACCACACGTTTAACAGGTTAAAGCCAAGGGTTCCTTTTGTCACCAATCTTCACGTTCTTAGCAAATATAGTTGTAAATCTCAAAATTTAAAGGCACATAAAAGTAGGGGTCAGTTTCAATTTAGTAATTTTCTATTGATAACAGCTCTTGCTGGGTGAAGCGTTGGGTTCTTCAATGGCTGTGACTAAAGAATATTGTGAAGTAGCCAGCCACCCCAGTATGATGCAACCCTTAAAGGGCTCTGGCTGCTCTGAACCTACTTTAATCTCCAGTTCCATGATGTTGGCAGTTGCAGTAGGGTCCCAGTAAGCAGACTTGGGGGGGGGGGGCTAAGATGGGGGGCAACACGAGTAACAGGGCAGGCTGTTGAGTGTGTGAAAACAGCCCCTAGAAGTGTAAAGGGCCTGCCAGAGGAGCCTCCATAACACTACAGGACAGGCAGATGGTTTGAGGGTGTGATGGTTTACATGAACAAGGAACCTTGAAGGGTGTTGGGTCTGAAATGCTTGAAGGGCCAGCCAAGCTGGAGCAGGAGCGTTAACAATTTGTGAAGTGACAAGGTTGTCCATTCTTCACGAGCTTCCCAGATGGGGCTTGGGGATCTCGTGTCTGGGAGAGGTTCTGGAGGGGAGCCATGGAGAACGTAAGGCGTTAGGTCCTGGGTGGCCACTTTGCCTGTTGGGAGATCATGGTATTTTGGAGTTTTAGTGCCTCTGTATGGATCAGGTCCTCTTCCACCAACAGTAGCTCTCCTTGCAAGTGAGATTTTAAGAGGTCTTTGAGCTCCAAGTGGATGCAGGCTTTTCACAGCAGACTGGGTTGAGGAGGCATGTGCAATACTTCAGCCCTGGTAGTCATTATTGGAAATTGAGGAGGAAAATTGGCAAGAGTCCTTGGATATCTTCTACTATCTGCCGCAAGGGCAGCCTCTTCTCTGGGGCCTCATCAAGGTCTGAGGAAGATGGGAAACGGCTTTCACCTCTGTCCCTAGCCTGCAGGAGATAATCAGTACAGCAAGTCACTTCAGCAAGGTTGGGGGGGTCATTGTGTCTGATGATAACCACAGCAAGGAGGGAAAGAAAACTACTGTTTTGAGTGTGATTTTGAGAGGTCTTTGAGTAGACGATGGGTTGGTGTGGCATCTGCAACACTTAAGCCCTGGTAGTCATTATTGGAAATTGAGGAAGAAAATTGGCAAGAGTCCTTGGATATCTTCGATTATCTGCCGCAAGGGCAGCCTCTTCTGTGTAGCGTCACCATCCTGGTCTGCTGAAGAGAGGAAACGGCTTTCACCTCTTTCTGTAGCCCACAGATGATCAGTGTGGCCAAGGCGGTTTCTCCTGAATCGTGATTGCAAGTGGTTCAAATTGTCCGTACAATCCAGACATGCCTGGAGTTCTTAAATGACTATCCGCTAAATCATTTTGAGAGTTGTACGATTTGAAACGAGTAAAACTTGACAATTTAAAATAACCCCAACCCCATTAAAAATGTTAATCCTACCGGGGGACAGCCCCCACCTTGTTCCACCAGTGAAGTCCTGCTCCCAAAGAGATAGCCCCGTTAGTTATCTACTAGTTCCCATGCAGATAATTTTTTCCAAAAATGTCTGGAGTGGATCTCTTTACCACTACCCCAACATTTACCAAATTTATTCCCGTTTTAAAATACAGTTAATCATTCTTTTAAAAATTTAGATTTTTACATTTTGGAAAAGTTACCACTTTGATGCATGGAACTTGAGGCTTCTCGTTGTGGAGCTGTGTTGGATGCTGACACTTTCGGCTTGAACTTGCCCCACCCTGTTATTTTCAGAGCTACACAGGGGCACAAAAGATGTTGTACTTCTGGACCCTTCAGAACCCCAAAAGACCTTTGGGCTTTCTTGGGGGTGCACGGCGCCCTTGTGCTTCCCCTAATTACCTCACAATGAGCAAGCCGTTCACAGAATTGGGCTTGCCATTCAATGCTGTTCTGCAATAACCTGGAAGTCTGAATCGATAAGCTGTTGTGGAGGTGGAGGGATGATTAACAAAACAAAATCAGTCCTGGCAAACTGGGAAAATCTCCTCACTCTTGCAGTTTAGGATATTCAACACTTTTTCTTAGCAATTTCTTTCTAGGCTCGCCTAAATATAAACTAAGCTTTAATAAAGAAAGCTAAAAAATAACAATGAGAAAAACTAAACATTTTAAATACCTTGATGTGATTTTTTTCAAAAATGCTGAATCTTACAGAAACCAAACCGTTCCAGTAGCAACTCCCCCCCCCCCAATAAATTACAGATATTGCAAAAGTGTCTGGAAGTTGTGACACACTTAGAAAAGTGAGCCCCAAATAGCAATTGTCTTCAGGAAACTGACATCCTGGCCAGTCTGCCACTACTGGATCAGGTGCCTTTTGGAAGCACCCACAAATAATGGGTATTGAAGAGCACTGAAGCAGATCCAAGGCAGGGAAGACTTTCTTCCATCATGGGTCTGTGAGAGTTCCATCTGCTTGGCCCCAATTCTTTGCCCTAGAGAATCTCAATGGGTCCTGTGGTCTAGTAGGCAGAGACTAAAAGACAACACCAAGAAAGAAGGCAGGAAATGTGGTAATTTGCACTTTATAGAGTTGTGTGCTATTTGCCCCAAGTTGTTTGACCAAAACCCACGCAACACTCAAGTTTTAATAACGACATGGGAATTTTACTTGCTCTTGTCCAATTTGAATGTACAAGGGAGGTAGGCAATACTTAAGTTACTGAAGAATATTTTCATGAATTTATGTCGGAGACGAATATTTGGCAGACTGGCTTTGAGGCATGCCTAACTGAAAACTGCCTACTGTGGTGGCAGCATGAATTCTATACTACATTAATTCTTTGCATAGCATTTTGGATGCACCGCTCTGACAAATTCCCTTGGTTTTCTAGGACTGGCCTGGCAAATTCTGGTGTCTCTAGCAGCTGAGGTTGGATTAGAGTGACCTCTGATCCAATATCCCTTAATTCAACTACCACCTCATTCAATGACACAAGTCTGCATATAGTTCCATTTCGGCTGGTCTCTCAGGTTGACTATTCAGTTTGCTCAGGTTCTGTGGACAGGTTCCACTTCTTAAAATAAATTTATAGCTTTTGGTTGAATCTTTATTTTTGGGATTGCCTTTCTGTAGTTTTGGACAGTGTAAGGCTTTGTGTATCCCTTCCTCCTGACAGTGGAAAACAGACTACTACTGTTGATATCACAATGACCCGATTGTCAGGGTTATCTGGATCGATCCCCCCCCCCCACGTTTTGAAGGCAGATACAAGCTGCATGTAAAAAGCCAATGGGTGTTCATCTGTATCTTGGGCACTGGTCTGGATCTTGGTCCAACATGGATTCCCCTCTGCCGCCAATTTAATTGCTTCCAAGATGGTCCTCCTGATAGTCTTGAGGCTCCAAATCCCAACCTCAGTGTTACTACAGGACGGTTTTATTTTGGAGGTTTTGTTTGTATGTAGTAGGTTAACCATCTTCGGCTTCCCAGTTTGAAAATTGGGTTGCAGGAGTGCTTCACCCACTTTTAGTACTGTCTCTCCCCTCTGTGTCATTAAACAGAGCACCCAAGAGCATGTGGGCATGAGCCCAAGACTCCCCTAGGTAGCCTGTCAGTTTTCATTCCTTAGTACAGAAAGTATAGAGATCTTTCATATTCTGATTAGTTCAGGAGTGTTCTAGAAAGTTTTATCTGTGAGAGAAACAGGAAGATGTTTTTGTTGGGCTTACATTTCTGCTGGAAGCTGAGTAAGCTGGTCTTTCTGCGCCTCTAGTAACCCTTCGGCTCGTGCGCCGAGCCTGCGTCACCCCAACTTGTGGCGGATTCTCATTACTACCCCTGTGGCGCAAGCGCGATGTCACAGTGGGCTTTTTATTGAGGGACCGGGATGCAGGGTTGAATAGGTGTGAGTCTCTAAATAGGGCCTGAGAGGTAGAAGGCATCTCATCCCTGTCATCACTGGCCAAAGACATAGTAGAACAACTGGCTCCAGTGTCGGGAATACAGTCGGGGGTAGATTGAGGGTCAGAGACTTGCAAGGCCTTCATGCCTTGGCCTAAACCACTGCATCATTGTATCAAATTCATTTTAAAAAACTTGGTAATGTGTGTGGATTCTTGGCCACACCCACCAAAGTTGTACCTAACTGCCCCACTGCCTGCCCCACCAGTGAAGCACCCTTGTCTGCCTGTGCCGATTGGGATCAGGTAATGGGAGCGCAACGAGAAAACAGCTTGAAAAAGTTTTACCTCAAAGCTGGACCAGCAAATGCTGGGCAAAATACTCTGTATCAGCCATCATATTTCTAGTCTGATTTGGGGGTATGCGCAACGCCAGCCAGCAAATAGCTTCCTAACATGGAAAGTGTCACAGGAGTGAGTCAGGCTGCCACAAACAATTACTGAAATAAGAGTGCAGACTTATGAAGGTTCATGGTCTTAAGGGCCAGGCCTTTTTGTTTCAGATAAACCAAATACTGTATTTCAAGACATTAAATTCCTTAGCATAATGCCCATAGTTGGAGCAAAACCTGGCTCTGATCCTTTTGAAATAAGATGATGCTTTTGTGTAAGCCCTCAGTCTGTAGGGTACAAGGGCTCTCAAATACTCCCTGCATCACTTGGCTTGTGTAATCTTCCTTTTAAAAATGATAACTGTCAGTATCAAGTGGACTTTCTCATTTACTGCAATAATCAACACATATTTCTTTAGCATTCCAAATCTCAAACAGTACTTCAAGGTTTGCACTGACAATCTTCAACACATCTGGGTCTGTATGAAGTGGCAACTAAGTGGGAAAATTGTTCCATTGTGACCTAACTCTTTGGCCATGATCACCCTGGAGGCAAGAAATGCATCGGTCATTTATCCAGTTTCATCCTCTCAGTGTGTCTGTGTCATAATCATACAGAGATGTTGGCAACTGAACCCACAAGTCCCATGGTTTGTAGACATGAGTGTGGTGAAGGTACAGTTGTGCCATGGGGGAACTGATGTACAAATCAGTGATTTGCCCAAACGCTTCTCACCTTGTGTTGAATAAGGGGCTACTATATGTCATATTTTCTTTTATTGCTTCGCATGCTGTGAATTTCCAATTTCCCTTCCAAAGCTTCTCCCACTGTGTTACTTGAATGTTTTTACCCAGATCCATAGCCCATTTAATCATTACTTCCTTGATTTGTTCATCCTTAATTTCCCATTCTAATAATAATCCATACATTTTGGAAATTACCTTAACATTACTTGTTATTACTTTTTATCTAGTGAGAGTTCTGTTGCAAATCCTTTTTTTCTTGTCTTCATTAAATTTACCATATAACTAGTGGTATTTAATCCACCCTGCCAGGTGATCCTTTATTTCTTTGTAATCCTTTAATTTTAATTTATTAACGCTTTCCTCTAGCAAACCGTATGTAGCCCAGTTTGTTTCCATATTTTCCTTTTTAATCGTTACTGCTTCTTGGGAGACAATCCACCACGGTACTTTGAGTTCTAAAAGTTCTTTATATTTTCCCCATAGTTTATATAATTTTCTTATAATATGGTTAAGAAAACCCCTGTTTACCTTCACTTTTTCATACCCTAGGTGTGTGTGCCAGCCAAAATAAATCTCATTGTTTAGTGTTAGCCATTCTCTCAACCACATGAAGCAAGCTTCATCAAAATATAAATTTAAATCGGGTAACGACAATCAGCCTACTTTTACTATCTCTTAATAATTTAGCTTTAATTCATGGTGTTTTGTATTGCCAAATAAATTTTGTTAAATCTTTTTTCCATTGCTTAAAACGTCATAGCTTTCATCTTTCTTAGGCCGCAGAAGTTCTCCCCTTTGTACAAGATCCATGATTTGTGATGGATCACAAGCTATTTGAGGAAAGACTGTTTGTTCTGGTGATCTTGAGTGCCGGATAAACTGAGGCTGCAAATGAAGGTTTCCTGTCTTAAATAGTCCACGAAAAATTACTCGAGTAAAGTTTTTGCATTGCATATACGGATAACACCATTGCTTCAATCATAATTTATTTCCATTGTGAAAGTCTTTTTTAGAACTGCATGAAAACTCAGACAGATTTCATTTTTTTAAAAATAACATTTATTAAATTTTTAACAAAAAAGGGTTACAGAACAATACAGTATACAAAGAACACCCAAAAGAAAAATACAAAAACCAAAATTTAACATAAAAATAAAAAATAAATTTACTTATTTTCATGACTTACACACACCTCCCTTTTTTGTATTCCATTTAAAATTTTGTTCAGCAAATTCATACCCTCTTAATTTACCCTTAATTATCCTCACATATTCTAACTTCAAATTTTCATCTGATATCAATCCCTTCTTGCATATTCTTATTTTGCCTTATTGCTAGAACCACTTCATTTCATTCCAACGTCATTAACATTCAATAATTTTACAGTGTTTCTGTAGATAGATTTTAAATTTCCTCCAATCTTCTTCCACCGACTCTTCTCCCTGGTCTCGGATTCTGCCGGTCATTTC
The DNA here is from genome assembly GCF_951804945.1 of Podarcis cretensis. NCBI lineage: Eukaryota > Metazoa > Chordata > Lepidosauria > Squamata > Lacertidae > Podarcis > Podarcis cretensis. The sequence goes on from NC_137185.1 coordinate 15,590,083, forward strand.
CGCCGAAAACTCAGACTGATTTCATTACAGTATATATGTTCAGTCTCTTTGAAATCCAGGCCCCAGCATGAGTTACTATTGCTTGGTGCAGGTCTTCATTAAAGTAGTCCAAGAACACTTTGCTCCACCTTCTACTGAGTTTATTTAATTTGAATGTGTAGCCTTTGCTCAGAATTTGACCTCAGAATATAAAAGTCAGCAAGGTATACCTTGGTATCTTCTGAACTGGCCCCATGTTTTTTCAACCAAAACACGATCTCTCTGTGGATGTGATTCCAGCATTACCATTCTGTGGCTCTTGAGCAAAACATTATCCAAAGCCTTTTCAATTCCTTTTTCTCTGTCAGACACTGAGACAACTTTATCTGAATTGAGCAAAGGACACTGCTTTGAAAGGGTTTCCAAAAATATCCTGTGATTGTTCTCTCGCCTGCTGTCATGTATCATGAACATTACAGGAACCAGTGGTGATTCAGTGAAAAGCACATTTTGAAATAATAAAGTAGATAGGTAGAAGTTTCCCATGTTGTGTTGTAGCAATTGGTTAGGCCAGTCAAATGACCACACAGCAATCAGAAATAAAGCAATAAATTTTTGTTTGCCGGCAGCAAGCAATGGCACAGAGGAATAAGTTCCAAAGTTCGGCCCTTCCCAACAGGGAAGGCTTCCCTTTATACATTATTCAATTGGGTCTTTATCCAATCAAAAGTTACAGCATTGCACATACTCGGATAGATACAATAGATTCTGCCTAGAGACAAGAACTGCTTTGCCTGGAGATTGTGTTCCAAATAGATACATTGTGTTCTGCCTAGAGATAAGGCATGAGGAGTTGGGACACTACCCTTCCATGTCCCATGGATATGGGGGCCTGGCGTAGATCAACAAAATGGCTTCCTTGCTTAACATTTTAACTCTCAAAATGGCTTCCCTGAGCACATAGCCACAGTGTCTCATGAAAAAAGCATAGGTAAATCTGTCTTCAGTGATACTCCTTTCCCAATTTCAGATGAAATATCCTGTAGGCCAATAACAACAATCACTGTAGGACACAGATATGGATGAAGCCTTCAAGGAGTTCTGTAAATTCCAATATACTGTACTGTCTTCTTTATATATTTCGTATAATTGTTGATAGTGCAACCAATTCTGAAAGTGATCTTGTCATAGTCTCTTAATTTCCATTTTCCATCGTGATCCTTTAACAGATCCGTATATGTAAGCCATTTTCCTTTCCAAGTGGTTTGAGCAGTAACGCTTCATGTGAGAGCCACCAAGGAGTTTGTTGTTCTAACAAGTCTTTGTATCTTTCCCATACTCTCATTGACTTCCTAATTAAATGGTTGTAGAAACTTCTATGAACCTTCCCTTTCCCATACCATAAATATGCATGCCTGCCAAATCTGTTATCATATCCTTATAATTCTAAAGCTTCTTGTTTTTCCAACCTCATCCAGTCCCTGATCCATATCAGGCAAGCAGATTCATAATACAATTTAAGGTCTGGGAGGGCAAACCTGCCTCTTTCTTTCACATCTATAAGTATTTTATATTTTATCCTTGGTCTTTTGCCCCCCCCCCCCATAAATTTTGAAATCTCTTTATGCCATTTTTTAAAACATTCATCTTTCAGGAAGACTGGGATTGATTGCAAAAGGAATAAGATTTTTGGTAACACATTCATCTTAATCGCCGCTATTTTTCCTAACAGAGTTTCATTTTACTCCACATTTCTAAGTATTTTTTTACCTCAAGCCAGATTTTTTCATAACTTTTATATAATTTTTTATTTCTTGATGTCAGTCATATCCCTAAATACTTAACAACGTTTTTATGGACTTAAATCTCAATGTTTTGTTCTAACTCCTTTTTTTCTTCTTCCTTCAAGTTTTTAACTAATAATTTTTGTTCCTATTTTATTTTATCACTTTTTTTTCAAAGTTATAACAAAACATATTTTCCAAAAACATATCCTTATTTCCCCCCCATTTTTTCTCCCCCCTCCCCCTCCCCCCACAAACCCCCACCCCCACCCCCCGACTTCCCTCAGTTCCAGTCTATGGTTTCTCCAATAATGCTATTTTCTGCATGTTACAGATCCTCCAACTGTTTAGCTAATTATTATCAGTTAAAAAAAAATTGTGGATGTTTATTCAAAACCTGCCAAGGAGTCCAGTTCGCTTTGTTGCGTCTTGAAATACTTTGTGAAAGGTTCCCATTCATCCTTAAAGTCAGTTATACTTGTCCCGTAGTTTATGAGTCAATTTTGCCAGTTCTGCATAATCCATCAATTTTTCTTGCCATGATTCTTCAGTTGGGATTTTTTCAGTCTTCGATCCTTGTGCTACCAGAACTCTCGCGGCCGTTGTCGCATACAACTTTTTTTTTCAACTTTTTTGGCAAGTCTTTCCCTACAATCCCCAACAAAAATGCCTCGGGTTTTTTAACAAATGTTAAATGGAATCCTGCCACTTCCCCGAATTTCTGAATCTTTTCTATTACTTTAGGGAGTGAAGGTTTTGGCTCTTCCACTGTTATCACTAAGTCATCTGCATATGCTTTTAATTTAAACTCACTTTCCCCAGTTTTAACGCCTGTGATCTCTTTATCTGCTCTTCTGGCAAGTATGTTTCTGGCAAGTATTTCCAGTACCATCCAGTACCAGGATGAACAATAATGGTGATAGTGGACATCCTTGTCTAGTTCCTCTTTGAATCTTACAATTGTCTGTTATCACCTGATTTATAATTAATTTTGCTTTTCTTCTGAATAGATTGCTGCTATTCCTTTTAACCACATTTAATTTGTTCTAATAACTTTGTGATGAATTTCCAAGACACAGTGTCGAAGGCTTTTTCAGCATCTATAAATATCATTGGCGCTTTTTTGTTGTTTTTGGACTCCAGGTATTCCATTATATTTAGAATATTCCTTATATTCTCCATTTGTCTACCTGGTAGGAACCCTGCCTGATCTTGATGTACATACTTGTTTAGTATATTTTTAAATCTGTTAGCTAGTATGTTTGCAAACAATTTGTAATCATTATTTAACAAAAAAATAGGCCGCTGCCACTTTCCTAGTTGTTGCTCCCTCCTTGCCTGACATCTCTTATCAGTTGGTTCCCAATGTTGTATGAGTTGTTCAAGGTCACACCTGCAGGTTCTGAGTCTGTTGGCTCTCCCCCCTCCCAGATTTTTTTCTAGTTTTCCTTTCTCTTTTGTTTGCCTTCTCCCTCCCCACCACAATACATCATACAATTATATAGCAAAAGAAGAAAAAAGGCAGAAAAAAATAAAACCATTCAATAAATCAAAGTATGAAATGTGCAATTTAAAGAATGAAAAATAAAAAAGTAATGAAGTAATTTAAAAATCCAAAAAGCAGAGGGAAGAGAAAAGATAAAAATGTTAGGCCCAAGTCATTTTCAAGTTTGTCTTTAAAGGAAGAAAAATGAAATTGTTCATTGAATTGTAGTTTCCTTATAAATGTCTCAAACAGGTGACTTGCAGTAGTTCCAAAAGTTCTGTTTCCATTTTATTTCTTATTTGTAATCCCATGACATTTATGTTGTAGTTCTGTTCACAGAAGTGCTGGGGTTTCAGTTAACAAATCTTTCTTGGTGAGCTCTTTCAGTCTTTGGGGTATCAAAGATGCTTTAGAAACTGTTCCAGGCTCTTTCCACTTTCTGGGGTTACCCCCCAGAAGAGTCCCCTGCAAGCTTCCTTTACCCTTTACTCTTCCGCTCCACCAATTTTAAAAGACTGTTCAGATTCCTCCAGCTGTCAGTAGCTTTTTAACTTTGTATTCCAATAGGTAACTGAATACAGTTAATGTATAAATCCGTTAGAATGCAACCACCCACCAAGTCACGAGTTAAATGTTGCAACTCTCGTTTGCTGTAGGCAATGTCTGAGTCCCATTCACAAAAAAAGTTCTCTTTGCAGAGCTCGTCCACAGAAATCGGAAGCTGACTTCCTGTTTTGCTTCCGTTTTGCCAAATTAAATTTTTAGACTCTTAATTCAAAGTTCAAAATGTTCTATTTGACTTTTACCTGTAATTGGAAGATCTACTGCTTCTGGTGACGGATCGTAGCTTTGGCAGGAGGCTGCGTTGGTGCCGAGAGCGAACTTGAGCCTCTTCCCCTTCCCTCCCGTGCACACAGCAGCAGCCGGGAGACGTTCTGGGGGGCGGGTGAGATTTTTCCGGTCCGCTGGAGCCCTCAGGTCCCCACTCTCCTGTGTGTGTGTGTGGGGGGGGGGTTAGGGGGTGCGCTGAGCTCTAGCGCTGCCCTCCAAGCCTCTGCCAGCTCTGTGTCGCGGATGACACTTAGCACACCGCCATTGTCCTCAGCCTTGACCAATGGCAGGAAGGCATCCCAGCACATCCCACGTCTTCCATGGCCCTCAAAACGGCCCAGTGAACGATGCTGTGGCCAATGATCCAAATGTTTAAACCCAGGAACCTAAGATGAACAGCAAAAATCAGGCACAGGAAAACTTAACAACGCGATCTCATGCATCCTTTATTAGCCTCTGATTTCCAGCGTTCCATTTTTTTTTAAAAAAATATTCCGTCCGCAGATTTTTGAAGGGTTAGCACTTGTATCTGAAATCTTTCCTATTACTGAAGGCATTGTCCGTACATGTGGTCCTATCAAATTTCTCTTTCTGTTACCATGAGGAACTGCATGGAATTCCTTCTCATTTCCAATATAGTGTAACAACCATTTCACAAGAAGGTTGTAGCAGTGTAATAACTGTGCCTTATGAAGTTGCCTGTACTTGAACCAGTTTTGATTTTATGGTAACATTTTCTCAACTCTGGGTCCTTTCCTTGCCATAGTCGGGCACCACAGTTGATCCAAGAATATTGATCACAGTGCCAATTGGTCCCCCCCCCGAGGAACCTTTGAATGAATATAGGAAGACATCACCACCAAGAGGCTTGCATGGCGGATCATTTACAATCTTCTGATAATTAGGATGAGTTAGAATATGAAGGGCTTCTTCTGTTGGAATGTTTGGGGGGCAGGAGAGGATATATTTAATTATATCCTTCCCAACTTGTGTTAATAAGTTCTATGATTTAGCGGAGTAGCATTCCCCTTTTAAATTTGCACAGCAGATAATGTCATTGCCAGGCTTGCATAAGCCTCTAAAATAAAGTTTCCTGGTAATTTCCTTTTATGCCCTCTTAAAAGAATAGACACGACAGTCTTGTATAAAAGTATATAAAATAGTTTACTCAAATTCTGTTCACAGAAGGATCCCAGAAGGCAGACTTAAGTTGCAAAATATATACACCTGGAATCTATCCCATAAGGAGATAGTTCCTTTGTCCTCTCGAAGCCAAGAGAGCATCTCAGGCTAAGGAGATGACGCCTAGTGTCCTTTACTGGGGATGGCCCCCTATTATGCATTGCCTAAAGCCGAATAAGGGCCCCCTTCCCCTGTTCATCAGTTTTGAGTGACTGACATGCAGAACTAAATTGAGCAGGATAAGGTCAGGATTCCTGGGCCGCAGAATCCGGCTGGCCCTCACAAACCACCTCGCCAATGTGCAAAGCGCCAAAGAAGGCAATGGAGTAAGCGGCAGAAAACAATTGTGCCTCAGATTTGTGTGTGTCTGTGTCATGCTTGTGCTACATTCATTGTGAGTGTCAACTCATGGTGCAGGGGTGCTCCAGACCCCTCCCCACCATGTTCGATGTCAGAATTACTGTAACACTTAGGAAAAGCTTTCTCGGCAGTTTCAAAGCTTTAGCGGCTTCTTAGCATTTTCTTAAAGCTACAGGTTTCTTAAAGTTACAGGCTTCTATAAGTTCCTTTTCCCAGTCATGTGATGGCACAATGGCACTTTCTAACACCATTTGCGCCAATGGCACTTTCTAACGCACTTGCGCCATTGAGCCAGCCCTCAATTAAATTTAGTGCAACCACCTCACGGTACACCAGTTAGATGAATTTCTACAATTTACCCCAAATTGTAGGAGACTTCTGTGAGGGAAAACTCAATGATTTAGAGTGTCAGGCAGGAGTTGATCAAACAAACATGAAAAGTTTTTATTAAACAAAGGCAGTTTATGACACAAAGTGGGTCAGGAAACGAGTTCTTTCAGGTAGAATTTAACTTACTTTATAAGATGTCTCAGGCTTAAACACATAATTATAGGTACAACTCTTCTTAAACTTGAGTTACTAAACATTGGTTAGCACACCAGGTAGATAAATATTCAGGTTTCCAGAAAAAATGTTAAAATGTTCAAATCAGTGTCTATCGCAGTTTGATGCTTTGGTTCATGAGCAGGGGCGCTGACTTATAAAAAATATTGGGGGGGCCCATACCGGGGTCCTGCCCCGGGAAGTTTTCTAAATTTTAGATGAAAATTAGTGAGTTTTAAAGTTTTTTAAAAGTATTTTAGAGTCATATGATCAACATTAGAACCCCGAAAACTCGACTCTCTATAACTCCACACTCCGGGAAACTCGACAAGCCTGAAACACTTTTTGGCTTTGAAAAAAGAAACAAAACATGAACACGCACGGTATTTTCGTAAAAAGCTAATTTAATTTACAGTAACAATTATGCTTATAGACTATTACAGAGCAGTGAATATATAGCTCTGAAAAGACTGAAATATTTAAATAAATCCTAAACTATCATTAAAAGAATAAAACATAAAATATTGCTGTCCCACAGTAATAGCACTTTGATTAATAAGTGAAATAGCTAATTTAAGCTTACTTTGAATAAGGCTGAGGGTTCATTAAATAAAAATAATATCTCAAAGTTAATGCTTTAATACAGTTAATAAAGTTAATACAGTATGCCTAATGCTGTATGTAAATACTGTAATACTGTATGTAAATAACAGGCTTTAATTGGGTCTTACACCCTAAAAATATTTAAGTATTTGAAAATAACTAATACAGTACTATAGTAATATAGAAATACAGTACTAAACTAGTACTAATATTTCAAAACTGAAAATTTAACATTATGTATTTAATTATCTATTTTATAAAGATTTTTAATATTGCTCTAAATACCATTATTAGGGCTAGAGTGTCTTTAGAAAGGTGCAAATGTCAACCGTCTGACTGGATTACTGAATATGAAGTCGTTGATGACTGGTCGGATATCCAATTCATCCAAAAGATCTCGATGGGCTTGAAGAACAGCCAAGTTGTTCAATCGCTTATGTCCCATTGTTGATCGGAGATATGACTTCAGACGTCTAAGGGCGCTAAATGACCGTTCTGCTGTTGCTGTCGTGATTGGAACTACTTGGAGAAGCTTAATGCACGTCACTACTTCACATAACATTTCTCCAACTGCAGGCTCTTGTGTAATGTACTTTCTCACATCACGCGTGTTTTTTAAGACCAGTTTTTTATTAGCGATATCGGCTAACATATTCAAGTGTAAGTGCAGTCTCTCAATGTCTAGGTCATTTTTGAAAAACTCAGTTGATTTTTCAAAATTTGTTTCACCTCTGTTTACTAAAAGCAAGCACTCTTGTTCAACTGCAATGACCTGTGTGAATCCAGTTGATGCAAACCGCTCAGTAATGCAAGATTGCACCGTTTCACAAACTTCAATGTAAATGGCTTTGTAGTATTCCTTTGGGGTTATGAAAGTGTGCGGTGAGCTGGCTTCGTTGTTTTCATACTTCTTTGGTATACGTCGATTCCGAGGAAGCGAAGGATCATCAACTTGTGAAGGTTTTTCTTTTAAACACAATTCCCAAAAGTGTTCAAAACTATCACGCCTTCCATTCAATATACAAATTAAGCCCTCATATATTTTTTCCAGATCAGCAACACTTAGATGAGGGCATTGAATTTTTTCATTGACATCCTCTACTGGGTTCATTGCATGGCAATAAAGACGTAAAAAGAAATAAGTTTTGAATTGTAACATTGACTCAAGGTAGCCTGCACATTTGTAACCTGCCTCTGTTTTGTCCTCTGCAGAAAATGTTTCAAAAAACTCTAGAAGTTCTTCAAAGTTTTTCAATATTCTCAAGATACTAGAAGCTCGCATAGTCATTGAGTCGGGCAAAGGGGTCGTAGACCAGCTTGGTCGTTGGCGCTCTCACAGCGTATGCTTCTGAAAAGTCCCATCCTTTTGTTGGATTCCCTTACGGTGTTTATTAAGTCCTTGGCTAAGGCCATAATACCCCTCATAGACGTAAGATGGCGGAGACTGTCTACAACTGCCAAGTTTAAACTGTGAGCAGTGCAGTGCACATAACGTGCTTTTGGTTGTATATCCAAAACTAACTTTTTTAGTTCTTTGAACTTGCCTCTCATATTCGAGGCACCATCATAGCACTGTCCTCTTAAGTTATCCATTGACAAATCAAGACGAGCAAATACGTCTTTTAAAATACTAAACAGAGTTTGTGATTCAGTGTTGGGGGTCTCGTATAAGCCAATAAAGTCTTCGTTGATAATTAAGGAATCATCGACAGTACGAATACAAAATGACACTTGTTCGTGAATCGAAGAATCACTTGTTTCGTCAACCATAATAGAAAAATGTTCCGTCTTCTTGATTGAAGCCAATACTTTTCTCAACACAGACTTTCCTAGTAGACCAATGATCTCGTTTTGAATATCGTGGGACGTCCACTTATACCCCAAACGCCCTAACCAATCTTTTAACTCAGGTATGTCATTCTTTCGGAGTTTCAACAATTGAAAAAAATTTGAGTTTAGATCTTCGTGCCCTCTAATTGCTAGTCCTTGTCGGCATAAAAATTGCACGGTAGTAAAAATTGTCTCAAGAGCTAAACGGCCTTTCTTCATATCACTGTCTAACTGTTCATTCAATTGGGAGGCCACACTTCGGTTAGTGATGGAATTTAGTTTCAGAACACCTTTATGCGTAAACGTATTTTCATGAAGACGGAATTTTTCCAAAGCCTTTTTCCAGTTAGAAAACCCTACGGAAATAAATGCATCTTCTTTTTTTGAAGAAAATTGTAATAGATTTTTAGCATCTGCCTCTTTGCAGGTTTTGCAAAAAACTTTTTTGGTACATGCTTCATATTCTAGCCATGTATATTTGGTCAACCAAGACTTCTGAAATGATCTTCCCTTACCGGATTGTCCAGGTTTCGGCTGTGAACGGTTCTCGCCTGAAGACGACGAAGCAATTGACGACACAATTATTGTCGGAGGTTGACTTGCAGTATCATCAACTTCCAAGCGTGCCTTTTTGGTAACAAATTTATCCATTGCAAACTTAATTCGCAATACACTAAGAGACTAAAGTAAACGAATAAAATATAGTCATATAATAAAAGAGTCCACTAAACACTAAAGTCGGAATGCTAAACATGTCTGCAGCATGCACTGAACGAAACTATCCACACTGAATGACTGCGCCAGCAGGGCGTGGGCTTTATATAGCCGCGGCGTCGTAATGTCTCGAAGCGTCAAGGCGACGCAAGGTGGAGGATTCCAGGCGCTTCTGCTCCAGTCCTTTTGATGTCGCCGCGGCCGCAGCGCTGGCCCGCCAGACTTTACACGAAGGTTCGTGCACCAGGACAAAATCTAAGTATGCCCGCAGCACCGTAACACTATCATGATTCACACCACTCTTTTCAGTTAACCTGCTTACTACCGTAATAATTATTTGTTTTAACTCATTACTGAATGTATTTTAAAAGGTAACTATCGTCAAACAAGGAAAATAAAAAATACCAACATAATTTTGTGATTTTACAAAGCATAATATAACTAATAATTTTCTTAAATTATTGGGGGGGTGGAGCCCCCCAAACGAATTTTTGAGGGGGCTTGGGCCCCCTCAGGCCCCATGGAGTCGGCGCCTGTGTTCATGAGTAAGGGGCATTTTTCTTAAGTTACTCCCTCTCTTAACAATCCCATAACTGAGGTATTATAAATGGTATTACAGACCCAGGGAATCCCCTCTCTCCTTGTTACTGGGTTGGGAGTCTTCAGTACCTAGAAGAATTCTCCCTGGCTAGACTGAAACCCAGGGAGCCAGAATTCCCTCAGGATCTCTCTCTCCTGGTTCAGACTCAGCCCTCCCAGCACACTCCTGTCTGGATCTCTTCCCCAGACTCTCAGCCTGGTCTCCCTATTCCAGCTGTGGGGCTCTGTCCTCTTCCTATGGATAGTCTCCTGAGTGTGTATCTCCTTTCCCTCTCAGAACCCCTTCACCTACTCTCCCAACCAGAAACCTGTCTTAATCTCTCCAAACCAATCATATCCCTCCCCTGCAACTCTGGCCAATCAGACCTTATTGCCAGTCATTCATTTGCTGGCAGGAAAAAAAACCACTTGGTGACCCAAACTGCCCAGAAAACAAACTTTTCCATCCCAGGCCTTGGGTGTCAAGGACCTTTGTGGGCTCGACAGAGGAGTCCAGCTTTTCAAGGATAACATGAAAGACAGCTGAGGACAGAGGAGAACAGTCAACCTGTGGACATCAGGAGGACTGCTCCAACCCCAAACAGTTGGCACAGGATTGGATCGCAACAGGAATTGGCAATTCCATGTCAAATACCCATGCAAGCTTTCCTTCCACCCAAAATCATATCCCTAGACCTTCTGCCCACCTCACAACTGGATATCTCATGCAGCTTCTCACTCTTCACAATTAAGTATGGCAGCCATACTGGTTGAATATTTTAAGGATCTTCATGCCTCTACAGTCTCTAAAGTGGAATATTGGCATGCCAAATCGTTAATTATATTCAGGTTTGGGAATCTTCACTGCATAGACTAGCTGCAAATGGATGCTGCTGGTCAGCTGATTTCTGTCTCATGTTTTCAGTGGCAGTGTAACATCTCAGCTTCTGTGGGAGGAAGCGGCATATCATAATCACGGGGCTGGTCTGGACCAAGGAGGCAGAGCACAGCTTGTGGCAAATCCCCTCAGTGAAGATGTGTCATAGAGCTCTGTTGTCCTTATTTATGCCAAAGGCACAAGGCCTTCTGCGAGATCATCATGGGTTCTCTGAAATGTGTCTTTTTTCCATTATGTTCAGAGAGAACCAAGAAACAGAATTTAAAAGTTAGTTCTCCTTGGACATCAGGACACAACAGGCCTTTTTAAAAAATGAATAGAAAAAAAGAAGTAGAAACAATACATAACCATACATAAAAACATTTTATCTACAATTTTCCAGAATGCAAACTAGAAAAGACAAGATAAAAGAAACAAGAAAAAAAGAAAAAAAAATACTTTTCATAATCAATTATTCCAAATTCATACTTCAAACATTACAATATTTAAATCCGAGTTAAAATATTATAAAAGACTTCCACTGCATTCACCACACATCTCTTGGTTATCTAGTTAACTTTTACATCTGTTCTTCAGTCACTTCCTTTCCTTAAATTCTTTCTTTCCCCAAATTCTATCCAATCTTCTCGCTTGCCAGAATCTCCTGGGCAGCGAGACCTTTTGAATAGGCAAGGCTTTCCTTGCCCTCATAGCAGGTGCCCAGGACACTGGAGAAATGCCTCACCCCAGGACAGTTGCTGAAATGGGCAAATGTCAGGCTGTCACTTCAGGGAAAGAGCTTTTCAGCTTTTCGGACTGCAGAATGGAAAAAACTAGGAGAGTAATGGGTATTCCAGGATTCTGGGTGCGGGGTGGGTGTTGTATAGTGGGAAAGATGGGTGACAGACACAGCTCTTTTAAGCAACAGCTCTTTATTACAGCAGTCAGCACTGCTCTAAGTCTCTGAACAACAGTGAAGCTGGCTGCCTTATATAATGCTCAATAACTTGTAACAGTAACAAATTCCAACTAACTACCCAATTGGTGAAAGCAACTCTCAATCCTTCATTTGCATACTGGTGGCCCAGAGTGAGAACTGCAGCCAGTCTGAATACATAACAGCGGCTTGGGCGACAGTCATGTGGGTTATCCTGGTAGATCGTGGTTGATCGCGGGCAAGTAATGTCCCCTTATTCCTCCCCCGGTGCTTGGTCCCTTTGTTGGCGCTGCAGCAGTAGTGAACATTATGCAATGCGCAAAGCGAAAGTAAAGTTAGCCTGCCTAAATTGGGGGGTGGAGGAAAGCGCCACCTGCTGTGGAGGCAGGCAAAGGCAGGGGGCGTGGCCAGCTCGGGAGGGCGTTGAAACTGGGGCTTTAAAAAATGGAGCGAAGTCGGAGAGAGCGTGGTTTCCACAAAAGTTGGCAGTCGAGCACCTGCTGTTTGCTCAGCCGCTTCTCGTAAGTGTGCAGCTAGCTGGATTGTGGCTAGTGGCCCCTTGTTGGAGATAAGAAACTGCGGGTCCATGGCTCTAACTTTACACTCTTACGCAGCCTCTGGTCCTGCAAACTGGAGACCTGCGTGGAACAAATTCCTGTTCTGGTTTGGCGGGGTGTCTTCAGACTTCAGTGCGCCTGTTACAATAAAAAGGCAATAAAAAGGCAACATACTTTATTGAAGAGGCTCAAAAAGTGTTGAGGAACTCTGACCATTTGGGAAACGAGGGGAGTTGATTTGCCTGGAGTCGGAGAAGCCAGTCACAGCATTATCACCTTACAAGAAATCTCCGAATTTGAGGAGCCGTTGCCGGAGCTAAGTGAGGCTGAACTGAAAAGGAAGGCAAAAGGGAAGCTGGGAGAGACTGCGAGAGTGCAAGAATGCTTCCTACTCGATCTACCTAACATGGACCGTGGAGTTCTGGCCAGAAGTGCCCAATGCGGAACAGCACTCATATAGCTATCAGGAAGCCCGTTCCGAAGGCACTAGCTTGGCTGGATGGGTCACGGCACCATCCTAACGTCAGCAAGCGGCTGCAGAAGCGATGCCGTAATCTTTGCTGCCCTCTCCATCATTGCAGAAAACTCCAGAGCTACAGCTCTTGGTTGACTTTCCTCCTCTTCCTCAAGTGGCCACTAGGATGAAGAAGAAGGAGAATGGAACCAGAGCCCCAAGCAAATGCTCCATGGTCTTCAGGATGCTGTTGCCACAACTGGAAAGGAATCCATCAGCTTTTTCAAAATAACAAAAAATGTAAGCCGCAAGGCAATAGCAGGAAAATTCTACTGTTTGTTGGAGCTAGCAAATCTGCAAACTATTGACCTGAAGCAGATAGACCCATGCGGTGATATTACTATAACACTTGGTTCCAGATTCCATCGTCTTTGAATGTTTGGCTTTCTGCATGTTAGCACAATTAGTGCTTACCTACAGGAGAAGAAAACAAGTGTTTATTGTCTGCACAGTTATTGAATTTGGGGTTGTTTTTCTATTGCTGTTTACCACTTTCATTTCTCTTACTATTTTGCACTGGGTGCAATTGCATTGATGGGGGAAAAAATTGGTTCAATAACTTTGATCAGCCTTCTCCCCCCAAAAGCTCAACAGCTTATGGCAATTCCCCCCTAAAAGCGGAAGCTCCTCCTCCCTCCAATGACATTGCTAGCTTTTTTTAAATTGCTTTATTAAACTTAGAAAAACATAACAAAATTTAGTTATCCATAAAAAAGAACAAAAAACAAGTATCAATATCTGTTACACTCTTTCACAGTCTTTTAGTTCCATTGACTTCCCGTCAATTCCATATAACTTTGATTATACTGTATATTTATCGCACTATTCATATCTGTTTCTCATAATTGCTTATCAGAAATATTGTATTTTCTTAAACTTGCTCAGTGGACTACAGAAGCTATTCAAAGGCTGCCACAGAGATCATGCTATTAGAATCTTGGATGTAATTTTTAAAGAAACCTCATTTATCAAAAATGTTTGGTCTGCTTGGTCTACCTTTCCTGTTAGCTTAGCGGGGTCTGTGTATTCCATGAATTTCTGTTGCCACTCCTTTCCAGTTTGATGCTATTAACATTATTGTGGCCACTGTCGCTTACTAAAATTTGCTTACATTCTTTGGTAAGTCAGGACCTAATATTCCAAGAAGGAAAGCATCTGGAGTTTTTTTTATGAATGGAACCTTGAGCATTTTTTAAAGTTCCCTATATATTTCATATATATATATATATTTTGGGATGCAATCTCAAAAATGATAGAATGATCTCGATACGAATCCAAGGCAGACCTTTTAACATCACAGTAATCCAAGTTTATGCACCAACTACTGGTGCTGAAGAAACTGAAATTGAGCAATTCTATGAAGACTTACAACACCTTATAGAAGTGACACAAAAGAAGGATGTTCTTCTCATTATAGGGGATTGGAATGCTAAATAGGGAGTCAAGAAATAAAAGGAACAACTGGCAAGTTTGGCCTTGGAGATCAAAACGAAGCAGGGCAAAGGCTAATAGAGTTCTGTCAAGAGAACAAGCTGGTTATCACAAACACGCTTTTCCAACAACACAAGAGACGACTCTACACATGGACATCACCAGATGGGCAGCATCGAAATCAGATTGATTATATTCTCTGCAGCCAAAGATGGAGAAGCTCTATACAGTCAGCAAAAACAAGACCTGGAGCTGACTGTGGCTCAGATCATCAGCTTCTTATAGCAAAATTCAAGCTTAAACTGAAGAAAGTAGGAAAAACCACTGGGCCGGTAAGATACAATCTAAGTCAAATCCCTTATGAATACACAGTGGAAGTGAGGAACAGGTTTAAGGATTTAGATTTGGTGGACAGAGTGCCTGAAGAACTATGGATGGAGGCTCGTAACATTATACAGGAGGCAGCAACGAAAACCATCCCAATGAAAAGGAAATGCAAGAAAGCAAAGTGGCTGTCCAATGAGGCCTTACAAATAGCAGGGGAGAGAAGGCAAGCAAAATGCAAGGGAGATCGTGAAACATACAGGAAATTGAATGCAGATTTCCAAAGAATAGCAAGGAGAGACAAGAAGACCTTCTTAAACAAGCAATGCAAAGAAATAGAGGAAAGCAATAGAATGGGAAGAACCAGAGATCTGTTCAAGAAAATTGGAGATATGAAAGGAACATTTCGTACAAAGATTTCCATAATAAAGGACAAAAGTGGAAAGGACCTAACAGAAGCAGAAGACATCAAGAAGAGGTGGCAAGAATACACAGAGGAATTATACCAGAAAGAAACGGATGTCTCATATACCCCAGGTAATGTGGTTGCTGACCTTGAGCCAGACATCCTGGAGAGTGAAGTCAAATGGGCCTTAGAAAGCACTGCAAATAACAAGGCCAGTGGAAGTGATGGTATTCCAGCTGAACTATTTAAAATTTTAAAAGATGATGCTGTTAAGGTGCTACACTCAATATGCCAGCAAGTTTGGAAAACTCAGCAGTGGCCAGAAGATTGGAGAAGATCAGTCTACATCCCAATCCCAAAGAAGGGCAGTGCCAAAGAATGCTCCAACTATTGCACAATTGCACTAACTTCTCACGCTAGCAAGGTTATGCTTAAAATTCTACAAGGAAGGCTCAAGCAGTATGTGGACCGAGAACTCCCAGAAGTGCAAGCTGGATTTAGAAGAGGCAGAGGAACCAGAGACCAAATTGCAAACATGCGCTGGATTATGGAGAAAGCTAGAGAGTTCCAGAAAGACATTTACTTCTGCTTCATTGACTATGCAAAAGCCTTTGACTGTGTCGACCATGGCAAACTATGGCAAGTTCTTAAAGAAATGGGAGTGCCTGATCACCTCATCTATCTCCTGAGAAATCTCTATGTGGGACAAGAAGCTACAGTTAGAACTGGATATGGAACAACTGACTGGTTCAAAATTGGGAAAGGAGTACGACAAGGCTGCATTTTGTCTCCCTGCTTATTTAACTTATATGCAGAATTCATCATGCGAAAGGCTGGGCTGGATGAATCCCTAGCCGGAATTAAGATTGCCGGAAGAAATATCAACAACCTCAGATATGCAGATGACACAACCTTGATGGCAGAAAGTGAGGAGGAATTAAAGAACCTTTTATTGAGGGTGAAAGAGGAGAGTGCAAAATATGGTCTGAAGCTCAACATCAAAAAAACGAAGATCATGGCTACTGGTCCCATCACCTCCTGGCAAATAGAAGGGGAAGAAATGGAGGCAGTGAGAGATTTTACTTTCTTGGGCTCCATGATCACTGCAGATGGTGACAGCAGCCACGAAATTAAAAGACGCCTGCTTCTTGGGAGAAGGGCAATGACAGGCCTAGACAGCATCTTGAGAAGTAGAGACATCACCTTGCCAACAAAGGTCCGTATAGTTAAAGCTATGGTTTTCCCAGTAGTGATGTATGGAAGTGAGAGCTGGACCATAAAGAAGGCTGATCGCCAAAGAATTGATGCTTTTGAATTATGGTGCTGGAGGAGACTCTTGAGAGTCCCATGGACTGCAAGAAGATCAAACCTCTCCATTCTGAAGGAAATCAGCCCTGAGTGCTCACTGGAAGGACAGATTGTGAAGCTGAGGCTCCAGTACTTTGGCCACCTCAGGAGAAGAGAAGACTCCCTGGAGAAGACCCTGATGTTGGGAAAGATGGAGGGCACAAGGAGAAGGGGGCGACAGAGGACGAGATGGTTGGATAGTGTTTTCGAGGTTACCAGCATGAGTCTGACCAAGCTGCGGGGGGCAGTGAAGGACAGGAGTGCCTGGCGTTCTCTGGTCCATGGGGTCACGAAGAGTCGGACACGACTAAACGACTAAACAACAACAACAATATATTTCATCCCATAATTTCTTAATCTTTTTGCATGTCCACCACATATTCAGCATAGATCCCACTGCTTCTCCACATATCCAACATTTATTTGATATGTTTTTATACATTTTGGATAATTTTTGAGGGGTCATATTGTGGGGATGTTTAGGGAGGCAGGAGAGGATATAGCTTTTCAGTCCATCTAATACGTGAGTATCTCATCTCCATGTTGGGGGACCTGGGGGCTTCAAGTTTATCGTTACAAAATAAGTCTTTTCTTACATCCAGGAGGAGGCAGAGCGGTAAGTGATCACTATCAACCCTCTCCTCCACTTTGCACTCAAGGGCTCTATTTAGGAGATTAAATGATACCATAACATAGTCGATAGTAGAAGCTCCTGCATTTGATATAAAAGTAAATTCCCCACAAGTCTCCCCATTCTTGCGCCCATTTAGTATGACCAGGTCCAGCTTGTTGGAAAGACGTAATAGGCACAGACCTGCATAATTACATCCCTTGTCTTTTGAGAATCTGGTGGGTATAAGATGGTTTTCTTCCGCGATGGGTGGCGAGTCGTGGAAGTGTGCATATAGTGCTTCGTCAGACTGGCCAATTCTGGCATTAAGATCGCCAGCCACTAGCACTGAAGCTGCAGGGGTTTGAGTCATCAAACCATCAATGTATGTTTCCAGCCCATGCCAGGTGTTTTTAATCAGCTGTTTGCCTCTTTGGGGGGGGGGGAGATATACATTAATCAGTAGCAGGGTGAAGAAACTACTTTTCACTAATAAGGCCATAGCAAGGTGTTTCAGTGTCTCTAACTTTACTAAGGACGCCCTCAACCTTGTAGATATTAAAATGCCTAGGCCGCCCTTGACTCTCCCCCCTTTAGTGCTTGGAGATCCTGTGAGGGACATTGAGGAAAAGCCGTTAACTTCTAGGTCCCCTGTGAGCCATGTCTCCTGTAAAAATACTATGTCGTAGCCTTGGATAAATTTAGCAAAGGATGGATTAGCTGCTTTTTTCCCCCATCCTGCGATGTTCCGTGATAAAAAGCTAAGGTTGGCTCTACCAAGATCCACTCCTTGTCAATTATCTTCCAAGGTACTGTTGGAATTTACCATTCTACGTGGCAGCCGACTATCATCCTTACATGGAGAGCTGTCCAGGTGTTCTATGGTGTCAGATGGTAAATGTAGAGTGTTCACATTGGTAGACATTGGGCCTTTGCTGTGCAAGGCCTCCTCCTGGGGGTACTCTACCTGGTTGTAGCCTAATTCCGCTTCATCTAAATATCTCATTTTGGACCAGAAGCCTGGTGAAGTTTCCTTAGGCATGTTTTTCCTTATAGGGAACGGTGCATTATTCCAGGAGAGGATATATTATTTTATGATATCCTTCCTAACTTGCACCAGCAAGTTCTATAACTTAGCAGAGTTGTTAAACACCCCCCCCCCTTTTAAATTACCCAGCGGTTAGCTAGTTGCAGGCTCGTCTCATCCTCACTATTTAGGATTCTTTGTTTCCCTTTTTATATCATTCCTAAAAGAATAGACACGACCATCTGATTAAAGTTAACATAAAACTAGTTTACTTACAATCATCCAGTTCACAATAAGATCCCTGAAGGCAGGCTTAATTTACAGAACAACATATAACTAATGTGAACTACCCCATAAGGGAAATAGTCTCAAGTGACTGCGACTCAGCAGTTAAGTCTCCTAACTCTTAGGAAACCAAAATAGAGAACAAGAAGAGCAGAACATGGAGGCCATGTGCTCCTCTGTCCAAGAAGGAGGCCACACCCACATGTAAGTCACATGCAAAGGAAGTTGTCCCAGCTCAGGAGGAACTAGCAAGTTTTCTCCTGCGTGATACAAAGCATTCCCCAGCATGTGCATTGTAGGAATGTTGTATTTGACTGCAATACGTTTTTACATCCCACAAATACTACCTCTGGGCTTAGCTTTAACCCAGTGTTTTATGTTATGTTTATGTTACGTTGCCAGAAAAACTACATATTTACACCCCCCACCACATGTGAACATAGTTATTGGTTTCCTGGCATCCCCTTCAACATAACACCGAATATTCCTTATTTTTTTGATTTAATCTTACTGGTGTTAAATACCATCTCCAAGCTAATTCATAATAATTTTCTTTTATTCTTGCAGACAACATTTTCAATGCACAATTCTCCCATATTTCCTTCTCCCAGCTTTGACTGTCTATTTGCCCTGGTGTCTCCTATTCCCACACCTCTTTGAATTGATCTTCCTGATCCTCCATTTCTACTAATATAAATTTCACTGGTATTGCCCTTTTATAACTGTATTTTCTTAAACTCCCCCTTTTAAAATCATCGTTTTAAATTTTGTATATTCTTTGCAGTTCTTGTTTTCCCTTAACCACTTCTTTGTCCATTGTTCCAGTTGTATACAGTTAAACCAAGTAATTTTAGTTCCTGTTAGAGCTTCTGTTACTTGTTCTTTGCTTTTCCTTTTCTCCACCCAGTCCTTTAGTTTAAGTATTTTATTCTCTTTCGCTTCTTTTTCAATTTCCTTTAAAACATTTTCTGAGAAGTCTTCTATCACCACCTCCGCAGTTATTTGGGAATTTACTGGTATCAATTTTCTTTTATATATCACCCATATTGTTTCACTTGATCTTGGGGGGCAACTGCACCCATGTTCCAGGCAATTGCGTTTTTGAGCATTTGCTGTTTTCTTTCACACTTGGGGAATCTTGAAGTAATATTTGCACCAAGCTGCATATTGCAATTTGACAATGACGGGTTGATGTATCCCTTTAGCCATTTCCTAGTGTGATGGCCTGGGAATCTGATTCAGAAGCTGAATCTGAGGAGTCCCAGCCTGCACAGGAGTCCCCGCCTCCAGGGCCGGCTGAGCTGGGGCAGGGGCTTGAATCTGAAGGGCCTGCACCTGGGCTGGCTCCTCAGGAGCAGACACCAGATGTATCCACTCTGGCTCCGGAGGTGATTGAGGACCCAGTGCCTGCAGGTGCGCCTCTCCCAGCCCTGTCAGGGGAAGGTGAGTCTCCCCCTGGGTCCGGTAACCCTCCAGCCTCTCCTGAGCTAGAGAGGCGGAGGGAACTGGGTTCTCTCAGGAGGAGTGCTTGCCTTAAGGCCAGGAGAGGCGGGTCACCTGAGGGCCGGGACTGCCCTAGGCCCCAGAGGAGATAAAGGCCAGTCAGCCCAGTCCCAGGTTGCGGGAGCAACATCGTTGGAAACCTGTCTCTGCCAGCACCCAGACCTGTTTTTCTGGAGTTCCCGACCACGCCCGGCTTCTTGCTTTGGACCCCGCTTCCCCTTTGGTGGACAGTCTCCAGACCCTCGGCCCAGGACCGGACTTTGACCATGCCTCACGGTACCCCCCCCCCCCCGGGACCAGCACACCTAGACAGGAAGATTGACTACAGAGGGCAAAGGATATGTGCTTGAAGACATATAAGGATACATGACTTTACATCTTTATATACAGGTCTTTGATTGCGCCAATTTGTTTAACAGGTGTACGGGGTGTTAGGGGAGGTGGCGCCCTGCACTCAGCTCTCACCTGTGGTTCCTAGAACCTGTCAGCATGCGACAGCAGCCACACCCAGGAAATGGCTTGGACTGGCCAGCTAAACCACATGAGGGTAGCTGATGGTTCTCAAACCCTCTGGGAGTCCCTTTCTCTGTGAAGAGATTGAGTTGGGTACAAGAAGCTGCCTTACATTGAGCCAGGCCAATGATCCATGTAGCTCAGTATTGTCTACATTGACTGGCAGCTGCTCTATAGGATTTCAGGCAGACGTCCCTAGGGATTGAGCTGTGGCCTTTCCCCATGCGTTGACAGTGTGGGGCATTCGGAAAAAGTATTTAACAAGTGATTAAATACCACTGCTGGTCCCGTGGGTTATCCGAGAGGTGAGGTCCAAGTCTGGTCCGTGGTCAGAGGTGCAACGTGGAGGCAGTCTGTAGTAGCCGAAGCTGGGTGCAGGGCAGGGAGTCTGGTGAAGTCAGGAACAGGCTTGCAAGCAGGGAGCCAGGGCTGGTCAGGAGCTCTAGCAGGAAAGCAGGACAGGCTTCAGGCAGGAACTAGCAACCAACAATGTTGTTCCCACAACTTGGGACTGGGGTTGGCTGGCTTTTATCTGCTCTGAGGCAGACGGCGGCCACGATCCTCTGGTGACTCGCCTCTCCTGGCCTGGAGGCGAGCACTCCTACGGGAACTTAGTTCTCTCTGCCTTGAGCGCCTGCAGCTCAGGAGAGGCTGGAGGGTTAGCAGACCCAGAGGCAACCGCATCTTCCTCTGACAGGGCTGAGAGTGAAGCACCTGCAGACAGTGGGTCCTCCATCACCTCAGGAGCCAGAGCAGACTCAGCTGATGCCTGCACCTGAGGACCCAGCACAGGTGGTGAGGACCCTTCAGGCTCATGCCCCAGCCCCAGCTCAGCTGGTTCCAGAGGTGGGGAATCCTGTGTAGGCTGGGATCCCTCAGGTTCAGCATCGGAGTCCGAATCCCAGGCCATCACAACCACTTTGCAATGATTCCTGCTGGAATACCTTTGCGTGGCAAGTCCCCTCCCCCATGTGAAATGAAGACACTGGACACATTATTTAAGGTTAATGGGCATAAAAAGGCCACAACTTTATTGATTACAGAATTGAAAGGTATTGGCCTTAGGCATTAGCTCCTATCGACTACCTGGCATGGAGACCGGGAAGGGTTATCCACAAGCCGTGGGAGTCCTGTTGAAGTACACCAACTAGGATCCCACGGGTGTCACCGCTCGGGGGCGTGCTGGAGGCCCTTACCTTCCTAGGTTTCGGACAAGGCAACGCCCCCGGAGTCCTCTACCGGACTACCCTTTCCATTGGGGGAAGGTGATGGTGCTTCCTTCCCCCCTTCATTTGCATAACAATTAACCCACTGCCAATGCCTAGCTGCCACTTGAGCAAGGCTCGCCGCCAATACCTTCAAACCTGTAACCAATTCCTAATCCCTGCTATGATGTCCCCCAGCCAAATATCGTTTCCAGCATCTGACAGATGCACGCCATCCCATCTGTAGAGGGCCTCGTTGCTATACAGGATGCTTGGGTGGCCAATGACGCACCCGCCCAGAGCAGCCACTCTACGCTCCACAGCCCGCTGCAATACCTTCCTTGCTTTATTGATTCCAACCGGGCTCAAACAATCCCTCCATGTCCTCCTCTCAAGCTACGAGGACCACAAGATAGTAATGTTTGGGTAAACCGCCAACAAATTAGCAAAATCGTCAAAGATGTTCCATCTCAAGTCAATAGCTTTGCGGTACGCAAGGTCGTTTTCCCCCAACTGTATAACCAGGGTATCAGGTGGGCCCTCAGAGGCAGCTCTCGCCATCACAGCTGGCCTGAATTCGCTCCAGCGCATCCCTCTTCGCGCTATCCACGCCAGCTCAACGTTTGCAGGTAAGTTCAAGTTTTGGCCCAACCCAGTACTCGTGGCACGATTCTTGGCCCAATGCACAATGCTGTGGCCCACCAACCAAATGCGCACCTTCCTGTGCTCTGAAAAGCAAATAGACAGAAAAACCAAGGTCAGGATTACAACCGCTAGTCATAGATTCTGTTTTACGTAAGCTCTGTATGCATTGGATTTCCACCGCCCCATGTCCTTTATCCTCTCTGTGGAGAGTCCGAGGTGCACAGCAGTGGTAGCGGCCCCGATCAGAAAGGAGTGAGCCGCAAATTCAGCCGCAGGCAAACCGCATGCTGTCAGAGCCATGCACATCATCCGTGTAAACTGGTGTCTAGCCAAGAGCGATCCATCCGCATGAATTAAAAAGGGGCCAGGGCTACTGGGTCTAAAGTAGAGGAAACGCCTTGTATCCCTAACTGGGCAGGGACCACTACCTTGTGCGGCTGGTAACCGTATGAGGGCCCCCCTTCCCCGTTGGTCTGTCTTAGAGCTCCGTACTTGAACAATTAGGTCATTCTTTAATAGGGTCAGATCACTTAAGAGGATGCCCCTCTGGCAGTGAGCAACCTCCCCCTCACAAACTACCTCCCCTATGCGCAGGGCACCAAAGAATGCTATGGAATAAGCAGCGGAGAATAGGTGAGCCTCATGTTTTGACCAGCATATTTCACGTAATTTTTTTGTGTATCTGGATCAGAATATCATAAGTTATGGGCCTCCTCTTGTCAGAGTTGGGGGCTGGAGCCGGCGCCAACCCTCTAAAGTCTTACACACTATAAATTCAGCGCACGGGTCGGTGGCGAAAAAGCTTTTACAAAAATATGAGATCCCAGCGGACTGAACATTGAGGGAATAGATTTTTGCCTCGTGCTGGGTAATCTATTGCGGAACTTGAGGAAGTCAGCCCACACTTTCTTGTATGATCTCACTTCTTCCTCCCAAGACTCCATAGATGCTCTGGGAAAGGCCTCGATGATTGTTCCGCATCCGGCGCTAATGAGCGGAAGCACTCCATCTGAAAGCGAGACAAAGCATCCGCGATGTCATTATTAATGCCAGGTACGAATTTGGCTGAAAAATATATATTCTGCTCATGACACAGGAGGACGAAGGACCGTAGCAAGTTTCCCACCCTGGTGGAGCGCGTGGACTGTCTAGAGAGAACCGCTACTGCTGCCTGGTTATCTGTGTTGAAACAAACCCTACGATTGTGGAACTGCTCTGCCCAAAGATGTACTGCCACTACAATAGGGAAAAATTCCAAGAATGTAAGGTCCTGAGTAATGGGCTGGCCCTGCCAGTCTGCAGGCCACTTTTGAGCACACCACTGGCCCCTGAAATACACTCCAAAACCCGAGGACCCTGCCGCATCTGACTGGACTTGGAAGTCAGCATTGAGTGCCATGGAGTCTTGCCACAAAGATATACTGTTGTACTTGTCAAGGAATTGTAGCCATACCTCCAAATCGGCCTTGACTTCCTTGGAAAGGTGCACCCTATACTGTGGTGCCCTGAGACCTGCCGACAATCTGGCCAAGCGGCCGCAAAAGGGTCGACCTGGCGCCACTACCCTACAAGCGAAGTCCCTAGCGGGGGATTGAATTTGCCTTAAGGTAACCTCCTTCAGGGGCAATAGCTGTTGGGGCAACCTGGAGGTCTGGGCCACTGTGTCTAGCTTAATGCCTAGATAGACCAAGGAAGTGGCTGGACCCTCCCTTTTTTCGGCGGCCAGTGGCACCCCCAGCTCTCCTGTAAGGGCTGTGAAAGCCTCTAAGAGCGTGGAGTATCGTTGCCTGTTATCTGCCACCAAAATAAAATCATCCAGGTAATGCGACACGCCCAATGACCCTG
Source organism: Podarcis cretensis (assembly GCF_951804945.1). NCBI lineage: Eukaryota > Metazoa > Chordata > Lepidosauria > Squamata > Lacertidae > Podarcis > Podarcis cretensis. The sequence continues at coordinate 15,614,000 of NC_137185.1, forward strand.
TCCTAAAGTGTAGAGCCCAATCCAGAAACGTACTAAACGCCTCGAACGCTGAGCAAGCCACTGAGCAGCCCCATAGGCATTGCTTTGTCAATAAAATACACCCCCTTAAATCTGAAGCCCAACCAATGGAAGTCAGCTGGATGGACAGGAAGAAGGCGGAACGCCGACTCAATGTCACATTTGGCTAGCATTGCACCATTCCCAAATCTGTGAATCATTTTGATTGCTTGATCAAAGGAGGCGTATTTCACTGTACATAGCTCCTGGGGGATCGCGTCATTAACCGAGCCTCCCCTTGGGTAAGAGAGGTTGTGGATCATGTGGAATTCTCCTGGGGTTTTTTTTTGGGTACGATGCCAAAAGGGGAAAGGTGAAGTCCTTCCAAGGGCAGTACGGCAAAGGGACCTGCTACCCTACCTGCCCTAATTTCTATCTTTTTTCTAACTATCTTGGGCCTTTCCCTAACTTTTGATTTTGTGGGTCCCTGGTGTTAGGGGGGAAAGCCACGGGGATTCTGAACCCCATGGAGAACCCCTCCCAAAGGTATTGTGTGGATTTCCAATCGGGATATTGACCTAACATGGTTTTGAGGGGCTGAAGACGGATAGGGGAGGAGGCCAAACCAAGATACAAGTTACTGGCGGTTGCCGGGTCCCTGGTGGGAGGATCCGGGGGCACCTCTGGTATTGTTCTGGAAGTACCCCCTGCCCCCTCGAAAGGGCTGCTGTTTATTCTTAAAGCACGCCGAGGCAGGGTGGTTTCCCAGGCACCGCTCACATTCATGAAGATACTTACAGGAGGGTCACGAGCATACACCCCTGTTGAACTCCCAGCACTGGCGCCGCCGTTTTGCCTCTGTCTTACCCGCCTTGGCCGATTCCTGGTTTTTCTTTTCGATGTAGGGGTTGACGTCCTCGCCCCAGTAGTTAGGATCCCATTGATCCCATTGGGTGAAAGGCAGGAGAGAAGCATTTCTACGGAAATTCTCATCGTATGTTAAAGCAGCATTTTCCCCTGTGAGCGTGTGAGCCCGCCTCACATGAGCCAAATAAGCAACCAAATCCATGGAGCGCCGGGGATAAGCAGCGCAAACAACTCCCATGAAAACCTGGTACCCATCCAACCAATTTTCAAAGGTGTGCTCCGCCCTTGGTGTCCTATACATCCGCTTACCAAAAGAGCGCCTCTTTTTACCTTTTCCCATTACCTTAGGGGGGAGAAGGGTAAACATGTCCACATAGTTCCCGTTGAGAATCTTATTCCTCTTCTTCTGGGACAAATGGTTCCCCAGTATAAAATCAGTGGACTGATTGGTGGAAACCTTAACAACCCCAACGCTCCATCCTTCCACTCCAAAACTCCATTGAAGGTCTTACAATGGGAATTTGCCCTCCTTTCATGTGCCCAAAGTGGGATCCCATGATTACCTTCACCAAAACCCCAGTAACCATCCATGGGGCCCTCACTATCAGAATCAGAGGATGACGTACCTGACTCGTCCTCTGTCTTGGACTGCTTACTTCTTTTCTTCTTCACAGACGTGTGCTGCTTCTTGGATTTTCTTTTGCCTCCTTGCACCTCCACGTTGCCCAGGTTCACACAGGCCGCTGACTGAGCAATATGAGGTTCCTTGTGCTCCTCCTCCAAACCGGAACCCGCACTGTCCTCGGTAGAGCTGTGCTGGGGCTGCTGATCCTGAAACACACTAGGAATGTCTACCACCTGTGAAACAGGGTTGCTGCTGGTCCCTTTGGCAATAGACTTCCCCTAACCAGGACCTTTTGCCGGTGCCTTACCCTTTCCCGTGCTTTGGTTAGCTTTCTTATTAATGGCTGCCTGGGCACGGGTATTAGGGCGACCTAAATTTGCGGTTTCTGACTGGGTGCTGCCCACTGCAGTGGCTGGGATGGCCTGCTGCCCCTGATTGCTAGGAGGAGTGTCGGGGAATACCTCCTGTGACAGTTCTGGGGCCGGAAGCGCCAAAGCCCCAGGCCTACATTGCCTATAAAATGTTTCGAACACCCTGAAAAATTGAGCAAAGGCTTGAGGGTCACAGGGCATGGCCACAATTTGGGCGCTACCATTTCCTGTGGCAGGTGCCAGCTGATTACTAGAGGTGGATGCCTGCTGGTCCCCGTCAGAAGCCATTACTTACTATGTGCGAGACCTAAGAAACCTCAAATTACTTCCCAACCACAATGCACCTGTTCAGGAATGACACGCCACCAAGGGTTCTGCCTAGTTCAGTATTGTCTAGACTGCTTAAGTCTACCCAGAATCTCAAAGCCGATTTCCTTTATTTAAGCTTTTATTTAATATTTATTCTCTCCTTTATTTATTTAATTATCTGCTGCTGATCAATAAGTAACTTCAAAAGCTATAGGTTGCAACTAAAAGGTAGCCTACTGGGCAGAGCCCAGATTGCCAGTCAAGACGGAAGCTATTATAGATTATTCGTTATTTATTTAAATTCTTTATCTTTTTAATTATTATTATTCATTCAACAACCCTAATTAAAAGCAACCGATGGATTAATCAGGCAGATTGTGTCAAAATAAGTAAAGCAAAATGAATTGTTATCACCAATGAGCAGCCAGGTAACTGATGCTGCAAAAAAAACCCTTTCCCACTTTAGTTAAATCCCTTTAAGCCTCAAGTAAAGCGACCAAGTAATTGGAAGATCAAATGATAAACCTTTATCTATTCTTCAGTAACACTGAGTACAATGAAAATAATAAAGTGAAATAAAAATCTCTTTTAGAGGCCCCCTAAATATTTCTGGCGGACAATATTAATTCAGACGTTGTCACTTCTGTTTTTATTGCTTTGTTGTATAAAAAAGGGGGGCGGTGTGGGGAACCACTGATAAAGGAAAAATTCTCCCACGTGATTTGTCTATGCAAAAATGGCCGCCTCCACCAAGCCGCGTGGGCTGCTCGAAATGGCGACTGCAGAGGCTTGCGGGAAATTAATTCCCATGTACCGATGCCTATGGTAAAATGGTGGCTGCCAGACACGTGGTCCTGTAGATAATTTAAATGGTAAGTAAGCAACCGCGATCAAACTAACAAACACAATCCGGGGAGAAGCAACCGCAATCAGGCCGAACTTGGGAAGGCTGAGGGCAGGAAAAATTGCAGGAAAGGAAACACAATAACACGGCAAGTAAACTGCTGTTCTGCAAGCAGCTCACGAGAACTGATAGGTAGTTGCCTATCACAAGATGGCGGCCACAACACAAGCCACGTGGTCCTCTAAGATGGCAACCGGGACCAGCTGGTTACCTAGCAACGGCGTGGCTTCCCTTTAAATGAGCCTGCTACACAGAAATCAAACAAAAATCCCCAATGCCCGGTGGGCCAGGCTATTAGATAAAAACAGCGCCCAATCCTCCGCACTGCAGAGAGAGCTACCCAAACCACTCCGCTGCGTAGCAATACAAGAATAAAATTTAAGCAGCTCCCTCCAATAACAAAGCACACACTCCCCTACAAAGCTTTCAATACGTTACCACCGGGAAGGAGCGGGGGTGTGTGTGGCTGAAACGACGAGAACCTGATCCGACTGGCACAGCCGAGGCTGTCTCCGATGCCTCCCGTGTGTGACTGAGGAGCCGATTCCGTGGACAGAAGACTGCAGGAATACACCCCAGCTGAAACCCCCAGAGATTGCAGCTCAGATTGAACGCGTGATGCGTCGGAAAGAAAACGCTCCAACAGCAGAAAAGGGAGCGCTAAGAGCAGGAAATAGAATCCCGATGACCCAATCGGCAGGGCAAAAACGTGGGTGCTTGCTCCGCTGCAGAGCTCTTGGGACCGTCCCCGCTTTGGAGCTGCTGCCCTTCGGCGCGACCGATGATGCTTGCTGCTTCCCTAGGTCCACTCGAGCTACTGAGCGCTCATCCCTCGGCGGCCAGACAAATTCCAGATCGAAGGAATCGCGTCCTGGTCCGAAAACCGCTCAGCTGGAAAGGGGAAAGAGGGCGTTCCCCGTGCGTGCCTGGCCTTAAATAGGCTAGGCCCCGCCTCCCCAGCCCGCCGATTGGGCTGGGTCGAAGGCACACCCAGGGATTCCCTGTTCTCGCAGGGGCAAAAGGCCAGCCCCCGCGTGTGTGGGAGGGGTGACCCGCAACACCCTCTCTTCACAAGCTCAGAAATTGCTTAACCAGAGACAAAACATGTGCCGCCATTCTATGAGCGGACACGCCCTTCCTCACCATGTCAGAGGCTATTTTTGTATCATGCAATCATAGAATTGTGGAGTTGGAAGGGACCCCAAGGCTCATCTTGTTCAATCCCCTGCAATGCAGGAATCTCAGTTGAAGCTTCCACAGCAGCTGGCCATTCTATGAAAGGTCACAGGCCATCACACTTCAGCTGCTTGAGAATACTTGTATGTAGGCACCTCATTAGAAGCTTTCGTCCATTTAGCAGACTTTCTGGGAAGCAGTGGTCAGCAATTGCAGTTACACTTTGAGATGAAACACTCACAGACGCAGTAAAACTCAGTCAAGTGGTTTATTGCTTGAACCAGTCATAAATGCATCACAGTAGTTAGTGCTATTTACAATCGTAGCAATAGCTGTAATGGCATACTTGACTTTCACTCCCTCTTTCTCTTCAGCAACGATGTAGGAAGACACTGTCCATCGGCAATCAATGACAGAGCAGTTTGCAGACAGCATTTGTTGCTCAGTTGTCTGCCGTCCGCTCTGTAAAGTGTTCTCCAAGCTCAATCAGCTGTGCAAAAAGATCACATGTCTTGTACTTCTCATGCCCTGTTGTTTTATTTTTTTTTCACCTTTTTGATGGATAGTTTTATTTCCAACCATATCAAAATTCATTGGCGTTTCATCCATATTTCCAATACTACTTAATGCATAGCCATGTTTAGTGCGCTGTTGTATTACGTATCGATGGAAACTATTTACTTTGCTATCAAGATCTGCAGGTAATTTTTGAGCAATTTTCATCTTTTAGATCACTGCTAATAATGTCATATTGTAAAGTTAGCTGTATCGCTATGTGCGAGTGGCAGTGGCTTGTGTTTTTTGGAGTGTTTTTGTCACCCCCCCAAAAAAATTTCTCAACATCTCAGTGCCCCCCCCCCAAGCTCAATAAGTTTGATCAGTAAGGTGGTTCATAAGTTTATTTTTTAAAAATGCCTGCTCTGAAGGTCTGGTCTTGCAGCTATCTAAAATTTCATGAATTTCATGAGGTAGCCTTGTCCCCCCTCCACTGAATTGAAATTTCAGCCTTCATGACATAGGAAAAGAGCCAAGTAAACAGCTATTTTCGTTACTTTATGACCAATTCGGCTTTATTTGGCATGAATTGCTGTTTTAAAAGAACAGTAAAAGATGCTGAATACAGATTGATACTACAAACACCAGTCCTTTTTTTTAAAAAAAAACCTTTTAATGATTATAGTATTGGCATTTCAATCAAAATGTGACTCATACGATCCTACAACAATTATTTTTTCCACATTTAAGCAAGTGGATACGTGAGTATAGAATACCAACTTTTATTATGACTTAATACTAATAATGACATGCAAAGTTACATTTACATTACTTCAAGAACAAATAAAAAAATTAAAGCTGTGAATGTGAACTATTTTGGGACGAAATCCTTTGATTCCTGTTTCGGGTATTTGGCCCGATTCTCCGTTGATTGATTTATAGTTAATATAGACCATATATAGACTTTATAGTTTATATAGACCAGCTTAAAGATGTCTGCATACTCACCATTCAATATTTTGGCCCTAGTTTTTGAGGACAAATGATTACCCAGGATAATGTCCTTGAGCCTGTTAGTAGAGACTTTTAACGTCCTCTAGTAGAGCCCCGTCTTTATACTCTTTAAGGTCCAGCCAAACCGTTTTTGATGGGAATTTGCTCTCCTATTCCAAGCCCATAACGGTAAACCTGGAACTCCTTCCCCCTGACCCCAGTAACAATCCAGTGACTCATCGCTATCAGAGTCAGAGCTGGATGAAGAGGAGGGTGTCCATCTTGAGTCCAAGTCATCCTTCCTGGACTTCTTGCTCTTCTTGGAATGCTTCTTATGACAACGCTTCTTGGGTGCTATAGTTGCATCTGGGTATTAAAGAACACTTTCCTCTTCAGAGGACGTGTAAGCGCCTGTGATTTGTGACAACGCATTGCTCAGCGTGCAGCTGGAAAATGACACTGATGGCTGCCAGCCGAGACTGGAACAGGGGGAAGAAACCCACCTATCTGTCTTTTGCAAGGCCTTTCGGCCTGTGTGCTGAGCCTGCTCACCCCCCCCTTGGGGCACGATGGCAGAATGAACATTTTTTCACACGTGCGGTGCAGAACTAGGTTGCTTGTTGCAGGACTTGGGCACGGGAGCCCCATGCTGGGGTACAGCATTAGTCGGCTGCATGTTACCGAAAAAGGCCTGGGACATGCCAGGCATCTCTCCACCACTCTGAGACCCACTAGAGCCACTGGTTCCAGTATTGGAAATGTGGTCAGGGGAAGACTGATGGCCTGAACCCTGGCCTTCCATCTCCTGGCCTAAACCTTTGCATCATAGAATCAAACTCAGTAAAACAATTTCGCAGTGCCCGTGGGTTTTTTGCCATGCCTGCCAAAGTTGAACCCAATTGCCCTACTGAAGGAGGTGAGGACAGGTGACCCTACCTAGGCCTGTGTAGTCACCCCCCAAAAAACCAGGCCTCAAGACTTTTCAAAATTACTTTCTCAGTAGCTAAAAGCATTAGCTAAGCATTTGCTCTGCTGTAACAAAGATAGCTGGGGAAAAAATGCTTTGTGCTTCCCAGGCTTTAGCTGACCTTGCCAGCAGCACATCCAACTTGCAACAAATCTTCTTCTAGCCATGCCTGGGGGATTATCTTTGGCCCATACCTCAGGACTCACACTGTTCAAAATGCAGGGAGGGATGGGTTCCTTTTTCTCCTGCATTAACATGAGGTGCCAATTTTCCCTTAAAGGGCTTTCCACTATCAGTTCTCCGGGTGGTCCGGCAGTGGACATTGTGACCTCTCCTGATGGCTGGAAAGTGATTTGAGCCTGTAGTTTGGCCAGTAAATCCTTGCCCATCAGCGGAATGGGGCAATTGGGAATGTAGATAAATCTATGTTGGACTGTGTGCCCCCTTAAGTTTGCAGGCTACAGGGTACAAGACTGGCACTCGCTGCGATTTTCCTGTGGCCCCAATAATGATTCAGCAGTTGGTGTGGCAACGGGATTTGGTACTACGGAAAAGGCCACTCCAGTGTCCACCATGAAAGGTATAATCTGGTGCTTTGTTACAATGTTAACCATGGGCTCATGGGAACCTGCTTTTGTTGGGCCCGGTCTATCCTAGTAAGTTTCTTTGTCCTTTCTCAGGGTCATTGCCCTATAAGCTCCTGGCTGGTGAGGTGGGATCCAGGCAGATCCCTGTCCTTGCCCTCTGCCTCGATTGGAGTCCAAGGCTGGGCTTGTGGTTGTAATGCTGAGGCCTGTGGGGAGTGGGGGTGTTCCCTGTTCTGTGGGCATTCCATCTTCCAATGACCTTCCTGCCTGCAGATGGTGCACTGGTTCCTTCCTAGGCATCCCCTGCCCCTCCCGTGGGCTCCCTCACCTGTCCTGTCCCACGCGGCTCTTAAAGCCTTCTGTTTCTTCTGCCAATTATCACCCTTGCATTGGGCTGCCTCTAGAACCCAAGGGCCACATCCAGCTCTGTTTGATATGGTTCTGCATACTGAAATACTCTTCTGGACTGCTTGCTTGTCCATTTTGTCTCCTTACCTAAGTTCTTTCTGAATTCCTCATCATCACCTTCCTCTTCACTTTCCTCCTCAGTCTCTTTGCTTTGGGGTTGGGAAGAGGCAGCAGGAACCTCATTTGGATCCTTAGCCTGGGCATGGGGCGGAGAAGCAGTCCTCGGAACCCTATCTGTTCCCAGAAAAAGGCCTGAAAAGGCTACACTACCGCCTGCCCTGCAATAGAGGAACCCTTGCTTGACTGAGCACGCTTGACAGGAGCACTTTTTTGCCCAGAGTCAGCAGTGGCCGTTTACTGATTTTTCTTGGGTGCCATGAGTCCACTGAATAAGCTCTCACCCACTTCAATTAAAAAAGCAGCGCCTTCAAGGCTAGCTCAGTACTGACTACACTGCTGGCAACTTTAATGATATAGAGCAGAATCAAGGTCCTAGGTATCCCACACTACACAAACAACAACCAATCGCGAAGTGAACTTACCGCAAAATAATTTTAAATGCGTAGCAATACAGCCACAAAGACACCAAACACAAAATTAAACCCCCAGTATTAAGCCCACTGTTGTTGCACAATAAACGAGCAACCACCAATTGAAAAGTAAACTCGCAGCAAAAACAATTTTAACATGCGCAGCAGTGAAGCAACCTGGCCCCCAAATTCACTTAAACCACCAGCATTAAGCCCACAGAACAAGTTAAAATAAAAGTGATGGTACTAATTGTACTGATAATCGTTTGAATGCACACCAGTGAGGCTGAATACAGCAACTCGAGCACCACCGATATGCCAAACACTAAATTTTAAAACTCCACCGCAGCTGACCCCCAGTGCCTATGGGTAAACTGTAAAATAAAATTAAGAACCAAAGGGTCCAACAGCAATCCTAATTACTAGTTTATATGTGTGTGTGAGAGAGTGTGTGTGTGAATATATGTGTATATATTATTTATTTATTTTATTTTAATTATTAAATTTATTATTTATTATTACTATTTTCTATCAAATTATATTCTGAAATTATAATAAACGTCTGACTTATGACCTTGAAACGCAAACAAAGAGACCGAGACCAGGAGAAACAGCCCAATCTGTTTATTTACTTCCTACTGCCAGCCAATACAAAATGGCTCAGAGCAGGTGGCGGCAAGCACGTGGTCACTATTCAATGCCTCACCTAAAATGGCGACTACCAACCCAATCAACGTGGTCCCTTTCTTAAATGGTCACCTTTGCCAGCCACGCCGCTAGGTAAACAAAGGAGCTTGGGTTTAAAAGGAAAAAACCAGAAGCCACAAATGACCAGGAATAAGTTTATCTGGATGTGCTATGGCGAGCCAGAGACCATTTAGTGCAGGAGCCTCACAATAAAAGTCAAGGCTTAAACCACCAGCCGCAAAATAACGAAAGGGGAAGCAGCCAGCTAGCGCTGCGTGCAAAGCGAAGCGCACATTCCTCAGCTGAAACAGGCAATAATAATCAGTAATAAATTGTTTCCCTCCAAGTTTGCGTCACTGAACGATTAAAAGAAAGGACCCAATGCTAAGGAGCGTCCCCATTAACAGCTTCACTTAAGATGGCGACCGGCAGCTGCCTGGATTCCTGCGCACATGGCCAATTCCAAATGGCCGCCGCTGCCGTCCACGTGCTCCCAGCCACCAATGGGGACCCACAGGCACCAAACAGGAAGAGTAAACTAAATACGCTGCCCCAATCCGGCTCTGCCCCCCCCCCTCAAACTGGTGGGTTTCTCCCTCATGGCACAATCTCTTAACAGTAAGCCCCCCAGAGCTCAGGTGCTGTAAAGAAGCTGGAGGCTTGAGCCGCAAGAACAGCAGTGAGAGGCATAAGACCAATAAATGAGGAGCTTTTGAAGGCAAACCACCACCTCCTAACACTGCCAGGAGCCTTTATGGAAGCCTCGTGCGGGGGGGGGGGCAGCTGAGAAGGGAAACACAAGCAGAAATACGAGGGGACAGTAGCCGTGCACAGCAGCCCAACAACTGTTTACAAAGGCAGACTGCCGCGTTGTGACTGTGACTGGATGGGGAGGGGGAAGACGATTATTGACCTGCAAAGGTACTGACAATTGCGGCCCAATGTAGACTTGCTTCACGAGATGAGGTAAAGCCTTAAGCAAAAGTGGCTCCAAAATGGCCTTCAAAAGAAAGTCAGCTTCTCCCGCTGCAGCACTGATGCCCCGGTAAAAGCCTCCACCAGACGCAGTTGCGAAGCTGGGATTGAGAGCGGCACACAGGAAAAAATCAAATCCTCAAGCAGCACGAACAAAACCATGACGGAGTGAAGTTCCGCGATGTCCCCTGATTGAGGAAGTGAGCCAAAGAGGAAGCCCTCCAGCTCGCTCCTCGGTTTAAACAGTCCCGGCCATGCCCCCTGGCCAGCGGATTGGCTGGCCGGGTTCTGACGTGGCCAGGATCGCCCGGGCAACGGTGGGGAGTGGGTGGCCACGCGGTCCACCGCAACTCCTCTCCACTGGGAAGTGGAGCGGATTTATAGTTGTATCACGTTGCTTCATACCACTACATTCTTGCTTCCTTTTGTTACCGCTTTGATAGCTCCCTCCGTCATTTGTGTGTGACACTTAATTTTGGATACAACAAGAGGTTCCATTACTACAGCCAAGAGTTTGGTATTTGACATGTTCCTAATTAAAAGAGGTTCTAATGTGTCTGTTACACTCCACTTCATCATGAACTGCCACTTAGTTGCTTTAAAATCCAGTGTAAGCACCCTAAAGAGATGTACAGAAGAAGCTACATCTTGGTTTATAGCTCTGGCTGCAATGATAGTTTCCACAGCATCAATGCTGTCTGCTTTATGGGAAGAGGCTAGTTCAGTCAGCAGAATGTTCTCTGGATGGGCATAAAAAGCATTCTGTTGACTACACCAATGTGTGATTTTCTTAGCAGTTTGATCTTCCATTAACTCAGACCTTTGCATTAAGAAAAACAGATTTTGAGGCCCATTAACTTCAAGCTCGTGATACTTCACAGTAAACCACATAGGTGCATACACATTCACAATATATGCAGTCAGAATGTTTAAAACCTTGGATGGTTCCAATGTATAAGGAGACATGACCACATCTATACCTACACCAAGGATCAAATCCAGCATGTGGCCTGCTTGATGTGTGGGGCCCGAAACAAACTGGGAGAGCCCTAGTGTCGCCATGGAAGACACCAGGTCAAGAGCCTGTGAGGAGGGAGTGGCATCAGCATGGATGTTGAAGTCCCCCAATACCAATAGGTTAGGGAACTCCAAGGCCCAGCTGGCCACTGCCTCCAGTATGCCTGACAGGGTGGCTGCTGGTGCGCTAGGTGGCCGGTACACCAGCCAGAGAGCCAAGCTCACCTTGGAGCCCACACTAGGCCAACACATTCAATGCTGGGGATCGATGGCGATGGTAGAGCCCTGAAAGGACAATCTTCCCGGATTAATAATGCTACCCCTCCCCCCTGGCCCACAATCCACGACTGATGGAGGATGGAGAAACCCGGGGGTGCCATCTCTCGTAGGGTAACTTTCCCCTTCGCGCACCCAGGTCTCCATCACACAAGCCAGGTCAACCCCCTGCGAGGTAAAGAAATCTCGCAGGGTGGCGGTTTTGTTGCCTATAGACCTGGCATTGCACAGCACCAGTGATGGAGGTGAGTAATCCTTGCTCACCCTACCCTCGTCCCTCGGGATGGGGCGCAGATTGGAAGGGGTACGAGCATATCCGTATCTCGATCCCCTTCGCCTATGACATCTGCCCCCACCGCCATACCTCCCTCGCCCCTCCACGATAGCAATCCCAAGCCTCATACTAGCCTCCATTTACAAATAGAAAAGCTAACCAAACCAAAAACAATTATACCCAAACCAATCCCCTCTCCATTCAACATCCATCCCACCCCAAAACAAAACAAAACAAAACAAAACAAAATAAAAATACATGAATAAAAACCACCGTTCACAGTGGTACAACAAAGTAAAAAGTAAAAACACTTTTAAAGCACTTTAAAATATATAAAAACATTTTTGACATTTGCTGCAGCAGCACCAGTGTCCTTAAAGCTGTGGTGATGGTGAGTGTGGGCCCCGCCTCCTAGGCCTGGTGGAATTGGCCTGCAGGAGGGAGCGGCCTTTCCCTGCACTCACGGTGGCAGCAGCAGCAGCAGCAGAATTGCCCAGAAATGAGTGCCAACGTAATCTTCCACATATATTTCTGGTCTGACGACAAATCTTTCCAAATTCTCTCAGGCATTTTACATAGAGACTGAGAACCATTGAATTTTTTGTATTTGATTATTGGATAATTCAGTACTTCTGGCAGTAATTTTCCAATAGGTCCAGCGCTTTGAGTTTCACAGCCTCAATGTGCCCCTTCCATGAGAGTGTCTCAGTGAAAAGAACTCCCAGGTACCTAAAGGAGCGTATCTGCTCGAGATTCTGCTGTTCCATTTTCCATTTGAAACGGGGCCTACGCTTCCCAAAGACCAAAATTTTGGTCTTGGAGTAATTCACGACAAGCTCTTCCCGCTTGCAATACGAGCTGAAAGCTGTGAGCAGATTATTAAGACCTAATCGGGAAAGTGATAGGAGCATTGTTAGTGTTTTCAGAACTCATAGGGTTAAAGAGTTCTGTGTGATGTCCCTCAATTCCTGTCACGTGATTCAGAAAGAGGGAGGAGTCGTTCCTCACTGTTGTGTGTCTGCTGCCTGAGAGAGACGGAGGCAGGAGGCAGCCATGAATGCTAGCAGTCCAGGAGAATCTGAGAAATGCTGAGCTGTAAATATTTTGCTGCAATAAAGAACTGATAACTTGGACACACAAGAGCTTGGTGTGTTTGGATCTAAGCAAACAGCAACAGTTTTTTCCGCTGTGTTTTTTACTCTGCAAGGCGAAACCGGAGAGAAGAAGGTCGGCGCAGCTTGGCTAAGAAGTGTGCCGGACCGCAATAAACTGGGGCTAATTGGGACCATAAAGCAATTAGCCAGGAGCCAATTAAGATTTTATAACAAGCATCACATCAGCAGACAGGGTATCTACCTATTACTAACTGATGGAGCGGGAGATTGCGCCTGTGTTAGATGTGACACCATGTCATTTTATAAAAGTTTAAAAGTGTGGGAGCCAATATGCAGCTTTGTTTCACACCTTTTGTTGCCTTAAATGACTCCGGCAGACTTCCCCTTAAGCCTACTCTAACTCATGTTTCGGTGTCACGATAACAATTCACGGATTGTAAGTCATAGGTCTATATTAGCATTTGAGAGTTTATTCCACAGTCTTCTACGGTTGATTGAGTCAAAAAGCAGCAGATAGGTCAGTAAAGGCAGCAAACAGGTTACATCCGTTTATTTGTTGATATGAGACAGTGTAAAACACTGGTCAATGGTACTATATCCAGCTCTGAACCCTGCTTGTTCCTCATATAAGGGGTTATTTTCACTTAGGCAGCTCTGTTAATTTGGTAAGGAAATGATGGGCATAGAGTTTGGAGGCTAATGGGGTGGTAATTTTGAGGGAGGGTTTTATCTCTTTCTTATAAATTGGCATGACGTTCAATTTCCAGCTAGCTGGCATTTGAGCTGTATTATTTATACGGGTATAGAGCTTGGCCAGGATGGGTTGACACCATTCCATATATGTCTTAAATAGCTCTGGCAGCATCATGTCCTCGCCTGGCGCTTTATTTGGTTTTAAACTCTCAGAGATTTTATCTCTGCGGGAGTCACCACTTGCATTCTGGAAGATTTGACTGATTGATTGTCACCTCAGCATCGCGTGATTGCCCTGTCTGTTCTCCAAAAAGATCAGCGTAGTAATCCACCCAGCGTTGTGCCGATATGGTGGCGTCTGGTGTTGATCTTGATTCTTTCATACCCCGAGACACCAAAAGCCAAAACTTGTCCTCTCTTTGCTTGGCCACTGCCAACCCTAGTTCTCGCCATTGGCTTCCCACAAAGCTTGCCTTTTTGTTCTTAATAATTTTTTTATAAGCTGCTCTGCTCCTTCCCATGTTTTCCTTGTTGTTTTCGGAAGGTTCCCCCCCCCCCATAGATTCTAATCGCCCTTAGCAGGAGGTAGCCATACAAATGCAAATCATGCAAATCTTTCTCGCTCTGCCCTATCGGTTCCTTTGGCTGTGGACTGAGCTTGTTGATTAGGGGTAGAGCTTGTGTTGAACTGCATGTTGTTATCCACGTGTGTAATAAAAGAATTTTCACATACCTAGTGCTGGGGCAGGAGACCAGTTACCCAACTGTTCATGGTCGGAGGAGTTTTGCCAGCCTTCTGTTTGTGTGGCGAGTTCCCACCCCCATCCAGGGTAAATAAAGACACGAGACACCATAATTTAAGGTTAATTGGGCGAATTAGGCCACAACTTTATTGAATTCAGGAATGAGAGGCATTGCCTTAGGCATTGGTCCTAACGACTATCTGGCTCCAGCCCATTTGCTGGAGACACGGGGAAGGGTTAACCTTATATCGGGGGAGTCTCCTGCCGAGGCACGTCGACTAGGAACTCCCCCGGGTCACCGTTCTGGGGCGTGCCTTTGGCCCTCACCTCCATAGGCTTTGGATAAGGCCACGCCCCCGGAGTCCTTTAACGGACCACCCTTCGCTCGCTGGGGGGAGGTGATGGCATTCCTCCCCCCCCACATCCTCTTAACCCCTTCTTACCAATGCCTACCGCCACACGAGCAATCGCTCACTGCCAATACTCTTATGCCAGAAACCAATCCCTTATCCCCTTAGCTATATCCCCCAGCCAAATATCATTTCCAGCATCAGAAAGATGCACGCCATCAAACCGGTAGAGGGCCTCACAGTTGAAACGAATGCCTGGGTGTTCAATGACCTTCCCCCCCAGGGCTGCCACTCTACGCACCACCGCCCGATCCAGGGCTTTCCTCGCCCTATTCATGGCTATCGGGCACCTGCAATCTCTCTAGACCCGCCTCTCCATCAAAGAGGCCCAAATGATTGTGAGGTTCGGGCAAGAGGCCTTAAGCCCCTCAAAGTCACTAAATATATTCCACTGCAAATCAACCGCCTTTCTATAAGCTAGGTCATTTTCTCTCAATTGTATCAGTAAAGCATCAGGGGGGCCCTCCACTGCGACTCTGGTCTTAAATGCGGGCAACATCTCAGCCCAGCGCATTCCCCTCCGCGAGACCCAGGATATAGTGATGCCAGAAAGTAAGCCAAGTCGCAGCCCGAGACCGGAATTGATGGCGCGGACCCTGGCCCAATGTACGATGCTGTGCTCGATTATCCAGACGTGCACCCCCATATCTCCTGCAAGAAATTGAGAGAATAGGCCATGGTCAGTAAATCCCTAGCTGGGTTGTCATAATTTTTTTCGCACGTAGCGTTTGTAAGCATCCGATCTCCAGCAGCCTAGGTCCTTAATCCTCTCAGCTGTAAGGCCCAGGTGCATTGCCGTGGTGGCTGCTCCTATCCTAAAGGAGTGAGCCACGAAATCTGCCGGTGGGAGGCCGCAAGCTGCCAGTGTTAAGCGCATAACCCGGGTGAACTGGTGACGCGTCAGGGGTAAGCCATCTGCATGGATCAATAAAGGCCCAGCCAGGTTAGGCCTTAGAAATAAGAAGCGCCTGGTGTCCTTAACTGGACACGGGCCTGGTTCCCCTCCTGAACTAGTCTGTCTTGCAACTACGTATCCGTAAGACCAAATCTTCCCGTGAAAGTGTAACGTCGCTTAATAGTAAGCCCCGGGAGGAGCCGCGCTGACCCTCTTCAAAAACCACCTCACCCACACGCATTGCTCCGAAGAAGGCGATGGAGTATGCAGCTGAAAATAAGCGCGCCTCATACTTCGACCAACAGACCATTCTCAACCTTTTATGGATTTGGAAAAGTATGTCAAAAGATATTGGCCTCCTCATATCATGGGTTGGGGGCTGCAGTCTACGCCAGCCTTCTAGGGTCTTTCGAATGACGAAATCAGCGCATGGATCTGAGGAAAATAACGCCTTGCAAAAGAAAGATTGCCGCAGCCTGTAGGTTGAAGGTTTTTGGGGCACGGCCCAGGCGTTTCAAGTGTACTAAATATGATAAGACCTCAGACCTAACGGGAGGGGCGTTGCTACTGGTGGCGCGTGATTTATTGCGGAACTTTAAGATATCCGACCACGCCTTCTTAAAAGATCTCAATGTGGAAGGCGCCAATGAGGCTAATGCTCCCTGAATCACTTCTGGTTCCCAAGACTCTGGTCCCCAAGTCTCCACAGATGTTCTGGGAAGGGCTGAGGTAGCAACTGAGCTTCCGGTGCTAACGAGCGGAAGCAGTCCATCTGAAAATGAGATGGGGCATCCACAATATCATTGTTAACACCAGGCACAAATTTGGCGGAGAAGTGGATATTAAGTTCTAAACACCGGAGAACAAAGGAACGCAAAAGGGCACCTACTCTTGAGCATGCGGCCTGCCTGGAAAGGACTGCTACTACTGCCTGGTTGTCAGTGTGGAAGCAAACCCTATGGTTACTAAAGGTCTCTGACCATAAATGGACTGCCACTACAATCGGGAAGAATTCTAGGAAAGTTAAATCTCTGGTAATGGGCCCTCCCTTCCAGGCTGCGGGCCAACGCTGGGCACACCATTGCCCTTTAAAGTAAACGCCAAACCCAAGGGAGCCTGAAGCATCCGAATGCACCTGAAAGTCCACCTGCAGCGACAAGTTCTCTTGCCATAAGGAAATACCGTTGTAGTTCTCGAGGAACTTCAACCAAACTTCCAGGTCAGATTTTACATCCTTAGATAGTCGGACCCTATGATGAGGGGAACGCAGGCCTGCTGAAAGCTTCGCGAGGCGGCCACAGAATGGACGGCCAGGGGAGACCACGCGGCAAGCAAAATTTAGGTGACCTAACAGTGACTGTATCTGCCTAAGTGTAACTTTTTTTAGGGGGAGGAGCTGCCGAATGAGGTCGCCAAGCGTGATCAGTTTCTCTCTGGGAAGTTTTGAGGTCTGCGCTAACGTGTCCAACTCAATACCTAAATAGACCATGGTTGTAGCTGGGCCCTCCATTTTGTCGGCAGCTAGGGGAACTCCCAACTCCTCTGCTAACGATATGAAGGCTTTGAGAAGCTCTGCACACCTAAGCCTGCTATCAGCTACGAGGATAAAGTCGTCCAGGTAGTGCGACACACCCTCAGAGCCAGTTCTAAAGCGCAGCGCCCAGTCCAGGAAGGTACTGAATGCCTCAAAGGCTGCGCAGGCCACTGAGCAACCCATGGGCATCACTTTGTCCACAAAATAAGCCCCTTCAAATTTGAAACCAAGCCACCGGAAATCTTCTGGGTGAACTGGCAGGAGTCTAAAGGCCGACTCAATGTCACATTTTGCCAGCAACGCGCCCTTACCAAATTTGCGAATAATTTTGACCGCTTGGTCAAAAGTGGCATATCTCACAGTACAAAGTTCCTGCGGTATCGCATCATTGATGGACCCTCCCTTTGGATAGGAAAGGTTGTGAATCATGCAAAACTCACCAGGCGCTTTCTTAGGGACTATGCCTAAAGGGGATACATGAAGGCCTTCGATTGGAGGAACTAAAAATGGGCCGGCTACCCTCCCGGCTTTGATTTCTTTGCTGATTTTCTTACGGGCAATCTCGGGCATCTCCCTGACTGATTTTTGATTTGGGGGATCGCCTGAATTGGGTGGAAAAGCTACTGGGATTCTGAAACCAGTACTAAAACCTTCCCATAAGTACACTGCTGCTGTCTTGTTGGGGTAGAGATCTAAAAGGTCTTTTAACGGGGTCAACTTGATGGGGGAATAGGCCAGGGCCAGATTGAGATTACTGCCTGTTTCCTTGAGGCCCGAAAGGGGCTCCGTGGCCACCTCTGGGTCCCTGGTTGTAAGAACCTCTTCCACCCTGAAAGGGCTGCCTCCCTTTCATGCAGGCAGTGGCTGGGTGGTTACCCAGGCATTTTTCACATTCATGGCTGTACTTACAGACAGGCCTCACACAAACCCCTTTATTAAATTCCCAGCATAGACGCTTCTGTCTCGCAGCGGTCTTCCAAGATTTTGATGAGTCTTGGTGCTTCTTGTCAACGTAGGGGCCCACATGCTCCGACCAATAGTTTTGGTCCCTCAGGTCCCAGCGCGTGGAGGATAGCAATGAAGCATTTCTACGAAAATCCTCGTCATAATTCAAAGCAGCAGTATCACTGGCTAATTCACGTGCCCTCCTAACATGGGCCAAGTATGCAATCAAATGCATCGCCCGTTTAGGGTAAGCGGCGCTGACCACACCCATGAACACCTGAAACCCATCGAGCCAATTATCGAAGGTACGCTCGGCTCTTGGTGTTCTGTACCTGCGTTTCCTGTAACTGCGCCTCTTTTCTCCTTTACCTGTCAGCTTTGCCGGGGGCAACAATCTGAATATGTCAATAAAGTCCCCATTGAGGATTTTGTCCCTCTTTCTTTGAGATAAATGGTTACCTACAATGAAATCTGTAGACAGGTGAGTGGAGGTTTTAACATCAGGCACTAGAGTGCCATCCTTCCATTCAAGGGTCCCACTGAAGGTCTTACAGTAGGAGTTGGCCCTCCTTTCATGCGCCCATGAGGGAAGACCCACGCAATCCTCCCCATGGCCCCAATACTCCTCCCTAGGAGCATCACTATCAGAATCGGATGAGGAAGAAGTACCTGTCATCCTCAGATTCCGACCGCCTACTTTTCTTACTCTTCATGGATGTGTGTTTCCTTTTTTCCTTCCTCTTCCCAGAAGGGACCTCTGGGGTGGCTTGTTCTGGAACGCTGTTCGCCTGTACCGTCTGTAGACCGTGCGCTTCCTCATCCAAAGTGGATTCCGATGCGCCCTCGGCTGGTCCCACCTGCAGAGGCGGTATCTGAAAGAGACTAGGTACACCTGGGTCCTTTTGTGGGTTAGCGGCCTTGGAACCTTGAGCACTAGTCTTGCCCTTCCTGGCACCCCTCTGGCCTCCTTTTGACTTGCCTGAGGTGGCCGACTGAGTGCGGGTGTTTTTCTTAAGCTGGGCTGCTGCCTCTTTGGCTGCAGTCAGCACAGCCACCGTGGATGCAGAGGTACCAGGAAGTACTACTTCCTTAAGTTGAGTGTCTGGGATGAAATCCTGGGAGAAAGCCGTTGGTGCAGGTGGCACTGTCGCCGTTGAAACTGGCGCCATCACCGGTGCAACTGCCGTTGGCGCTGCTGTCACTGTTGCGACTGTCATTGGCGCTGCTGTCCCTGGCGCGGGTGCCACTTGGCCTGCAGACCTGCTTTGTTTATAAAATTCCTGAAAAGCCGTGAAAAACTGCGCCAAAGCCTGTGGGTTACTTGGTATTATAAATGGCTGCGACGACTCCTGGTTCCCCTGGGTCCCCCCAGATACAACGACATTTACCTGGATACCTTGAACCGACATAGTTGCAATCAAGGCTCTGGATTACCCAGTTGGAGGCAAGCAGCTTAGTTCGTATGCGTGAGTAGCAAGCAGTGGTACTGTAGGTCAGAATTGTCTGCACTGGAAAGACTTAATGCAAGTTAAAATCGTAAACCCCACTGGTTGTGTTTAGCTACAAGCAATATGACAGTAGGTCAGTATCGTCTACACCGGTATGAACCCTAGCCGGCTTACACTTAAAGGATTCGAATCAGCAAAATTTAACTGTATACGGTTATTTATTCAGTCTATTAGAGTTATTTACTTATTTATTAGCTTGCTTGATTAATCAATTTACTTCGATTTGAACCTTATACCTGATTAACTTGAATATACTTGATAGCACTTTAATGGAATACCAGTGGGAGAGTAAATAGAAAAGTTGGTGAGCTGTCCCGAGGGAATTTACACCTATATACTATGAATTATCACCTGGCAATACAGCGGTGAAGGCTGGATTGCCTAAAGCAGTACCTTATGCAATTAAATAAAATGCTGCTTGAATCTCTTACAGATTTAGGTCACCCTTTAGCTAACCCCTTAAATTGCCTCTGCGTTAAATCAAATACATATTTTTTTTAAGGAGTAGAGATGAGATCACTTGTCAAATTAATCATCAAATAAAGCACTTTAATTAAATTTTGTTTGATCCGAGGCAGGCACTTAAGTAGATCTGTTAATTAGTTGGATTTCCAGATTATATGTGACCTTCAATTAAATTTATTTTATCCTAGGCAAGCACTTAATTGGATATGTCGATTAATTAGATTTCCGGATTTTATGTGCCTTGGAGCGCCAAGCACCTTAATTAAATCAATCTAATGCCTGTGAAGACGCCGCAAAAGTGGATTTACTATCGCCTGATGGCTGCGTTAGTGCTCTGGCAAAGGCTATCCAAATACCTATGCGCGCAAAAAACAATGGATTATGCGCTAAAGTGAGAAGCTCTTTTGCACCCCCTTTCTCAATAAACGTAATTGCTGCCGCTCTATATTAAGTGAGCTAGCCGAGGCAAGCCCTTCCCACGAGCGTTGCCTGTCTTAAAATGGCGACCAACTCAGGCCCCGTGGGAATTTTAATGGTGGCCGCGGGGAACCACCGCCGCCGAAAGTGCTCCCCTCACTAAAGGGCTGCCAACTGTGGAATGTATTTAGGCGCGGAAACTGAGGAGCCCCACTTCCAGGGAGTGAGATAGGTACACTAGAACAAGCTTAGTTACCACGTGGTTTGCCTCACCTAAAATGGCCGCCGCCGCAAGGCCACGTGGGCAATCTAAAATGGCGGCCGAAAGCTATCCTATTGCCTAGCAACGGAGAAAAAACCTCCCAGCTGTAGCCTTTTAAACCGAGAAAATACGCAACTCCAAAGCAAAGCCGCACTGCAGACAAGGCCCCCAGCAGAAACGGACGCACACAATCAGACAATAGAAGCCCATGCCCCGAATGCTAGCTCTCCATTGAATCGGGCAGCGCTGAAGAGCAAACTCTGGGACAAGCCCCGCAAAAGAAACAACCCGCAACAGCAAGGAAAGCGACCACACAACCAGCAAAGAACCCACACGCTCCTAAGATCAGCGGCTTAACCCCCCGCCAGATTCAATTGCAATTAACCAGATACAACCTGATCCGAGCGGTGAAAACTCCTCCTTGGGGATCACAGCAGAGCCGCGTGGCCGGAGAGAAGGAGGAAAGTTGCAGGAGGGAGGCTGCGCAGGAAGTAACCAGCTGGCCGGCGGGATGCGCGCGTGGACGGGTAGCTCACGCTGCTGTAGGGGGCTTGCAGAAGCGATGGGAGAACCGTTCTCCAGCGGCAGGCGACCTATGAGAATAAGACCCCCCAAAGAACCCAAGCGATTTCAGCTGTTACACTTGCGATGCGATGAAGCCTGGGTTCCCAGCGTTGCCAAGCGGGTATGGAGGAAAGAATTCCCCTGTAGTGATTTCAGCTCAAAAAGGTAAACAGCAGCGGCTAAGGTTTGCTGGAAAAAGGCTCCACGAGGTGACAAAGAGTGCTCCAAAGGATTCCTGTGAACGGAAGGATTCCTGCAGACCCGATCAGCTGGTAGGCAAAACGTGGGGGAGAGCCGGTGAAAAGAGGGCGAGCCCCCTCCGCACCGGCCCTAAATAGGGCAGGCCACGCCCCCCAGCCAGCCAGCTGGCTGGCTGGCTGGGGGGGGGCAGACCCGACCGGGAATCCCCTGCTCTCGCGGGGGCTGGGACCAGCCCCCGCTCACATGGGGTGGGCGTGAAGCCCGCAACCCCACCTCCTGGGCAGGCCGGAAGTGGCTTTGTTGGTTATGGTCATTAATGCTCCTTAAGGTTGCAAGATTCAGTGACTCTTGGGCAGGGCCAGTAGGGTTAGCCCTTAGGGTATTTTCAGTAGCTGTATGGCTAGTTACCACTGAATGGCAGTAGTCTAGGACAGTTTTTGTAGGAGAGGCAGGGCTGTTTCTTTATTGCTCTGCTTCCTCTCTTGGGCTCTAGTTAGCACCATGGTGGATTTATTGCACGTTTGTTCTGGGTACCTCCGAAGGTTCAGTGGCTCTCAGTGACAGACAAATGGAGCTAGGTGTAGTGGACAGGCTTGTTAACAGGGAATTTCCTCCGAGCCGGGGGGGGGGCAGGCAAATAAGAGTGGCCAGCCACAAGAGTTCAGCTGAATTAGCACAAAGTGGGCTGAGATAGTTTCCTCGCCACCCCCTCCGCCTCAGAAGCAACAACACTCTTGTTTCTCATCCTTTGCCAGAACTCAGAGGGAGGAGAGGGGAGACTAAGGCGTGAAGCAGCTCATAGTAATTAAGAGTAGATTGCAGTCGTTCTGTAATTCCTCACCGACAGCGCTGGGCTCTGGAGTTGGTGGTATCATCTGGTGTTCCTCACTGTGAAGCGGTAACTCATCTTAAACTCTCTGCTTTTAGATTACGGCAGGTGAGGTGTTACATCTGGTGAGGTGTCTCCGGTAATAGCAGACTGGCATGGCGACCAGCAATAAAACAATAAAATAGGCCAGTAAAGTCAAACAACAGGGGGGCTACACTTAAAACTAATGGACTGAGATCCGCTAGAAGCTGCTGCCTCGGATGCCCTCTGTTTTTCTTGAAGAAACTGGATATGAGAGTTAGAAACTGTTACAGCTTTACCATCAGTTGGTGGTACATGGCCCAAGAACTGCCAATCAGGAAGTGAAACAATTGAGACATGTTCCTCAGTTTTCCTTGATGTATAGTATTTCTCGTCTAATTTTTCTCACATTAATGTCACATCTTTTCACCCATCAACAAAATCCACCATGAAACAAAGTTGGTGCTATTTGAACTTCTTCACATATAGTAATTAACTGCTCTGTGGACTGTTAATTTGTCTACTATTTCTGGAATAGTGTATGTACGAAGAGTGGCATTGACAATGGAAGCTGTGGCTCTTATCAGAGACCGAATTCTGCAACTTGGCTTCTATCTCCTGAAGATCTCTTCCTCAATTCTTCAAAGAGATTTTGACAACACTAGAAGGACTATATAGGTCAAGGTACAGTACTGGGTTTCACCTGGAAATCTAAGTCTGAATTATTTGCAGGACAAATACCTTCCTCTATTGTTTCAACATTATCTTCACCACAGTCACTGGTATCAACAATATCAACATTCTCGACAGCAACTATTTGAAAGTGAGATTCTTGTTGTCGTCACTGTGCAGCCCTGGTTTCCTCTGCTTTCTTACTTGACTCTTCTGTTGTTTTTTGGTAGCCTCTTTATCCACTGTACTACTTATGGTCATATTCTGAATGGATCGCTGATCTTTGAGAAATTCACTCTCTATCTTTGACGTATTTGTCAACAACTTCAAACAAACAGGAAATTCCTTTCAGAAACACATCTTTTTAAAAAAATAATTTTTAATTGCTTTTTCACAAATATTTAAACAAATGCACACATATAAACAAACAAACATAGATCATAGCTTTTATAAACCTTTTTTTAATATTCTTTTTATTAAATTTCATTTATCACACACACACAAAGGAAAAACAGAACCATTTAAAGCAACAACTAAGAAAGAAAAAAGAAAGAATTACAAGTACTCATTAAATCCAGTACTTATTAAATCAAATACCAGAAAAAAGTGACGAAAAAAGCACCAAAGAAGTGGGGGGGGGGAAGGGTGTAAGATAAGAAATGAAATAAAAATAAGCTAATACATAACATATACTAGCTGACTTCCCTCCCTCCTGATTTCGGGTTCTTAATTTTAAGAGTTTCATTTTTACAGCTGATACTGGTTAATTGATCTATACATCAGAAGTTTCATAACAGACCTGCTATATTTGGTAGGTTACTATAGTTACCTTCAATATATGTCATAAATTTAGTCCAATCGTTGTTTAACTTTGTATTCTTTTGGTTTCTAATTCTCTGCGTCATTTTAGCTAATTCGACGAAGTTATATAGTTTCGTTTGCCATTCCCTCACCGTTGGTATATTTATATTTTTCCAATTTTGGGCGATTAGCATTCTGGCCGCTGCTGTTGAATATTGAAATAGGACTCTATCTTCTTTCTTAATTTCTTCTCTGATGATACCTAGTAAGAAGGCCTCTGGCTTTTTAGGGAATGTGTATCTAAATATTTTTTTAAATTCATTATATATCACGTCCCAAAATTTTTTTATTTCTTCACATGTCCACCACATGTGTATAAAATTGCCTTCTTTTGTTTTGCATTTCCAGCAGGCCTTATTTCCAGTCTTATACATCCTACTTAGTTTTTCTGGCGTGATATACCATCTATATATCATCTTCTCTAAATTTTCTCTAATTGCAACACTCGCCGTAAATTTCATTCCCTCATTCCACAATTTTGACCATTTTTCATATTCTGTATTATGCCCCAGATCTATCGCCCATTTAACCATGACTTCCTTAATTTCTTCATCTTTTGTGTCCCATTCCAATAATAAATTGTACATTTTAGATAATAATTTAGATTTACTTTCTATTATTCCAATCTGAAATTTCGATTTCTTTTCGTTCATTCCAATTTTTTTATCTTCTAACCAAATTGCATTGATTTGATGGTACTGTAACCAACTTGTCAGCTTTCCCTTCAGCTCCTCATATGGCTTTAGTTTCCAGCTGTCTTCCGATCTTGTCAATAAATCTTCATATGTCAATTTCTGCTCCTCCATATTTATTTTTTTGATTGTTAGGATATTTGTTGGGGACAGCCACCAAGGTGTTCTCCATTCTAGCAATTTTTTATTTTTTTCCCCAAACTTCATATAGTGGACCCCTAATGATGTGACTTGAGAACCCTTTGTGAGCCTTCTCTTTATTTGACTACAGGTAGGCGTGCCATCCAAACCTGTTGTCTGCCCCTTCAAGGTCCAATAAGTCAGTATTTTCCAAGGTTATCCAATCTTTAACCCAACATAGGCAGGCGGCCTCGTAATATAATTTTAAGTTAGGGACTGCAAGTCCCCCTCTCTCCTTTCGGTCCGTAAGTAGTTTAAATCTAATCCTTGGCCTCCTTCCCTGCCATATAAATCGTGAAAGAGTTTTCTGCCAGTCTTTGAATAATTTTGACCCTCTAATTACCGTAATATTTTGAAACAAGAACAACATTCTTGGAAGAACATTCATTTTTATTGTCTCCATCCTGCCCATCCACGAGAGGTTAACTCTGTTCCAGACATCCAAATCTTTTTTGATTTCTTTCCATGTTATCGTATAATTGTCTTCAATTAAATTTATGTTTTTTGGTGTACACCAAAAAACACCAAAAAACATAGCTTTTATAAACCTTGATCTAATTAATATTGTTTAGTGACTTCCTCATGTCCTCCTGGTTGGATTTCAATATATATCATTTTAACGGTTTTCCAAATCAATGTTCTTATAAAATTAACTTTTATCTCTTGACATCTTTCTTTCTTCCCAATTCAGTATTAAACCTATTAATCCATCACATAATACATATTGTAGTTCTAAGCCTGTTCGGTATTTGCAAGGTTTTCCCAACTAATTTAACTTAACATATTTAACTAAATAGTCATTAAATTTCTTCCATTCTTCCTGGAACTCCTCCTCCTTCTGGTCGCAGACTCTTTCGGTCAGGTCGGCTAGCTCCGAAAATTCCATCATTTTCATCTGCCATTCTTCCACTGTTGGCATTTCCTGGGTCTTCCAGTTCTTAGCTAGTAAAATTCAAGCAGCAGTTGTGGCATCTGCAGAAACGCATCTTTCTTGACGCTTTTCATACACTTTCAGAACACGGCCCCAAATTGTGTCTTTTCAGACTGTTGGTAAGGATGCGCGTTTGTAAACACCTTCAACAGAACAATCTCTGCAATAATACAGTGGCCTTGGCTGTTTTCCTATGTCCTATGTGAAGACTGAAATTTCAATTCAGTGGAGGAAGGTCAAGATACTGATATGCAAGATATTAACTGATATCCAACAAGGTGCCACTCGCCACAATCTGGCTGGCTGCAGACTTGGGAGAAGCTCTCTCTGACTTTGCTCCCTTTTTTAAAGCCCGAGTTTCAACGCCCACCTGAGCTGGCTGTGCCGCCTGCCTTTGCTCGCCTGCATGGCAGGGGGCGCTGCAGGGAGGGGGAGGGAGATGGGCTTTCTTCTTTATTTTCTCCCCCCCTTCCTAGGCAGGCGTGTGCTTAGCGTATCACCTGCCACTCAGGGACCTGATTGAGGTTATTGACCATTTTTTGGGGGGAAGGCACTGAGTTGTTGAGCTATTTTGGGTGTGTTACAAAAAAACACTCCAAAAAATAAAAGCCACTGCCACTTGCATGTAGCGATACAGCTATCTTTACAGTATGACATTACTAGCAGTGATCTAAAACTATATTACAAGGCTGCGCGTCTAACCTGTATTAGGGATTGGTGCATATTACAAAACTCAGACCTGCTAGATAGATCTGGAAAGCGACAACAACTGTTATGGTCGGCATGCTTACCTAGGGTACGATAAAGTAAAGATTCATAAGAATTTCTTAAATCCTCGTATTATAAAAAGGTCTCTTTATACGATCTGGGCAAAGTATGAAGAGCTTTTGGAACCTAAAACACCGTGGTGGATCTCCCCCCTGGAAGCATTTGCTGTGAAAAAGAAAAACATGAAAGAAAATTGGCCGGTATATAAAGCACTACTCGAGAGTTTTTGCAGGAGTTTATATACCGGCCAATTTTCTTCAATATTTTTCTTTTTCACAGCAAATGCTTCCAGGGGGGAGATCCACCACAGTGTTTTAGGTTCCAAAAGCTCTTCATACTTTGCCCAGATCGTATAAAGATACCTTTTTATAATACGATGATTTAAGAAATTCTTATCTTTACTTTATCGCACCCTAGGTAAGCATGCCAACCATAACAGTTATTGTAGCCTTCTAGATCTAGTAGGTCCAAGTCTTGGTAATATGCACCAATCCCTAATCCAGGTTAGGCAGGCAGCCTTGTAATATAGTTCTAGATCACTGCTAGTTACGTTATACTGGGAGTAGATCGCAATTTCTTGGGAATTAAAGCTATGTCAGCAAAACAACCGATATGAATGCAAATATTAAGCTAGAAGTGCAGGAGCGCTAAAATGAAATGTAACTAAATGAGTTCTGGCTAACAACATATTGTATGCTTCTTTGAATGAGGTAATGAGAATGCATATGATTGGAGGAAATTGTAATGCCTTGTGTAAGAAACCTTTAAGTAACCCCACCCATGGTGTTTGGGAGGGGTTCAACCTTTGTGGAACAATCCCATGGAAACACTTTACTGCAGTAAATAAACTTTGTGGATTCTTGCTTCAACCCGACTCACGAGTAGTTAATGGTACAAGGGAGACAGCAGATTTGCCCTACTTCGCCAGCACTTCTAAGGCCCACATTTACTCAGTCTTGCCTCTGTGTTAACTCTCACACTTTATTCTTCCCAGCATACCTAGCTAAACAACCATCTGTCACCTCACAGCCAGTTAGCCTGGCACCCTTCCAAATCCCCAGAAACCCCTCTTGCAGGGATAGCCCAAGTTTTATTAGTCTTTATCAGATCTAAATGGTGTGGTTTGATTTTCTGCTAGGCCTGAAATCTTCAGAGTAGTTTATCACAATGTGTGAGGTAGGTTGTAAGTACTGCCATTCTTAGGCTAAATTTGAAATAGTGCATTGAGGGCTAACTAGGGTTGAAAAGTATTACAATTGGGTGGTGTGAGTGCGAGCAGACAGTCTAAACTGCCACCTTGTGTATTGATGTCATCAGCCCCTTCTTAACCCTGGGCCAGTTGTTTCCCTCGCAAGTCATGACGTTTCTTCAGAACTTTGAGGCACCTGCTATTCCCCTCTGCAAGTTTTCTGGGTCATATCTCTGTGTCCATTTCTTAATTTCTCTCCCAAATCAGATATATTCATTTTTCAGTCAACAGTTATTTTTTTCTGCAGGTAACGTCTCAGCATCTGAGTGAGGAAGGAGGAGCTACATATGTCAGTCTGCTTGGGGTCAGATACCACCGATGGATTATTTTTAACGTTAACCCCCTGTTCTTCGCCAAGATGTATTTATATGGAGGGTGATGCCAGAGTCTAGTCCAAGTGTCTCCATCCATAATGTAGTCAATATCTTTTCCCCACATCAACTTAGTACCATTTAGACTGCTAAATTCAAAACAAATTTACATGAATTTGATATTATTTTTATTTTGTTTTTGTTTATAATAAACTTTTGAAAAAGGTTATGTAATGTGTAAATTCTAAAAGAAAAACTCTTTCCAAAACTTACCGACTCCTCCTTGACTGGACAGTCAAGGAGGAGGAGGTAACAGTGGCAATGGTGAGGTGGTCCCAGGATTTTGGCCATTCAGTAACCATGGCCCAATGGGAAAATTTATGGAAGATCAATTGGAAATTCACAAACTGTTACACGATTAGAGAGAACTTTCAAAAAATGCAACATCGATGGTATCTAACACCACGGAAACTTTCAAAAATGTATAAAAATGTGTCAAGTAATTGTTGGAGATGCGGGGACTCAGGAACATTCTACCATATGTGGTGGACATGTAGGAAAATACAGGTATTCTGGGAGAGTATACATGCAGAACTGCAAAAAATGCTAAAGATCTCTTTCAATAAAAAACCAGAGGCCTACCTCCTGGGAAGAACAGCTTTGGATATTCCACAAAAGAGGAAGGGTATCTTTTTATATGCGACGGCGGCAGCAAGAGTTTTGATCGCAGCAAAATGGAAGGGTAATGAAATCCCCTCTATACAAGATTGGATCCAAAAGCTAACAGAATATGCCGAATTAGATGGTTTATCAGAAAAAATAAAGAATAAATCAAAACAGGAATTTGTTTCTATGGTTATTTTTGTAATTTGTGTGTAATTTGGTATTTGTGTTGGTTTGTGTGTGTGTGTGTGTGTGTGTGTGTTGTTTTATAAATAAATATTATTTGGAAGAATAAAAAAAAGAAAGAAAAAGGTTATGTAATGTAATGCAATGTAATTAATTTCTATACCGCCCTATACCCGAGGGTCTCAGGGTGGTTCACAGAATAAAATCAAGATATAAAACCACAAAATACATAATAAAAATAAAAACAACAACCCAATAGCCCCCCAACCCAATGGCGTTGTCCCGAGCGAATCTCCACCCCCCCCGTCTCTCCCACTTCCTCATTCATCACGTCTACAGGTGCTGCTACATGCCCTCTATCTTTGAGCTCTTCGCTCTCCTACTTTCAAGGCTTTGCTGAGTTCTGGGAGGGGTGGGGTCTGGAGCGCTTTGTAAAGACACCGCTGTTGCTCCTCTACCACCTCCTCCTATTATTTCCCAACTCCCCCCCCCATCTGCCTACTGAGTCACATTCTTTAAAAAGGATTTGTTCATTACATTCTCGCCAGAGTAGCCATGAGAGGGGCTGTTTGCCCAGTTTATCACTTTAATTGCTCTTGGGAGATCAGATCTCTATTATCATAAAGAGCACACACAAAAAGTACAGTTTAATCATTTGCATGTTTTCTTAGCTATGCCATGTATTATATCATGTTGGATGACACGCTAGAAGGAAAAGCTGAGATAACCCAGGGGTCAATTAAGTTGCTTTCTGTGTCCAATGTTTAAAAGTTGTAAATCTGCGTTTCTTAAAAATTTATTACAAAAAAACAATGAACAAGAGTTCATAACAACAATGTTCATTCCAATCAGTGAAATCAACATGTACAATGTCCTGTAATAAACATTTCAAGCATTATTCCAAAAGGTCTTGCCACATTTTTGTATGTGTTGATGGGGGACTTCTTTGTGCCCAGTATTTTTACATAATCCAATAAATGGTTGCCAATTTGTTATAAATTGAAAAGAGACAGGTATTCTCTCTTAGCCAAGAAACCGACATGCCAATTCAAAACTGCTAACACAACTGACCGTATTCTAGTCAAGTGGCTCTCAAAACGTCGCGCCAATTTTTTATTGAGAAGAAAAAACATGAGAAAATAGAAAGAAACAAACTCTTAGCAGTGCTGATTTATAACATAGAACACAACTACCATGTAACATGATTATGGGATATCCAGAAAGTATAAAACAATGCAGCTACATAAGAACATGAACCATTGCCAAAATATAAAATTGTTGTGTCCAGCACTCAGTTTGAACGGCGATTCTGGATCACAACGACGATTGTCCTCAGCATCATTTTTTTAAAAAAAAATACATACAAACTATTTAAAAGGCAGGTACAGAATAAACATCCATGAGCCATCCAGTTCAATTGTTTTCACATTTAATAACCATAATACTTAAATAGAAAGTTGTGTGAATGCATGTCGATAATAAGAACAACAAATTCCCTGGAGAAATTAGGCTTTCTAACTACATTGTTAAAGTTATGCCAGAGCTAACTTTTGAGACAAGCTATTAAAAATATTTTCCTAAGCAAATAAAGCATAAAGAAAATGAAGAAAATATAATAGCAATCAACCAAACTACTGCAACCAAAGAAAATAAAAATCCTATTACCTGAACTGTATGGAGAGCCAAATTATTTGAGTGTACTTTGCACACATGCACTTACTGTTATCAGAGAAACAGAGAACTGTAGCGTTGGAAGGGGACCCTTAGGGCTACGTAGCCAACCCCCAGCAATGCAGATAGGCTTTCCCATATTTTGCATTTCCCCTGTACTTGACACTTTGAAAGCTACAATCCTTAAAGGTCATACAGTCTCCCAACTTGCACCGTGTGACTGACTTCTGAGTAAACATGCATAGGCATACTCTGCAAATGCTGTTTCGTACAACTTGTGGAAGCAGCCAAGTGCTTGAAATAACACAAGCCACACGTTAATTGTCTTCATTGCTTCATATACGCGGGCAGAAATGTTTTTAAGATGAGGATGCTACATATATATTACACAAAATAATGGAAATAATACTTGACACGGCCTGATTCTATGCATGTCTCCTGCTATTCCAGTTCTTAAAATGTGACTGCTGCCCTGCTGCAGTTGATAAAAAAATGCTTTGGTCCTAAAATACACAAAAAACACATACAAAACTGTGCTTAAATCAGCAGCCCATAAACACTTTGTATAAAATATAATGCTTTTTTTTAATGTTAAGGCAACCTGTAGAGCAAAGCAGCAAGGCATTTGATATTAAAAAGGGGATAAAATTGGGAAATTGCATAGGACACCTACTTCTTCATAGTAGAAAATGTTCATTGTCTGCAAAATTGACTGCTAACATTTGGAAGCGGGTAAGCAAATAGAGAGTAATCCAGAATGTACTTTGGTAATAACTCTTTGATAAGCCCCCTTGGAGTCTTACACAGGTAATAATGCAAAGTTTCTGGCGTCACTGGCTTATACCACGATTGCCGTTCCGGGAACTGCACAAAAGAAGGCGCCCGAACTCTTCCTAGCACGTAATTGGCGTCCTCATTTAGTCTTTCGTAGGAGCCAATGAAATCGTACCTGACCGCGCAGGGCTGGCACAAGTTGTAGATGGGCATCCAGTGCTCATTCATCCTCTCCACGTCTTCATCTAAGAGGTACTGGATGAATTCGGAGAAGGTGACGTCGTCGCCGGCGCTTTGCCCAGGGTTCTTCCTGTACCGTTTCACTATTTCCACACCGTACCTTAACTGATATTCTTTGATCTCCCCGAATTTATTCCTGTAAGCGGACAGCAGCCTCTCCATCGGGTCCCGGACAAAGATGAACTTGAAGTAGTGCTTGAGACGGTAGCGGATCTCGTCCGGCTTCATGTCGCCGAGGAAAACCAGGTCCCTCCTGTGGTCCATCTTCAGCTGGGTGTTCACGTTCTCCAGGGTGCCGCCCAGCACCTTCAGAATGCGCTTCCAGTTGGAGCAAGCCACCTTGGGCACGTAGCAGTACAGGAAGCGGTGCTTGTCGCTCACCAGGAGGTGCCTGAGCACCACGCGCCGCTGCGCTGCCGAGAGCTCCCACACGCTCCGAGGGGTGCCTGCTTGCCCGCAGGCGGCCCGGATGGTCCGGTTGCGGATGTCGTGTATCACCTGCGCAGCCACGTCCTCCTCCTCCTTCGCCACCCCGGCGCTGCCACCACGCCTTGCCGGCAGCTCTCCGTGGGCAGGGTGCATAGGCAGGGGCTTCACCTCTGCCAGGATGCCCTTCTCGATCATCAGGAGCAGGCTGCTCGATGCCACAATCACACCAAACATCAGCATGGAAGGCAGGAGCTGGCGGGGGCCGCTGCTCCGTGGTCGGGCCCTGGGAGTGGCCCCCGCGGGTGCGGAGGGACATGGAGACATGGTCTGCTGCGTGGCCTCGGGCCAGAGGGGCTGTTGAATGGGCCGGGCCGGCCCTGCCGGCAGCCGCCTGCTTTGCCTCTTTTTGCAGATCAGCTGGGGCTGCAGCTGTCAGCCTGCCCAGGGCCGGTCAAGGATGGCAGGAACTGCCCCCTGCAGCTCTGCCTCTCTCTTTGGTGTCTTCCGCGAGCTGCCGAGGTGGGTGCTGGGCGAGGAGAGCCAGTGCTGCTGCCGGAGGAGGAAGCCCTCAAGTTAGCCTTGCAAACTGGAAACGCAAGGGTTAATACCACAGAGCAGCCTTTCCCAAACTTGCTTCCTCTCCCCACCAGGAAGCAGATGTTGCCCATAATCTCTGACCTGTCTGTGGGGCCAGGGCTGCTGGGAGCTGTAGTCCAACAAGCCTCCGAGGGGCGGAAAGGGGTGGGCGGTTTGGGAAGTGGCCTCACTGGCCACAGCCTAGAGGAAAAGCTGTCTGCAGTGTCACTGGATGCTCTTAATCTCATTTTGAAAAGAGATCTATCCATATTCTGCAAAAAACAAAAAAAAAAACAAAACCCTCACCCCAATCTTTATACGCTGCTATACTGAAATCTTCAAACGTTTATTTGTCCTTGATTGCCAATATTGAAATCTTCAAATGTTTCTTTGATTGTCCTTGATTGCCATCATCTCCCGTCACACCAGGGTGGCATGATGCTTCCTTTGAGAACCCCTGCTCTAGTCTATTATGCCAGGATTCAACATTTAAACTTGATTGTTTCTGGCAGCTAGTAACTTTAATTCTCACTGCTGTTAAAGAGGAAGGAGAGCGGATCGTTGTTCAATGATCTCTGGGTCTGGGTGACTTTAATCCCCAGCAATGCTAGTTCTGGTGTCACATCTATTTTTATACCACAAATTGAATTTATTTCACTGGGTACAGTGGACAAAAATAATCTAATGACTCTGCCATGCAACCACAGGTACCTTGGTTGTTACACCCCTCTAGCAGATTTGATTGACTGACTTGAATATGTTGAAGCGCTATCTATGATACCCATCTTTAAATATTTCAAGGGTTATCACATAGAAAAGGCAACAAGCTTGTTTTCTCCTGCTCTGGAGGGTAGGACTTGAACCATTGGATTCAAGTTACAAGAAAGGTGATTCCGACTAAACATTAGGAAGAAATTTCTGTGACAGTAAGAGCTGTTTGACAGTAGAACAGTCTCCATTAGGAGGTTGTGGACTCTCCTTCCTAGGAGATTTTTAAACAGGTTGGATAAAAGGTAAAGGTAAAGGTACCCCTGCCCGTACGGGCCAGTCTTGACAGACTCTGGGGTTGTGCGCCCATCTCACTTAAGAGGCCAGGGGCCAGCGCTGTCCGGAGACACTTCCGGGTCACGTGGCCAGCGTGACATCGCTGCTCTGGCAAGCCAGAGTCGCACACGGAAACGCCGTTTACCTTCCCGCTGGTAAGCGGTCCCTATTTATCTACTTGCACCCGGAGGTGCTTTCGAACTGCTAGGTTGGCAGGCGCTGGGACCGAGCAGCGGGAGCGCACCCCGCCGCAGGGATTCGAACCGCCAACCTTTCGATCGGCAAGCCCTAGGCGCTGAGGCTTTAACCCACAGCGCCACCTGCGTCCCTAACAGGTTGGATAGCCATCTGTTATTGGATGCTTTAGCTGAGATTCCTGCATTGTAAGGGGTTGGACCAGATAACCCTTCCAATTCTATAATTCTATGATTTTATGACTCTTGAGAGTGTCACGGCCTCCTCAGTACACACAAAGCACAATGGTGGGGGAGGAGCCCTAGTGGCTGGTCAGCAACGACATCACACTGGAGGGACCTGCGCAGTGATGTCACGGAGTGACATCATAAAGCTGGGAGGGGTGTTGGAA
The DNA here is from genome assembly GCF_951804945.1 of Podarcis cretensis. Classification (NCBI taxonomy): domain Eukaryota; kingdom Metazoa; phylum Chordata; class Lepidosauria; order Squamata; family Lacertidae; genus Podarcis; species Podarcis cretensis. Next base: position 15,647,893 of record NC_137185.1, read on the forward strand.
GCTCACAGCTGCTTCCTCCAGGAAGTCGCGCAACATTTCTGGGACCTCTTCAGCCTCTGAAGTCCCAAGGACTGTGTTGCGTTGATACATCGCTTTAGCCATTGCCTAGACAGGAGGATTGACTACAGAGAGCAAAAGGTATGTGCTTGAAGGCATAAGGATACATGACTTTACGTCTTTATATACAGTTCTTTGATTGCAGCAATTTGTTTAACAGGTGTACGGGGTGTTAGGGAAGGTGGAGCCCCGCACTCAGCTCTTACTTGTGGTTCCTAGTTGTTAGCGTGCGACAGCAGCCACACCCCGGAAATGGCTTTGACTGGCCAGCTAAACCAGGTGAGAGTAGCTGAGGGAGTCCCTTTCTCTGTGAAGAGAGCCAGTGTAGGGTTTAAGAAGCTGCCTTACATTGAGCCAGACCACTGGTCCATCTAGCTTAGTGTTGTCTACTCTGGCTGGCAGCTACTCTCTAGGATTTAAGGCAGACGTCACTTGAGATTGAGCTGTGGACTTTTCCCATATGTTCACCGTGTTGGGCAGTGGGCAAAAGTATGTGCCCAGCAAGATGCATGGCTGAGCCACCCTGCCCTTAGTTAGCAAGGAAGCCTTAGGACCATTTTTCCAGCCCACAGCATTTTTCATTTTGTGGGTTTGTGTGTCAGGGCTAACGTCCCTTTCTCACTGCTAGGAAACTATAGGAGAAAATGTCAGGACATTATTTTCCTTTCCTATCTCACCTTTTCCTCCAAGGAGTTCAAGGTGGTAGATGTGGTTCTCTGCCTCTTCGTTTAATCCCCAACAACTGTGCGAGGTAGGCTAGGCTGAGGGGCATGACAGGCCCCCAAGGCCACCTTCAGTAAGCTTCACGGCCAAGTGGGGATTTGAACCCTGATCCAACACTCTGACCAGTACCCCACAATGGATAATGAGAGGGCCTTCTTGGGAGTGGCACCCATCTTTTGGAACGCCCTCCCATCAGGATGTCAAGGAGATGAGTAACTGTGTGTAACCGTTAGTAGACATCTGAAGGCAGCTCTGTATCACAGAATTGTAAAGTTGGGACCACTAGGGTCATCTAGTCCAACCCCCTCCAATGCAGGAATCTTTTGCCCAACATGGGGCTTGAACCCATCACCCTGAGATTGCTCAGGCAACTGAGCTTTTCCCATATTTTATACATGGAAGTAGTGTTTTACAGTGGTCCCTTGGTTCTCAAACTTGATCCGTTCCAGAAGTCCGTTCCAAAACCAAAGCATTCCGAAACCAAGGTCTGCTTTCTCAAAGAAAGTAATGCAAAACGGATTAATCTGTTCCAGACTTTTAAAAGCAACCCCTAATAAAACAGCAATTTAACATGAATTTTACTATCTAACGAGACCATTGATCCATAAAATGAAAGCAATAATCAATGTACTGTACTATAAAATAGACAGTATTGTAGATGATAGAAATTAAAATTAATTTTTACTTATGTGCACTGATGATAGTAATTGTTTGGAGGGGGGTCACTTTTATCCATTTCTGCAGTCACGCAATCAATCAATCAATCAATCAATCAATCAATCAGTCAGTAGCTGAACTGGGTTCCACACAGTCACAAAAACAAATTAACCAAAAAGCCTCAAAAAGAAAAACGCTAAATAAATAGCAAAAACAAAAGTGCCAGACTTAATCTGTTCTAGAAGTCTGTTTGACTTCCGAATGTTCGAAAACCAAGGCGCATCTTCTGATTGGTGCAGGCACCCCGGAAAAATAGCCAACAGCCACATCGGTCGTTTGGCTTCCAAAAAACGTTCAAAAACTGGAACACTTTCAGGTTCTTCGCATTTGAGTACCAAGGCGTTTGAGAACAAAGGTACCACTGTATTATGGTTTTTCTATATGTTGGAAACCGACCAGAGTGGCTGGGGCAACCCAGTCAGATGGGCAGGGTACAAATAATAACTATTATTATTATTATTATTATTATTATTATTATTACTAGTACTAATAACTAGAAGGGACGCAGGTGGCGCTGTGGGTTAAAGCCTCAGCGCCTAGGACTTGCCGATCGAAAGGTCGGCGGTTCGAATCCCTGCGGCGGGGTGCGCTCCCGCTGCTCGGTCCCAGCGCCTGCCAACCTAGCAGTTCGAAAGCACCTCCGGGTGCAAGTAGATAAATAGGGACCGCTTACCAGCGGGAAGGTAAACGGCGTTTCCGTGTGCGGCTCTGGCTCGCCAGAGCAGCGATGTCACGCTGGCCACGTGACCCGGAAGTGTCTCCGGACAGCGCTGGCCCCTGGCCTCTTAAGTGAGATGGGCGCACAACCCCAGAGTCTGTCAAGACTGGCCCGTACGGGCAGGGGTACCTTTACCTTTACCTTACTAATAACTAGTACATTTCAAGGAGGCTCCTCCTTTTAAGACGTTACAGAAGAACGTAAGAAGAGCCTGCTGGATCAGGACAATGCACTCACGGTTGCCAGCTAAACTGGAATCGCGGAAATAGGGCCCGAGTTCGAGGTCGCGTTACGCTATGGGTCAACGTCTTTTTATTTCACAGACTTCTTCCAAGTGCTGGGCTCACCTCGATGGAGCCGGACATTCTCCAAAGCCACGCAGACACGAACCCGTGTGGCCGAGTCCCTGAGCCGGGGCCCCAGTCCCCAGCGCCTGTGGGCAAGGGGATGCCCGGGATGGTCCAGGGCGGGCTGAGCACCCTGTACCTGCACTTTCTCTCCTTGCGGGTGGGGCTCCTGGACTGGTATTTCTGCTTCAAGCAAATCCAGTGGGACCTCCTGCGGTGGATCCACGCCTCCTTCGAACTGGCCACCGACTTCTTTTTCTGCTGGGCCCAAAACATCCTCTTGGCTTCCATGATGCTTCTGCTGCTGGCCTGGAGGGCTCGAGACGGAGCCAAGGAGCGCGGGTGGAGATCGGTGCTACGGGGCTTGGTGAGGGGGGCCCCAAAGGAGCTTGGGTCCTGAGGAGGAGGGCAGGGGAGCCGGGGCTGAATCCTGACCCTTCTATGTACTTGGAAGCCTTTATCGAAAGCAGCTTCTCCAGAGCCTTGCAGAGAGCAGCTTGCAGCAATAGCCAGTAATGGAATTGTAGAGGTAGAATTGGAAAGGGTCAATCTCGTGCCTTCAGACTTAGGACCCCAACTGCCCTCTCCACTTACAGCAGCTTCAAGCAACTTTAAACAGGTAACGGCTTCTCACAAAAGAACCCTGGGAAGTGCAGTTTCTTAACGGTGCTGAAGGTTGCTAGGAGACTGGGATTCCCCTTGTGGAGCGACAGTTTCTCAAGAGCAGTTTGACCGTTGCCGTTTTCCCTTTGGGAACCGCAGCTCTGTGAGGGGAATAGGGTCACCTAACGATTCTCAGAATCCTCGACAAAATGATGTGTCCTGGGATTCAGCATCCTTGACAGACTGTTCCCCAGAATTCTTTACGGGGAGGGAAGCTGTGATTGTTTAAAGTGTTAAGATGCTGAAGGAGCGTCTCCACCCCTGTTGTTCAGCCCGGACACTGAGGTCCAGCTCCGAGGGCCTTCTGGTGGTTCCCTCCCTGCGAGAAGCGAAGTTACAGGGAACCAGGCAGAGGGTCTTCTCGGTAGTGGCGCCCGCCCTGTGGAACGCCCTCCCATCAGATGTCAAGAAAATAACAAACTGACTTTTAGAAGACATCTGAAGGCAGCCCTGTTTGGGAAATTTTTAATGTTTGATGCTTTATTGTATTTTTAATACCTGTTGGGAGCCGCCCAGAGTGGCTGGGGAAACCCAGCCACATGGGCGAGGTAAAATTATTATTATTATTATTATTATTATTATTATTATTATTAGGATAGTGCAGATGGGCCCAGCACAAAAGGAAGAAGGAATTGGGGAGGGGGAGTAGGCCTGCCATGGCCGCAAGGAGGCTGGCCGTGGCTATAGATAGCCTCTGCAGGACTTGTCACGCTGAGGGAAGGCCCACCATGGAATATTGAGAGTGCCTGGCCCTGTCCTTTACAATTTTGGGGGGCAGCTCTTGGCCTCCCATAGATGCCCCCCCTGTTCTTAGATGTTCTTTCTGGTGGTGGTAGCAGCCGGGGAGCAAGCTCCTGCAATGCCACTCTTTCTCTGGCTGACGGTTGATCCCGAGTTGGTTGTCCCCCACGCCTCCCCACTTCCTGGGAAGCGGAGAGCTGGCCCCACATTGGCCCTAGATCACCAGGCAGAGGCCAGACTCTGCTTCCCGTCTGATCTGCCATCCTAGAGCAACTTCTTCCTTTTGTCCGGCATGGCAACTTAACTGCAGGAAGTAGTAAGGATTTTAATTTGGTAATTGTGTTTGTAGACAGAAGTACCCATTTATGAGCTTTGCTGTTTTAAAAATATTTTGATTAGCTTGCCATTTCAATGATCATTTCAGATGGTTTAAAATGGTGATTTATTGTATGCGGTTTGCCGCAATATTTATTATACATTTATTGCAATTATATCCCACTTTTCTCCCAAGGTGGGAGCTCAAGGTGGCATACATGGTTCTCCTCCCACTCCTCATTTAATCCCCCAAACAATCCTGTGTGGTAGGTTAGTTTGAGAGAGGCAGTGACTGGCCCCCAAGGTCACCCAGTGAGCTTTAGGGCCGAAAGGGGATTCGAACCCTGGTCTCCCAGGCCCTAGCCCGACACTCTTAACCACTACATCACATTGGCTCTGGTGGTGTATATAAATGAATGACTGAGTCAATGCATGAGCCGTTCCTCCCAGCAGTGCTGTTTGCCCTGCTGGGTGTGTGTGGCATGTTGCTAGTCCCTAACAAGCCCTCGCCTTTTCCTTGCCAGGCTCCGAAGGGTCTGATCACTCGGGTTTTTTCCCTGCTGAATGCCTGCTGCCGGTACCTCGAGAGCCTTGTGGCTCGGATTGTTTGGGGTCTGGCTTTCCGCTTGACTTGCCCCATCACCTGCATCACCCAGGCCCTGGAAAACACCTTTCAGCACGCTGTCGAAATAGCAAGCGAGGAGGAAGATGAAGATGAGGAAGAGACTGCGCTGGTGCCAATGCCATGCCGCGCCACCCTTCTCCCCAAGCGAGAGGAGCGGACCTAGCTGGCGTTCAATAAATGGCACTGGAAGCGAGCCTGGCTGTCTGCTTGATTCCTAGGAATGGTACGGTACGATATCTTTATTGTCATTGTCCCATACAGAATAATGAAATTGAAAAACTACATAAAACATTCAAAACCCAACAAGCCGCCTATCCCAGCTATCCCAACCTAAAAACTCTGATACCCATTTTTAAATACAATATACTCCCATACTGACTCCTTACAATGCGTTTAAAACCAAAATCACATTTGGGTAGAAACTGTTACTCAGGCGGCTTAGTCCTAGTCTTTACAACCCTGTACCTTCTTCCAGAAGGCAGAAGCTGAAAGAAACCATTTCCAGGGTGCGCACTGTCCTGTGCTATCTCTGCAGCTTGCTTATGGCACCTGGAAGCATAGATTTGATCTAAGGTGGGAAGAGCGCACCCAATTATTCTCTCCGCATTCTTTACGACCCTGGACAGCATTGGTTTTTCCCTGACCGTGCAGCTCCCAAACCCCCACACACAGACCATAAGTTAATACACGCTCCACATTACAATGGTAAAATGCCATCAACAGGTCCTTTGAGAGAAAATATAACCTCTGCTGTGCTCTCCTTTTTTTTTTTTTAAAGATATTTATTAAGATTTTATATAGTAAAACAAGCATCACAGTCAAACAAAACAGAAAAATACAATAAAAAACAGCACAATCAAGCAAAACAGCAATACAATAAAAAACATAGAAAAAATAAGGGAAAAATAAAAAAATAAAAAACAAAATCTAGTTTTTTACTTATTTATCTTTATAACCCTCTTTCCTGACTTCCTCACATCTCCCTTTTCTGTGTTCCCCTTTACAGAATCATATTCAGCAATTCCTTACCCTCTTTCAAGTCTTATTCAATATTATACATTTCATCCTATTATGTCTCTGGTTTTTCCTTTCTTTTTAAATCCATTTTTACATGTTCTTTATAACTTAATCCCTTGTATCATTTTGTTTAAATTTGACATAATATTACTCTGGTCTTTTCACCCTTTTCTTTTAAAACATTTTTACATATTCCTTTTAACTATGTCACTGTGCTCTATTCATCAGGTCTTTGCTGTTTTATCCCCAGGTTAGGTCATCTCTCAACTCCATTCCCAGAAATCGAAACACCGAGACCTGTTCCACGCCCTTCCCCTCAATAATAAGTGGCTGAATATTCAATTTAGTCCACAATAATCTCTTTTGTTTTATTTAAGTTAAGGAGTAAGTTGTTTTTCCTGCACCACTCCCCCAACTGCTCAACTTCCTTTCTATATGCCACCTCCCCCTCTCCAGCCATGATTAAACCAACCACCGTTATATAATAATAATAATAATTATTATTATTATTATTATTATTATTATTATTATTATTTATATCCCGCCCTCCCCAGCCGAAGCCGGGCTCAGGGCGGCTAACAACAATAAAACAGTACAAAAGTACAGCACAAACAACACTCTAAAACCATTCATTATAAAATTAATTAAATTCAAGCCACTGGCCACCATTGGGGCAGAGCGCCGCGAAGATTGCCGAAGGAGGGAGTCAGGCTGTGCCCTGGCCAAAGGCCTGGCGGAACAGCTCTGTCTTGCAGGCCCTGCGGGAAGATGTCAAGTCCCGCAGGGCCCTAGTCTCTTGTGACAGAGTGTTCCACCAGGTCGGAGCCACAGCCGAAAAAGCCCTGGCTCTAGTTGAGGCCAACCTAGCTTCTCTGTGGCCTGGGACCTTCAAGATGTTTTTATTTGAAGACCGTAAGTTTCTCTGTGGGACATACCAGGAGAGGCGGTCCTGTAGGTACGAGGGTCCTAGGCCGTATAGGGCTTTAAAGGTTAAAACCAGCAGCTTAAACCTGATCCTGTACTCCACCGGGAGCCAGTGCAGCTGGTATAGCACCGGGTGAATGTGATCTCGCAGCGAAGACCCCGTAAGGAGTCTCGCTGCAGCATTCTGCACCCGCTGGAGTTTCTGGGTCAGTCTCAAGGGCAGCCCCACATAGAGCGAGCAGTCTGGAGGTGACCGTCGCGTGGATCACAGTGGCTAGGTCAGGGCGAGAGAGGTAAGGAGCCAACTGCTTAGCTTGGCGGAGATGGAAAAATGCCGCCTTTGTTATAGCTTCAATCTGCGCCTCCATGGAAAGGGAGGTGTCGAAGATTACACCCAAACTCTTAACGGACGGTGCTGGCACAAATTGCGCCCCCGCAAGAGATGGGAGTTGCCCCCCCCCAATCCCATATCGTCCCGTCCCAGCCACAGGACCTCTGTCTTCGAAGGATTTAGCTTCAACTGGCTCCCACGTAACCATCCAGCCACAGCTTCCAAACATCTGGTCAGTGTGTCTGGGGCCGAGTCAGGATGGCCATCCATCAACAGATAGAGTTGGGTGTCATCGGCATACTGATGGCAACCCAGCCCAAAACTCCGGACAAGCTGGGTGAGGGGGCGCGTAAAGATGTTGAAAAGCATCGGGGAGAGTATCGCACCCTGAGGTACTCCACACACCAAGGAGTGGCGCGATGACAATTCCCCCCTCAAGCGCCACCCTCTGTCCCCGACCAGAGAGAAACGAGCACAGCCATTGAAGGACTGTGCCCTGGATCCCCACGTCAGCAAGGCGGTGGTCCAGAAGTTCGTGATCGACCATGTCGAAAGCTGCTGACAGATCTAAAAGAATCAGCAGCCCTGACCCGCCTCGATCCAGCTGTCTACGAAGATCATCTGTTAGGGCAACCAGAGCCATCTCGGTCCCATGACCAGCGCGGAAGCCGGACTGGAATGGATCCAGAGCCGATGTTTCATCAAGAAACCCACCAAGCTGTTCAGCAACCGCTCTCTCAATCACCTTACCCAGGAACGGAAGATTCGAAACCGGGCAGTAATTGGATAGATCTAAAGGATCTAATGATGTTTTTTTTAAGAGCGGGCGCACCACTGCCTCCTTCAGTTCCCCTGGGAATGTCCCCGTGCCAAGGGACAAATTGATGATATCCCCCAGGAGGACCCGCACCTCGTCTGGACACGCTCTAATCAGCCAAGACGGGCACAGGTCGAGAGGACAGGTGGTGGGCTTTCCAGCTCGGAGGAGTCTGTCCACATCGGCTGGGGATATCCGGTCGAAGTGGTCCAATACTGGACCCGAGGACAGTCGAGGGGCCTCCAGTTCCTTTATTGTATCCAAATTGGCAGGGAGGTCATGGCGGAGCAACAAGACCTCCGCAAAAAAGCTTGCAAATGCCTCACAGCTGTTTGTCAAATTGTTATTTAAATTTGGCTGTCCCTCAAGGGACGTTAAAGACCTGATTATACTAAATAATTGCGCTGGACGAGAGCTAGCGGATGCAATGGAGGCCGAGAAGTAGGACTTCTTAGCAGCCTTCACCGCCATCTCGTAGGTTTTGATAAAAGCCCTATAAGATGTCATCTGCAAACTTAATGATCTTATTACTGGGGTATTTGGGGACACAGCCAGCTGTGTACCCGATCAGATGCGGAGCTATCCTTTGACATTCTCACTGCTCTTAATTTTGTAATGCAGTTCTGTAGCCAAAACATACACACAAACATATACACGCTAGTCTGCCTTTCGACCAGGAGGGAGCGCCCTTGATCTACATTTCTGGGTCATTCCCCAGAGCCAAAAGGCAAAACTTTGCTTCTTTAAGCAGTCGCTTGCAAGGGGCTTGTCTCGTGATCTTCTCCTGTCTTAACGCTGATGGTTAATGATGCTGGCAGCACAGCAGGTTGGAACGAGAGTCATGCCCTTCGTTTTCTGAAAGCTCCCCCCGTCCTGCTATGAAAGAGGCTCCCATTTTTATGTTTCATTCTCGGGGTGTGTTAGAATTTCAGTGGATGCAAAGTTTTGACCTTACCTTATGGCTGCAGTGTGTTTTGTGTTTTCTTTGCAGTAGGACATTTCTCCAGCAGTTTCCTAACCCGCAGAACCATAGAATTGTAGAGTTTGGAGGAGCCATGAGGGTCGTCTAACTCTAACCGCCTGCAGTGCAGGAATCTTTTTGCCCAACATGGGACTCGAACCCATAACCTTGAGATTAAAAGTCTCATGCTGTACCCATGGAGCTTACCTTGTTTAGTAAAAAGGCTTTTCTCAAGATTGTGAAATCTACAACGGGCTCATGTTGCAAAATCGGGCCTTTTATTGTATTCAATTGTAGTCAAATATTTATAAACCACGCTTGCATAAAAATGGCAGCGTGCTAGAAATTCAACCCAAGACTTTTGAAATTTGTTTGGGAGTTCGGCTAAGTAAATCTACAAGATTGGTGTATATAGCTGTGCCTCTATATAGCATGTTGGGTGAGAAACCATCCCTTGAGAGTATTTGGGAAACCTATGAAGAGAATTTTGAAAAGGGTTCGGGGTGGCAAATTTGTTTTTGAAATCCAAGAGAAACCGTTTTTTGTGTATTTTTTTTTTTTAACAGACACACCAATAGCGCCCCCTGGTGTCTTGTGCACCTCTTTGCACATTTCAGGGTGCAGGATTAATGCTCCTTGAAGAAAGCAGGTGGGTGAGTGAGCTCTGGCTGCGTTCCTTACAGCCAGAATCGCAGAAGCATGCAAGAAATGGAAATAATGTTCATCATCATCCCTTTCCTTCCACACCATGGTCTGGCAGAGGGATAAACCGAGCCCTTAACATCCCCCCTCTTTCAACAGCAGGGTTCAGCCCAGACTTTGAACATCAACCTGGCCCTGTGTTCTTGGATTGCCCAGACATCCTTCACGGCTGTCAGAGCCTCTGTTCTCCTGCTCTTAAAAACCATTACTTTAATAGCTTGTTTCACACGTTTAGCACTTTGTTTCCATTGCTAATTGAGTCGGCCGGTCCCCTTACAAGATCAACAGGCAGGGTCACCCTCCTTCTCATTCTCCACTTGCTCGCTGGCTGGACGAGGCCCGGACGCCTGGCTCGCTTCGCAAGCTGACATTCCTGAGCCGGTCCCTCTGACAGGCCGGGCCTTTTTTCGCTGAGAAATTCTCAAATTAGCTGGTGCTTTCCTAGACGCCGTGTTCCCAGGGGCTGGCGTTCGGCTCGGGCAGGCAACAGCTGTGCAAACAGCTCCGCTCACCTCTGGCGGGTGCCAGCTGGCGGGGAGTCTGCTCGGCACTGGGAAAGAGGGAGGGGGTGCCAGAGGCAAAGCCAGGACTCAAAGCCCAGATGCCCCATTGAGGTGCCTCCGGGCTCAACCCCCCCACCCCCATTCCCTCTGGCGGCACCTGTGCCGCCTGACGCCAGCCCAGACTGGTACAGGGCAAGTCGCGTATTGCTCTGCAGTGGGGGCATCGAGGGAACTGGCTGAGCAGGGAGGGTGCTGACTTGTTTAGACCGCTGCCCCATACTGGGATGCGGGATACCTGCAGTCTTCCAGATGTTTGCTGGTTTCCAGCAGCCAGGCTGATCAGAGATGGCAATGGGCAGTGCTTTATTTTTAAAGAAAAATTTGCCACACTTTTAACGTGGGGGGAAAAGGTGCAGGTACAGTGGTACTTCAGGTTACAGACGCTTCAGGTTAAATACGCTTCAGATTACAGACTCCGCTAACCTAGAAATAGTACCTCAGGTTAAGAACTTTGCTTCAGGATGAGAACAGAAATTGTGCGGTGGCAGCGGAAGGCCCCATTAGCTAAAGTGGTACCTCAGGTTAAGAACTGTTTCAGGTTAAGAATGGACCTCCAGAACGAATTAAGTTCTGAACCTGAGGTACCACTGTGCTGTGTACTCTTGAGTACCTCCAGAAAAAAGCACTGGCGATTGGGGAGTTGTGGTCACAGAGTTGTAGAACTGTCGAGTTGCAAGGGACCCCATGGGTCATCTAGTCCAACCCTCGGCGATGCAGGAATCGTAACGGAAGAATCCCTGGCAGACGGCCATCCAACCGCTCTTTAAAAAGCTCCAAGGAAGCAGAGCCCACCACCATCCAAAGGAGTCTTGTTCTGGTGTAGAAAAGTTGTCACCACCGGGAAGTTCTTCCAGATATTTAGGTGGGGTGTTGGTTTGAGTCTGGGCTTTTATGGGGCAGCAAAGCTCAGCTCCGGAAGCAGCAACAAGAGCACTTTGAGCATGTACAGAGTCCATCCCCTTGGCTGCTGCAAGAATTTTAAAAAACACCCACCCAATGATTATGTGGGAAGCACTTTCGTGAGAAGCCCCTGCGCCTCCTTTCATAGCTGTCAACTTTCAGATTTGAAAATAAGGGATCAGCAGCCTCAAAAATAAGGGATCAGCAGCCTCACCTGTCCGGGGACAGTCTACGGGATATCTAACAATCCAGGATAGCAGCGGGAAACGGCGCTGGAATAAGGGAATTTCCCACAAAGAAAGGGAAGGTTGACAGCTATGGCCTCCTTTTAGAAAATAAAACTGGCCTCCTGCACATAGTCTGGAGATTTCCCACCTTAACAGAACCCTGCATTGCTTATGAAAGGAGGACAGTTGTCTCAGAAACAGCTGGTCGGACTCAAAAACTCCCAATTTCTGCAGAGCTGAGAGGAAGCTGCTTTATCCCAGTTTTCCCGTCTAGCCCAGTATTGTTGACACTGACTGGCAACAGCGGCTCTCCAGAGTTTCAGGAAGGAACAAACGTTCCCAGCCTTGGAGATGCCAGGAGGGATCGAACCTGCGACTTTCTGCAAATGGAGTAAAAGCTCTGCCACTGAGCTATGGTGGTTCCCCTGATTCTGAGGCCGTTTGAAAGAGGGACAGGGTGCTTTTGTGTGTATGAGAGAGGAGAGATGAACCATCTTTCAGTCGTCAAAACTCCTTCCCGTCCTCTCCAAATAAAGGGCTTGACTCTGGCCTCTGTTCAGTTTGGGGACATAGCAAACTTGTTAACCTCAAGCAGTGATTTTTGGTTAAGCCTCCCTGGGTGGGGTGGGGGGGCACTCACCCTGGGGACTTCTCTTAAAGCCAAAGGCATTTCTTGGCCTGGGTGTTTATTGCCCCGCAGAGACTTTTTTTACAGGGCAGAAATATCACAAGATCTGGCGGGGAGAGGGAATGACTTCATGTTCTTCCAGGCTCAGGCATCACCCGACAGCATTCCAAGAGCATTATCGGGAACCATCGAAATGCCCCGGTGGAAACGCACAACTTGGAGACGGAGCTGGGTTTGGGGCATGATCCGGAGGGACGTCTTTGGCGTTGGCCTCACCCAAGCTCTGCACATGAGGAATGGCTGCTTGGGCAGGAGACACCCTGGAGGATTATGGTCCAGATTGCCTCTCCCTTGTGTGACCTCGAAAGCCACTGCTTTCTAGGCCTTTTCGTATTGACTTTTGGTTCCCATCAGGCTCCCAAATGGAACCGAAAGAAAAACAAAACGTGAAAGGCCTTGTAAGTGCTTGGCATCATGGTTTCAAAGAAAGGAGCACGTTTGCAGGAGCAGGGGGCAAATTTGGGGTTCTGCACCCTGTTCTTAGAGTGGCCAAGCAGATGTGTCCAAGGGAAGCCCCCAAGCAGGACTGGCACATGAGCTGACCCTCTTCTCTTGATTCACAACCACTGGAATTCAGAAGCATTACTACCTCCAACTGTGGAGGCTTAGCCAAGCCACCTTGCCCAGTCAGTAGCTGTTGATACAGCCATATCCTCCAGGAATCTGTCCAATCTGCCTTTAGCCATCCAGGTTGGTGGCCATTGCTGCCTCCTGCGGGAGGGAGTTCCAGAGTTTAACTCTGTGCTGCGTGAAGAAGCACTTTCTCTTACCTGTCCAGAATATCTCGACATTTGGCTCCACTTGGATGTCCACAAGTTCTAGTGTCATGAGAGAGGGAGAAAAACTGAATGTTACACTTAAGGCACAATACAGATCTGGGTAATAGCTGGGCATTCCATTTCTCATTCCAGAAGCCATGGTATATAATTTGATAGGTACAGCACCTATTAGTGACTGACCCACTCTGCAATCTTCATCTTCAATCTGTGTCCAAAAATGCAGGCTTCAGCATAAAGCCCATTTACTCACTCACTCACTCACCCATCCCCTGCATTGTGTCATCAAGTGTTCTGGAGAACTCAACAACTTAAATCCTGTTTGGAGACATTTTACATGGTCCTAGCCCTACATGGGGGACGCAGGTGGCGCTGTGGGTTAAAGCCTCAGCGCCTAGGACTTGCCGATCGAAAGGTCGGCGGTTCGAATCCCTGCGGCGGGGTGCGCTCCCGCTGCTCGGTCCCAGCGCCTGCCAACCTAGCAGTTCGAAAGCACCACCGGGTGCAAGTAGATAAATAGGGACCGCTTACCAGCGGGAAGGTAAACGGCGTTTCCGTGTGCGGCTCTGGCTCGCCAGATGCAGCTTTGTCACGCTGGCCACGTGACCCGGAAGTGTCTCCGGACAGCGCTGGCCCCTGGCCTCTTGAGTGAGATGGGCGCACAACCCCAGAGTCTGTCAAGACTGGCCCGTATGGGCAGGGGTACCTTTACCTTTACCTTTAGCCCTACATGGGGGTACCATTAGGGATGGACGTGGGTGGCACTGTGGTCTAAACCACTGAACCTCTTGGATTTGTCGATCAGAAGGCTGGCGGCTCGAATCCCTGCAACAGGGTGAGCTCCTTTTGCTCTGTCTCAGCTCCTGCCAACCTAGCAGTTTGAAAGCACGCCAGTGCAAATAGATAAATAGGTACCGCTGCGGCAGGAAGGTAAACGGTGTTTCCGTGCATTCTGATTTCCGTCACGGTGTTCCGTTGCACCAGAAGCAGTTAAGTCCTGCTGGCCACACAACCTGGAAAGCTATCTGTGGACATACACCAGCTCCCTTGGCCTGAAAGCAAGATGAGCACCACAACCCCATAGTCGCCTTTGACTGAACGTAACCAGGGGTCCTTTACCTTTACCTCTTACCTATTAGGGATGGAACCTGGCACCTTCTGCATGCAGAGCTACGGCCATCCTCCACCCCAAAGAGAGAGCCAGTGTGGTGTAGTGGTTAAGAGCGGTAGACACGTAATCTGGTGAACCGGGTTCGCGTCTCCGCTCCTCCACATGCAGCTGCTGGGTGACCTTGGGCCAGTCACACTTCTTTGAAGTCTCTCAGCCCCACTCACCTCACAGAGTGTTTGTTGTGGGGGAGGAAGGGAAAGGAGAATGTCAGCCGCTTTGAGACTTCTTAAGGGGAGTGAAAGGCGGGATATCAAATCCAAACTCTTCTTCTTCTTCTTCTCCACCCCAAAGAAGCCACCTGAGCACCCATGCAGCCAGTTCTCTTGAAGGAGCAGGTGTGATGCTCCAATAGGCCATTTGAGGACACTGGCTGCTACGGCAGAGGGATGGGGCTTTGGGGTAGGTGCTGAGGAGAAGGAACCCCCACCCCTGGGAACGTTCAGCCAGAGCGTTCTGTGCGTTCAATCCCACATTCGGCCGGGCGTGCCAGAGCGCGCGGAGCTAGCCCTCCTATTGGCTGCCAACGCCGCTCTGCTCCGGGGCTGATTTACTGCCTCGCCCTGCTGCTCCTCGCTACCTGGTCGACAGCCATGTGGGTTTGCAGGCCAGCACCAAATGCCTTCGTGACAGCTCAGCTGGCTGTGAGTGCAGGGCAGGAATGTCTGGATTTATGAGCTGGGAAACCGGGCCATTGTCCAAGTCCTCCCTGGGGGCTCGTGGTGCTGAGTGGAGCTTTGGGGCACTTGCAGGAGGGCCTAGGCTTGCCTTTCCTCACCATGACGCCTTCTTCCTATGCTCTGGCCCCAGGTATCAGGTAATCCAACCCCCCCCCCAATAGGGAGAAACCCTGTCAACCCCCCATCCCTCGCCAGGAGGGCTCTCCCTACCCATCCATCTCTTTGCACGCTGAGTTGAAGATGGCAGTGTGAATTAGTTAATTAGTTGTCGTAAAATTATGAGCGCTTTGCACTCTCCGACTCTTTGGAATCATCCCATTTTGTTGCTTCAAGTGAGGGCCGTAAATCATTGCGAAAGGTTTTACCAACCAGGATTAGCAAGGTCTTGAACTGGCAAACTACAAACTCGTTTAAGGCTTGGCTGACGTCAGGGAGCTGGGCAAAGGAGGTGTCCGGTGCCCGCAATGTCTCTGCAAGCACCAGGAGGAGAGCTCCCCTCAGCGCACCCCTCCATAGTCCTTTGCACCTCATAAAAAAGGAAGGGTGTGGCCTAGCTTGACCCCAAAGTCCCCACTCCCAGCAGCAGGCAGGTGACAGCGCTGGGATGCACCCGGTCGGGTGGCCGGGGTGGCATAGAGAGCATCTGATGGGGATCTGAAAGGGCATCCTAATTTGAGTTTACTTGGAAAACAAAAATACAATGTAGGAAAGAAGAGCTGGCTGGATCAGGCCAGTGGCCTACCTAGTCCAGCATCCTGTTCTCACAGTGGCCAACCTAGAGCCAAACAGCAACATTCTCTTCTTCTGCTCTTTCCAGCAACTGGTGTTCAGAAGCATTGCTAAAACCAAATTGCTGACAAGCCTTAAACGAGTTTGTGAACGGAAAAGTGAACGCAAGCGGGGGGAATATGAAAGGAACCGAAACGGGATCAGTTTGCCTGTGATGTGGCTGCTCCCTGCTGGCCTTTCTTCCTCCCAGGACAACTTCTGCTCCTTGACTCTCTCTGGACCGTGGCCTTGGGAGTGCTGAGCTTCTCTCTGCCACCGTGAGCCACTCTGCAGCTGAAAACAACCGTCTGGCCTGCCGTGTAAGCCTGGGGGCACCCAGGTGTCCGCTTCCCCAGCTCTTGGCAAGGGGCCTTTTCTTCTCTGAACATAACAGGCAGGCTGCCCGAGAACAGAGAACAGGAAGCCCACTTTGTATTAGGCCGGGAGGCGGAGGTCTGTGAGGGGTGCTTTAAGGTTCCCACCGGGAAGGGGGGAAGAACAGGGTGGTGGTGGTGGCGGCAGCGGTGGCATCGAGCCCCGCAATTGTCTCGCAGGCCCTGGAGAGACTGGCGCTACGAAGTGCTGCTTGGCCAAGGCTGAGCCTTGTGTATGGTTCTTGGCCATGTCTGAGCCATTGGCCAGGTACGTAACTATCCCAGCCATTTCCTCTTGGTTCAAAAGGGAAAGGGGGTTTGGCTATAAATATCCCCTCCAGTCGGGAGGAAAACATTGCAGACAGATTGCGTCCGTGGCAGGCGCGGCCAGCACCCCACTTTTCTTTCCGTCTCTGGCTCAGCGGCACTGGCTCAGCGGCAGGGACTGGGGCCAGCTCTGTCCCACGTTGGCCGGTGATTGATTGATCCCCCCCACCCCGTCCAGCCCTGTGTCTGGGGCCAAGTCTCCGGGTTACGTGCTTGAGGGTGCAGAGAGGGGACCGGGGAAAAGGGAGGCTGAGCTGGACCAGATGGTGCTATTGTCACTCGAACGGGTTTCTGGGGTCAGTGGCTAATCGGGGGACAAAAAGAGCTCCCATCAAAATTGGGGGACCAGTGGCTATGTGGAAGAGCATCCATCAGGGTTTGCAACTTGCAGAGGAGAGTAGTCTCTCATGCCTTCCAACATTTCTCCAATGAAAATAGGAACGTCTATTCAATAACAACAACAACAACAACAATAATAACAATAATAATATTACAGTCGTACCTTGGATCCCAAATGCCTTGCGATTTGAACGTTTTGGCTCCTGAATGCTGCAAACCTGGAAGTGAGTGTTCCAGTTTGCAAATGTTCTTTGGAACCTGAACGTCTGGTGTGGCTTCCGATTGGCTGCAGGACCTTCCAGCAGATGACCGGAAGCCACACTTTGGTTTTTGAACGTTTTGGAAGTTGAATGGACTTCTGGAATGGATTCTGTTAGACTTCTGAGGTACCACTGTAATAATAGTTTTTATTATTTGTACCCCACCCATCTGACTGGGTTGCCTCAGCCAGTCTGGGGGGTATTCCATAATAATAATAATAATAATAACATTAAACATTCAAAAACTTCCCCATAGGTTTCTGCCTTCAGATGTCTTCTAAAGGTTGTATAGTTACCTATCTCTTTGGCTCAGGGGTCAAATAACTCCATACCCTCCAGCATCACAAGCAACATCGTAAGGAAAAGCAGGACATTCCGGGATCATATCAGAAACCAGGAAAGCTTTTGTAAATCCGGAATGGTCCCTGGAAAATAGGGACACTTGGGGACTCAACAGCAAAGGGTTGTCTCCCATACTAATCCTACTGAGAATAGGCCCATTAATAGACTTAGCTAGCTTGATTCAATTACTTTCAATGGGGAGTTGTGGTGGACACATTGTGCTCCTTCTGGGGTAGTTTGTCTACTTTTGGTCCTCACCCTGTGCTCAGCTCTCACCTGTGGCTCCTAGAAACTTGTCAGCATGTGACAGCAGCCACACCCTGGGAACGGCTTCAACAGGTTGGCTGAACCATTGATGGCTTTTGTTCTCCATGGATTTTTCCTCAAAAGAACATGGCTGAATATCACGGGAGTTAATTCTGTCTTGCGATGGTGGAGGTCCTCTTTAGCTAGCTGTCGTGCTCGCACAGCACATTGTAAAGGTAGGTAAACGTGTGCGAGTGGACGGGAGGAGAGGGAAGCGTTATCTTTGTTCAGGCATGTGAGATAGGACCGGAGCAAATGTAAAGAAACAACATTCCCAAACCAGGCCTGTTAACAGCAGTTTCATCTGACAAACCAGTGCTTTTGTTGGCTACCCTTTTCACAATTCTGGACGCCGCTGGGTTTAAAAAAGGAAAGGTGTGTGTCGGCGGGGGAGAGGGTCAAGTATTTAATCTGGCAAGTTAAGAGCAACGGGCACGATCCAGGCTGCGTCCTGAGCAAAGGAATGCACACGCACGCAGTCTTTGCACCAGCAGAACTGGAATAAATGGGAGGGGAGGTCTCTTGTAAGGAAATCCCATGTCAGATCAGCATGATGGTCTTAACATTTGTCAACGATTTAGCTGTTCTTCCATAAGTCAATTTAAAGGAATTAACAAAAATCCCAGCCTTGGCTTAATTTTCCAGCGGGGTGAGCGAGCAGGAACGAGACTTTGGGAGTCTCTGGGGAGGGATAGCTCAATGAAGATGTCAACCCAGGGTGTGGCAGCTGTGAAGAAGGCAGATTCCATGCTAGGGATCATGAGGAAAGGGACTGAAAATAAAACAGGTATCCTAACGCAGCTATACAAACCTATGCTGGAATATGGTGTACAGTTCTGGGGGCCTCACCTCCAAAATGGTATTAGGTTGGAAATTGCGGAGTAAAGGTATTGAAGTGAGGAAGGGGGATAAACCCGAGGTGTGTTAGGAGTCTGCACGGTGTTGAGGAAGTGGATAAGGAGAATATTTTTTTTTTTTCATTCTCCTGTAATACAATACAGTGGTACCTTGGGTTAAGTATTTAATTCGTTCTGGAGGTCTGTTCTTAACCTGAAACTATTCTTAACCTGAAGCACCACTTTAGCTAATGGGGCCTCCCGCTGCCGCCGCGCCGCCAGAGCACGATTTCTCTTCCCATCCTGAAGCAAAGTTCTTAACCTGAGGTACTATTTCTGGGTTAGCGCAGTCTGCAACCTGAAGCGTATGTAACCTGAGGTACCACTGTAGTATGTTCAGTTCTGGGCACCACAGTTTTAAGAAGGATGTGTGCAGAGGAGGGCAACCCAAGATGATCCAGAGTCTGGAAAGCAAGCCTTATGAGCAATGGAGGAGGAAGTTGGGGATGTTTAGCCAGCAGAAGAGAAGGCTGAGAGGGGATAGGAGAGCCATCTTCCTATATCTGAAGGGCTTTTCCATGGAAGATGGAGCAAGCTTGTTGCTCTGAAGGGTGGGTCCCGAACCATTGGATTCAAATGACAAGAAAGGAGATTGCAACTAAACGTTAGGAAAAACTTTTGGAGGGTAAGAGCTGTTCAACAGTGGAACGGACTCCCTTGGAGATCGGTGGACTCTGCCTTGTTGGAGGTTTATAAAGAGAGGATGGATGTTGGGAAATTCAGGATAGGAAAAATATAGTGCTTTCTCGCACCATGCATAGTTAAAACTGCAGAATCCATTTCCACAAGATAAGAGTGATGGCCACCAACTTAGATTGTTTGAAAAGAGGATTAGATATGACGATAACCTGCATTAGGAGGCAGTATGCCCCTGAGTACCAGATGCTGACATTCACAAGTGGGGAGAGGGCAGCTGTTCTGCTGAGGTCCTGCTGGCAGACTTGGTGGAAAAGGCAGAAACTGGTCTTGTGTGCAAAACCCATCCAATAAATGCCACAAATTGATCCTGGGCAGCTCTGCTTTAGTGGGCCTCGCTCACTCCTCCTGCTTCCAATCTTCATTACTTGCGGGATAATTCTAAAACGCTGATGAATTTTATGAGGATTTTTGTTAAATTGCAAACCGATGTGGGCGTATGGAGAACTGAACTTTGAAGGCTGGGGAAATGAAGTGAAACCGGAGTGGACAGATTTTGCCCATCCCTACTGTGAGCAGGGATGCCCCCCATGGCACCCATAAAAACATTACAACCCTCTGCGGCTCTCCCCTATTGCTCCTCCAACCGAGGGGTCTCCTACCTCTTGGCCTGTCAGCCCCACTGCCTCTCCTTTCCCCATCTCTGCCTTCCCGTCCTGGCCTGGCTGAGATCCGTGGGCAAAGACCCAGCTTGGCGCGGCGCCTTTGCACAGGAGCAGCCAACAGCTGCCATTTTTATGGTTATGGAGTGCGACCCCCCGTCACGCCGCTGAGGAAGCAGTTGCTCCTCACGCCCAAAGTGGCTGGATCAGGCAGCTACTGGCTGCGGAGGTGGCGGGCTGGGGGGGCGGCGCATGGCGGTGTTCGCCTTGGCCAGCAGTCAATGCTGCCACTGGAAACTGGCCTCATTAAAACATTGCAGCCACTTGCAGGACGAACGGGCCCCCTGGGTGCCCCATTTGGCAGGACTGGGATGTCCTCATGAATCTTCCCGGCAGCTGACATCACCTGCCCTCAGGAAGCAGAGCAGACATGTGTTTGTGGCGCTGGGACATAAACCCCTGTAGGACAAGGCTAGCAGCAGTTGCTAGTCCCCAGTGGCGTAACATAGGGGGTGGTTGCCCCAGGCACAAATTTTTTAGAGGGTGCAAAATTTCAACACCTGGTGCTGCCTCAATACAGCTGTGCGCTCCATCACTGTGCTCTGCTGAAAACAGCTTATCCATGCGAACCAGGAAGTGACCTCTCTGGACAACGGAACAACACTTATCTATGCGACTGCAAACTCCTGGGTGACACAGATGCAATTGAATGCTCATACATGTTCTGTCCATTTCCCTCTCTCCCACTCATCCCACTGCACAGCCACGGGCACTGGCAACCCACGTTAAGCCACTGTTAACCATGATGGCTGTATTCCACAGTCTGAGGAATTATGCCTCTGAATATCAGGTGCTGGGAATCGCAGGTGTGGCTGAGAGTTGCTGTGCTTGTGTACCGCATGTGCGTTTGTATCTGGCCTCCGCGAGAAGAGGATGCTGGACTAGAGGGGCCCGAGGAGGCCAAGCGCTGAGCCAAACACAGCACGACATCAGTTGCAGGCTTCAGGAGCCAGTGTGGTGTGGTGCTTAAGAGTAGTCTCGTAATCTGGTGAACTGGGTTCGCGTCTCCGCTCCTCCACATGCAGCTGCTGGGTGACCTTGGGCTAGTCACACTTCTCTGAAGTCTCTCAGCCTCACTCGCCTCACAGAGTGTTTGTTGTGGGGGAGGAAGGGAAAGGAGAAATCTTATGACCTCATCATAAGAAAGAATTAAAATATTGGAAACTGGATATCTTAACTTTACAACCCAACACATCGGCCTGGGCTAACAAATGCATCTTCAGCCAACATATTAATTGATGGAGAGCGGTTAAACAAGAAACTTTGTCACTGCACTTGTATGTATCACCCCCACTTGCTCTCTGCTTTGGCAGTACCAAAATAATTCACCCATCCAAACTGCTTGTGAACTGCCTGCCAACGTCCCTCTGCCCTGCAAGGAAGGTCTCTCTTCCCTGCTGCTCTTGATTTTATTAGACAGGCCTGGGTGATGATGGCAGCCTTGGCTTTGGGGCAGGCTGGGATTAGCTCGTCCAAACTGGGACGATGGATCCAGCTTGCGGGTGTCTTGCTGGCACCTGGTTGGCTACTGTGAGAACAGGATGCTGGACTAGCTGGGCCCCCTTTGGCCTGATCCAGAGGCCTCTTCTTGCATTCTTGCATTCTTAGTTCACACTTTGTGAAACAAGAAGCGAACCGAAGCACAGCCCTCCTTCGAAATCCTCCTCTAATTTTTGCCATGCGTTTCTCCAGCCAAGGGATGTATACAAAGATGCATATGCCAAAGTGGGCAGATTAGGGAAAATAGCACACGGAAATGCATTAATTGCGTGCAATTTTCTTTACCATAATGTATTTTATACTAAGATGTGCATTTCTGTGAAGGCCTTTTACCTTAGTCTATGCATCTTTGCACACCATACTTTGCTGGAGAACAGTGCAAGCCTCACAATTGGGTGTATCACACTAATCCAGTCTTGAAGTCACCTATGCATGAACTACTGTGGTCAAACGCTCCAGATCCGGGAACAGCCATAGATTTTGCACCAGTTGAAGCTGGTAGAAGCTGCTTCTAGCCACTGAGGTTACCAGGATCCTGAAGAACCCCCCAGACTGCATATCTGCTCCTTCAGGGTGAGTGCAATCCCAAACCATAGCAGGAAATCAACAAATTTCTCTGGCTGGAAAGATTGGGGTGGAGGAGTGAGAAACTGACACTCATTCACCCCCTGAGTTGAAACAATTTAATCACAACATTGGCTTGGCAAATGCTTCATTTGATGGATTGTTTTAAGTATGAAAAGTATAGTAGCATATGACTCATTTTTTAAAATAAAAAAATTGGACTGTATTATGGAATTTTGATTTTGCCAGTAATTTTACGGATAATTTCTAGTTTGATATGATGTGAAATGAAGCGGCTGTGAAATATGTATCTGGAAAATACATTGTCATTGGGACATTGTTTGTGGACAATAAATATAGGAACATTTTATTTTTTTAAAAAAATGAGCTATTGCTGACATTTTACTGGTGTAGGGGACTGGTATAGTGGTTACAATTGATGGAACAGGACCTGGGAGATGAGGGTTCGAATCCCCATGCAGCCATTCAGTTCACTGGGTAACCTTGGGGACCAATCACTGCCTCTCAGACTAGCCTGCCTTACAGGGTTGTTGTGTGGATAAAATGGGTAGGGGGAGAGCAGTGCACACCACCATGGGCTCCTTGGAGGAAAAAAATGTGGGGTGTAATAAATTCAATTAATAACTATGGGTATGCAGTGAGGTGAGATTTGAACCCTTTCTACATTTTATCTGTGCCATGCAAAGTTCTTTAAAACTCATTATAATGTCCCGCTGGAGCCCCCTGGAGTCTCCCCAATCTTGCTGAACTAAAACTGCAAAGGCCATTCCTTCCAGATGTTCTGGACTACAATGCCCAGCATTAGCAGCCAGCTGTGAACCTTGATTGGTTTTGTATCCTAAGTCATAGAATCATAGAATTGTAGAGTTGGAAGTGGACCCAGAGGTGATCTAGTACAACCTGCTGCAACGTAAGAGTCTGAGCTAATCACAGTTAGCAATTTTCACTCTTTCCAGGTCTGTGACTCCCCTCCCTTTTCTAGATTGATGGAGCCATTAGAGGTTCAGATTGCATTCCCATTGGGATTGCACTTTTGATTTATATAGAATACTTGCTCCACTCGTCTACCCTGCCAAACCCACTTCTTTCATACCTCCATTTACACCTGACTAACTCCCTCCCTTTATATCCCACTAGCCCAACAACCCTTGCTTAGCTCTGTTAAAACTGCTCGCCTGCCTGCCCTTCCATTGTCTGGCTAGAGTGACTGCAGCGTGACAACAGCCTTACGTTTTTATGCATATTGGAAGATAATTTTACATTTCCAATCCCTTTCCCTAATGATCCCCGGGAACGTGCCCTTTGTCTCCGCCACTGCCCGGTGATTCAATGTTTCTCTCACTTCTCCTCCAGAAAGGATGGAAAACAAGGACGGTGGCCAGCCGTGCTAATCAACTGCGGCTTGGAGGAGTTACTTTGCCTGTCACAGGACAACAATGGTGCTCTATGGACTGTCATCTCATTGCTATTTATAATCCCCAATTGCATCGGCCTGGAACGTGTGTCTGAGCCCCATTCAGAGTCCCTGGGAGAGCTGTGGAGAGGCCTCTCCCCTCACCTCCTGGGCAGGATTGTGGTGTTGTGTATGAGCTTTTTTTTTAAGGGGCTAGAGTTGGCATGTTGCTTAAACATGAGTGTGTGCACGTTCTGCAGCCCGTTTCCTGGCTGGCAGTCCTCTGAGGTGCCCGTTGGCTATGACAGCTGAATCTCTGGAACAGTGAGTCGTGGGCAACTGGCAACCTCCAGGAGCAGCGCCTCAATGCCTCCCGCATGAACTGCGTCAAGAAGATTTTGGGCATCACGTGGCAGGACAGAGTCTCAAAACAAAGGTGTGCCCCCCCAAGCCAACATTCCCAGCGTGTTCTCACTCCTATCTCAGCGATTCTACGCTGACTCGGTCATGTCCACCGAATGGAAGATGGCAGGATCCCCAAGGACGTGCTCTAGAGCTGGCTTCAAGGACTATGCGCCTTGACAGGCCAACTCTGCACTACAAAGATGTCTGTGAATGTGACGGGAAGGCTGGCAACATCAACCCTGCCATGTAGGAATCCCTTGCAGACGACCGCAGTGCCTAGACCCAGGCAGTCAGGTTGTGCATCCGCAGCAGTGACCAGAGGAGGAATGACCGCTGGGAGGAGTGCAGAGAGAAAAAACAGTGTGGTGCATCTGCAGCAGCAAGACCGGATGCCTTCATCTGCCCCAGCTGCAACAAAACATGTCTCTCTTGTATCGGTTTCTACAGCCACAGCAGGCGCTGCAACCTCCCAACAGTTTGACTTCACCCCCAAAAGGCTCACTCCTCCATTGTCTCCCGAGACAGATGTCAACCACAACTTGCAGTGGAGGTTGGTCCATTAGGGCACAGCCCCGCCAACCTCAGCCTGTCCTAGCTAGCCCCACCTGCTTGTTGGTCCTCTCTGCTTAACACAACCAGTCCGTGGGGTGGCCCTGCCTGCTAGTTTCCTCCTCTTCCTCAGTCTCAGTATTTAGATTTGAGCAGAGAGGAGAAGGAAAAAGGACTATTCCTCAGATCATACATTGGGCACACCCAACACCCCGAGGATAAAGTGGGCAGTAGCACCCCCCCAGGTGGGCGATGGGATTACCTAGGGAGGGGCAAGGGGGCAGCACGTTGGCACCGGAGGTGGGAACGTATCCAGCTTTGAAGGGCTGGAATCGGGAGTTCATCAATTTCACTGAATTCCTTAAACTAAAAAGTTTCAATTGGATTTTGAATAGGAATGACTGCTTTGAATGTTGCTGTGTTATTACCTTCCACAATAGGTTGTGCAAATTGGGCAAGGAGTTCATGAAGCCTTCAGCCATGTGTCACTACAGAAGGGACACAACTCAGTGCGAGTCCAGTTGAACACTTGCTTTGTGTGCAGAAGGTTCCAGGGCTGATTTCCCCAGCAGATCTGGTAGGGCTGGGAGGAGACGATCCCCTGCTCCACTGTCCTGGAGAGCCAGTCAGGGTGGACAATTCTGAGCTAGGTAGCCCAGCGTCGTGACTTGGGATCAGGCACACTGTTTCCTCTAGTGTGATATCACCCAAGCATCTCATTATTTTGTCTGTGAAATGTTGGAGGATGCGGCACTTTCCCTGAACATTATGAGTCAGAAGTGAAGTATTGGAAAACAAATCACACTTTCGGTTCCAAAACACAGTGTAGGAAATTAAACACACACACACACACACACACACACACACATCTTTGACACCACCAGTTGTTTCTGAGTGACGCCGAATACTTTTACTTCCTGATTGAGCCTCTCAGCGTGTCCCGTCTCAGGCCCCAGAGAAAACCCAAAGACAAAGCAAGGCAATGGCGCAGATGATGCTGAGCGAAACCTATGTTTGTGTGGATTCTTTTTAAGTGTGTAATTGGAAATCTTAATGGAGAGAAAAAATGCATGCCGATGGATCCGTGATAAAGCACCGGGTGTGAGGCAGAGAAGGTTGTCTTTGTTGCAGGACAGTCACCCTGCCGCCTCCCCATAGATCAGAGACGGAAAACACATTACAAAGCCAACAATGTAATGCAGCAGCAAAACAAGCAAATGCAATTCTAGCTGCATCAACGGAAGCCCAGCGTCCAGAACAAGAGAAGTCATAGTGCCTTGCTATTCTGCCTCGCTCAGACCACACCTGGAGGACTGTCCAGTTTTGGGCTCCACTAGAGGAGGGTTTAGGGCAGAGCAACCAGTTTTTCTGCACCAGGGTGATCCAGGGCATTGCAACTAGGACGTGAATTGGCCAGAATGGAAGGTGAGAGGCAGGATGGGGGTGAATGCTGGTCATGCACAGGGTGCTGTGGAAATTTGAAATGGCAGACAATGGGACGGAGTCATTCGGAAGGTGTGGAACTCCCTTTCCTTTGAGATTTCAGAACAGAGGTTGTGTGGCCATCTGTCAGGGATTCCTGAGCTGTGATTCCTGCACTGCAAGAGGCTGGACTAGATGAACCTCGGCAGTCTCTTCCAACTCAAAAAGTTATGATTCTCCCACCGAGCTACGGCCCCTCATTCGCTGATGCGGCAGAATTTCCTGTGCTTTAATAAAACGAAGCTCCAGATCACAAGGGCCCCCTGGCGTTGGTTGCCCTGAGACCTTGGCGCGCCTGTTGCCTGCCTGCCTGGTGCCAAACGTGGCCATGTGAACTTTCCCAGGAGAAAAGCTGCCAGGGTGGCATGGGAACAGTGCACCTCAGCAGGGCTGGAGGCCGTGGTCCAAGAGAGCTGAACCAGCATTTCCTGGATCAGTGACCGTATTCCTGCGTAACCCCAGCCAGGAATGTGGATCTGGGCTGATGCAGCTGACAGTGGACCAGGGCAGCCTCCTGTCCCCCAACCTTTCGGAGGAAATGACGCCGTTCCGCATTTGGGAAACACGTTTGCAGCCAAAGAGGGCATTTCCCTTTCCTTTCTCCCCATTGTCTCTCTGCAATCGGGGTCATTCATGAAACATGCTGCATAGCGAGGGGAGAAGTTTGGCACTGGTCGTGCCATTCGCTTGAAAAAAGAATTGTAGAGTTGGAAGGGAACTCCAAGGCTCATCTAGTCCAACCCCCCTGCTAAGCAGGAGTCTCAGCTACAGCATCCCTGATGGATGACCACCCAACCTCTGCTTAAAAACGTCCAAGGAAGGAGAGGTTAAGGTGGAGGGGCATGTCGAGAGTGACATAGATCCCAGCGGCTGGTGAGCAGCCACCTGTCACTGAAAGACCATTAGAACCCAAAATCTCCCCAAACGGACAGACGGGGTCATTCTGCAGGCACGAAGGAGCTTGTTTACAACAAGAACATCCTTCTCCCACCCACCCCACCCCCCCTTCCAAGAGAGAGAACATAGAGTTACATTCCCCTTGCCTTCAACATTTCTGGAACTCTTGCATCTTTTGTTGTTAGAGGTGCAGACAAATGGCTGTTGGCTGGATTTCCTGCTGTCCCAGATTCGCCTGTTGAATCAGAGTTGGCTGCGCCCCCGGGTTTCTAGAAAGTTGGGCGTGATGGGCTCCGCAGACCTCGCCCGCAGCAGAAAATAAACATCTCCCCCTCTATCTTGCACAACAAACACATACACGACAAGACCACGAAGTACACCCAGCGATGCCTTAGTGAGGGACTGGTGCTGACCACCTTTTCAGGCCTGGGAGTTGATACACATCAGCAGAGTTGGGATGCCACAAAGGTGGATAAATGCAAAAGGAAGGGATGGCGGGTCTCACAAGCTCTTACCAGATGGAGGACATCTTAGCAGGTGCTCCTCATCATGCTGTGCTGAGGAATATGTCCCTGTGGAACATGCTCTTCCAAACGGCTGCCTGCACACCATACAGTGGTACCTCAGGTTAAGAACTTAATTCGGAGGTCCGTTCTTAACCTGAAACTGTTCTTAACCTGAGGTACCACTTTAGCTAATGGGGCCTCCCGCTGCCGCTGCACAATTTCTGTTCTCCTCCTGAAGCAAAGTTCTTAACCTGAGGTACTATTTCTGGGTTAGTGGAGTCTGTAACCTGAAGCGTCTGTAACCACTGTATATTTGAAGCATAGTTAAAGCACATGGTTTCTTCCAAAGAACCCTGGGAACTGTAGTTTGTTAAGGCGCAGGGAAGTGTACTGTTTGGAGCAAGCAACAACCTGCAGGATTGGGGAAAACCCTGTGCTTTAGTTGTATGCATGATGCGCTGCAGCTGTTTGTGTGTGTGTGTATTCAAATAGCCACAATCCCACTTCTGACACCTGAAGACAGGCCTTTATCCTCTGAGGGAATGTTCCCTCCAACTGTTAGGAGAAGCTACCCTCTTAGACATTTATGTATTTTATTTCCTTCCGTAAAATTTATATACTACTAGATTGTAAACAACTTATCTTCATTCTCGTCTCTACCTACGGAAGGATAGAGGCAGAACTTAAAACAGCTGGTGACTGTATTTGCTCAGTCATAATCTCCGTCCCGGGGGGTCATGGTGCAATGTGAAACTGACAGGCACCTGAAGGTGCCTCATTTGAACGCCTGCCAGCTCTTCCCACACTTGCCTCTTGAAACTTACCAGATGTAGACAAGGATGGCTCAACTAACACCAACAGCCTTTCTCTTGCATTCTAAACATCTCGCCTGGCGAAGGGTTCTGGGGAGCTCAGAAGCTTCCACAATCCCTTGCTTGGCCTAAGAAAGGAATGTGGCAAATATGGAAGTTCCACCTCTCTCCCTTTACATAAGAACGTAAGCAGAGCCTGCTGGATCAGGCCAATGGCTCCTTCAGTCCAACGTCCCATTCCTCCAGTGGCCAAACAGATGCCCCAGTTGGGGAATCCAGCAACTGCTCTTCAAAAGTATTACTGAGTGCACCGTCATTAACTGGTAGCCATCAATAGCCCTCTCCTCCAAGAATTTTAAAGTCATGTCCAATCGTTTAAAGTCATGTCCAATCGTCTTTTAAAGTCATTTAGGTTAGTGGCTTTCACTGCCTCAAGTGGGAGGGAGTTCCACAGTTTAACTGCACTGCATGAATAAAACCTTTTATCTGTCCTGAATCTTCCAACATCCTGCTGGATGCCCACAAACCTTTAGTCTTTCCTTTTTTTATTGTCAATACTTATACCCCACTTTTTCTTTTTCAAATCCAAAGAGTTGCAGCTATTTACTAGATACTTAGGTTTGTTTGTTTTTAATCCTTTCCCCATCTGTATCGGCCCTACTACCCATCTTGATCCTCCAAGGCATGTGGCCCTCAAAAGGTTGCACCAAAGCGAATGTGGCTCTCTGGCTGAAAAAGATTCTCTGGCTTTGTCCTAGAGGAATCGCTCCACTCCATTTCCCCCAGTCAAACCAGTTAAATGTCCAGCCTTTGTAACTCTTGATTACTTTAAGGAGCCTTAGGGGATTATTGAATTGCCTCCAGAATAGCGTGGCTGGAGCAATCTAGCCAGATGGACGGGGTATAAATAATAAAATTATTATTATTAGAATTGTAGAGTTGGAAGGGACCCATTGGGGTTCGTCTAGTCTTAACCCCCAGCATGGCGGGAGTCAACTGATTGAAGCAATGTGGGCTAGCGATTTCAAAAGTATTTCTGATGGATCCAAAACAGATTCAGAGGCTCACTGATGAGTCCGGGGAAGCTGAGGCAAGGCAGATGGGTTGCTTAGCAGAAAACCACTTGCTCCCTTGTCCTTGCCCTTGTCCGTAGAGGTGGGTGTTGCTTGCCCTGAACTGGGGGAGCAGGAGGGGCTGCTAGGTGTCCTGGGATGATGGGCACAGACTACTCCCCTCTCCCTTGTTTGACCGTTTCCAAAAGAGCAGCCTCTTTGTAGAGCGGAGAGCCTTTGCACAAAGTGGATTCAAAGCAGCAGGTGTTTTCTCTGTCCACTTCCTTTCTGGCCGGGCGGCCTCAGGCTGTGTAATATATTTGCTTTGGCCTCTGGCCATTCCACACAAGTTCTCGGCCGACTCAGGCCTCCCGCTAAATGAGATCTGACACCGTCGACATGGAGCGACTTAGGCCCCTGTCAACAGGCGGCAGGAGCTCTGCCTTCTCCATGCAGCCGAAGCAAAGCGGGGATTGATGGCTGTTTCCCCCAGGATCCCCACTTGGGCAGAGGTGGGCTTGATGTCCTCAGCAGCTGCAAAAGAAAGGCCCATGTTGGCTTCCTTAGTTTGCACTGCCCTGCAGGCAGAAATGTTGCCCTAGAGGTGGAATGAATAGGGATGCTGTAGAGGCATTGCAACCAGGGGGACCAGAAAGCCTTACGATGTTCCATCTGAATTTCAAAATTTTAATCATTTAATTGGGGGTATGAGGCCTGGTGAATGTGCACAATAACCAGTTGTTCTGCATATTAGCCACTTTTAAGAACATCAGAAGAGCCTGCTGGATCAGGCCAGTGACACCTCATCCAGCATCCTGTTCTCACAGTGGCCAACCAGATGCCTATGGGGAACCAGGATCTGAGCATAAGAGCACCCTGCCCTCCTGTGGCTTCCTCAGTAAACACACAAAACGTAACCGGGTGTGTTCTTAGATGAATAAGGTATACTATTCATTGTAACAAATTGTAAATTTCAACAGAAGTAACTAATAAAATTCAACAAACGAACAAAGCAGAAGACCCAGTGGATCAGATCATTCTATAGTCAGTTCATGCATAAGGTCCACCCATGTAATGGTGTCTATTCCACCTGTCTGTTCATAACGTCCAAACCATCCACTTGAAAGGTTATTACAGTTCCACAAAATCCTTTCACAGAGTCTAAGAAAAGGATTTCCGGAATATAGCGGAATATTGGCCTTGTTTCACTGCCCTGGGCTTCATCAGTAGTTAAAGCTCATATGTGATATTGCAGGACAGTGGATCTTATGGCAAAGCAGTAGCTGCTAATGAATAGTATACCTTATTCATCTAAGAACACAGCTGGTTACATCTCGTGTGTTTATTGAGTATGCTTAACGTGACCATAGGTTTGTTTGTTGTTTTTGCTCCTGTGGCTTCCAGCAAGTGGTATGCAAAAGCATCTTCGCCTCTGGAAACAGAGCATTCCCTTCCCGGCTGGTAGCCATTGAAAGCCTTATTATCTGGATTGTCCAATCTTTCAGAGCCACCCAGGTTGGTGAACGTAAGTATGTCCTGTGGGAATGAGTTTCGTAGTTCTAATTCCATGCTGTGTGAAGACTTAAATTTATACACACACCTCTCTCCAGGAAACTGAGAGGCATGTTTGAAGAAGAGAAGAAGAGTTTGGATTTGATATCCTGCTTTATCACTACCCAAAGGAGTCTCAAAGCGGCTAACATTCTCCTTTCCCTTCCTCCCCCACAACAAACACTCTGTGAGGTGAGAGGCTGAGAGACTTCAGAGAAGTGTGACTAGCCCAAGGTCACCCAGCAGCTGCATGTGGAGGAGTGGAGACGCGAACCCGGTTCACCAGATTACGAGTCCACCGCTCTTAACCACTACACCACGCTGGCTCTCTGTTTGCAGCCCAAAGGCACATTCCATTCAGGGAAAAGCCCCCAAGGCAAGTGTGAAGCAGGACTGGTGTGGGCCAGGGAAGGTGCTGGAGGGAGAGGTCAACCAGGGTCCAGCTGCATCAGACCAAAAGACCCAGGATTATGCTTCCGACAGGACAGCTCAGAAGCAGAAGGTGCTGGGGATGGTGGCTTATTTTCAAGTTGGGCATGCAGAGTTACACTGCTTCTGGACATGTGGCTTCGCTTTAGCTACCCTATTAAACGGCCATCATTATTAGTCCAACCCCATTGTTCCCCCCACGAAATTTATGTACCACTTGATTGTTGTTGTTGTTTTTATAAAAGAAACAAAGCCTTGAAGTGGTTCACAAGGAAAATAAAACAATAAAAATTTTCAGTTTAGAACAACCCTTGAAGATAAAATCGACAATAAACTAGAAACAGATCAAAACACGCACCAACATTCTGCATGTCTGGGTAGGCTTGCCAAAAAAAATTATTTTTAGCAGGTGCCTAAAAAAAGCACACTGAAGGCTCCTGCCTGTTGTCAAGAGGCAGGGAGTTCCAAAGTGCAGGTGCTGCCACACGTAAGAGAACCAAGTTCTTACAAATGAGGAACGGATGTTATGTGGCGCCTGCAACAGGGCCAGTTCTGCAGGTTGAGTGGGCGTATATGGAGCAAGGCGATCTCGCAGGTAAACTAACCCCAAGGATTTTACCTATTCATGGTGAATTTGGCCTGGTAGCAAATTGGCAAGCGGTGCAGATCTCTGAGCACAGGTGTTCTATTCACTCCTGTCAGCAATCGTGCTGCAACATTCTGCCCTAGCTGCAGCTTCTGGATCAAGTGTAAGGGAATGTAGAGCGCATTGCCCTAATCCAGACTTACACTATCTCTGGAAATGCATCGTCCACTTAGCTATCCTATTAAATCGTTAGACCAACCCCAAAGATGGAGATCAGCTCTCTGCCTCTTCCTGACCTCTCAGCCGTCCAGCGGAGTATCCCAGGGAGACACAGCTGGCTTTTTTTTAAAGCTCTCAGACACATCTGGAGGCGTTCAGGCCCAAAACGCCGCATGGGTGCTGGAAACGGGAACACACAGGCACGAGACAAATCGGCCCCACTTGCAAGGAGGGACTGGCTGTCTGGTGCACTTGGGTGAGGCAGCCAGATGGTTGTGTTCAGGGCCTGTGCTTCAGGGTGGGGCTACAGAGTTGTTGTCCCCCCCCCCACTCAAAACTGCTGAGCTGCAGACAAGAACCATCCATCTACAACCAATTCTGGCCCCTTTCCCACCTCCTCTCATCTCCCCACCACATCCCAGAACTTCCCCAAATCCTGGAGAGAGACTCTGATTTCTCCCACAGAGCTTTGAGCCGCCGTTCCCCTCTCTCCTGCTACCTGGCCAGTCATAAAAGTACATAGCTATTTTCATTTGCGAAGTCAAAGCTAACTTTGAATGATCTGTTAGGGCTTGTTCCGAGATTGCCGAGAGATGAATGAGGTATCAAAATCACTGCAAATTTGCAGGGGCGGCAGGCTGGAAATTCTTTGCCTGTCTACCCCGACGAAAGAATGAAGCCAGACCAACTTGGCAAAAAGGAAGGAAAAGGTGTGGACACACACACACACACACACACACACACTGAAGTTAGTAAACACAGCCTGCGGCTAGCTATTTATTGAAACCTAGTTAACTCTCTAGCCAGAGGAACACTGGCTTGGTTTATTGAAAGGAGTCCTCCATGGGGTCAGCAGCTGTGGTTGCAGAATGTTTACGAATATCTAAACTGCTCTGGAGTTTAAAGAGGGTCAGCACATGAGGTTCTGGGGACGAGGTTCCATCTGATAGAATAAAAGAAAAGGAAGGACGGAACTAAACCTTGTGTGTGAGAGGAACCCGTACTGTCATGGTATATGAATGGTACTGGGCCAAGTTCAAGGTAATTGCTATCAATATATAAAACCCTTAACTTGGGAACCAGTTTGCCTGCAAGATGGCCTACCCCATATATGTCCACTAGACTGGCATTGTTACAAGTGCCACGTAATAACCCATTCTACATTTGTAAGAACACAATAGTTACACTTTGGAACTACCTGCTTAGTGATAATCAGTCAGGCCCCTTTCCATGTACACTTTGCAGCACTTGCTGAAAGTGTTTTTGTTTAGAATCATAGAATCATAGAATCATAGAGTTGGAAGAGACCACAAGGGCCATCGAGTCCAACCCCCTGCCAAGCAGGAAACACCATAAGAGCATTCCTGACATATGGTTGTCAAGCCTCTGCTTAAAGACCTCCAAAGAAGGAGACTCCACCACACTCCTTGGCAGCAAATTCCACTGTCGAACAGCTCTTACTGTCAGGAAGTTCTTCCTAATGTTTAGGTGGAATCTTTTTTCTTGTAGTTTGGAACCATTGCTCCGTGTCCGCTTCTCTGGAGCAGCAGAAAACAACCTTTCTCCCTCCTCTATGTGACATCCTTTTATATATTTGAACATGGCTATCATATCCCCCCTTAACCTCCTCTTCTCCAGGCTAAACATGCCCAGCTCCCTTAGCCGTTCTTCATAAGGCATCGTTTCCAGGCCTTTGACCATTTTGGTTGCCCTCCTCTGGACATGTTCCAGTTTGTCCGTGTCCTTCTTGAACTGTGGTGCCCAGAACTGGACACAGTACTCCAGGTGAGGTCTGACCAGAGCAGAATAAAGTGGCACTATTACTTCCCTTGATCTAGATGCAATACTCCTATTGATGCAGCCCAGAATTGCATTGGCTTTTTTAGCTGCCACGTCACACTGTTGGCTCATGTCAAGTTTGTGGTCAACCTAGACTCCTAGATCCTTTTCACATGTACTGCTCTCAAGCCAGGTGTCACCCATCTTGTATTTGTGCCTCTCATTTTTTTTTGCCCAAGGGCAATACTTTACATTTCTCCCTATTAAAATTCATCTTGTTTGTTTTGGCCCAGTTCTCTAATCTGTCAAGGTCGTTTTGAAGTGTGATCCTGTCCTCTGGGGTGTTAGCCACCCCTCCCAGTTTGGTGTCATCTGCAAATTTGATCAGGATGCCCTTGAGTCCATCATCCAAGTCGTTGATAATGATGTTGAATAAGACAGGGCCCAATACAGAACCCTGTGGCACCCCACTAGTCACTCTTCTAGTCACTAGTCACTCTTAGGCAGAGCTACCCTGCTGTTCGGAAAGTTGATGTGAGCTTTAATTCTGCTTTTAGACTCTTTGTTATTTTAACTTTTCGAAGGCCTTAAATTATGACGGTTAATTGCTCTTGTTGATAATTTTATTGTTCTCTTTTGTAAACCACTATGAGGTGTGTCAGGGTTTGGTTTATTTATTTATTTTACAACCAAGAGGTGTATAAATTTTAGGAAATAAATAAATGACGGAGAGGGACCACCGAGACAGAAGGTGCTATTATGGGACAGCCAACCCCCCCCCCCCCGCTTTCCCTTCTTATATTGATGCTGCTGTCACACCAGCCCCCCTGCCTAGCAGTGAGGGCGCATTAGCAATCCCACAAGGAATTGTGCTTGATCTGGACTTCATGAAGAATGGAAAACTGCCCTTGGAAATTTAAAGGCAGTCCCGCTACCTGAGACCCCGAAACCAGCAAAATCTCCTTTGCCGAAGCTCACATTTTGTGGCAGGCGGCGAGACTGTGGCTTGCTTTTTGCATCCCGTTCCTGGCCCCTTCCCAAGCCTCGGATCTTGTGCAGGCCAGCCAAACGCCTCGCGGTCCACGGATCACGTTGCATCGGGCTCTTTCTTCAGCCCTGGGTTTGTGGTCTCACATGATGGCTTGTGGTTCCCCAACCATCTGACCACAGATCATTGTTTCATTCGATGATTTTTGGCAGTCGCCTGGGGCATGATTATTTGGAGGGAGGGAGACAAAGGGGAATTAAGAAGATGGTGGGGTGGGGGTGTAGCGGGGAGAGAATTGCATATGGATGGAAGGAACCACCCTTTCCTTGACAATTAGAGGGGCCCAAGCGGCTCGTGGCTGATGAACTGACTAACCCATTTCTCAGTTTCCACTCTTTGCTAAGGGCGTTGACTTCCACACCTTGTAGAAAGCTAACCCAGAGGTTTGTAAAATTATGAATAGTGCATTGTAGGGTTTGGGGATTTTTTGTTTTTTTGCAGGGGGGGTCAGTCTGGACAATTCCCCGAGACTCTTCCAGTTCTTGGGAGTCCTGTGCCCAGTGAGGGGTTAGAACAGTGTTTCCCAACTTTGGTCTCCAGCTGTTTTTGGACTACAACTCCCATCACCCCTAGCTAGCAAAGACCAGTGGCCATGGATGATGAGAATAGTAGCCTGAAAACGGCTGGAGGCCAAATGTTGGGAAACACTGGGTTAGAATCTAATGAAAGATTCTGCTGAACTGATCAGACAAGTTTATTTGCAAGACAAATGACCTTAGCTGGCCACTTAAGTGTCCTCATCAGCATCTCTAAAGTATGAGCTAGATCATAAGAGCTACCGCTAAGCGATGGGCCCTCCAGGTCTCTCCTCCACTAGGTAGGAGAACAAGAGCCAATTTGGTGTGTATGACCTGACCTGGAAGCTGGAGGCACAGAGACCTGCTTGCTCTGTGCTAGATCTAGGATGAGATGTGGGTCTGGGTTGAGGAGCTGGAGAGAGTGGAAATGAGGATATTTTCATCTCCACGGCCTCAGGGTTTGCTCAGCCGCTGCATAACCTCCAACATGCTGCAGAGGAAAATTGGGACACGTGTATTTCAAGGCCAGGGACGCGGGTGGTGCTGTGGGTTAAACCACAGAGCCTAGGACTTGCTGATCAGAAGGTCAGTGGTTCGAATCCCCGCAACGGGGTGAGCTCCCATTGCTCGGTCCCTGCTCCTGCCAACCTAGCAGTTCGAAAGCATGTCAAAGTGCAAGTAGATAAATAGGTACCACTCCAGCGAAAAGGTGAATAGCGTTTCCGTGCACTGCTCTGGTTCACCAGAAGCGGCTTAGTCATGCTGGCCACATGACCCGGAAGCTGTACGCCGGCTCCCTTGGCCAGTAAAGCGAGATGAGCGCCGCAACCCCAGAGTTGGTCACGACTGGACCTAATGGCCAGGGTTCCCTTTACCTTTTTATTTCAAGGCCACATGTGACTTGCACGAGAACACAGCCTTGCAGCTCTTGCAGGAGCCAAAACAAGACATCCCAGGATCCATTCGGAAGCCAGGATGATTTCTGTAATTCCAGGATGTCCAGGTATTTTGGCTTTTGAAATAATTAAAAATCCTCATGAAAATTGGCCAGTATTTTATTGCAAGTTTCTCCAAATAAATACATTTTTGGTATGCAATTTCCCCCAATACAATACATTTCTGTATGTTCTTTTCACTCATACCTGCATTGCAAAATTTGGAGAAGAGCACATTTTGAAAGATGCCTCTGTTTTGGTCCTGATAATGCTTCGGAAAATCTAAATAGGATAGATTCAGCTTTAAACGTGTGCTGAATCAACTTTCTCTTCCATCCCTGTCCTGGGCACTGGAAAATAAACACTCCTTGGTGGGCCTTACTCTTCGACCTCACCATGCCAAAAGGTTCTGTTCTGGGACAGAAAAAAACACACCATGCATTTTTAGCACGCCTGTCTTCACCCTTAGGATGCCGTTGTTGACAGTTACCTGGCTGTGGTCAGATTCATCCTCTGATGTTTGCGTCGGACTAGGATTGTGCTTGATGGGTGTTGGGCAATGGAAGCCAGAAGCAACAAGAATCACCTGCCTCCCTGGCTGAGAAAGTGGATGGAATATTTTTCTGAGAACACATCCCATTGGATCATAGAACTCTGATTACTTTAAGGAGCCTTACAGGATAATTGAATTGCGCCAGAGTAGAGTGACTGAGGCAACCCAGTCAGATGGTAAATATAGTCAGATAGTAAAATTATTATTACTAGAGTTGTAGAGTTGGAAGGGACACCAACGGTCATCTAGTCCAACCCTCAGCAATGCAGGGATTAGCAGATGTGACCATCAAGCACCCTTTATTCCCTTGGATGTTGCCAGACTACATTTTATTTTATTTTATTTTATTTTATTTTATTTTATTTTATTTTATTTTATTTATGCAAATTGATTTTCTCTGGAGTTAAAGATCTAACTGGGACAAACCATGTTATGCTGAGCTCCTATTTTGTACAATTTGTATACGGTGTCTGTTTGATAATGTGTGGTTTGCTATGCCTAATAAAGGATATATTTATTATATTGCATTTATATTCCAACTTTTTCTACAAGGAGCTCAAGGTGGCATATATGGTTCTCCTTCTCAAACCCCTACAACAACCCTGTGAGGCTGACAGACAGTGACTGGCCCCCAAAGGCCACCCAGTGAGCTTCGTGGCCAAGTGGAGATTTGAACCCTGGTCTCTCCCAGGTCCTAGTCTGACACTCTAACCATTACACCACAATCAACCCTTTCAGTATGACTGATCCTTGGCCATGATGTCTCATGGGCCTGACATCTGGAGTCCAGCAACTTAAGCCCGTAAGACGCGCCTGCTGGATCGCCCAAACGCCTGTGGGGAAATCTGCGAACCAGATTCGAACACAAGAGTTGAATCCCCTCCTGCAGCTTCCAGCAGCTGCTATTCAGAAGCTTTGCTGCCTCCAGCTGTGGCGGCAAGAGCATAGCCATCATGGCTCATAGCCATCAATAGCCTTACCTTCCATTAATTTGTCTAATCCTCTTTCAAAGCCCACCCCCGTTGCTGCCTCTTGTGGAAGTGAGTTCCACAGTTTATGTGAAGAATTCCTTTTATCTTTTCTGAATCTCCCAACATCTGGATAGTGTAGTGGTTAGAGTGTTGGCCTAGCACCTGGGAGAGACCAGAATTCAAGTCCAAGTCAGACAGCTACCTCTACAGAGCTGCTCAGGTCTATGAGGAGATACTTTTTCAACAAGTTGGGAAGCGGGAGGGCCTTGACTTTTTATCGATCGGCCAGGGTCTGAGATGCTGCCACAGGAAAACCCGGCACATGTGCTTCAAAGTAGGAGGGGAGTGTTCCAGCTTCTTCAGGCTGGTGAAGAGGTCCAAGATACTCTTCCTATGGAACTGGCAGTTGCTGAGGTTGATATCGAAGTTGCTGGGGAGCTTGATAATAATAATAATAATAATAATAATAATAATAATAATAATAATTAATATCCCGCCCTCCCAGCCGAAGCCGGGCTCAGAGCGGCTAACAACACCAAAACAGTGCAACTGATCTGGGAGCTTAAGGCCAAGAGCTCCAGCACCGCCTTAGCCTTCTGAAAGAGGTCAGCAGAGAAGGTGTCGTCCTCTAATCACCACAGGTAGGAACACAGCCACTCAAAGATACTGCTGAAGCGCAACCAGCAGGCAGGCCCATGGAGGGTGCAGTTGTAGCATGCCCCAAACTCCAGGAGGAAGCGCAGGAGGGGAAAGTGGAGCTGGAAGTTTTTCAGGCACACGTGGTTGTGTTGAATGGTCACTTTAAAATGTGAAGGTTCATTATTATTTCACAAGTTGTGTATGTTTTTAAGGGCCAGGGCCAGGGCAAATAACGAGACCCAGTCTTACAGCTGTGAAACATAGCCAGTGCTGCTGAGTTGTATTGATTAAGCTGTGTCAGCAATTGGGTGTAGTATATAAGGAGCAGCACCTACCTCTCCCATTACCCTGGGGGATGGGTTGGTGGTTGGGTCTGGTTTGTTGTTGATGTATTTAGTGTATAAGGAGTTTTTGTTTTTGTTATTAAAACCTTGTTTAAGTTATTTTTGAGTCCTTTTTAATGCATGGTCTCCCCAGTAAGCTCTCTGCAGCGCTACTAAACTGCAAATAGCCAACAGGTTGAGGGACTCGTAGGTTGGGCACTCACTAGGGTTGGCCCCGTGGGTCATTGGCAGCTGAGTGACCTGGAAGCAGAAACGGTTGACGGTCTGAGCCTCCTCTTCATCACCTCCCACTGTCTTCCAAAGAAGGGAGATGATGGAGGAGAAGATGGTGTCGCCATCTTTTGTTGTGGCCTTCACATTGGCTCCTGAAGGGCAGGGACAATAAAGAAACAGCAGTTTACTGGTTTGTTTTTTTAAAATGACCCTTGGCAACATTACCACTGTCATCATTTTCCTATTTTTTCTAATCAATTTTTACTAAAAGTATTTGACATAAAACACAATCAAAGCCAAACTAAGGAAGAAAAAACGAGAAAGAGAAAATAAATATATGGCCCTCTATCACAATTATATCTTAACCCTTATTTAAAGTAATACCAAAGAGGTTTAATAATGTGTTTAGAATAGTGTTGTAAGTATTTGAAGTTGAGACTATATTGTGGCAATGCATGATTATTCGTATTTCTTTCAGTTAACCTAAAATAAAGAAGAATGTTCTTTTTTGCCTAGGTAATCTATTATCTATATAGACCATATGTATATCTCATAAAAATACATTAGGATTGATCAGTGCTTGCACTTTTATCATTCCAGTTCACCCAGGCAGGTCGTCTTACGGAGAATGCCATGTGGCGGCAAAAGGGTGCTAGCCTCCCGGGCTCATATTCCTGCTCTGAGACCACTGGTTGTTTAACATTGGATTTGCCCTGCAGAAGGAAGCAGCAGGGCTCAGTGGGGCGGGTGGGTGGAGGAAGCTCACCTTCTTCCAACAAAAGGCAAATGCTTTCCGTATTGTGGATCTGAACCCCATCACTGCTGACTAGAGCCTAACCAGAAAGGAAGCAGTTGAAAGGGGGCGGGGAATCAAGAAAAAATGTATATAAAAATACAGTCTCCATAAATAGTTATTCTAATCATTTCTGTAATTTTAAAATAAATGCAAGATGGGAAGCATTAATTGGGTCCCCCTCCAACCTTCAAAGGTGATGTCTGCCCCACCATGCAGGAGGGCTTCTGTGGCTCGGACCATCCCATACGCCGCCATCTTCAGCAATGAATAGTTCACACCCTCCTGGTAGTACACGAAGCTGGTGTTCCTCTCCAGCAGCTGATGAAGGGCTGCAATCCGCCTGTCATCTTCTACCACGCTGCTGGCGCTTCACAAGAAAACAAGGCAAATAAAGCACCAGCATGACCATAGGAGGAGGGCAAAGTTCCATGGTGGTGGTGGTTTGGTAACGCTAAAGAGCCAATCAGTAGGCAGCTCAGAGGGAAGAGCGGTGTGCCAATGAGAAGACATGTCCTTCTGGGCCACATTCTGCAGCCTTGTGCCAGTGGTGGGCAAGGCCAGAGTGAGTAGGAGAAACTAATGTGATTTATTTATTTTTTACATTAATAATACCTTTATTGTCAATGTACAACCTGTGTACAATGAAATTAACCAAGCCTCCCTCTCCCCCCCACCACATAAACACTCAATCTCATAGCCCTCTGTGTGCTTGTCGCACAACACACCAACCCTGAAAGTCAGTTGCACTATATCATTTTCCGTTCAGCAGCCTAACAGCCCACGGATAGAAACTGTTTTTTAGGCTGTTGTTTACGACTGATTATAATATTTCTTGCCTGAGGGTAGAAGATTAAAGAGGTGCTGGACGGGGTGTGAATCGTCCCTGAGAATTTTTCTTGCTCTCCTAAGGCATCGATCCCTTGTGATGTCATCTAGTGGGCTCAGGGGACAGCCCATGATATCATGTGCTGTGTTCACCACCCTCTGTAAAGACTTTCTGTCCGTGGCTGTCAAGCCAACGTACTACATTGTGATACAATATGAGAGGACACTTCCTTTTGTGGACCAGTAGAAGGAGGTCATCAATTGTTGTTTAACGTTGTTCTTTCGCAAGACCCTGAGGAAGTGGAGTCTCTGTTGGGCCTTCCTAACCACCTGAGTTGTTTTTTCCAAGTGAGGTCTTCACTAAGATAAACTCCCAGGAATTAGACCACCAGGTCCATCTAGCTCAGTACTGTATGCACTGACTGACAGCAGCAATGGCTCTGCAGGCAGGGGATATTATAAGCGCCAACTTGGAGATGCCATTAGGGGCCTTCTGCATGTACATAAGGTGTTTACCCTTAACCATGGCTCTTTCCCTGAAAGGTAGGATTGCATTTTTGCATTTCATGGTATTTATACACTGCTTGATTGTAGAAAACCCTCAAAGATCCTAGTTCTCATAGTTCTGAAGAATGGGATGAATTGAATAAGAACTCTGCTCAGTATTGCCTACCTACATTGATGGAGAAGCAGCTTCCCAGTTACCTGTCCATCATTGCCAGCACCAGAGGATCCAAACATTCCAAAATCTCATCGACCAACCCCTGGTACTCATAGATGCAGCTGAAACCATGGAGAAAAGGCATTCTGCTCGACTCCCTGCGTTGATTCATTCAGGAAATGGTCTAAAGCTTCTTCCTCAGCCTACCAAAAAATAAATTCTTCATCACCATGACAGTCATTCACAACCATATGTATCCTACAGCGCTTGTTAACACATCCCTCCAAAACCCACAGTACAGGTTAACCATTTAGGTAGGATAGCAATGTTTCAACCAGTCTCTTGCTTCTGATAATAATAATAATAATAAATAATAATAATAATATCCTGCCTTTGCCCCAGATTATGACTAAAGGTGACCTACACAAATTAAAACATAGATCAAATACAGAAAGCTAAAACATATTTTAAAATAGTAGTTTAATTAAAACTGTAATGGAACTTAAACAATTTGAGAATGAAGCTATTTCCCCACAAAGTCACTGGGTTACTTTGGTGGTTGCTCACTTCACTGCCTCTCAGCATAACCTAACTCACAGGGTTGTTGTGTGGGGATTAACTGAGGCGGCGGGGAGAACTACGCCCATCACCTTGAGTTCCTCAAGAGAAAAAAGATGGGATGTAAATACAGTAACGTAAATAAACAAAGCAGCGAACATTCCCCTGCCAAAATGGGGGAAGAAAGAAATCGCCACTGCAGAAAACATTCTGCCGAACACAGCAAGTACTTTTGGCTCAGCCCTCATCCAGACATGCTGTCAACATGTGTCTCTGCAGATATACAAGGGGCGGGCGATTGTGTGCGCACGAGAGTCCCCTGTGCGTATCGAACAGGCCCAGTTTCTGAGGACGCCAGACAGGATATCCAGAGTGTCAGGAAGATAAACGCCAGAGCCACAAGGTGTTTTCCTCTTGCTGTCTCCTTGTGGGCAGCGCCTGGGCTCTGAGCAACTACGCATGTGTATACATGGGGAAGGGGCTTGAGGGGGTTGTAGAAAAAGAGAGTTTGGAGGGGATGTGCAGACTTAGAAGATGTGTGGTATGGATTTATGGGGTGTGTCTGGCAGCTGCCGGGAAGTGCCTGGCTCCAGAGCAGCAGTCTTAATCACCTTTGGCACAGCTCTGGGAATGTGCACCGCCACAGACACCACCACATGGCGCAAGCCCAAGGAGAGGGGGCATGGAGAAGGACTGTGGGGTTTGCAGGTGGAAAAGGGCAGCCAGAATGGTCAAGGGCACCTGCCCTATGAGGAAAGGTTGCAGCATTTAGGAGTCAAAGATGACATGATAATAGAAGTTTTTCTCCTTGTAACACCTTCATCCAATGAAGCTGAATGAGGCAGCAATGCTTTCAATATCAGTTGCCGGAAGCCACAGGAGGGATGCTCTTGTGTTCGAATCCTGCTTTCAGGTTTGCCATAGGCATCTGGTTGGCCACTGTGAGAACAGGATGCTGGACTAGGTGGGCCATGGGCCTGATCCAGCAGACTCCTCTTATGATTGCCAAACTGTTCTCTTCAGATTGTCCCCATTTTTTGCTATTGAGGAATGTGTATAATAAAAAAAGCCACAAGTTAGAGTTACTGTGTTCTTTGGGGTTTAGCACCTTCCCTTGTAGACCAGCGTTCCTTAACCTGGTGCCCTTCAGACACTTTGCACATCATTTCCATCAGCCCCTGCCGGTTCCAACTTGAAATGTAGAATTGTGTCGTCAACATGTCCACCAGCTGACATTCTGATTTCCCTCATCTAGGGAGTGTAAACTCTTGCACACTCTGCTTTTCCTCAGCCACCCTGGAAAAAAATGGCTGTTGAGTTTGAGCTGGGATTTGAACTCGCCCTACAGATTTGGGTCCCGAGCCTGTGTGTGAAACTTCACGCTGATCTCTTAAAGGGAGACGTTGCGTAAGGCATAAGCCATCAGAGAATGCCAAGCTGGGGAGCCAAACCAAAAGATTTGTTTCCCTTGACGTGTTTACATTTTGCTGGATCTCAAGGAAGGTGCCCCTCAGAGGATACTAAAGTAAGGTGTGGTTGGGCATTTCTCCATGAAGTGTTAAGATGGTATTATATGCTGCCCCCATCTCTGTTTAGCAGTAGCAAAATTCCAGGGGGGAAATCAAGGCACAGCAGAGGCTGCAGGGTCTTCGAAATACAGTTTATTCGTATGTACTTTCACCTGAATACATTACACCTGCTGCATTTTGACTTGAGCAGGGCTTAATCCTAGGTCAGATTATGTGTAGGGATGCTTAACCTCTGTATAAGGTTACTCAGAAGTAAGCCCAACCAGTTACTCCCACTTTACCCTCTGTTGTCTTTACTAGTTCTGTTCTCGCTTTATTCTCAAGAATAATGAAACTCACAGCTAGAGAATATTTTAAAAAACGAATCTTTACTATTTGTAAAGGGAATGTTTGCATGAATTAATACTTGACTATCCCTTTCGAACTGCACTGTATCTTTGTACCTCTGTCCTTCCAGGCTGATTTAAATTTCTGATTCTTTGTTTTCTTTCTCTTTGCTATGTTTGCACTTTTTTGGGATTAATAGATCTATTATTATTATTATTATTATTATTATTATTATTATTATTATTATTATTATTACTATTCCAACATTTTTACTTTGCTATCTGACATCTAGTTAAGACCTATTTATTCACTTGGAGGAGATATTTTGTCCTGTATCATTTCTGTTTTATGGCTTGATTTTGAAAAGTATCTGGTTTTAATGGCTGGATTTTCACTGTCAGAAATAGCTTGGGGACCCTGGGCAGAAAGCGGTCTAAAAATCTTAACAAATAAATTAAACCCCTTTCCTTTATGGATCGTCCCCGGCTCACCCCCCAGTTCATCTCCATAGCTGGGCTGATCTATCATCTCTGGTGATGCAAGTCCAGTGCTGACTGCCAGGCGCTCTGTTTTGACATTCCTTCTGCGCCCCCCTCCAGGGTAACTAGGGTGATTTCAGACAATCCCGAGCAGCCGCTTCTCTTGAATGGATCCCAAAATGTATCCGACCGCTGCGTTTTCTGAAAAGGCTCGGAATTGCTAGGAACATTCTGTTCTTGGTGGTGTTTAATCAAAAGATGCACAGATCCTTCTCCTCGCGCTCTTGGCTCCGGGAGAACCATCTACTCGGTTACAGACTGTTAGTTTTAATTTAATTTGCTCAACCTTAAGAGGCTGGCCCATCTCTGAGGCACGGGCGGATGGCAAGCAAGTTAGCGGCACGCACCGCAGAGACAGCGTTAAGGCGAAATGGCAACGTCTGACATTGAGATCCTCAGACCTTTTGCTGGTTTAAACCCAAACTCCTAAACCCTCTCGAATGCAATGACTTAAAGCCATAGCTGAAATATGAGAAAAGGCAGTGTGGTGCAGTGGTTAGAGTGTCGAGCTAGGACCTGGGAGAGACTGGGGTTTGAATCTCCACTTGGCCGTGATGCTCAGTGGGTGAGTTTGGGGGACAGTCATGGCCTCTCAGCTGAACCTCACTCACTTGAGTTCTTCACATTTCCACATCATGGTGCAATTTTTAAAAAGACATTGTGAAAATTCACAAGCATTTTAGTGTAAATTTCTTCTAATAAACTCACTGCAGCGGGGCAGACTAGATGGCGTTGGTGTCCCTTTTAGTTCTACAGTTCTATGATTCTACATTTGTGTATACAGCTTTACCTAATGCACACATCTTTTGCAAAGCAACTTTCCTTTAACACTTTTTTTTATCTGTTATTTTCA
Source organism: Podarcis cretensis (assembly GCF_951804945.1). Taxonomy (NCBI): domain Eukaryota; kingdom Metazoa; phylum Chordata; class Lepidosauria; order Squamata; family Lacertidae; genus Podarcis; species Podarcis cretensis. The sequence continues at coordinate 15,692,577 of NC_137185.1, forward strand.
CTAAGAGATGCATTTTTTTTGCACATTTCACCCCAGTGCAATGCGTTCTTGTACAAATTTCTTTCATGGAGAACGGCATTGCAAAATTCGGAGTGATGCAAATTTCAAAAGGAGGGATGCATTTCGGTTTGTGGAATGCTTTAGAAACTCAGTCAGGTAGTTTTGCATTTGCATGTGAACTGAATCAGATTTCTCCCCCAGCCCCCTCCCCAAGAAGGGGGGCTTTCTACAACCGGGAAATGAAGTGTGTGGTGGCAGTGTGGTGCAGTGGTTAAATAGTCCAGGGTTTGAATTTCCACTTGGCCGTAAAGCTCACTGGGCGTGACTTGGGGGGGGGGGAGTCACTGCCTCTCAGCCTAACCTACCTCACAGGGCTGTTGTGGGGATTAAACGAGGAGGGGGAGACCCACATACGCCACTTGGAGCACTCCATAGAAAAAGGTGTCATATGAAGACAAATAAACAAGAGTAAACATAATTAATCATCTGCAGATGGAGCTCCTGTAGTGCAGGAGCGAGGGCTGGTGAAAACACTGGCAATTCTGCCTTGGACGTGTTGGCTGTGGATCAGAGTGCTGCATGCAAAATAGTGGAGAAGCGACTCTTGGCACAGGGCAAGGCGACAGTCACCACTGGTGATGACTCTGTGTGTGTGTGTGTGTGTGTGTGTGTGTGTGTGTGTGCGTGCGCGCGCGCACACACACACACACAGAATGGGTCCTGATGGGAATGCTGGCAGTTCCAAGTGCCTGAAGTGCGAGTCACATTTTTCTGTCAGGACATACAGCACTCTCTCTCTCTTTTGGCAGAGGTGTGTTCAAGGAGTGCTGAACGTGGCAATTCAGATTTGGCCAAGGGAGAGAGGCAGGCAGGCAGGCAGGATTTGGACTCCATGGGTTTTGACGGGGATCAATTGCATCTCTGCCCCCTTAATCCCCAATGGGTCTGGGTGCTTGCAAATACAGCAGGTCAACCAGCGCCAGGCTGTCAGTTCCAGGTCCTCTCAGCTTCTCGTTTCCCCAACCGCAGGCCCAGATCTCCACTTTATCGCTTGCCATTTGTCACCTTGGGACACCGATTTGATGAATAAATCAACACAGTCTGTAAGGAGAATTGCACCCATTTCCGTGTGTGGCTCTTCTAACGGGTGCTGTTTCCCCCGAGCCTTTTCTCCTGATGTGTTGCTGATTTGGACATCCTTTCCACTGATTTGGGGTATAGGGCGGTATAGATTAATAATAAATCAATAAATTTAGGTGCATTCCCCTTACTTATATATCCTATTTTGGTGTGTGTGGAGGACTACTGTGTCACAAAATTTGGGGACATGTGACCTTTGGCTCCTGTCTTGGTTTGGGAAGTGATTTGTCCCCCATTCCAAGTAGATGCCCATCATCACCCGCTGGTGCTTTTTCCACCCAGGTTATGTGAAGGACTATATCCTCCCATATAAACCTGGCTGAGCTCTCTGAGATTTTGGTGGTTGGCCCTTCTCTCAGTCCCACTCCCCTCATAGGCATGCTTGGTGCGGGGCAGGGCCTTCTTGGTGGCTGCTCCCAGACTTTGCAACTCCCTCCCTAGAGAAGCCAGGCCGACTCCTTCCTTCAGTCAGCTGATCCCCCCCCCAACACGTGTTTGGGAACTGTTTGTGGTTTTTTAAAAAAAGTTGAAATGAAATGAAAGGAGTTTTAATAGTGCTATACCGTTTTTATTACCTGTATTTTAATAGATCTGTTTTTCCCATTGTTTTAATTCTATTAGAGTTTAATTACTTACCAGCTGTTATTACTTAAAATATGTTCTTAGCTTTCTGCACTTTAGCTGTGTTTTAGTTTGTGTAAGTCGCCTTGAGCCCCAGTCCGGGAAAAAGACAAGATATAAATGATAATGATGATTTTGGGCACCATGATCTTGCGTGATATTCCCCCTGGAAAATGTGCTTATTGGGGGGCTGCGATCTTAACGCAGCACTCCAAAACACATGTTTTCGGGTGCCATGCCTGAAGAAAAATAAATTCCCAGTGGAAAATTGCAGTGCGGAACTGCGCAAACTGACGATTACCAAAATGGCCCTTGTTCTCTTGTGAGAAAAATTGGAAAATGGAGTCCCGAATTTTGCTGTCGTGCTGTTGGAGGGTATGCAGTGCTGCTCAAGATGGCCTGATAAGACCGCATCCTATGTCCTTATTGAGTTCAGCTCTTTACTCAGAACCACGAGGACCAGATGTTTACTTAATATGTTATGTACTGAAGTTCTCACCGTGGGCCAGCAGGGGGATACTGTAGATAGTTTTCACTCAGGTCCCCATATGCAAATAAGGGATTGAAAGTGACGTTCAGTGATTGGATAGTTACAGAAAGTGTTACAGTTGCGTTGTAGTGGAGCTCTATATAAGCAGGCTGGCTGAACCCTTCAGTTCTGTTCTGGCCTGTGAATAAACCAGAGCTGTTTGAAGAATCGCTGTGTCGTCTGATATGTTCACCCACAACTTAACATAATACTTAAGGGGAGGGCAAAAAGGCTCTGGAGTAGAGCACCTGCTTTGCACACACAAGGGCCTGGTCTCTCCACATAGGGCTGGAAACAACAGCGTTCCTGAAACTCTGGAGAGCTGCTGCCAGCCCGTGCAGACAACACTGGACTAGATGGATGAAGGGTCTGACTTCGGCAGCTTCATGCACATCAACGATGCTCTGAGGATCAAAACAAAAATGTTATTAATAATAGCTTCCCCCCTCCCAAAAAAGAGAGACACTGTTTTGCAGAGCCGCTTTTCCTGGCAACTGCCCTCCGTCTCTTGAGCTGGGGGTCCAAGACAGGCCCTGGGGAGGCCTGGGACACAGCCAGCCCTCTTTGGCAGGCCTCCCCTCGCGAGAACAATGGCTGACATCATGTTTTGTTTAAGCGAAAAAGCCGCCTCACAGTGTCGGAGGGAAGAGCGTTTGTTTTCCTTTCCCATTTTCTCCCTCCCTCTCTCCCTTCTACTCCCAGGCTGGCTGGGGCCCACATACCAGGCAAGTGAGTGCTCTTTGGTTACGGGCCCCAGCGCCGCCATTGCAGAGCCTGGTCCCTCCTCCTCTCCTGCGCCAACCCTGCAAAGCTGGCTGCTTCCTGCCTGGCCAATGGGAGGCTTGGAGAAAAATCTGCTCCAAGGTGACCTGTCGAAAAGCTGCATTCTAGGAGCTGTAGAAATTCAGGCAAGTATTTGCATAAGCATTGCAGGGTTCTGTTGGTCACAGGGAGGGGGCAGAGATGCTCCAGAGCACAGCAGTCCCATTTCCATCCCCCAACCCAGAACCACTTGAAATCTTATCCCCCCCCCCCCCGCACCTCCCATTCGGCTTTGGAGATCTGGCACGTATCGTTCACACACGCTATCAAGCTTTATTTCTCCTTGAGAACATAAGAAGAGGCCTTGGACCGTAGAGGCAGAGCATAACTACTATGGCTAGTAGTTATTGATGGTCTTACCTTCTGTTAATTTGTCTAATCCACTTTCAAGTCAGTGGCCATCCCTGGCTCCTGTGGCAGGGAGTTCCATAGTTTTAACTGCGTGTCACGTGACGAAGGACTTTCTTTTATCTCTCCCAGATCTTCCAGCAGTTGGTTTCATTGGATGTCCACGAGTTCCCGTGTTATGATCAGAGGGAGGAAAACTTCTCTGTCCACTCTCTCTATGCCATGCATGATTTGATAAACTTCTAAAATGTCACCTGTTACTGGCTTTTTCTCCAAACTAAAAAGCCCCAAACGCTTTAACTTTTGTTCCTGGGGGAGTTGCTCCATCCCTTCTTGTCATTTTGGTTGCCTTTTTCTAAATCTTTTTCAAGCTCTGTTGTTGTTTAGTTGTTTAGTCATGTCCGACTCTTCATGACCCCATGGACCAGAGCACACCAGGCACTCCTGTCTTCCACTGCCTCCCGCAGTTTGGTCAAACTCATGCTGGTAGCTTCGAGAACACTGTCCAACCATCTCGTCCTCTGTCGTCCCCTTCTCCTTGTGCCCTCCATCTTTCCCAACATCAGGGTCTTTTCCAGGGAGTCGTCTCTTCTCATGAGGTGGCCAAAGTATTGGAGCTTCAGCTTCACGATCTGTCCTTCCAGTAAGCACTCAGGGCTGATTTCCTTAAGAATGGATAGGTTTGATCTTCTTGCAGTTTCAAGCTCTACGATATCCTTTTTGAGGGGAGATGACCATAATACAGTGGTACATCGGAAGTCAAACGGAATCCGTTCCAGACGTACATTCAACTTCCAAAGTGTTCAGGAACCAAGGCGTGGCTTCTGATTGGCTGCAGGGAGCTCCTGCAGCCAATCGGAAGACGTGATGAACGTTCGGGTTCCAAAGAACGTTTTTAAACCAGAACAATCACTTCTGGGTTTGTGGCGTTCGGGAGCCAAAACGTTCCGAGTTGCAAGGTGTTCGTCAACCAAGGTACGACTGTATTAGGAGGCCCCTCCAAGATAACAAACTCTGCACCCATCCAGGACCCCTATTCCCCCCCCCCCAATAAAATCTAATTTTTTTCAGGGCATCTTCAAACACTAGGGACGCACCAAGGCCAGTCCATGACCTTTCATGACAAGTGGGAGAACTTGGCTTTGAGCATGAAAAAAATTCTTTCTCCAATAAAGTAAATAAAGAAATCTATGGACAAATACAGTATTCCAGCACATTGAAGGCAGCATGAGATGAAACACTATTTTTAGACTCATTCCAAAACATTATACTGTATATAAAGAAACTTTTTTTCTGTGGACCTCTTAGGTTGGTTTATATGTATTCCTTTGTAATAATTTATTAAGTAAGAGGTGACATGATAGAAGTTAATAAAATGATAGCCTGGCATGGAGAAGATGGATAGTGGAGAGGCTTCCCCTCCTCTCTCATAACACTTGGACTCGTAGACATCCAAGGAAGCTGAACGTTGGAAGATTCAGGACAGATAAAAGAGAGTTCTTTTTTCACTCAGCACATTGTTAACCTGTGGAACTCCCTCCCACAGGAGGCAGGGATAGCGACCAACTTGGATGGCTTTAAAAGAGGATTAGATAAATTCATGGCTATCCATGGATGCTAGCCATGTGTGCTTTGCTTTGGCTCCACAGTCAGAGGCAACAATGCTTCTGAATACCAGTTCCTGGAAACCACAGGAAGGGAGAGGGCTCTTGTGTTTGAATCCTGCTTGTGAGCTTTCCATTAAGGGCATCTGGTTGCCCGCTGTGAGAACAGGTTGCTGGACTAAATGAGTCATCGGCCTGATCTAGGAGGCTGGATGTAATCATTCTTCATATAAGCCAGATCTTCTCTAACCATTCACATACAGTATGAGATATACTATTTCTTGGTCATTTTCCAGGATAATATCCTTCAGGGAGCCCAATAGCAGTAGAGTGTTTTACATTCTGTGGGTATCTGCAGGGGGCTGGACTAGACTACGACCCCCCGCCCCATGTCCCTTCCAACTCTACCGTTCTATGATATCCTAAGTTGTCCGAAATATTAGCCTGCACATATTTCCAAAACGTTTGAGAGCAGTTCCAAAAGGGGTGTATGTGGTCTGCTTTACTCGATCCGCGTCTCCAGAATTTGTCTGATTCCAACTTAACATACAGGGGTACCTCAGGTTAAGTACTTACTTCGTTCCGGAGGTCTGTACTTAACCTGAAACTGTTCTTAACCTGAAGCACCACTTTAGCTAATGGGGCCTCCTGCTGCTGCCGTGCCGCCAGAGCCCGATTTGTGTTCTCATCCTGAAGCAAAGTGCTTAACCTGAGGTACTATTTCTGGGTTAGCGGAGTCTGTAACCTGAAGCGTATGTAACCTGAAGCGTATGTAACCTGAGGTACCACTGTATTAAGTTTAAATTTTGGAGTGTTCAAATACATTTGACAAAAGGTCTGAAAATATTTCTCCTGATTCAGGCCTGCTGAAGTTATCTTAGATTTTATACTTTGCATTTGTTTTATTCTTTTCCTTGCCAGAAATAATGAGAAGAAGCCGCAGGATTTCCATCTCAGCAGCGGCAGCAAATGTAAAATGACGGTCCCACGCTGCGTTTCTGATAGGACTGGGAGAGTTTGAATGCCTCCTGCATCGAAACTAGGTCAGTTCTTGAGATTGCTCCACATATCTGTCTCAAACCAGAATTCCCCGTCATGTTCTTCCCCACGATGGGAGTCGAAGAATCATACAGTTGTGGAGCCGTCTAGTGCAACTCCCTGAAACACAGGAATCGCAGCTGAAAATCCATCCTATTCAGTGGCACAGAGCCCACGCATAGAACTGAAATGAAAGATTCACCAAATCAAATGACCAAAAAGGAAATTCTGACCAAACACTAGGAATAACTTTCAGAGGTTAAGAGCTGCTCAACAGTAGAATGGACAATCTCAGAAGGTGAAAAACCTCTCTTTCCTTGGAAGTTTTGAAGCAGAGGTTGGATGGCCACCTGTCAAGGATTCTGTTTTGTACTGAGTTGAACAGGATCCAAAATGCAGCAGTCTGATTGGTCCTAGAACAATAGGAATCAGATATACTCAGAGTCGAGAGTGGATTTCATGCTCTTTATTCAGCTCATAGTGGTGAGGAGGAATGGAGGTTCCCTCAGAATGTCTGCTTTATATACATTACTTACATGATGGGCCCCACGTGATTGGCTAATTCTGGGATTCTCCTGTAGGCCAATCAGGTTGCAGATTCACTTCCAACTGGAGCTGGATTGGGTGGCTCCTGTGGACCAATCAGACTGCTGCATTCTGGACCCTATTGTTCTAGGACCAATCAGACTGCTGCATTCTGAATCCTATTCAACTCAGCACATAACAGATTCTTGAGCTGCGATTTCTGCATTGCAGAGGGTTTGACTAGATGAGCCTTGGGGTTCCCTTCCAAACCTACAGCTTTAGGATTATATAAGCCAGCAGAGGCCATTGTCCTCTGTGCACTGCTGGGCAATGGAGCCTGACTTCGTGATCCAACAGCCGTGTCCTCGTGATGAGAAATCAAATGTGGAATTCATCAATGCGATCTTGCTGACAATTGGTCATAAATATCCCGAGTGCGAGAGACGGTGCCATCCGAGCCCTTTCCCAAAAAACTGAGCAATCAGCGGTGTCCATTGCGTTTGATTTGAATTGTTCAGGAAGGTTTGGCGGGGTGGAAGGAGGGAGGGAGTCAGGGCAGCCTAATCATTCCCATCTGCCTCTCTTGAGTCGAGTGGCTCCATTTCCCAAAAAACATCCAAATTCCTTCCTTGATTTCCCCAAACACCCATTCCGTCTGCCCTCCCCACCCCCACCCTGTCTCCCTTTCCAGCCAGTGTGCAATTGTGGGATGGGCTGAGCTGTGGTCATAACTGTAGTAAACATTCTGCCCCACCCTGGAATTCTGCACCCTGTATAAATAATGCAAATTGGGAAAATTTGCATATATTGCTTTAGTTGGCACCACTGATGCGGCATTCCTACCTGAAGATGCCAGATATTGAATCCAGGGCACGCTGAGCAGATGTTCTGCCGCTGAACTACATGGGCTTTTCAGCTTTGTCCCAGGGTATCTTGGGGACTGCTTGAACTCATATCCCATGTGTGCATGGCCCAGTTCTGTGGAACTCCCTGCCACTAGTGATTCAGCAGGTAAATACCTGCTGGAAACCATTTTTTGTCTGTGCTGGCAGTTAAGAATACATCTTTCCACACAGTGATTAATTGATGTCTGTCTTTATCTGTTTAATTGTCTTTATTATATTCTTTTATGTTTTTGTTGCTGTAAACTGCTTTGATACATCTTATATGACACAGCAGTACAGTGGTACCTCAGGTTAAGTACTTAATTCGTTCTGGAGGTCCGTTCTTAACCTGAAATTGTTCTTAACCTGAAGCACCACTTTAGCTAATGGGGCCTCCCACTGTTGCCGCACCGCCAGAGCACAATTTCTGTTCCCATCCTGAAGCAAAGTTCTTAACTCGAGGTACTATTTCTGGGTTAGCAGAGTCTGTAACCTGAAGCGTATGTAACCTGAAGCGTATGTAACCTGAGGTACCACTGTATACAAATACAGTTATACCTCAGGTTGAAGTAGCTTCAGGATGAATATTTTTGGGTTGCGCTCCGTGGCGACCCGGAAGTAACGGAGCACGTTACTTCTGGGTTTTGCCACTCGCGCATGCACAGATAGTCAAAATGACGTCACGTGCATGCGTGGAAGCGGCGAATCGCGACCTGCGCACACGCAGACGTGGGTTGCATTCGCTTCAGGATGTGAACGGGGCTCCGGAACGGATCCCGTTTATATCCAGAGGTACCACTGTATTCTTATAAATAAATAAGTCAACACTGCCCGATCCATCCACCCCTCGTTGCCACGGAGGCGTCTCTCCTCGTCTTTTTCTCTTGACAGTCCTGTATGTGTCTCAGCTCTTTCCTGGAGGCCAGGGACCACAGCCGATGGCAGGGCATCCCATCATAATGCAGCATGCAGAATATTTTCTTTGCTGTCTTTGCTTCTGCCCTGACACTGTTGCTCACTTGCTCCTCTTTGGGGCTGTTTAGCCAAAGCCAAGATTCCTTCCTGCGTATTTCTTTGCTCCTGCCTGAAATGCAGAACCTTTGCTCATTAAAAATGTTCAGAGCTACCCAGGGAAATCCTGCTAATTTTATGGGGATTCTTTTTTCCATCTTTCCCTCAAAACCCCTTACAGATGGACTCTGGCCAATCCACATTTGCCACAGATTTTCCCTTTTTATTGTTGTTTTAGGCCAAATTAAGTGAGGACTCGCTTTGGGAAATACGCAGGGAGAGAGAAATGACTGGGCTCTGTAAGGTTCAGAATCCCAGTACAATCTTAGAACCCAAATTATAAGCAAAATCTCAAAATCACATGCTCAAATTCACAAACTCTTGTTCAGGCAAGAAAGAATGTGGCCCTGCAGATCTCTTTATCTGGCCCTTGAGAGCCTCCCCAGACCCCACACCCTTCACCAATCCCTGATCTGCCCCTTTCTTGATTTTTGACTGGCGGGCGTGAGTTCTTGAGCTGCGATCCTGCCTCTTGCTTGCCTGGATGGAGAGAGATTTGAAATATGAAGCAGCAAATAAATAAATAAATGTGTCTCTGTGTTTATAAATAAATCTGCATGGCCGAAATGTAGCCAGCCGTGCGAAAGGCAAGCATGGCATCCATTGTTCTGCCTGGCTCTGGCTCTGGCCGCTGTTGCAATGTGGCCCCAGAAAGCTTGCCAATGATGGAATGTTGCCCTCTGATTAAAATAAACACCCCACTCTGTAGTAAAGTATCAGCTAGGCCAATTTAATCCCTTTACACCTTGTTTTATTTGAAGCACCTCAATCTTATCATGAGCTATCACTTGTAATTTTGAATTCAGATTCTTTTCCCTTTCTTTTTGTGTGTGCAGATAAGCAGAAACCATAATGGTTCGCTGGGAAACTGTTGCCTTTAAGAAGCAATTCTATCTCTAGCATGGGGCTTCTGAAAGATTTGCCTCAGTTGACCCTCTACAGATTTTCACCCAGAAATGAGACACAGTCAAGGAGATTCCCCTATGAAGAAGGGTTGCAGCATTTGGGACTTTTCAGTTCAGAGAAAAGGCGAATAAGAGGTGACTTCACAGAAGCTTAATAATAATAATATTAATAATAAAATTTTATTTATATCCCGCCCTCCCCAGCCAAAGCTGGGCTCAAAGCGGCTAGCAACAGTAAAATATACAACATTCTAAAATCACTTCATTATAAAATCAGTTCAAATCAGATTAAAATTATGCCTGGTGTGGAGGAAGTGGATAGAGGAAAGCTTTCCTCCCTCCTACCCTTAGAACTGGTGGTCATCCAATGACATGGGATGTTGGAAGATTCAGGACAGAAGAAAGGACAGCGCATCGTTAAACTGTGGAACTCCCTCCCACTGGAGGCAGTAATGGCCACCAACTTCGATGGCTCTAAAAGAGGGTTCGACAAATTCATGGAGGAGGAGAAAAGGGCTACTGATGGCTGCTAACCAGGATGGTTCTGCCCCCCTCCCTGCACGGTCCAAGGAAGCAATGCTTAGAGAATATTTATGTGGGGGGGGGGGGGGGGAGAAGGGAAAGGGACAAACCAGCAAAATCCCCTCTGCACAGAGATGTTAGTTGCTCAGCCCTCCTGGACAATGGCCATCTCCACCTCTGCACAATGTCAGGCCGCGCCGCGATATTAAATTTTACCTTTTGCGAAAAACCTTGCAGCTTTTAATTGCGCACTCAGGCCCTGGGATTTCAGAAACTCCCTGCTCTGGTGGAGAAAAGATCATCTGGATCTTTGAAAGCTTGGGGGGGGGGGGAGAGAGAGGTCACCTTAGTTACATTTTAAGCCCGCTTTGCCCTTTGCAGATCTCCGGGCGATGTCTGTGCAATGGCCCCCGTCGTCCCTCCGCACACTGTCCTCAGCGACAATGCTGTGAGGTAGGCTGGGCCGGGCCATAGCTCACCGGAGTGAGTGTCGCGACTCGAATCTGCACCTTCTCCCTCACCCCCCCCCCGCATTGGTGTAATGCACCGACTGTGTCCCAACGCAGAAGGGAGGCTTGCCAGCGCTTAAGCCTCATGCCTGAGGCTTGATGCCTGATTTCCCTCCAGCCCCGGATTTAAAATAGCTGAGATCTCGCTCTGGTTTATGTCCGTCTGCCATCAGCACTCCTCTCTCTGCAGAGGGACTCTGAGATCCCAGTCAAGACCTCTTCTCAGCCTCCCCACGGGGCGGCCTGCAAATCTCCTGCTGACAGCCCTTTAATTTATTCCTGCAGCTTTAAAAAAAGACAATGGAGGCAGAGTCTGAAGTCACTCAAAGGTCATTTAGCCCAACCCCCTTGGAGGATGATTCCACTTACCTCTTGACCACACAACACACATGCACACTTCCATCTAGCAAGGCAAGCATGCCCAGAAATAATAATAATAGTAATAATAATAATAATAATAATAATAATAATAATATCAAGAATTGAATTTTTTTTTGCTATGGCAACTCAAAATGGCTTACACTATTTTAAGCAAAAAGCAAACCAGCATTAAGAAAAAGGTAAAAGACCTCTTTAAAAAACTTAAAAAAACCCATTGCCTTAAGATATTCCATCCATGGAAAAATGCCTCAAGATGTGTAATGATGGCACCAGGTGAGCCTCCCCAAGGAGAGCATTCCACAGGAGGGGATCCACCCCTGAAAAGTATCCCTTCTTGTGTTGTTCGCATAACAACTTGGATCATGAGGAAAAACCCTGTTTGGATGAGGTCCAACTAGTTCAGGCATAGGCAAACTCGGCCCTCCAGATGTTTTGAGACTACAATTCCCATCATCCCTGACCACTGGTCCTGTTAGCTAGGGGTGATGGGAGTTGTAGTCCCAAAAGATCTGGAGGGCCGAGTTTGCCTATGCCTGAACTAGTCTCACAGTGGCCAGCACAAGGAGAAGGGGACGACAGAGGACGAGATGGTTGGACAGTGTTCTCGAAGCTACCAGCATGAGTTTGACCAAACTGCAGGAGGCAGTGGAAGACAGAAGTGCCTGGCGTGCTCTGGTCCAGGGGGTCACGAAGAGTCGGACACGACTAAACGACTAAACAACAACAAAGCTCACAATTGGAGGGTCTAGGACTAGGCATGTTCTCACCTGTTCCCCCCACCCCAACCAGTGAGTCAGAAGGGCTTTATGCATATGCAATCGGGAAAGATTTGCAAAGAAATGTTTATGAGCGTTCAGGGAGACGACTTTCCCTGCACATTTGGCGGTCTAGCTTTGTGGGAAAAGCAGAGGGGGTGGGGGAAGGCTTTTTGATGCAGGTGTCTCTCCCCACACTTCGTCGACTGCCCCAAATTGCCCATCCGAGCAACCGCTGGACCCTCTGAGACTCCCCAGCCGCACTCCCGGCCCCGGTTTGATCAACAAACAAGAACCCTGGTAACCAAGATGAAAATTAAGACCAGGTGAAACCTCAAAGGGGCTGGCTGATGAGGCTAGCTTGTTGTGTAAGCAAAGCCCTGGACAGCTCCCTGCCTAAATCTCCTCCGCTCCACCCCAGATCTCTCTGCCCTGTGGCTGGCTGGCCCCGCTGCGTGATGATGGCGATGAAGAGCGAGGGGGAAGCATGAGCCATTGAGATGGAAAAACTTGTTTGCCGGAACAAAGCGCTGGTGCACACTTGTTTGGTTCTGAACGCAGGCACAAATCTCCCCGCCACTGGGTGTTGGAGCCCAACAACACAGAGGTGCATGAATGCTCTAGGATAGTAATTCCCAAGCATTTTGGGGACACCCCCTTCGGTTCCATAAATTCATCCCCAGTGCCACCTACCCTGCCCTATCAAAAGTATTATTCAGAGTACAGTGGTACCTTGGGTTAAGAAGTTTAATTCCTTCCGGAGGTCCGTTCTTAATCTGAAACTGTTCTTAACCTGAGACACCACTTTAGCTAATGGGGCCTCCTGCTGCTGCTGCGCTGCCACCGCACAATTTCTGTTCTCATCCTGAAGCAAAGTTCTTAACCCGAGATACTATTTCTGGGTTAGCAGAGTCTGTAACCTGAAGCGTCTGTAACCTGAAGCATCTGTAACCCGAGGTACCACTGTAGTGACTTCCATGAACCACTAAACCAGAGCTTTCCAAATGTTTCATGTTGGTGACACACTTTTTTTTAGACATGCATCATTTTGTGACACAGTAATTCAGTTTTACTAGCAAGCAGGAGGTTAAACTAACCCCTTTCCAGCCCCGGGAGGAGCGTTTGTGTGACACACCTACACACTGCAGCCGACACACTAATGTGACTTGACACACAGTTGGGAAAGCTCTGCACTAAGCAGTAACGGACCAGTTGCACATTTACTCAAATTCCAGCTAAAACTATTGAGTTTAATGAATTCAACAGAATGGAGGAACTTGATGCAGTGATACCAGAAATTGCAGGAAACATTTTTTTATGTATTCTTGAGGGAAACATAAAGGTGAAGGAAATTTATTGCATGAAATAGTTGTATATAACTACTTGCCAAAGGTGCACAAATCTTCACCTTCCGCAAATATATGGTAAGTAATTAAAAGAGAATCAATAGCAATATTACCAATAATTGGCTAACCTGTGACGACACTGAATCGTATATACGAACAAACATGACGGAAGGAAATAGCTTTGAAATAAGAGTGTTGAAACTTTAAATACAAAGCAAGGAAGGTGTTTCGCTAGAGGCTGTAGCCTGGTCATTCAGAAATAAGAGATCAAGATGCTTGGAGGGACCCACCTCCAGTGCCCCCCCTGCCACCTCCTTGCTTCTTAGCGCTCCCCCCCCCCCAGGTAATCCCACTGTCCCCCAAGGAATGATGCTTTCTCCTTTGGGAAACACTGATCTAGCCCATGGGGAAACGGGTGTGTGTGTATGTGCTTGCAACAGAGTCATCGAACCTCTGCAATGATACCTTCCTGGTTCATGTTGTAGCCGGTCTGGGTGGAAGAAGGGCTGCCACTCAGTGGCAGAGGAACGCAGGGTCATGCCCCAGCAGCAGCACCCCGCCTGAAATCCAGGAGCACTGATGAGATGGAGCCACATTGACACAAAGATTTGACTTGACCGAGGGCGGCGGCAGAAGCTCTTGTTCAAAACCATGATGGCTGCCTTGCATGCAGAATGCTTCTGGGAAACCCGCAAGCACTCCCGCCCCCTTGTGATTTCCAACAACTGGTACTCAGAAGCATTGCTGCCTATAGCCATGGAGGCAGAGCCCAGTCTTGTGTCTAGTAGCTGTTGATTTCTTTGTTATCCTCCACAAATCCTCCCATTCTCCCTTTCAGGCCATCTAGTCTGGTGGTCCTAGTCTGAGAGCCCCCTGGCTGTTCATTGCACTGAATCAAACTTGCTTTGGTGCACGTGCACCGTTGGTGAACGGTCTCGGCGCGCGAGCCAGCGAGCCTCCTGCAGTTTTTGTGCCCAGGGTTTGAGACGTCAGGTGGCTGTTGGCCCCCGACTGGGGCTTGGGTTGGAGCCCCTCTGCTTGCAGCGACGAGAAAGGAGAAAGGCGACGCGATGTTTTGTTTCTTAATGTTCTGTTCTCGGCTGTCTCCATGCAACGTACGCGGTGAGCTGATTGCTTATTGTATCATTGTATCCTGTTTACAGTCCAAAGCTGGAAAGGGGCTTAGGAACTGTGCTATTTTAAAACACACACACACACACACACACACACACACACACACACACACACACTTTAATCTTATTTATATACTAGCAAAGAAATGACCATCACTCTGTCTGGAGGACAAAAAGGCTGCAATCTCCTTGATTAACCTTCAGGGAGCCTGCTCTGGACTGTATGTTTGCAGCAGGGGAGAATCCTGAAATATGTTTTGAATACTGACAGCCTTCCAAGTTTCTATTCGACAAGGGGTCAGGAACAGGATCCCACCAGCTTTCTTCTCCCCCTGCCCTCCCTGCCAGAAAGGGCACTTGCAAGAACTTTGTAACTAAGAAGTAGCACATCAAGTTTTTCTTCCTCCCTCTCAACCCCTTTTCCTTTTGTGTCATGTCTTTCATTCAGATTGACAGCCTGAGGACAGGGACCCTCTTATTATTCACCACCCTGAGCTACCCCAGGAGCCTTTTTTTTGGGGGGGGGGCTGGAAAGCAAGGCTTTAAAAAAATGCTTTAAATAAAACAAAACATTTAAATAAAAATGGGGGAAGTAAGTTTTGAGGAAGGGGATCAGTTAATCCTCCACATATGTTCAAATTAATTGCATGGCTCCTATGAGGGTTCAGCTACTGGCAGCCCCTGTGCTTAATCCGGCCCCTTAGGAAGATAGCCTGGCCCCTTCTGTTTTTATATCCTAACTCCACTGTCAGAGGCAACCCCAACTGCTGGGAATTGCAACTGGGGAGAGTTGCTATTGCAACCTGGGCCTTACTTGCAGGCTTTCCATTGGGGCATGTGGTTGCAATGAGGACAAGGTGGGCTTCCTTTGCCCTGATCTGGCATCTGGGCTCTTCTGATTGTCATCTGCTACTTCAGATGCAAAGGGAATCGGTTGTGGC
This sequence comes from Podarcis cretensis, assembly GCF_951804945.1. Lineage (NCBI taxonomy): Eukaryota > Metazoa > Chordata > Lepidosauria > Squamata > Lacertidae > Podarcis > Podarcis cretensis. Next base: position 15,707,651 of record NC_137185.1, read on the forward strand.
CTTGAGATTTGCAGGTTGCATCTGGGGCCCCCAACCCACTCCCAGTTCCTTCTCGAAAGCGTTCGCCCAGCAACGTCTTGTGCTGGATGGGGTCCTCTCCCTCCCTGCCTCCCAATTATTTGGAGACGGCGCAATCCAAAACCACACTGGCTGAGCCCCGCTATTAAAAATGGGAAAGGTATCCCTGAGCGAAAAGGAGAGGGTGTGAATTCTGGCAAGCGGGGGGCAGCCTCGCGATACGGGCCAGGGAGGAATTTGAGGGACAAATAGCTAGAGACAGAAAACAAGGAATGTCTGAGACGGGGAAGCCTGCCAAGGAAATGTTACAGAGCATGAAGGCGTAAGAGGAACACTCAGAGCTGACGGGAGATGTGGCTGAGGGGGTCCACATGCCCTGCACAAGCAGGGGGGACGCACTTTGGTTAGGCCGCCCCGCTGGGTGGAGGCCTCAGAGGTGATGAAATCTGGGCAATTAGCGCAAATTGAAATGGGGTCCCAGGACATGCTTTGGGAGCTGTGAGGGACGGCTCTCGTGAGTCATGGTGACCATGAAATCGGAACACTTCTGAATCGGATATTCAACATCTCCAGTGTTCGTCGAGGCAGCACAGCTGTGGGTTCAGGCATGCCAATGGTCCACTTTGCTGCTGGAGCTTGTCCCTGGTAGGAACACAGAAGTAGAGAAGGTCCCTTTCCCACAAAATGTAGTCTCCTTAGGCTGTGTGCGAGATTTCCAGCCATTTGCAGAGCACAGGATTTAGAATAAGGACAACGACAACCATTTTATTATTATTTCTATGTCGCCCATCTCACTGGGTCACCCCAGCCACACTGGGTGGCTCCAAACAGAATAATAAAAACAGAATGAAATGTCGAGCATTAAGAAGCTTGGCCTACAGGAAGGTGCAGGGTCAGTCGCTGGTATTGAAACGGTAAAGAGGAGAAGGCTGTTACGGTGGTACCTCAGGTTACATACGCTTCAGGTTACACACTCCGCTAACCCAGAAATAGTGCTTCAGGTTAAGAACTTTGCTTCAGGATAAGAACAGAAATCGTGCTCCGGCAGTGCGGCGGCAGCAGGAAGCCCCATTAGCTAAAGTGGTGCTTTAGGTTAAGAACAGTTTCAGGTTAAGAATGGACCTCCGGAACGAATTAAGTACTTAACCTGAGGTACCACTGTATACGCAGGGACGCAGGTGGCGCTGTGGGTTAAAGCCTCAGCACCTAGGACTTGCCGATCGAAAGGTCGGCAGTTCGAATCCCTGCGGCGGGGTGCGCTCCCGCTGCTCGGTCCCAGCGCCTGCCAACCTAGCAGTTCGAAAGCACCTCCGGGTGCAAGTAGATAAATAGGGACCGCTTACCAGCGGGAAGGTAAACGGCATTTCCGTGTGCGGCTCTGGCTCACCAGAGCAGCGATGTCACGCTGGCCACGTGACCCGGAAGTGTCTCCGGACAGCGCTGGCCCCTGGCCTCTTAAGTGAGATGGGCGCACAACCCCAGAGTCTGTCAAGACTGGCCCGTACGGGCAGGGGTACCTTTACCTTTACCTTACCACTGTATACTAAAATGGCCACCGGCCACAAAGGCTATGATGGCCTCGACAGTCGGAGGCACAGATGCTTTGGAATACCAGTTGCTGGAAGGCACAGGAGGGGAGAGGGCTCTTGCGATCAGGTCCTCCGGGTGGTTTTTCCAGAAGAGGCATCTGGTTGACCACTGTGAGAACAGGATTCTGGGATAGATGGGTCATTGGCCTGGTCCATCAGGCTCTTGTGTGTTTATTGGTACAAGACGTACACATTTGGAGTGAAGTACTCCTTCAGCTCCTGCTAACCTAGCAGTTCGAAAGCACCTCAAAGTGCAAGTAGACAAATAGGTACCGGCGGGAAGGTAAACGGCGTTTCCGTGCGCTGCTCTGGTTCGCCAGAAGCAGCTTAGTCATGCTGGCCACATGACCCAGAAGCTGTCTGCAGACAAACACCGGCTCCCTCAGCCAATAAAGTGAGATGAGCGCCGCAACCCCAGAGTTGGTCACGACTGGACCTAATGGTCAGGGGTCCCTTTACCTTTACCTTTACTCCTTCAGCATGAGTTTGACCAAACTGCGGGAGACAGTGGAAGACCGAAGTGCCTTGCGTGCTCTGGTCCATGGAGTCACGAAGAGTCGGACACGACTAAACGACAACACCAACTCCTTCAGAGCTTTCATATATAAATAAAGTTAATTATACAAAGGTTGTACTCTCTCTCACACACACATGAATGGCAAATTAGACAAGCTTGTGGAGGAAGGTAAGGTCTATAGCACGTAAATGAAGCCTCCAGATTCAGCAGCTGTTTATCTCTTAATTCCAGTTGCATGGGGAGTTGGGAAACATATTGCCCTTCATGCCCTCTTTGTGGGCATCCTGGAGACATCTCAGTGGGCAAGGTGGGCTTCTGGGCTGTCCTTGCACACGTCTCCCAACGCCTGCCTGCGTGTGTTGATGGACACAGCCAACCCTTTTCACTTTGACACCCCTTTAACCGCCTAATCAGATTGCAAGTGTTGCTGGACCTGTCTCTGAGTCCCCTTTCCCTGTTTCAGGTTGAGGACTGCCAGTTCCTTGCTGAGATCAAGCATGCTGTTAAAGCGACCACGAGCTTTTTGACCTCATCAGCCAATGGCAACAATGATCACCCCTGCTTAGATTTGCATTGGCCGTACCAGTGCATCAGATATTACCCCCCTTCTGTGTGTACCAAGTGCAAAAGTTCTGCCCCACAGTCTCTGTGTGTTGGGTCAGATTGGTCCAGAGTCATCTGTGGCTGTCAGGGGGTGGGGAATCAAGCTGGAAGAATAATAGATTCATAAAATGTTTGAAAGGGATCCCAAAATTCATCTAGCCCAACCCCCTGCGAATCACAGCTACAGAATCCATGATAGGTGGCCATCCAAACTCTGTTTAAAAACCTCCAAGGGACAAGAGTCCACCACCTTTGGAGGCAATTGGTTGGATTGTTGAAAGGCTTTTGGCATCAGAAAGTTGTTCCTAATATTCAGTTAGAATTTCCTTCCCAGCCATCTAAATCTATTGGTTGGGGTCCTCTGGAGCAGCAGAAAACAAGATTGCTCCATCATTGGTGGGTCAGCCCTTCAAATGTTTGAAGATGGCGGGGGGCCACTAGGGGCGCATTGGAAGATGGCCGACAATACCATCTCTCTGACCCACACGGGGTAATTAAGAGGCTGTTATGGGAGTAGGCAGCCTCCCTTGTTGCCCCAAGGAAATGGGGAACACTGCCCTTGCCTGCTGTGCCCATAAATCACCCCCTAATTCGAAAGAAGGGGGTGAGGGCCCTAGGCAGAATGCCCCCGTGTGGACCTCGGCTCTCCTGGATGCTGTCTCTGATCGCGCACTAGCTGCAGCAATTTGGAATAATTAATTACAAAAGAAGCAAATGCACATATTTCAAGTGAAGAAGGGGAGTGAAGTCTGCTAATTTAAGTGACCTCTGCGAAAGAAGACGATGGGTTGGAGAAACAGGAATATTTTACGATGAAGATACACCAAAGGCTGGGTATGTTGACAACGGGACTGAATGGGGGGGGGGAACCTTTTTTACTTCTATGTGATTTACAAGAACCCCTCCTCAGTAGAATCGTCGGTTGAACTGACCCAAGCAGGATGATTAAGGTCTGTGTGGAGATAAACTTTAACCAAAAGTATGCTTTATGGAGATCGAGAAGCAATAAGAGCTTTTGGGAATGGCGCAGCAATTAATTCGGAGTCGCCATCTTGCCAAAGGATTTATAGCCGGGAGGAAGAACGGACTTGTTTTCAGACTGCATTCCTGGTGAATCTCCTCAGAGGTTTTGAGAAAGGAGGCAGATTGGTGAAGATTAATGACGCTAAGACTGTTTTGATGTATGGAAGTGATGTTATATGGAAAACGTTTGGATATGGCTACTGGATAAAAATAATAATATCCACGCAGGATTACAAACTGTTCTAACCAGCTTGTGGAGACTATCAGAGGTCACAAAGAAAAAGGAAAAATATATGAAAATAACAACAAGAGATGTGGAAAAACAATAAAAAAGGACTGGATAGTACTGTGAACATCATAAGGTTAGATTTGTGGACATTAAAACAGCAGTAAGAAGCAAGAAGTTGATTGGATCCCCTTTGGAACTTGAAATATTCCCCCAACAAAAAATTTAAAATTCGGCTGTGTAATTTGGAATTTATGTAATTTGGTTTGATTTGATGTGATTGGTCGGTTAATATAAAATTATTCTTAAAAAAAAAAAATGTTTGAAGATGGCTTCTTTGTCACCTCTTAGTCTCCTTTAGGCTAAACACACCCCACTCCCTCAACCATTCCTCAAAAAGGCTTAGTTTCCAGAACCACCACCATCCTGATTGCCTTCCTCTGTGCATCTTCCTTGTCAATGTCCTTCTTAAACTGGGCTGCCCACAACTGGACATAGGACCAGGTGTGGTCTGACGAAGGCAGAAAACAGAGCAGGGCTATTACTTCCCTTGAGCAGGACACTGGACTTCTGTTGATGCAGCCTGGAAGGGCATTAGGGTTTTTTGTTGCTGCACCACCCTGTTGACTCGTGCTAAGCTTGTGGCCTTTATTATAAAGATAATAAAGGGGCATTTTCTAAGCAACAAGATCCTGAAAACATTTTAAAAATGCAAAAAGTGCCATGGGGTGTGGCAGCTAGTGACTTTACAAAGCCAAATGAAATCAGATTTTCTAAAGATATATGTAGTTTGTTTTACTGGATTAATATTTTCTGCTTTATATGTTGTCTGTTTCCAGAAATGCATTTTCAGAATCTTGGGGCAGAAAGGAAAATGTTTCTAATATATGAGTCTCTGTGAGGTTCTAGCCCACCAGAGGGTATGTGTGGCAACAATTGCGTGTAGCAGAAAATTTATATAGTACCTCTTCTACCTTCCATCAAACTTTTGTGTGTGTGTGTGTGTGTGTGCGCGCGCAGAAAGAAAGAGCGAACCCAAAATTCAGAGCATCAGGTGCCTCTTAAGACTGTTGCAGCCATTTTGTTTGCTTGAAGAATACTCCTGTTTGCACTCTGCTATCCCACAGCTAAAAGCTAGGGATATAATTTATCAGGGAACCTGTATGAGGAAATGGTTTTTAAACAAATAAAACAGAATTGGTTATGCCAAAAAATAATAAAACAAAATAAGATTTTCTAGGAATGCTTGAGGCATAAGCCTGTCACACTGACCTTTTTAAAGGGTTTATAAACTCTTTAAAAACCCCACAAACCTCTAGCCCTGCCCTGTAAATTATTTTGGGGATGGATTGAGTGGTGGGGAGGGTGCCCCCCGCCTCAGGGTGACACTGGGTGCTCCAGCGGCCTAATGTGTACATCGCCTTTGGCATGCATCAAAGTGCATTTGGATTTCAAAGAAACAATTTTGCTTTTCTAGGCTGGTCCCCAATGGGTAAGAACTTTCAGTTCTGCTGGCCTGCGCAGTGACTTGGGAGCAGGTGGTAGGTAGGGTTTGACATCACTGCTGGCTGCAGATTCGCCCTTTCGCAGATCAGCAACTGGCTACAAGCAGGAAACAGACGGGTGTCCATCAGGCAGGGGAGAGAGGCTCATTGTCAGCAGAACGTGCGCCCGCCCCCGGTCCTGGCAGTCTGGGATGTGACCCACACTCTGCTCCTGTGATCTGGGAAAGGGTGTGGGCCAGGGCAGGAGGCAGAACATCTGCTGAGGACACAAAACGCAAAAACAGCCTGTCAGGACCATATACTGAATATAGAACGCAAAGATACATTCTGCAAAGATCGTGTCATCTGAAAAACCAGCTCAGGATACACACAACACAGAGGTTTCCAGGGGAATGTACGAAAGTCAGAAGGTCCCTGTTGGATCAGGCCAATGGCCTGTCCAGTCCAGGATCCTGTTCTCACAGGGGCCAAACACGTAACTCTGTTGGGAAACCTGCAAGCAGGATTCGAGCACAAGAGCCGTCTCCCCTCCTGTGGCTTCTAGCAACCGGCATCCAGAAACTTTGCTGCCTTCAACTGGGGAGGCAGAGCACAGCCAATATGGAAATGAGGTAGACTGCCTCTGGACCTGGAGGTTCTATATGAACATAAGAAGAGTCCTGGTGGATCAGGTCAAAGGGGGGCCCCATCTAGTCTAGTATCCTGGCAGGTGGCATTTCATCTCTCTTTCTCTCCACCCCCTGCCACCATAAATCCTTGGCAGCATGCTCCTCAGTACTGTGGTTAAGCTGTGATTCCTTCATCACCAGGGGGGTGGACTGGATAACCTTTGGGGTTGCCTTACCATTCTACAGTTTTACGAGTCTTATCATTCTAATACTTGCCCGGCCAAGGCTAATCTGCAGCGAACAAGCACCTCAGCGCCTGGGCCGCGTGCACCACATGCCAGGAATATCTTGCATGCTTTTGGAAGGACTTCAGCATTCAGCCACTTAAGAGATGCCTGTGAGTCAGGCCCGTCCTTTGCCAGAAACTGTCTTCTGCGCAGGGCTGGACAATGGGCCAAAAGCCACACAGAGCAGATTGGAAGACCCATAAGGACATGGGAAGCTGCCTTGCGCCGAGTCATGCCCTTGGTCTATCTAGCTCAGAATCGCCTAGATTCTGACTGGCAGCAGCTATCCAGGGTATCAGGCAGAGTGCCACAGAATTGTCAATTCAGGGTCATCTAGTCCAAACCCCTGCAATGCAGGAATCGCAGCTGCCAAATACCTGACAGACAGACATCCAACTTCTAATGGGTGTTGAAGGAGAGTCCACCACCTTCCAGTGGAGTCCGTTCCACTGCTGAATGCCTTTTCCCATCAGAAAGTTATTCCTAATGTTTGTTCGGAACCGTCTTCCTTGTCATTTGAATCCATCGATTGGAGTCCTCTTCTCTGGAGCAGCAGAAATCAAGCTTGCTCCAACTTCCACGTGGCAGCCCTTAAGTTAATCTAAAGTTGGCTAAGCAATTTTCTTTAAGATAGCTTGTTTCTGTATTTTATTTTCATGAATAAATGCATTTGTCTGCACTTTTATCTGAATATATCCATTTCTGTACCCATTCCTTGATAGGAGAAGTGCACTGCAAAATTTGGAGAAATGCAAATTTTGAAGGGTGTTTCTGCATATCGGGTCACAAATTGCTTTGGAAACTGTGAGTTACGTGGGTTTAAATGCAAACTGAATCGAATTTCTCTCCCCTTGCTATGTTCCTGCTTCTGCAGTTTGAGGTGGCACAGTCCAAAACTCTACTGCATAAAGGTAGCAACTAAAGCTGTCTTTGCCGGGGGGGGGGGGGGAGGAACCAATGTTGGCATGCTTTTCTCCCCGACTCCTAAACATTTTGACATGCAAGGAAGCTCAGGAGAACAAAAATAATTCCACGAACCTCCTCTTCATTTGACATCAAACAAGTGCAAGGAGTTCACCCTGATATTCTTTTCCCCTTTCAAATGGGAAGAGAGACATTTTGCTGCAGGTCAGAATCCTTAGCCTTTCATAAAAGCACATTGCATTCCATCATCCTCACAACTGCTCTCCAAGGGAGGCCGGGGCTAACCTGCCTTGATTGTAGATGGAGGGAGGGAAGTGGAAAGATTTTAAAGTACTGGAGGTCACTTGATTTTTGTATTCACATATTAATGGGGAGAGAGATCACAGCTTGGGAACAGAGCACCGTCTCTTGCAAAAATTGAATGCTGGAAGATTCAGGGCAGATGAAAAAAGTCCTTCTGTATGTAGTGCATAGTTAATCTGTGGAACTCCCTGCCACAGGAGGCAGTGACGGCCCCCAACTGAACCGGCTTTAAAAGAGGATTAGACAAATTCATGGAGGAGGACAGGGCTATCGATGGATACTAGCCACATTCTGGAGGCAGTATGCCTCTGAATATCAGTGGCTACCAGCCACAATGGCTGCGCTCTGCTTCCATGGTTGGAGGCAGCAACAATTTGACTTCCAGAAGAGAGTGCTCTTCTGCTCAGGTCCTGCTTGCTGGTTTCCCACTGGGGCGGCCAGTGTGAGAACAGGATGCTGGACTAGATGGGCCATTGGCCGGATCCAGCAGGCTCTTCTTATGTTCTTCAGGTCCCAGGTTAAATCTTTGGCACCTGTAACCCTGAAGAGCTGCTGTCAGTCAGGGTTGACAAGGGGGAAACCATTGCTGTGCCCTCCCTGATGCTGTTGAACTCCAGCCTGCATCCTTTTCTGGAGCCCAACAACATCTGGAAGGAGCCACCTTGGCGATCTATGCAGGCAACTTCCTGCATTCCTCGAGGATCTGAACCTCAGACGTGGCACCCCACCGCTTTCAAGGGCGCAGGAACACAGCTCTCGTCCTCTTGATGTGTGTTTGTTGGGGTCCAACATTCTCTCCGAGTCATTGCCTGGAGAGGAAAATGAGAAATTGTTCTACAAGCGGATTATGGAAAGAGAGAGAGAGAGAAAGAGTGTTCCTCTTGTTCATTCAAAATCTGCAATTTGTTAACTACAAGTGCCCTCATGTCACTGCCTTAAGTGAGCAAGTAAACAGCTGTTGCCTGTTCATTTTTTCCAAATGATGCATGAGGTCATTGGCCTCTGGCATCTCCCCCCACCCCCACCCCCTGCTCACAGCCCCACCTACACAGATCTCTAGGGCAGGGTGACTGTGCCCTCAGGTTTCACAGCAGGGATTTGCCCCACATCTCTATAAAGTCTCTGGAAGACGATTGTGCTGGTTTGGAGCTGTAGTAACTCCCCCAAAACCCTACAGCTACTGGGATAATAAGTGCGCTCCTGCACATTTCTGTGATCCCATTTTACTGCAGTGTTTGCACCATAGGATCATGGAGTTGGAAGAGAACCCCAATCACAGCTCAAGAATCCATGGCAGATGGTCCATTCAACCTCAGTTTTAAAAACCTCCAATGAAACAGACACGGGTGGCGCTGTGGGTTAAACCACAGAGCCTAAGACTTGCCGATCAGAAGGTTGGAGGTTCGAATCCCCGCGACAGGGTGAGCTCCCATTGCTCGGTCCCTGCTCCTGCCAACCTCGCAGTTCGAAAGCACGTCAAAGTGCAAGTAGATAAATAGGTACCGCTCCGGCGGGAAGGTAAACGGCGTTTCCGTGCGCTGCTCTGGTTCACCAGAAGTGGCTTAGTCATGCTGGCCACATGACCCGGAAGCTGTATGCTGGCTCCATCAGCCAGTGAAGCGAGATGAGCGCCGCAACCCCAGAGTCGGTCACGACTGGACCTAATGGTCAGGGGTCCCTTTACCTTTACCTTAATGAAACAGAAAGTAGCTATGAATCCTGCATTGCAGGGGACCAACTAGACAATTCTGTGTTTCTATGCTCTAGCCCTGAGCCTCTGCACCTTCCTTGAAAGATGTAGCCTGCGGAGGCTTCAACAGAGCCTGATGGGTTAGAATAGGCAAACAAGGGCAAGGAGCAAACGTTGCTGAGCTGAAGGCCTTTCGCTTCTTTCTTCACACTCATGATAAATTTGGCGCCTTCCCACAGTCCGTGGTGAATCAGCCTCCCATTAATTTTAACGGACTTTTAAAATGGAATAAGTTGTTTTGAGGAATAAGGAACAAGCGCCGTTACCTGTCCCAAGAAAGTACAGGACAATCTGTGCATTCGAAACAAACCGATGACAGAACACCCCCCGCCCGCCCGCCCCCCAATCCCGTGGTTTTGCGTAGGTGTGCCTTGCGGACGGTGGTGGCTTCCTTCCACATCCCCGTCCGTCCTGGAGGATTCAGTGAAAGAAAGAAGAAGAAGAAAAAGAAGCGGGGGAGTTCGTTGTGTTTTGGGCTTGGCCCAAAGGACTACTCCACTGTTCCTGCTTGGTGGCTGGCCTTGTTTTCTATTTATACAGCTCAGACGTGTCTGCTCTTCATGATAATTTTCTGAACCGGGTCCAGCTTGGCGTTTGCAAAACTTCACAGTCTTCGCTAGAACAGGCCCTTCTCCCACCCCGTATAGATAATGGGGCTCTCTTTCTTTCTTCTTGGACTTCGCTGCAGCTTTGGGCTTGCTCAAAAGGCCCATGGAATGGTTGCTCGCCATCTTCTTTCTGGATTTCCAGCTTTGAGCTCTGGGTTTCTGGCTGGGCTGCCGTGGAAGAGCTCTTGCGCTCCTATTCCACAGAGGTTGTGCGTGTGTCTTCCTGCCTTTCTCACGCAGTTTTTGCTCCTAATTAAACGGACGCTCGGAATAAGTTCAGGATCCTTCGCCGTTAACAGTTTTCCAGCTGGGTGGGTTGGATCTGGGCTCAAATCAGGACTGGGTTTTGGATCCCAGAAGAAGAAAGAAGCGGCGTGGGATCACTTAAGAGAATCAGAGCGTGTTGTGTAGACGGGCGGTGTGGTGTCGTTGTGAAGCGCCCTGAGATCTTTTGATGAAGGGCAGTATAGAAATATAATAAATAAATAGTAAAATAAATTAATATTTGTAATAATTATAATTTATTTATTATTTGTACCCCACCCATCTGGCTGGGTTTCCCCAGCCACTCTGGGCAGCTTCCAACAAAGACCAAAAATACACTAAAATGTCACACATTAAAAACTTCCTTGAACCTTCAGATGTCTTCTAAATGTCGGGGAGTTGTTTATTTCTTTGACATCTTATGAGAGGGTGTTCCACAGGGCGGGTGCCACTACTGAGAAGGTCCTTTGCCTGGTTCCCTGTAACTTGGCTTCTCGCAATGAGGGAACCACCAGAAGGCCCTCGGCGCTGGACCTCAGTGTCCGGGTAGAATGATGGGGGTGGAGACGCTCCTTCAGGTATACTGGACCGAGGCCATTTAGGGCTTTAAAGGTCAGCACCAACACTTTGAATTGTGCTTGGAAACATACTGGGAGCCAAATAAAACGGAGTTATATGGGGCGGGGACACCCTAATGATGTCACATTTGAACAGAAGTAGAAATTGGCAGTCAACAAATGAGCCAGTGAGTTGGAATTGATATACCGGTACTTGTTGAAGTGTCTCCTTGATGAGCGAGGTTGTCTGGTTCAATGCTGGAGTTGTGGAGAGGACTGTCTCCTTCCGTCTGGTCTCCTGACTCTGGGTCTTCATCGGAAGAAGAGGCATCCTGGCTTAGGTCAGGATTCGGCTTAACTGTGCCCTCCAGACTGTACTACAACTCTCAAACATATGGAGAGCACCAGGTTGCTGAAGGCTGCTCTAGATATCCCACTTGATTTCTCCAGCTGTTCCAGATGTTTGGAACGGCCTCCCCTGAACGTTCTCTTCACTTCCTCCTCCTTTTTCCTTTACGAAAAGCAATTACAAAAACATCTTGTTTCCTCCTTGGCCTTCATCAATTTTTGTCTTTTTGCAGCAAAACATACTTTTCCTCTTATTTGCTTTTTTTTTCGTCCTGGTCTCTGACGAACACCCTCTGCCTTCTCTCTCCTGCCCTCAGGACCCTTTCCCCAGATTTTAAGCCTCAATGGAAAGGAGGAATTGACAAAACCGTCAGCTTCGGTTTCTCTGGATTTCTCAATTTCTCGCTCGTCAGTTGAGTTTGCCGCATTTCCACATCAGTTCCCCATTTTCTTCTTGTTTTTCTAAAAGATTCCTCATGTAAATTTGTAGCGCTTTGGAACACATTATTCCTAACTTACAATTTATTTTTTCCATGAAATTTCCTTTAATATTTTTAGGACTCATCTTATTTTTGTAACTTTTTATACTGTTCATAACATTGTATTTTAATGTTGTAACCAACCTAGGGGCCTTAGGGTGAAGCGCAGGTAAATAATAATAATAATAATAATAATAATAATAATAATAATATATACATTTTTGCAAGTTGTTTTCCCTAATACAATGCATTGCATGTTATTTTCATGAATATAAGTCAATTTTAATGAAATCTTTCTACAAATACATACTTTTTTATAAGCATTATTTGGTTGGAAATGTGTACTGCAAAATGTGTATTGGAAAAAGGACAAGTTTCAAAAGATAGCCACATCTCACTCCACCTCAGCGGGAGACAAGGTGATGGGGCATGCCTGACTTCTACTTGGTGGCATTACTGCTGCTTCCTGGGAGATAATAGGAAGAGGGATGAGGTGTCAGTGAGATCAGCACAGGCTGATTTAAATAAATAAATTTACAAACAGATGTAGAAATATGGAGTTGAAAAATGGGAAATCAGAATGGACAGATTTGCCCATCCTTTGCAATTCATTTCATTCTACAAGATGCAATAGCCACAGACTCAGATGGCCAAGGATGATGATGATGATGATGATGATGATGATGATGATAATAATAATAATAATAATAATAATATAGTATTTATACCCCGACAGATAGATGTTTATTTCCTTGACATCTGACGGGAGAGTGTTCGACAGGGTGGGCCTGGTTCCCTGTAACCTCACTTCTCGCAGTGAAGAAACTGCCATAAGGCCCTTGGAGCTGGACCTCAGTGTCTGGACTGAACGATGGGGGTAGAGACGCTCCTTTAGGTATATCCTTCAGGTATATATGTGCAACATGGGTATTCCTTTATATAATCCACAAGTATATTTCGCAAAGATTAGCATGATCTTTCAGGTATTTAAGTTTCTCCCTTAGAAGAAGTCAGATGCCACTATCAGATTTAATAAAACAGAGGTTGGATGGGCACCTGTCAGGGATGCTGTGGTTCCTCCATTGAACCAGATAACCCTTCCAACTCTACTCTTCCCCTTCACCTGAAAGTGACAGGTTTGCCTACTCTTAAGTCCATGTCTCTGGGGGACCACCCCATGGCATTCCGGAGCCAGGACAGATTCGGCGGCTGACACCGTACCCCTCATCGTGCCAGCGCATGCATATGCGAGTGTGTGGTCTTCTCCAGTTGCCTTCCAACCGTTGTGTGTGGCGGGGGAGCGAGAGATACCCGTGTGGCTCTTAATCGGCTATGACGGCAGTTTCGTAGCCCTTGCTGGTACAGGATAAGCCCCAGGGACGTGACCAGTGTGTACTTCCTGACAAGCAGGCAGCAGGCAGGCCACGCAAACCCGCATCGCGGCCTGCGGGGTTTCCTGCCGCGCAGATGTCTCCAATTGACGACAACTTGTGACGAGGTAATGGGAGGTGAGCCCAGACTCCGGCTCCCATCCAGCCTTCGAGAGACACCTTGGAAGCACCGGTTGGAGGAGTCACGCGCAGGAGCGACGGAAAAGGCCTGGTCCTCGCTGCCAGCTTTCTGTCCATTCCAACACACTGAACCATTTAGCGCTAATTTCACGCTAACTCCTCTAATCAAAAACATCTTCATTTCCTTTTGAGAAAAGAGAGAGACCGGGGGGCAGGGGCGGGGAGAAGCGATATATTTCATAGGGGCTTCCATCTCAATGTAGGGAAAAGAAACACCCTGGAAATGGTCCATATCCCCATGGAACCTTTGGGCCAAGGCAGAGTGTGGCTACTTCCTGCGAGACATTACATCACTTCCTGCATGGCCACTCTAGAATAAGAACATTTATTTGTGCTCCTGGAATGACTGAGATGTGCTCAAAGAGTGGTTGAGGCTCCAGCCTGCAGTCAGAGGGCTCAGGGTTGATTGGGGTGAGCTCACTCGAGGGGTCCTTCGTTAATGTCAGGCGCCCACCCTTGCCAAATTATTAATTATTTCCAGAATGTAAAAATTAAAGGTTTCCCGAGGCAATGGGTGTCTGGAGAATTCCCCCCCTCCCTGGTACCTAATCACAAGAAGAAATCTCTGAACATCTGGATGAGAAGGAAAACATCGTCTCGTCTCACTAACACAAAGCAAACACAGTTAACCGTGCTCAGGCGGCTGGCACAGAGCAAATTCTACGACAGCCCTTCGGTGTAGTCCACACCCACAGGTTGAGTAGTGTGGTGTTAATTCAGAGGTGTGGGAACTGAGTAGCTTACGCAAGAACCCTGCACGGGGGCGACCTGTCCCTCTTGCTGCCCCTGCTGAAGCCCCACTTACGGGAGTCGCACGGTTGTGGCTTCCTGGGAGATTTTGTGGGGCTCTCACGAGATCTCACTGGAACCCGGAAGCTATCGCAGTTGCTTCTCTGGAGGTGGCAGTGTGTATCTGAAGAAGGGCATCCATGGAGGCTCCTCTTGGATTCCACCGCCTGAACCAGCTGCCTCAGCCTGCCTTATGGATGAGCTGGCCTTGACCCTGCATTGTTATCCATTCCCATACCCTAGGTAGGTCTGAGTGTGTGGCATCCCGTGCACCAACTTGCCTCTTCTGCATGTCAGAGGCCTTGCCTGAGAAACAATACCTTAACAGCAACCCTCCAAGGTAGTCCACTCAGAGATGGGGTTGGTGCACAATGTGAGCAGGGGTCACAGCCTCTAGTAGAACATACATTGTTCTCTTTTGCCAACCAAAGGCCACCAAGCTAGCCTCTGTTTCTTTTTAAAGTCAGTTTCTCAAGGAACATGATGTTCTGGCACAGTTGATTACTTGTACAATGTCCTCTTAAGGCCAGGCCTTTTCCGCCCTTCTCTCCAGCTAGGAGAAACTTCTCTGGTGCAGGTCTGTGTTAAGAGCCCAGACAAGGAGCCACGTATAACCTTCTCCAGAGGGGCAGGTGCCTCAAAAGCAACAGAGTGCCTCACAGCCCCTTCAAGACCAACAAACTCACCAAAACAACACCAAACAACTTCACGGAGGAGGAGGTTTTTGGTGGAAGCCCAAGCCATCATGGTAACTTTCTATCTCCACCGTCGGAGGAAGGAAGTGCCTCTGAACATGACATCAGCAATGAGTAGAGTTGCTGCTGCTGCACTCAGGTCCTGCATCTGGCAGGGCACTGTGAGAACAGGATGCTGGAGTAGACCCCAGGCGTCCCCTAGTTCAGCCCCGTGCAATGCAGGGAATCACAGCTCCTGACATATAGCCATCCAATCCCCCCATTAAAAACCCCCCAGTGAAGGGGAGTCCACCACCTTCCTAGGGTCAGCTGTTGATCCACCAGCCAAGCTGTCATTCCTTTAACCAATTTATTACAGCATCAGCTTTCATGGTCTAGATGGATGATGTGTTTGCTTTCTTCATCAGATGCTTGAAATGTTGAGCTGATTGCTAGGGGGCAGGGAGCCAGCCGGAGCTCAGGAACAAAAATCATTTGGGGAGAAAGCATTCTTAAGGGGTGAAGTTGAAATTGTTTCTGATTGTCCAAATGGGGGCATGATAGAATCGAGGAATGGAGTGTCTCTCTGTGTGAGGGAACATGAGGCACGCAAAGATAAAACACACATGCCAGATATTTTGGGAGAATCAAAGTATGCATAGGTGGAGAACTAGGGAGATGGGGGCTGGGGCACACACCAACGAGACCCCGCCAAGAACCAAAGAAATCTTTTCCCCAGCCTATTGTGGCTCAAAACATCTTTTAGGGATGTTTTCCTCACATGGAAATGGTTACGTCCAAGCGCTCACACATGGATGTTTCCCAGCAAAATTTCTGCACATTCCTCTCCAAATAAATCCAGAGCTTCTGCCAAGTTGGACATCTTCCTCAGTGGGACTATTTTGGTGTCCTGGAGCAGGGGACGGAATCTGCGGCCGCCATTGGGGAGGCACCAGCGTGTCAGCGTTGTATTCTGAAACCGGGCGTGCAGCTCCTCAAAGCGGACGAGATCTCCATGATCCCAAAATTGCTGCAGGAAGCCAAGAGGGAGACGGTTTTGCAGGCTGATTGTCGATTCTGGCCAGGTGACCGAAAGCACCATCTTGGCATTTTTGTGGGTTTGTGTACGTGTCCATTTTCCCCACACAGCAAACAATATTGGCTGTTGTTCACCAATGCTTCACAGATCCATGGCATGGGCTGCACGCTTGATCAGGTCTGGCTATGCCATCACGTGAGGGCAAGCGAGGGCAAAATAAACCAGGCAAGGTGAAGAAACCACCATTCTGTTGCTGCCTAAACAACAAAGATGACCAAATCATTTTAAAGTGAGGGGTTTCTCTGTACAGTGGTACCTCTGGTTGAGAACAGGATCTGTTCTGGAGGCCCGTTCGCAACATGAAAAGAGCACAACCCACAGCGGCGCGTCTGCACACACACGGGTTGCGACTCGCCACTTCTGTGCATGCGTGTGATGTCATTTTGTGCTTCTGCGCATGCGCGAGCAGCAAAACCCGGACGTAACCCTGTCCAGTACTTCCAGGTCGCTGCGGGACGTAACCTGAAAGAACGTAACATGAAGCAGACATAACATGAGGTATGACTGTATTAAGGGCCAGCCAAATGAGGAGTGTTGCCCATAATTTCCCCTCATGGTGGGATTAGATAAAGGAGGAGGAAAATGCTATCAGTGGCTATCTCTTGTGCTTGAATCCTGCTAGAGGGTTTCACATAAGCATCTGATGAAAACAAGATGCTGGACTAGATGGGCCATTGGGTTCTTGTAACCAAGGGGGAGCCAAATCTAACCTTTCTTGCAAGAGAATCCCACAACCTGGGAACAGCCACAGAAAAGGCTCACTCTCGGGTCATCACCAGCTGTGGCTCTGATGTTGATGAGACCAGGAGAAGGTGCTTCTCTGAGGATCTCGGCACCCAGGCAGGTCCGTATATGAAGATGCGATATTTCAGGGAGCTTCATAAGTCTTCACCTGCACTTTGAATTGTGCCTGGAAATGGACCAGAAGCTGCAACTGATCATCCTGGAAAGCCTGAAGATCTACCAAGGTCAAGCAAGGTGAATTTTTTCATTTGACATAAAGTTGTGCTCGTTTTCGATATTGCAAGCTCTTCATTCCATGTGCTGGGAAAGAAAAAGGCCCCCTTGCTCGCTCCGAGACCAGGATTGCGTCAGCAGACGTCGCCCACCCTCGCGTTGCCGCAGAAAGCGCAACAAGGAGACACTGCCAGATGTTCTTCGGCAGTAAATCCATGTTAACGGAGTCACGACAGGCCACTGGCGTTCGGCAGATGTCTTTGGAGCACCCCAAAACGAGGCAAGATGTGGCTTTTTAGAGGAAGATTGGGTTTAGTGGAGGGAGCCTGGAGGTTGTCATCTGGGGTGGCAGTAGCTAAAAGGGGGGGGGGGGATTAAAATAAAATCGTTTGCATCTGATTCTCCAAGATTCTGGTTGGCAATGAAATGACTGATTTCAACTGAACCAGAGGTGTTTTTGCCTCTTTCCAACCCATAGAAAGCAGTGTGGGAATATAAGAAGAGCCTCCTGGATCAGGCCAGTGGCCCATCTAGTCCAGCATCCTGTTCTCACAGTGGCCACCCAGGTACCTGTGGGAAGCCCGCAAGCAGAAGCTGAGCTCAAGAGCCCTCTCCCTTCATGTGGCTTCCAGCAACTGGAATTATATGGGCCCCTGACTGTGAAGGCACAGCATAGACATCATGGCTACTAGCCATCAACAGCCCTCTCCTCCATGAGTGTGTCTATCTACTCCTCTTTCAAAGCCATCCAAGTTGGTGGCCACCACTGTCTCCGGTGGGAGGGAGTTCCATAGTTCAACTCTGCCTTGTCCTGAATCTCCCATCATTCAGCTTCATTGGATGTTATGTGCATCTTAGTGTTATGTGAGGGACGTGGGTAGCACTGTGGGTTAAACCACAGTCTAGGACTTGCCGATCAGAAGGTTGGCGGTTTGAATCCCCATGACGGGGTGAGCTCCCGTTGCTCGGTCCCTGCTCCTGCCAACCTAGCAGCTCGAAAGCATGTCAAAGTGCAAGTAGATAAATAGGTACCACTCCGGTGGGAAGGTAAACAGCATTTTTGTGCGCTGCTCTGGTTCACCAGAAGTGGCTTAGTCATGCTGGCCACATGACCCGGAAGCTGTACGCCGGCTCCCTCGGCCAATAAAGCGAGATGACCACCGCAACCCCAGAGTCGGCCACGACTGGACCTAATGGTCAGGGGTCCCTTTACCTTTTAGTGTTATGTGAGAGGGATGTCTTGATACTCAACTTTTCTCTAAACAGAAAACCCCCAAACGCTGCAACCTTTGTTTATAGGGGCATCTCTCCATCTCCTTGATCATTGCAACACACCCCTCATTATTATTATTGTATAATTTTAGAAGGGGGCCATGACTGCGACTCTCTGGAAGCAACCCTGCACTTTTGAATCTGCCCCATCCTACTGCCCTTAACAGGCAGCTCTTTAAATGCTGGTTATGCAGAGGTAAATTAGCAGTGCTGGACATCGAGTATTATTATTATTATTATTATTATTATTATTATTATTGATGACGATGATGATAAATTGCCCTTCATCTGAAGATCTTGGGGCGGTTCACGAGATAAAAATACAGGATAAAAGCACAAAATAAATAGTTAAAATGAAAGCAACTGCAGGCCCCTCTCAGCTTCCCCAACCAGCCGTCTCTGAGGCCCGTTCTCGTGTTTTACTTCCAAGCGGGCAAGGGAGACTCTAGAAAGAGGAGGGGTGGGGGAAATGAAGCAAACCTCAAAGCAGCTTACAACAATCCGGTTGAAGTGAGGACAGCATGAGCTTGGCTTGGCCATGTAGGGCCTTGACACTCGAAGAGGCACCAGGGTCGCTCGCACCCCACAACCCAGCTCCAGGGCTGATAAAAACAACCCTGAGCAGGATTGATAGAGTGGCAACGGAAGAATGTAAGCACACGGATGTGTCGGGGATTTAAGGGACGGTGCGCAGGCATGTTTTGAGAGCCATCTTTTTCTATAAAGGGAAAAGGGAGATGGCTCACAAATTAGCCAGCTGGGACTTGGAGGGAGAATGCCGCACATTCCTCAGGGCCTGGGGCAGGGGGATGCCACTGCTAAAGTGTCAGTCAACCCTGATTCCAGGAACAGAGATGGAGTGGACATCGGCCATCTGTAAGGAAGGGACAGCTCTCCAGGGGATTTCCATCAGCGCCACCATTCCTGTGGCTGTTTGCCACTGGGAGTTATTGTAGAGTTGGGAAAAGGGCAACCTGAATAATCAAGGGAATAGAGGGGCTCCCTGACGTGGAAAGGTTGCAGCCTGTTGCCTTTCAGCTAGAGCTGCTATCTTTCAAGCACTCCAGTGTCATCTTCTGGAGCGACCTGTTGTGTTTTACACTGTACCCCAATTCCCTAAAAACTGAAACATCCCTTGGTGCTTTCAATGTGCAGCTTTGGGGTGTGTGCAAAACAACAACTCCTCCTCACTCTTCCTGCGCACCTTCTCCAGAGGGACCCTGGGAACCCATCCTCACCTCCTTTCACTCCAATTGGCACGAAGGGTGTGAATACTGTGTCCAATTCTGGGCGCCACAGAAGGATGTTGACAAGCTGGAAGGTGTGCAGAGGAGGGCAACCAAGATGATCAAGGTTCTGGAAACCAAACCTTATGAGGAACAGTTGAAGGAGCTGGGCATGGTTAGCAAGGAGAAGAAGAGACTGATAAGATAGCCATCTTCGAATATCTCAAGGGCTGGCACATGGAAGATGGAGCAAGCTTGTTTTCTCCGCTCTATTCTGCCTTGGTCAGACCACACCTGGGGTGCTGTGTCCAGTTTTGGGCACTACAATTTAAGAAGGATGTTGACAAGCTGGAAGGTGTGCAAAGGAGGGCAACCAAGATGATCAGTGGCCTGGAAACCAGGTCTTCTGAGGAACGGTTGAAGGAGCTGGGTATGTTTAGCCTGGAAAAGAGGGGACTGAGAGGAGATATGATAGCCATCTTGAAATATCTTGAAAGGCTGCAACATGGAAGCGGGAACAAGCTTGTTTTCTCCTGCTCTGGAAGGTAGGGCTTGAACCAATGGCTTCAAGTGACAAGAAAGGAGATTCTGACCAGTGGCGTAGCGTGGGTTGTCAGCACCCGGGGCAAGGCAAGTAATTTGCGCCCCCTAACCCGTGGATTTGTGCCCCCTAACCCGTGGATTTGTGCCCCCTAACCCTAACCCCCAGATGTTGCGCCCGGTGTGGCTGGCCCCCCCTGCACCCCCCACGCTACGCCACTGATTCTGACTAAACATCAGGAAGAACTTTCTGACAGTAAGAGCCCTTTGACAGTGGAACAGACTCCTTGGGAGGTGGTGGGCTCTCCTTCCTTGGAGGTTTTTAAGCTGAGGTTAGATGGCTCTCTGTCATGGATGCTTGAGCTGAGATTCCTGCGTTGCAGAGGGTTGGACTAGATGACCCTTGGGGTCCCTTCCAACTCTGCAGTCCTTTGATTCTATTATTCTATGATTTCTCCATCGCTGAAGAGCTCCCCTTTCAGTGGCTCTAAGATACTGGAGAGAGGATCCCTGCAGCAGAAATAGAAAGGGATCTTTAACCCCAGACCACTACCCCGCCTTCCAGGGGTATAGGTAACCTCAGGCTAAGTGTGCCCCCCTCAGCTTTCCTGTCTGACCCTCAGGAATCTCCCTAGGCCACACACGCTCTCCCAAGCCACTCCACTCCCTGGGCCTGCTCTGCATCTGCCACAGGTGAGTTCACCTGGCTGCATTGTGCTTTTGAACAGGGATCATGTCCCTTGCTTGCCTGGCTGGAGCGATGGGTACGTGCGAAAACCTCAAACTTTTGCATGGCTGGGACGCACCCTGTGATTCAAAGGCCAGAGATGCACCCATTAGCCAACCGCTTTTGGCCCCTGCCCACCACAGCCATGAGGAACACAGCACACACCCACCTTGCTGTGCTACAGTCTCTTGTTCTCTCCCCCCAGTAACTGCCCCAGAATGTCGTTCAGCTGTGGGAGCATGAAAGGGCTCGCTCTCATGCTTGAGTGTTGATTAGGCATGTGGCGAAGGAATGCAATGTGGAAAACTGGCCCGGAGGAAGGTGGGGGAGAGAAAGAGTTTCCAGCAACTGCCCCATCTGGGAATCACAGGGCAAGTCATCCACATGCACAACCCAAGCTTTCATCTGAGCCTTCATTGCTGCCTGTTCCTCCAAAGTTGGCTCTCTAAGCCCACTCCCAAGTTGTCTGCTGGTGCAGAAGCGCTCTTCCAGGCTGCATGGGGATGCCTTGGGTACTCTTCGTACCTTTCCTCCCTGGGGATCCTGGTTACACTGGACTGTTATGGACATCCTGCCTGCTGCAAAGGAGGAATGGAAGGGATTGCGAGCTTTCTCTGGAGCTGTGCCAAGGAAATGCTCAGGCAACCCCTGCCAAAGTCTCAGGACAGATTTAAAAATGTCCTCCTTCATGTAGTGCCTAAACTACAGAACTTGCTTGTGCAAGAGGCAATGGTGGCTACCAACCTGGATGGCTTTCGAGCAGGATTGGACAAATTCATGGCGGAAAGGACTGTCAATGGCTACTAGCCACGATGGCTGTGCTTTGCCTCCGCATTCGGAGGCAGCAAAGCTTCTGAAATTCAGTTGGTGGAAATGCAGGAGGTGAGAATGTTGCTCTCGTGCTCGGATCCTGCTCTCTGGTTTCCCACAATGGGTGTCTGGTTGGCCACTGCGAGAACAGGATGCTGGACTTGATGAGCCACTGGCTTGATGCAGCAGGTTGACTTATGTCAACCTTAAGAAAACATTCATCTTATCTGTGTGGGGAGAGGCTCACCCGAAGATGAGAAGGTGGGGGTTGCTGAAAAGGCAATTCCTTCCCCACCTCTGTCCTCTTAACACTCACTGTGAAGGGAGCCAATGAGACCACCCCGTGCACCTGCTTCCTTTGGGTGAAGGGTGAACATCCTGGTTTCTGCAGGGCCTGTTCCTTGGGTCCCTCAGCGTGGTGTAGTGGTTATGAGCAGTGGACTCATAATCTGGTGAACTGGGTTCGCTTCCCCGCTCCTCCACATGCAGCTGCTGGGTGACCTTGGGCCAGTCACACTTCTCTGAAGTCTCTCAGCCCCACTCACCTCACAGAGTGTTTGTTGTGGGGGAGGAAGGGAAAGGAGAATGTGAGCCGCTTTGAGACTCCTTTGGGTAAAGCGGGATATCAAATCCAAACTCCTCTTCTTCTTCTACCAGCAGGATCCACCTCACTGCAAGGGGAAGGCTCCCATGAGTCCTGGTAACGCATCAGTTCAAACCAGGGGTGGATCTAGACACATCAGAAAAGCGGTTCAGTTAAAAGCATGGTAAACTTCATACAGGGAAATCCCATTGGTGAAAGACTGGACTCCACAGCGCCACCTGGTGTCACAGTGTTATAATGCATATAAAGCACTTCATCTTTATGAATTGTAGCTGAGTCCCAGCAAGGGAAGGGAGGAGCCAAGAAGGCCACAAGTGTCTTTTGTGGGGGGAGGGAGTACCTAAGAACATCAGTAAATACAATAATCTGCAATTACTTGCTTTATGCATGCACTGGAAAGGGGTGTACCTACTTAATTCCACTCTTCCCCAAATGTTCTAACACTGTTCTCAGTTAGGGTGCAGGGGAAGGTATCAAAATATGTATATAAATCTCTTAATTATGTATATTTATATGTATAGAGAGGTGTACATAAATGTATATAAAACATGTACACAACATATACATATTTATAAAATACTTCTAAAACCCAACTTTTAAGTACTGTACTGCACTTTGTCATCTCGCATTTTTAGATGTCAAGTGCGCTTTTGGGATCCTTTTCCGCGTTCTCCCTCTCTCGTTCCAATGGCCACATGAGCTGAACTCCAGATTCATGCTGCATGTGCGCAGATCCTGCTTGTTGGCCACTGTGAGAGCAGGATGCTGCCCATTGGGCACTTCCTAGGTTCCTTTGGTGGTGGACTGGTTGGACCCATTTTGTCCTGACCCAACAGGCTCTTCTTGGGTTCTTATGGAATCTGCGGAAGGGGAGAAGGATCCTGTGCTCAGTTCCTACTTGAAGGCTTCCTGCAGGCATCTGGGTGGTCACCAGGAGAACAGGGCGCTGGACTAGGCGGGGCATTGACCCATTGCAATGCAGGAACACGCACTGCCCCATAGGAGGATCGAACCTGCAACCTTGGGATTATCAGCACCACCACACTTCAGTGGTGGGAAGCTGAGATGTCCTTCTGGCCTGACTCTCCCCTCTCTTTCTCTCAGGCAGGGTTTGAAAAAGAGGCAAGGATCCTGCGAAACCTGCCAGCTGCGTCCCCACTTCTGCCTCATGCAAGGAGGGCCAGGGTGGAAGCAGGGAGGAGAGAAAGGGCCTGGGGAAGGATGGAGCTCAGCAGAGAAGAATGTGTGCTGGGTCCCTGGAGGCCATTGTGTGTGTGTGTTGCTGCCCCACGGAGCGAGGTAGAGGAATGTCTGCTGCGCTTGGGAGACAGCCTTCATACGGCTGTCCTTGGAGACTTCCTTGCCCCCAGGCAAATACCAGAACAACTCGCACAACATCACACGCAGACGTTTTCTGGACTGGCACAGAGTTCCTCTCCCAGGCCAGCGTCTCGGCGATTCCCCCCGAGGCTTGCTTCCCCTCCTCGCCCTGCCAAAGGCCCTGATTCATCTCCTCCGTCCTGTCAGCTTGGGAAGAACAGAGACAGAACCCCGCCGGATGAGGCCAAAGGCTGGTCCTTGACCCGGGCCTGATTTCCAAGAGGAGTTGGCCAAATGCCTCTGGGAAGCTCGCAAGCAGGAGGCCAGAGCGACAGCCCCGCTCCCAGAGATGCCCGCCAGCGAATCAGACTCAAAGGTAGACTGCTGCTGAACGCAGATGCTCCATTTCTAACTGTCGTGGATAATGGCCCAGCTGGATGAGACCAAAGGTCTCCAACAGTGGTCAGTACAGATGCCACTGCACAACCCAACAAGCAGGCCTTGAAATCCTCCCCTCTTTCAAAGGTACGCTGCAATAAAATGATTCATCTGCTAGTTTACTCCATCAAGCCTCCGGAACCGCTTCCATCCCAGCTGGTTGTTACGATAACTGTAACTTTAAAGAATTGTTGTCTGAGCTTGCTTTTTTCCTCTGCCCTCCTCATCTCTTTTTCCTTTTGTGCTATGTTTTTAGTTCTTGTAAGCCCAGGGACAGGACTCCTCTTCTTTCTTCTTCTTCTTCCATTCACCTTTAAACCAGCCAGCATGGCCTGTGTTCAGAGATGACAGCAACTGTAGTCCACATCCAAAGGGGATGTGGATCGAACCTGCAATCGAATCTTGGTTATTGCTGAATTAGCATATGCAAATTGAGCCCAAATTTGTGCAATGTTCCCCATCGCTTCTGTATGTACCTAGCAACACCCCTGCACCTTAGGAGCCATGAAAACCCTGTGTATAATCCTGTTGTGGTCCATACGACAACCCTGCGAGGCAAAGTGCTGTTATTATCCCCAGGCTGCAGATGATGAATACTGAGGCCATGAGAGGGGACTTGCCTCTGGCTACTGAGCGAGTTGACAGCAGAGACAAAATCTGAAGCAGGGAGACAGCTTGATTTGTAAACTGGGTCTTTTAACCACCAGTGCCACAGCTTCACTTGAGAAGCAGGGCTTGTGGATGTGGGGAGAACTGTTTCCTTTTAAAACCCAACCACAAATTGCATCCCTAAGGAAGTGGGGATGAGAGAAAGTGCTCCTTCACACAGCTCTGCCTAGTTAAGACTCTGGAATCCGCTCCCGCAAGAGGCACCAATGGCCACCAACTTGGGCGCCTTTAAAGAGGGTCAGACGAATCCTTGGAGGAAAAGGCTGCGAACTTCCTTCAGGGCGAAGCTTCCCATTGGGGCATCGGGGGGGGGGGGGCACTGTGAGAGCAGCATGCTGGTTGAGATGGGCTCCCTTTGCTCTCACCCAGCAGCCAGGCCCTTGGGAGGCTCTGCACTTTCTGATCTCAAAAAGTCGCATGTGGGTTAGACAAATTCATGGAGAATAAAGCTGTCACTGCCACTAGCCAGGATGACTATGTCTCTCTCCACAGCTGGAGGCAGTTGCTGGCATCCATCTGAGGAGAGAAACAATGGGGGGCGGGGTGAAGTCAAACCGCTGCATTAGCAGCACCAAAGTGATCTCTCTGGAGTGCAAGCCTGGGCAGTGTGTATGGAGGTCTTGGGTTGCCTAGAGAACAAGACTCCCCTCTTGGCCTTGCAGATGTGGTCCAAAGCAGAACAATACCAGCTTGGCTGAGGGAGTTGCAAGAAGGAGTGCCATCCCGTTGTCTAAGGGACTCCAGATTTGTGTAGGGTTTACTCCTTAGCCTTTTCTCTCCCGAATATATGCTGCAAGCCAGCAGAGGTTTAGGACCAGAGTTTTCCTTCTCCAATCAGGAGAGTTGCTGTTGCCGTAATACCCTGCTTTTGGGCTTCCCCAAAGAGGCATCCGGTTGGCCATTGTGGAACAAGGATGCTGGACTAGATGCCCCCCCCTTTTGACCTGATTCAACAGGACTCTCTTCTTATGGAAGCTCCAGCTCCGGAGGCAGTCTACCTGGATTCCATATGATGGCTGTGCTCTGCCTCCCCAGTTGAAGGCAGCAGTGCTGCTGAATACCAGTTGCTAGAAGCTGCAGGAGGGGAGAGGACTCTTGTCCTCGAATCCTGCTTGTGGGTTTCCCTTTGAGGCATTTGGTTCGCCACTGCAAGGACAGGACCCGGAGAGCCAGTGTGGTGTAGTGGTTAAGAGCGGTAGTCTCGTAATCTGGTGAACCGGGTTCGATTCCCCGCTCCTCCACATGCAGCTGCTGGGTGACCTTGGGCCAGTCACACTTCTCTGGAGTCTCTCAGCCCCACTCACCTCACAGAGTGTTTGTTGTGGGGGAGGAAGGGAAAGGAGAATGTTAGCCACTTTGAGACTCCTTTGGGTAGTGCTAAAGTGGGATATCAAATCCAAACTCTTCTTCTTATTATTATGTTCTTATTTTCTAGGTTCTTGAGGTCATTTGGCCACTGCAAGAACTGGACTAGATGGGCCTCCTTCTTTAGCCAGATCCAACAGGACTGTTCTTAGGTTCTCATGGAACCTCCAGGTCCAGAGACAGTCTATCTAATTTCCTAGGTTCTTAGGATCATTTGGTCACTGTGAGAGCAGGATGCTGGGCTAGACTGGGGCCCCCTTCTGCCTGATCCAGCTATAGCATTCTTCATCTGCCTTTATTTCTTTTCTTTAAAAAAAAAAGAAAAGAAAAAGGCACGAGCAAGGCATCCTCAGCCCTTAATTTGACCCTCCCTTCCTGCTCAGATTGAAGATGAGGCTTTGGATATTTTGAAAGTGTTGTCTGCTGTGAAGTGGCGAGGGGGGGGGGGGGAGAGCAGAGGGGGGCGGGGCAAGGGGCGGGGCAGCCTCATACCTTCCATGTTACTTCATTCATTCCTGCCTCCATTAAGAATTGTGTTTATTTCTCTGGGAGACTTTTGGCCCCGGTGCAAAGTTCCTTTTCGCACAGCGAGCGAGCGAGACGGCAGCCAAGCAGCGGGGAGCCACCCCCCCACCCACAGGAATGCGGCTCCTTTGACAAGGCTGGCCGGCCGGGACCAGACGGGGAGTGCACCTGCCAGGATCCGAGCCCTCCTGCCTCCTCCTCCTCCGATAAAGGCATCCGTGCACAGGAAAAGCTGGGTAGAAACGTGGGAAAGCAACAGAAAAGGGCTGGATCCGGAGCAGAAAGAATGCAGGGAAGCAGCAAGCACCTTTAGGGTTGGAAGGGAAAAACCCAAACCCCTAAATATGCTCTGCTTCCAGAAGCTGTGGGACCTTGAGACTGACCCTTGCTGGTGCAGGAGGGCGAAGCATGCCATGACAGGTTGTAAATTGGGGTGGGGGCAACTGTGGTCCTTCAGATGTTGACAGGCTGCAATTGATGGGAGCTGGAGTTCATCAACATCTGGAGGGCTGCAGATGTCTCCCACCTTGACATCCTTGGCCAAAAAGGGCTCTGCACACACACTTTTTTGGGGGGGACAACAGAATGAGCCACCCTTGGAAGAGCTGCTCTTAATAATCCATTGTTCTGATCTGGATCGCTTTTTGATCAACTTCTGGATAGAGAGCAGATGGGAAGATGGGAATGAGCTTTCCTTCTCTCTCTCTCGTCACAGTGGAGCTGGCGGGCGTCCCATAAAGCTGTTGGAAGATTCAGGGCAAGTTAAAGAAAGTCCTCCTTCATACAGTGCTGTGGAACTGTGGAACTCACTTCCACAGGAGGCATTAATCAATGGCCACCAACCTGGATGGCTTTGGGAGAGGATGGGATAAATTCATGGAGGAGAGGGCTACCGATGGCTGCTAGCCACAATGGCTATGCTCTGCTTCCAGAGAGGAAGCAGAGCTTTTGAACACCAGTTGCTGGAAGCCACAGGAGGGGAGATGACTTTTGCACTCAGGTCTTACCTTTGTGTTCCCCCAGCGGCATAACGGGGCAGGGCTGGGGGCTGTCACCTCAGGCACCCCCTACAACAGGCTCCTTCCTGTAGGTCAGAGCTGCGGGGAAGGAATCTGTGCCTGGGCCGGGCCTTTATGCCGTGACGACTCGATGCTGCCCTGCTGGAACAACACTCTCTGATCAAGCCTGGCCTGGCAGTGGGAGACGAGGAAAGCAGAAGCAGCATATTTGTGCCCCTCTTCTGCTTGGCTCCAGTGTACAAGGGACTTCCTCGTGCAATGGCCCAGCACCACTGGGCTGCCTGTCCACCTGCTCTTCCCCAGACAGCAGCAACTGATGCTTCGCTGCTGCATTAAGGGCATCTGGTTGACCACTTTGAGAACAGGATGCTGCTGGACTAGATGGGCGAGTGGCCTGATCCTGCAGGCTCTCCTTCTGTTCTTCTGTTGCCATGTTCTGCTCTGGAGGGCCACATGTTCCTGCGATACCCTCCCCGCTCCATCCTGGGTCTCTGAGGAGCAGGTGGGAATCTGGAGAGGAGAAGCCCCCCTCTCTGCCTTTGCGCTGGGCTGGGATCCCACTTGGCAGAGCTCGCCCCTGTCAACCGGGAGCTGGCCGGGCCGCCACTCTCTCTGAGTCACCCTCCGTGTTTTGTCTGCCCCGATCCAGCCCGCCTGGAATCAATTAGCCTCCCATCTATCCACACTGGCTCTTTGCTGAGGCCTGTTTGGTTGCGAAACGGACAAGCCAGCATCCCGACATTGCCGGCCGTTGGACCCTCTGCTTCCTGCGAGGGACGGGTGGTGGAGGGGAGCCCGGAGAGGCTCTGGACAGCTTGATTTGCATCTGTCCAGCGAGCTGAGCTGCACGCCCTGGAAGTATCAGTGGGGGATGGGACAGCAGGGACAAGACAAGACAGTGTGCTTAGAAAACATGAGTCCTGGCAGCGGTGCTTGGACAGGAAGCGGCGTAACCCCCCAGTACTCATTAAGGCGGCTGCATTCCTCTAACTGGACCTCCGAACCACGGCCTCCTCCCCACAGCCCGCCTGTCCCTCTGCTGCTCTCAGGCGCCTGTCAGCACCCCCAATCTCAGCCTCTTTTGGTTCCTTATCATCCTGAACACAGACACAGCCATAAGGGAAAGCGCTCCGTGACGGACTGCGTTGAGGCAGGGAAGCAGGGCTGGAAGGGTTGCCTATAGCCTGGGCTAGAGCATCTCTTTTGAAGCCCAGGAGAGCTGCTGCCAGCCAGTGTGGACAATACTGGGGTAGATGGACCCGAGGGTCTGACTTGGCAGGAGCTGGCCTCCTAGGTTCCTATTTAAATCCTCCCTTTCCTAAGAAGCATGAGGGCTGGTGTCTTGGTTTTTGATAAAATGATTAAGCTCGGTTTTACACTGCATGTATTGAACAGCAGAAGGTGGCAGGTTAAATTCCCATCATCTCCAGTTAGGGCTGGGAGAGAGACCCCTGCCTGAACACCCTGGAAGGTTTCTGCCAGTCAGTGTATGCAGCACTGGGACTGGCTCAGCTAAGGAGCTGCCTTTCTTCCTAATGAGAGGTTATTGTATTGGCTGCCCCCAACTCCCCCAGTGCTGAGAAGCTGGAGGAGGATGTGCTACTAAAATGAGTTAAGGAGAGGTGCTTAAGCCTTCACTTTGTGGTTCCAGATGTTTTATGGGCTAGCTGCAGCTACTCAGTGGTGAGAGAAAGGCTCTCTTCATCCTCAGAATCACACTTCCCAATTACAAAGTTGTGTACTCCTGAGCTGGGAAAACAAGAGGGCTGGAGCCCCCCATCAAATGAAGGCAGAACTGAGTCTGAAATCTGTGCACTCTTTGGGTCAGAGAGCAGAGAAAGGGATGCAATCGATTGAAAAGGCACTCTGCACATACTCAGAGGTACCTTCTTCTCCATCATTACAGCACAACGCAAGAAGGAATGTGGGCCTCCTGCATTGGAGGGGGTTGCAAGAGATGGCCCTGGAGGATCCCCCCAACTCTGTGATTCTATGATCTTCATTCAGTTTACACATTCATCAATAAAATGGTGAGAATATAGCAATGTTCTGGTGGATCAGAGTAAAGGCCCACCCTGCTTATTACCACCAATGTTCCTAGGACAATGTAGCATTTAGTTTTTATAGGCAGAATGTTGCTGTACAGGAGGCTGTTACCCAACGATCCAAGCTAATTGCTGCTACAATTAGCTCAATGCTTTGAGTTACCTGGGAGGAGAGTGAGCACTCAGGTCTCAGCAGAGCCCTCTTCAGGCCTGGAGAGGGATTGCAGTGCTTAGCCTCTGGACAGCCAAGACCCAGGAAGAAACTAGCCTGGGAAATGCAGTTTCTCTTCATTCAGATGCGAACTGGTCTGATCTGCACTTCCCATGCTAACATATAACATTCAGGTTTCACACTTCTCTGTCGTTTGCGAAATAAGAACATAATAAGAGCCTTCTGAATCAGCCAGTGGCCCATTGAGCCCAGCATCCTCGTCTCACAATGGCCAACCAGATGCCTTTTCTGGGAAACCCACAAGCAGGAGTCAAGCACAATAACCCTCTCGCCTCCTGCAGTTCCCAGAAGCACTGCTGCCTCCCAACCATGGAGTCAGAGTCGACATGGTTAGTAGCCTTCAATAGCCCTCTCCTTCACAAATTTGTCTAATCCTCTTTTTAAAGCCACCCAAGTTGGCGGACATCACTGCCTCCTATGGCAGTGAGTTCCGCAGTTTAACTCTGTGCTGCATGAATACAGACTTACTTTTTTCTGTCCTGAATCTCCCAACGTTCGGCGGGAGCATTGTAAAAATCTGGTCATTGGCAGGCCTAGATACAGAATTACTTCTGCGGAATAGTAGAAAACCTTAGGAAAATAAGACAATTGTGATATGCTATGATGGAAAATGGAAAGTGTGTTATATCAAATGTGTTGTGGACCCATGATGGGGTGACTGGAAGTCACTATAGAAATTATAGATTCAGGTGGATAGCCATGTTAATCTGTCATAGTGATAATAAATAACAAGATGAAAGATGAAAAAATCTTTTTAAATAATTCCAGTGGCACGTTAATGATCAACTAAAGCTTTCAAGGTATGAGCTTTCGTGTTCATACCTTGAAAGCTTATATTTAGCTGATCTTTAAGGTGCCACTGGAATTATTTAAAAATATTTTTTCATCTTTCATCTTGTTATTTATTATAGAAATTATGTAAGAAGAAATTAAGTTAATTTTTGGCAAGGTGGATTATTCTTTTGATGACAGTTTGCTTTTTAATTTCAATAAAGCATTAAAAAGAATTTAAAAAGAAAGAAAGAAACAGGGGGGTAAACTTTTCTTTCCCCACTTTCCCCATGCAGTTCTATCTGTCGTGTCGCCAGACCTCAGCCCTCCAGCTTGTAAGCTCTGCTTTGCAGCCTGGTCTGCCCAGATTCCAGGGCTGAGCCCAGTGCTTGAGCTGTGACAACAGGCAGACCTTTGATTCCTTTAACAAGCTGTGCCAGGCGGCAAGCCAGCTGAGCAGCTGCACGCCCAAAAGATCTTCCTTAATCCCAGATGCGTGGGCAAGCAGCACCCCACACAGACCTCCTTTTCTGCCTGGGTTGCTGTCTCAGTGAGGATTGCTGAGCAGAAGCCGTTTACCCCACCCCAACCCGTTTAAGGTGTATACCAAGAATACTCCAGCAAATTATACATGGAGAAAGTGAACAGAGGAAGCATTTTTCTCCCTTTCTCTCATAATGCTAGAACTCACGGACAGAGGCGGTTTTAGGGTAGTGTGACTGGGGGGGGGGGGGTTGCACTGGGCGCTGCAGGAGGCACCAAAACAACATTGTAGGACTGAGCGCGAGAGGCCGGGGTGCCGAATTTTAGCGTCGCCCGGGGCGCTGCTGAAATTTGAGAGTCTGCCACTATCATGGACATCCAAAAAGAAAGTCCTCCTTCATGTAGTCAATTGTTAAACTATGGAACTCCCTGCCACAGGAGACAGTTATGGCCACCAACCTAGATGGCTTTCAAAAAGGATTAGACAAATTTGTGGAGGAGGAGAAAAAGACTACCGATGGCTATTGCTGGAGGCAGCAATTGCTTCTGAATACTGGTTGCTGGAAAACACAGGAGGGGAGAGAACTCAGATCCTTCTAGCGGGTTTCCCATTGGGACATCTGTTTGGCCACTGTGAGAACAGGATGATGGGCCATGGGCATGATCCAGCAGGCTCTTTATACATTTTGATGTTCCTTTTGGTTTTAGGGTTCGGGGGAGTTGTGTCTAAGATAGGGGTGGCTAACCTGTGGCCTTCTGTATAGGGTTGGACTCCATCTCCCATCATTCAGGCCCATTGGTTGCTCTGGAGGGGCCCAGATTTTTACCCTGTCCCCTGTTCTGGTTGCTCTGGAGGGGCCCAGATTTTTACCCTGTCCCCTGTTCTGAGTATCCCTGCTTTTGAGCCTTGTGTCCTTTCAGCTTCATTCGGCCCTCTCGTGCCTCTTAAGGACTCGGACCCAGATGTATGTGGGTCAATAACATGCTTGCCTCTCTCTCCCCCCCCCACTGCTCCATCCCATTCCTCTATATCTACCTTGGCTTGTAAACAGACCCCCTTCCCCAAACGCTCCGGCCTGCACGCCAAGTGGCTCTGTTATGTGGTAAGATGTAAAGCATTTTAATCAAATATTCTCCTTTGCTTTCCCAGGCTAGATTCCTAGAAGACAGGAATTTATGGTATAATCCCACTCCAGCCAGGGCGAGAGCCAGCCAAGGTCAACACCATAAGACAGGCAGCTCTTGCCAAGCGGAGAGAACAGCTCGCTCCGCGACGGGGGTGAAAGGGGGGGGGGGAGAGATAGAACAAGAGGACCTGGAAAGCAGACAAGTTGAAAAACACACTTGGAAATGAACGAGGCCCAGGCGAAGAGGAAAACAGCGGAGAGGAAGAGTCCCACCCTGTCTGCCTGACTCCACCCCTTCGCTCCCTTTCCTCTGGTGGGGGCCCCCACTTGCATGGACCCCAGAAGCAGGTTTTCCGCAGCACCAAAGGGTTTAGCTAGGGATGCACGGACCACCTCTCCCGAGGCATCTGCCTCATCTCACCGAAGCTGTTTTTGTTTCTTGGCACGGCTTCAAATTCCTCAGATGTTTTGCCTTAATCCAAATCTGTTTGGGGTGAAATTTCAGGGCCAGCACGTGCTTTAGTAAACACGTCAAATTGCATTCGTGCTCGTGAAATTTCGGTGCCAATGCGAGTTTAAACGAATACATCAGTTTGCATTTGGGCTCATGAAATTTCAGGGCCAGCAGGAGTTTAATGAAGACATCAAATTGCACTTTGCTTGTGAAATTTCGGTGCTAACATGAGTTTAATGGAGACATCAAATGGTACTTTGCTCGTGAAATTTCAGTGCCAACATGATTTTAATGAAGACATCTAATGGTATTTTGCTTGTGAAATTTCGGCACCAACATGGGTTGAATGAATACATTCTACAGTGGTTTGCTGGTGAAATTTCAGCACTGACATGACTACATCGAACTGTGTTTTGCTCATGAAATTTCAGTGCCAACATGATTTTAAAGCATACATCTAATGTATTTGTGCTTGGGAAATGTTGGTGTCAACATGAGTTTAATGAATACATCAAACCATATTTTGCTCGTGAATTTTTTGTGTGAACATCGGTTTAATGAATACATCAAATTGTATTTTGCTCGTGAAATTTCTGTGCCAATGTGAGACTGAATACATCAAGGCTCTCTTTCTTTCTCTCTCTGCGTGTGCTAAGAAGGTTTCTGTGTAATTGACCAGAAAGCTATTTGCTGCTAAAATGACTCTTGGGAGATTCCATAGCAAGACACTGTTACATCTCATGGGATGCTTGAAAGAGGCAGTATAGATAGCCCTGGAACACTTAGGTCCTCCTGGGCAGAAAGAATTGCCTAGAACAGCCTTTTCTACTAGCAATCCCCATCCACCTATGTATGTGCAGAGCATTGCAGGATGAGACACAATGGCTGCCCTTTCCTCCAGAGGTATCAACTACAAAAGAACAATAGCTGTTCTTCCCCATAGAAGTACAGTGGACCCTCTGGATATGAATGTACCATATTTTCCCATATATAAGGCTATATTTTTTCCTAAATTTTTGAAGTTTAAAGTAAGGGGTCAACTTACACATGGATAGTGCATGGTGCATTTTCTTAATTTTGAGTCCTCACAAAATAGGGGGCATCTTATACACGGGAAAATAAGGTAATTCATTTCAGGGGTCCATATGTACCCCAAAAAATCCACAAGTAGAGACGCCGCTTCTGCGCACGCATGCGGCATGATAGAGCGCTTCTGCACATATGTGCGCAATGAAACCCGGAAGAATACACTTCCGGGTTTGCTGCATTCGCAACCCGAAAGTTACATTACCTGAAGGTAAGGTAACCTGAGGGTCCACTGTACTAATATTTGTGTTGCCTTGATGTTAAAATTCACGCAGGGGGCACACAGCTTGTTTGAAAGGAAGCCAGCGTGGAGTCGTGCATTGTGGGGAGAGCGGGATTCAAACCCTGACTCAGCCCTGAAGCTCATTGGGTAGCCTCAGACTGGCCACTTTCTCTCCCAGCCTGACTTGATGCAGTGACAAATCAGAATGTTTCACCTGCGCCCCTTGTAGGAACAGCAGGACGCGATTTGAAAAGAAATAAATTTGAAAGTCGTAAACTCACCTGTTGGCTGACCAGAGGGATAACCTTGTCAACATCTGCTGTTAGCTCTAAACGAATAAAAGAGGTCTGCTTATTTTCCCCCCTTTCCTTTCCTTATTGTAAGTATTCTATTACACACCACCCCAATATTTGAGTGGCAAGAGAAACTATGGATTCCAGGTGCTTTTTCAGGTATAGTTGAGCAGGTGGTTGTGGACCAGATCCAGGCACTCGTGGAGAAAATTGGTTTTCTAGATCCATTTCTCTCAGGCTTTAAGCCTGGTTTTGGCACAGAAAGTGCCAAATGATGACTTCTGTCTGGGGAGAGACAGGGGAAATGTGTCCCTGTTAATTCTCAATACCATCGGCCATAGCATCCTTCTGGAACTGCTGTCTGAGTTAGGGGTGAGTGGCACTGCTTTGCAGTAGTTCCAGTCCTACTTGGGTGGTTGTTTCCAGAGGGTGGTGCTTGTGTAGGGGTGTTCTTTGGCCCCGTGGAGCCTTCAATGTGGGCTTTGTCAAGCTCTCCCAATATGAACCAATCTGGATCCTGCGATCATCATCTGAGGCCCTTCTTTGGGTGTCTCCGAAGAAGAAGAAGAAGAAGAAGAAGAAGAAGAGGAGGAGGAGGAGGAGGAGGAGGAGGAGGAATTTGGATTTGATATCCCGCTTTATCACTACCCGAAGGAGTCTCACAGGAGGTCCAGAGGGTGGCAGCACAGAAACAGGCCTTTTCTCTTGTGGCTCCCTGTTTGTGGAATGCTCCCCCCAAGAAAGCTCACCTGGCCCTTCCATTATATATATTTTAGGCACCAGGCGAAAACATTTCCCTTCCAACAGACACTTGGCAGATTAACAGTCTATGGCCTTTTAAATATGGCTCTTGGAGGAGGGCTCTTGGTTTGTTTTGCTTCTGTTTTATTAGGTATTTTGTGTTTTTCATTTTGTATTTTTATGTTGTGAACCACTATGTGATCTTGCAATGAAGAGCGGCATACAAATGCTATTATTATTATTATTAAACATCAACATTCAGACTGACCCCACCCCAACCTCATAAAAAATACGGATTGTATTTTTCTTTCTCATCGAGCTGGGCTGCAGGGCAGCATGTTGTGTAGTGGCTAGAGTGTCAGACTAGCAAGAGCCGAGTTCAAATTGCCACATGGCCACAAAGTTCACTGGGTGAACTTGGGTCAGTCGTTGCCTCTCAGCCTAGGCTACCTCATGGGGTTGTTGTGAGGATGATATGGATGGGGGAGCCATGGACACTGTCTTGAGCTCCTTGGAGGGAAAAGATGGGATATAAATGCAGTCATAAATAAAAAATACCACCACAAAGCCTATTCAGAGGGAATGTAATGGCTGGTGCCTTTGCTCTGAATGAGCTTCTTTAAGCAACACCACATCTCTGAACAGGAGAGATAGATTATAGATTATAGATTATAGATTATAGATTATAGATTATAGATTATAGATTATAGATTATAGATTATAGATTATAGATTATAGATTATAGATTATAGATTAATGCATGCCAACAGGGAAAAGGAGGCTTTAAAATGTTTGTGAGACATATTCCCGTGGTTCAGTAAAGTGTACAGTCATACCTCGGGTTGAATATGCTTCAGATTGAGCGTTTTCAGGTTACGCTCCATGGCGACCCGGAAGTAACGGAGTGCGTTACTTCCGAGTTTCACCACTCGCGCATGCGCAGACGCTCAAAATGATGTCATGTGTGGAAGCGGCGAATCACGACCCACGCCCGCCCAGACACAGGTTGCGTTCGCTTCAGGATGCGAACAGGGCTCCAGAACGGATCCCGTTCGCATTCAGAGTACTACTGTATTTCAGAGCACTGCCTTTCCCTCAGTGCTGAATGCACACAGCCAGGCACTCTTCCTGGTTATTATTCCAGTGATGGGCGCCCAGTGTGGCTTCTGGGATGGTGGACCCCCAGCCCCTCTCCCTCCCACAACTGAGCCATCACAGTCAGGAGGGTTAACTGGAAACGTCCCATGTTTCAATTCTTCCATTGACAGCAGCTTCCAAGGGTGTACTTAGAAAGTATGGAACATTGAATGGGACTGCCTCCACCTCTGCGAGGCGGTCCCCTTGGCTTGTGAGATGGCTCTCTTGTCCAAGAAGCTCAAGGGCTCCCGGCGGCTTTGGGGAATGCAATTTCTCAAGCTCTCCTTTCGTGGGCTCTGCGAGCGCCTCTCCTCTTGATTCCAACCCCCCCCCCTTTGTTGGACGCAGGACCCAGCCCTGAAAGGGACTCTCGAAATTGGAATTGGCACCCCTAGGTAAAAGGCAAAGGGACCCCTGACCATTAGTTCCAGTCGTGGCCGACTCTGGGGTTGCGGCACTTATCTCACTTTATTGGCCGAGGGAGCCGGCGTACAGCTTCCAGGTCATGTGGCCAGCATGACTAAGCCGCTTCTGGTGAACCAGAGCAGTGCACGGAAATGCCGTTTACCTTCCCGCCGGAGCGGTACCTATTTATCTACTTGCACTTTGACGTGCTTTCAAACTGTTAGGTTGGCAGGAGCAGGGACTGAGCAACGGGAGCTCACTCCGTCGTGGGGATTCGAACCGCCAACCGCCAGCGCCACCAGTGTCCCTGGCACCCCTAGAGGTACCATTTAATCCCCATTCCACATTGGTAAGAATGGGATCTTTTTGTATGGCAGCATCTAACCTTTGGAACTCCCTGACCATTGACACCAGGCAGGCACCTCTTTCTGGTGCCTGCTAAAAACATTTTTTCTTTGGCCAAGCCTGTCCAGATGTTTAGGAAGTCAATGCAAGCTCTGATCCATTTTTAGTCTGTTGCTATTTAATTTTTTTGAAAGCCTTAAATTATTGTTCATTTTTCTTAGTAACAATACTGCTATTTTTTTTTTTTTGTAAAAACACTTTGATTTTTGATATATTTTTTTACAGTGGACCAGTGTATAAATCTTGGGAAATAAATAAAAGAAATGCACATGACAAAGTGAGAAGTGAGCATGTGCAGAGGGCTGTCTCCTTGTGGCTTCAACATTCCAGTCAGCAGGGAGGTTGTGGAGGGCAACTCTTTTTCTGGAATGAGAAACACTGCCCTGAATTTTAATCCTACACATAGCTGGCCTGGCTTTTCAGTTTCTGATGGATCTCTCCTGATGTTTTATTCAGAAAATCACAACCCGAATGATCAAGGGGAAGGAGGAATAGAGTCAGCGAGGATGCCTGTTTTGCTTGAAAGGGAAGAAAACCTCTGAGAAGCTGGAAGAGAGGTTTTGACACAGGATGACATTTTAAGGGGAAACGATGGAAGAATTGGCAACTTGCTCAAGAAATCCATGGTGGGGGTTAAATCTACATCTCTTCCCACACAAAGTGTGGTTCCTGTAGCCCAGACTGGATGTACACAGGCTGAAAAAGTCCAGGGAAGAGCCGTAGCCCAACCCTCCTGACTTCAGCAATGAAATTCTGGAGAGATTTAACATCTTCATTTTTATTTATATCCCCCTCCCGGACCCATTGTCAAATATAGGGACACAGGAAGCTGACTTGTAAGAAGCCAGACCTGTGGTCCATCTAGCTCTGCATTTTTTAATTTTAATTTTTCTGCATTTATATATCACCTTTTCCTTCAAGGAGCTCAAGACGACATAAATGGCTCAACCCCTCCTCATTTAACCCCCACAATAACCCTGAGAGGTAGGCTATGATGAGAAGTAGTGACTGACCCAGGGTCACCCAGTGTGACCTTCATGGCCAAGTGAGGATTTGAACCCTGGGCTTTCCCAATCTAACTGCTAGACCACACTGTGACAAATGGCCTTCCAGGGTTTTAAGCAGAGAACCTTTCCCAGCCATATCTAGAGTAGAGATGGGGGAGAAATTTAATTCATTTCACATTTGAAGACAAACTCGGATACCATTTGCGAAATGAAACACAGCCCCCCCCTTGAAATTAGCATTTTTCATAATTTTGCAACGCATGCCCACAGCCAAGTACTGTGTTTGAAAACGTAACATTAGTGATATGTATTACATTCTAGGCAATTGCTTTGCAGAAATGTGTACACGGGGCAAAACGGCCTACCAGAAAATGTGGCTATTAAGATGAATTTGCATGACAATGCTGGTGAATTTTCAGGAGGACTTTAAAAAATAAAAAGTCCTGAACTGAAGATTGGGAAAAGGAGCAACAGGGAGAAGCTGAATTGATAAAATTCCCCTTAACCCAGAGACTGAACCTGGGTCCTTCTGCATGCAAAGCAGGTGTCCTACCAATAACCTTTGGCTCTTCTGCTCCTCAATATTCTGAATCGGAGACCTATTGAAAATGGAACACAGAAAACTGTCTTGTTATTAACGAAAACCAATGGTCCATCTAGTTCAGGAGTGTCTACACTGACGGGCAGCAGCGGCTGTGGAGCGTTTCAGAGATGAAGTCTGTCCTACTCCTACCTGGAGATGCCTTTGGGCAGAGGCACCGACTTGTGCAGAAGATTGGGGGGAGGAGCAATGACACATGCGTGACGTCGGGATGTCGCACAAGCGATGCCAGGACGTCTGGAGGAGCCAGGGCCAGAACTGAACGTGGCAGAAGGGTAGTTGCAGTGGCCAGAAGCTCCTCTACTCTCTCTCTTGGCCTCCTCCTATTACTGTCCTCCACTGGCCAGGGACTGCTTGCCCCTTCTTTCCCTTACGCAGCAGGAGGAGGAGGAGGAGCTGTGGGCCACTGAAGCCTCGCCTCGCCTCACCACACCATGCTGTGCTCCGCAATTGGCCTCTCCTTTCTCTTTTTCTTAAAATAATATTTATTACTTTTAAAGCTTACAAAAAAGAAAAGGAAGAAAGAAGGCAAAAGAAAAAAAAAGAAAAAAAAAGAGAAAAAACAATACAATACATAAACAATACAAAACACAACCTTAACACATTAAACTAACACAATAAACTAAACCAAACCAAACAAAAACAATTTAAAAACATACATCATACCTTTTCCATATTCTATCTTTCATTCCCTTGTATCATTGACCTCCTCTCACCTCCCTCTTTGTATTCCACTTCCATTAATTGTTTCAGCAATTCCTTTCCATCTTTCTCTATTTTCTATCATATAAATGTCTTAACATATTTTTAATCTTATTTCCATTAAAATTAGTATACTTATTTAAACTTAACTCCTTATAGCATTTCAGCTAAAGCCATAAAATTTCCTTCCAACATTTTTCACTCATTAATTTTACAATATTTCTATATATAGACTTTAAATTTCCAATCTTCTTCCACCATCTCCTCTCCCCAGTCTCAGACTCTACCAGCCACTTCCATCAACTCCATACAGTCCATCAACCTGGAGATCTTATGTCCGAGGCTCTTAACTCCTTTCCACGTCCCTTCTGCCAGTCTTCTTCATATTATTTGATGCTGAAGAGCAGATCTTGGGGAAACTCCAATCCAACAATACTTTTATTCCTTCTTGACAGGTCAGCCAGATTTCCATAATTAAAACTAGGATGCATAAAGTATTTCCGGGCATGTTTCAAAATTCCTCCAAATCCAAAGGCCCCCAGAACTCCAATCTCCTCCTGACCCAAGTCCATATTCAAAAAGTCAGTTAATCCCTGCATAGAGGGATCTTTCCAACTTTCCTTTTCTAGTCCAGGCCAGGCTCCGATCTTCAAAATCTGACTTTTTCTAGTCAGAATCATAAAGGGCCTCAACTTGTAGTCCTCAATTTTGCCTCTGTAAGGCTAAGGCTCCCCCTTGTATTACTTTAGGTTCGACAACAGCAACTTTCTCCTTCTCCTTTTCAGCAATTTGTCCTGTTGAAATAGATTCCTGTGCCAAAACCTGAATAATTTCTGTATTGGTGCTCACTTTTAGTCATAGCATCCATCTTTTTATGAAGCTGTTCCAACAAGTGGCTTATCTTAGAAAATACAGTCCATAAGGCTTCTCCTGTTGACATTCTTGAATATCCAAGGTCAATCTCTAGTTCTCACAGTTCTTATCAAGCAGCTGGAGATTTCCCAGCTCCACTCTTGTAACGGTTTCAAAAGCTCCCTCTAGAGGGGAACAGTCTCCACTTGTATCAATCTTTTCCAACACAGATCAAAAAGTAAAGATAGTTTCAATTTTCAGATACTTTTCCTCCCTTTTAAACGCAGAAGCAGACAATGGAAACAATATATTTCTCTTATTTAACTGACTGTCAACATGCTTCGCTGTCAATGAACTCTCCCGAAACGTCAATCACTGGGAGCCCGTTCCCAGGTTCAGAGCAGTGGTAATTTAATTTTAATCACTCTCTCCTGCAGGATACACAGTCCAAAATTTCCCCCCTCTTCTCCTGCTTCCAAGGGGGGTCTAATAATTTCAATTGATGGAAGTTTAATCCTTTACGTAAGGCTTTCTGAGACCTTAACTTGTAAGCTCTTTGCTTCAGTCTATTTACAAAAGGGGAAGGCGGACTTCCTGTTTTGAACCTTCCCCGTTCGATGCCAAATTAAGATATTTAAAGATCCAATTTTCCGTTTTACTCACGGGTTGTTGTTTAAAATCCAATTGTCCACAAGAAAAAGTCAGCGCTCTCCGGCAACAGCAATGCAGCTTCACTCCATGAAAGAAGCAGTCGATTCAAAGCACCGCACCGCTCACCCCATGTCACTCCGGATCCCCAAAACAGGGTTTCCCCATGAGTAGGGGAGGCGCAAAAGGTGCCAGCCGAATCCCAGGTTCACAAGCTTCTTCCGCCTGTGATTTCAATGGGTCTCCGCCTCCGTCTCAGACCCAACATTCCACGGAGCAAGTTCCTCCCGATCGGAGGAGCTCCGCCATTGCCGGGGGCGCCAACCCGGAAGTCCTGGCCTCTCCTTTCTCTTCCTGCCGTCGCTAACCACTAGGTGCTGCTTCCCCCTTCCTTGCCCTCTGAGGGGCTGGCTGCCGAAGCCACACTCAGATCCACACTCGGCCTCTTCTGCCCCCCTGATCAATCTGAACATTTTTTTGGGGGGTGAGGCTGGGCCACCTAGGAACTGGTGCCTATGCCATTGGGCATCAAACGTGGGGCCTTCTGAACACCAAGCAGGTGCTCTGCTTCTCAGCTGTGGCCTTTTCACATGGCAACGCAACAACAGAGGGGAGCGCCGTCTTCCCTGCCAAACGAGGCAAAAACAACATTTTACGGGGAAATCTGCAGGTGTTTTAAGCCTCAGTTATTCCCACGGGAATCATCTTTTTGGGATACGAAAGACAGACCTGCTTTCTAAGCGCATGCAGTGATGAGTTCTCTGGGAGTAAAAACGGCCCCTCCAAGGGAGAGACGGTGCTTGCGATGCAACAGGATCCCTCGCCTCAATGTTGGACGCGATTTACTCATTCATTTAAAGCGTTGCTGCCCCGCCTGTCATCGAACTCGATCCCAGGGTGGGGTTCGAAGCACAATTAAATAATCTCCTGATGACTGAAACATCTGTTTCAATTATAATAAACCCTGTCTGGTTTTAGAGAAGGGGTGGGTGGGAATCATTGCACGTGGGAGGCCTCGGGTTCAAATCCTGGTGGCGTCTCCAGGTAGGGCTGGGAACATCCCATGCCTGACACCCTGCAGGGCTTATGCCAGCCAGTGTAGGAAATATTGAGCTAGACGGACAAACAGAATGACTTCGTATAAGACATGTTCCTGGGTTCCTCTTTAAGTCACCCCATACCTTCAGAATCATGGGGGCTGGAAACATGTGTTGTTAATGGGGGAGGACCACAATTCAACTCATCATGCTTTGCATGAAGGGGGTTGCAACTTCAATCCCTGGTATCTCTTGCCCAGACCCCACCAGGAGTTCTGTGTCAGTTTAAGAAGGATATTGACAAGCTGGAACATGTGCAGAGGAGGGCAACCGAGATGGTTCAGGGTCTGGAAACCAAGCCTTAGGAGGAAGGGTGGAGAGATTTGGGGCTATTTAGCCTGGAGAAGAGAAGACAAGACGTGGTATGGGAGCCACCATCAGATATCTAAAGAGCCATCACATGGAAGATGGAGCAAGCTTGTTTTCTGCTGTTTGGAAGGGTAGGGACCTGAACCAGCTGATTAAAATGGCAAAAAAAGCGATTCCAACTAAAGATCAGGAAGAACCTTTGATGTCAAACAGCCAGAGCTGTTTGACAGTGAAATGGGCTCCCTTGGAAGGTGGTGGACTCTCCTTCACTGGAGAGGTTGGATGGCTGCCTGTCAGGGATTCTTGAGCTGTGATTTCTACATTGCAGGGGGTTAGACTAGACAACCCTTGGAGTCCCTTCCAACCCAACAATTCTGATTTCTAGGCAGTAATAGGAGAGACCCCTTATATCCTAGAGAGCTGCTGCTAATCTGTTGTATGCAGCACTGAGTTTGGTTGATCAATGATCTGACTCAATAAAAGGCAGCTTCCGATGCCCACCTAGTCCTGAGTTGTAGCAAGGTCTCAAAGGCAAAGGGTCTTTGCTATCACTTGCCTGCAACCTGCAGGGATATTCTGAGGTTCTGATGCTTCCCTGCTGAAGACTGGGATTGGATGGCTTAATGCTGATGATGCTTGACTCTAAATGGCCTCGGCCCTGAATACCTGAAGGAGCATCTCTGCCTTCACTATCCAGCTTGGACACTGAGGTCCAGCTCCGAGGGCCTTCTGGCGGGTCCCTCACTGTGAGAAGTGAAGTTACAGGGAACCAGGCAGAGGGCCTTCTCGGCAGTGGCGCCCGCCCTGTTGAACACCATCTCAAGAGATGTCAAAAAGATCAACAGTTATACAAGCACGATTTCTGTTCTCATCCTGAAGCAACGTTCTTAACCTGAGGTACTATTTCTGGGTTAGCGGAGTCTGTAACCTGAAGCGTCTGTAACCTGAAGCATATGTAACCCGAGGTACCACTGTATTGGGAAGGTTTTGGTGAATTGTGTGCTCTTTTATGCTATGTTGGAAGCTGCCCAGAGTGGCTGGGGCAACCCAGTCAGATGGGTGGGGTAAATGTAATAAATTAGCAGCAGCAGCAGCATAAACTTTATTGCACTAGCCAAAGGCCATGGCTTCATAAAAAAACTCAACCATCACTACATATACAATAAAATCACCATGAAATCTACTAAAATTCTTTGTCACCTCCAACCTTTTCCATTCATAAAGAGCGCCTCTTAAAAGCCTTG
Organism: Podarcis cretensis; assembly: GCF_951804945.1. NCBI lineage: Eukaryota > Metazoa > Chordata > Lepidosauria > Squamata > Lacertidae > Podarcis > Podarcis cretensis. The sequence continues at coordinate 15,750,727 of NC_137185.1, forward strand.
CCACATATCTTCTGAAACATCTGCACAGATGGGGGGGACTTCAGAGTCATAAGTTCAGGAGCTAGGGAAAACTTGGGGCACTTGGGTTGAGCTCTGGGACCCCCTGTTCTTCCCTGGGTCTCTCTCTCTCTCCCCCCCTTCTCCCATCATCCTGTCTCTGAGACCCCTTGCCTGGGCGGGTTGTGGACGGACTCTCTGAGATCATCCCTTTCCAACTCCCCGCCATCTCTCCCTCCATCTCGCTCCCTCGGGTTTTGCCTGGGCCAGGGATCGGTGACTCAAGCAAAAGGCATCCCCAGCGCTGTCCTCTGGGATCTGGCTCCAGGGTTTAACGAGGAGCGGTTTGTGGCAGTGAGCAGCGGCTGGCGGGGGTGTGGGGAACACACACACAGACACACGCAAATACGAGACACGCTGCCCTCTGCTCCAGCCTCTTCCTTCAGCTGCAATCCTGTTGCGGTTCTCCCTGGTGGAGGACCAATCTGCCACAGGGTAGGCTTGGAGTAGTCATGGAGGGATCCTTCCCATGGTTCAGAAAGCCCGCTGGAGAGGCCAGGGGCCCTGAGCCAGCTCTGATTCTGATCATCATCACCATCAGTGCTATTTTTCTAAAAAAAGAGGTGCTAGAACTCAACACGAATACCTCCCTTGTTCTCTTATAATGGCAATTGTGCCTACCTGAGAGCTGCCAGAACTGAGTTCTGGTGAGTTCCCCCTGAAAAAGAGCCCTGAATAATAATATTAGTCAGTGGTGGTGGTGTTAGTGTCTCAGATTAGGACCTGGGTTCAATTTTCTCACTCAGCCACGAAGTTCACTGGGGCCTGTCAATCACAGGGTTATTGTGGGGATTTAATGAGGAGAAGCCCCACATGCACCACCTTGAGCTCCTTAAAGGAAAAGGTGGGATATACAGTCGTACCTTGGTTATCAAACGCCCTGGAACTCAGACGTTTTGGCTCCTGAACGATCAAAACCTGGAAGTGACTGTTTGGTTTTCAAACATTCTTTTGGAAGCCGAACGTCCCACGGGGCTTCCATGGCTTCCAGTTGGCTGCAGGAGCTTCCTACAGCCAATCAGAAGCTGCAATTTGGAAGTTGAACACTTTGGAAGTCGAACGGACTTCCAGAACTGATTCCATTCAACTTCAAAAGTACAACTGTAAATGCAATGAATGAATGAATGAATGTTCTGGGAGACCATCAACTGTGAATGAATATAGGATGGGGGACACCTGGCTTACTAGCAGTACATGTGAAAAGGATCTAGGGGTCTTGGTCAACAGTGTGATGCAGCAGGGGGGGGGGAGGAAAAGCTAATGCTATTCTAGGCTACATCAACAGAAATATATTGTCCAGATGAAGGGAAGTAATAGTACTGCTCTATTCTGCCTTGGTCAGACCACACCTGGGGTGCTGTGTCCAGTTTTGGGCACTACAATTTAAGAAGGATGTTGACAAGCTGGAAGGTGTGCAAAGGAGGGCAACCAAGATGATCAGTGGCCTGGAAACCAGGTCTTCTGAGGAACGGTTGAAGGAGCTGGGTATGTTTAGCCTGGAAAAGAGGGGACTGAGAGGAGATATGATAGCCATCTTGAATTATCTCGAAAGGCTGCAACATGGAAGAGGGAACAAGCTTGTTTTCTCCTGCTCTGGAAGGTAGGACTTGAACCAATGGCTTCAAGTGACAAGAAAGGACATTCCGACTAAACATCAGGAAGAATTTGCTGACAGTAAGTTGTTTGACAGTGGAACAGACTCCCAGGAGAGGTGGTTGCCTCTCATTCCCTGGAGGTTTTTAAGCAGAGGTTGAGTGGCCACCTGTCATGGATTCTTTAGCTGAGATTCCTGCATTTCAGGGGGTTGGACTAGATGACCCTTGAGGTCCCTTCTATGGCTATTATGCCTATTGTCATGGCACTGTCAGGCAAGGAATGTCCCGAGTGAGGAATTAACTCTTTATTGTCAAAAGCACACTTACAAGTTAGGAAAAGCGGGTCCACTAGTCCTACGTCTCCCAGTTACTTCTAGGTGTGCATCGAAGGCTTCCTAGCACTGCTTTTAAGAGGTACACCTGTGGAAATGCAAAGCACAGGCAAAACTGCTGGCTCTGAGCATCTTGGGGGAGATTTAGCCTGTCTCTGAACCGAGGCCTTTCCGTCCACACCCACCTGCCCACTCGGGGCACGTCTGGGTCAGCAGCGAGGCGAGAGGGTGTTGCGGCCAGCTCCACGGAAAGGAACCTGGGAACGGCCGGAGGACGGCGATAAGCCGGGCATTTCACACCCTCCCGTGCCAAGGAAGGGAGCTGGGCGGGGAGGAGGAAGCTGCAAAGGTGCCAGCGGGGCACAGAGGGGGAAGTGGGCGAGGTGAGTCAGAGGAGGAAATGGGGCCGGCCAGCGAAAGGAAATGCCTTATTGCTCTGGATAAGGTCCCATGGACCGAGTGGCACCAGGGAGAGGAGGGTCCTTCTGGGTCCTTGTGCCAGGAGTCTGCAGTGGGCTCCCTGCAAGGAGGAGCAACTCCTAGGAATGTGGGCAGGGGTAGCCACAGATACCCCCCCTCCACTCACATGTGGTTCAGCTGCCCCATATACAGTGGTACCTCAGGTTACCTACGCTTCAGGATACAGATGCTTCAGGTTACAGACTCCGCTAACCCAGAAATAGTGCTTCAGGTTAATAACTTTGCTTCAGGAGGAGAACAGAAATCATGCTCCAGCAGCGCAGCAGCAGCAGGAGGCCCCATTAGCTAAAGTGGTGCTTCAGGTTAAGAACAGTTTCAGGTTAAGAACAAACCTCCGGAACGAATTAAGTACTTAACCCGAGGTTCCACTGTACTAAGGGCAGCCCCGATTCCAGGTTCCAAATGACTGCTGCTATTTTGTCTCTAATTTTGGAGAACATCTCATTTTTAAAAACAGAGATTTGCAGGAGTAGGGATGGAGGGGTTGTTGTCGGCCTCCGTCTCTGGAGACAATGGAGGACAATGGTGCCTTCAGGGCTGAAGTCAAACTGTTGGAGAGTTACAGTGCCTGCTGTAGCTGTAGAAACCAACACGGTAGAGACAGGTTTTGTTGCAGCTGGGGAAGATAGAGGCGTCCACTTGTACTGATGTAGGGATGAGGTAGGGGTATTTGATTCAGTTGGCATGTAAAGGAAAACCGACCCGATTTGCAAGATCCAAAACGGAAACACAGAACCAGCCTTTGAATTTGGCCTTTTCCCGAAATTTGCAATGTACTTCTCCAGCGAAGTAGTGTGTACAAAAAAGCACGTCAGGGGCACCGACTTATAAAAAATATTGGGGGTGCCCATACCGGGGCCCTGCCCCGGGAAGTTTTCTAAGAGCCGCTCCCGGCCCGTTGCTGCTGCTGCCGCCCGCCTCGTGGCCCCCTCGCCAGCTGAGGGAGGGAGAGAGACCGAGAAGGAGAGAGATGCGTGGTGGGCAAGGCAAGTGCCCGCCGCGCCTCGCCTCCCACTGCCCCTCGTGCCGGCCGCCCCCTCCCCTCCCTTCCCTGCTCGCTCGCCCTCCTCACCCCCGCTCTTGGCCGTTCGCCCCAGGAACTCGCCGCTGTTGGGGTTGTAGATGAACCTCCGCCACTCGGCCATAGACTGGCTGAAGGGCTTCTTCATAGCTTCTTCTTCTGGCCATAGCGAGAGAGAGAGAGAGAGAGAGGCTGGAAAGAGAGAGGGAGCTTGGCGGTTCGCGGGCGGCGGTTTTTACCCTGCCGAAACAACAGTGGCTCCTCAGAACCGCTAAGTAACTCTCCCTCAGGCGCCCGGCGGGAGAGCAGAAGAGAGGAAAAGGAAAGAGGGGCTGGGCCAGTCGCACGCACCGAGCAAAACTACTCGCGCTGCCTCTTTTACTACCGTAATAATTATTTGTTTTAACTCATTACTGAATGTATTTTAAAAGGTAACTATCGTCAAACAAGGAAAATAAAAAATACCAACATAATTTTGTGATTTTACAAAGCATAATATAACTAATAATTTTCTTAAATTATTGGGGGGGGCGGAGCCCCCCCAAATGAATTTTTGAGGGGGCTCGAGCCCCCTCAGGCCCCATGGAGTCGGCGCCTATGAAGCATGTACAGTGGTACCTCAGGTTAAGTACTTAATTCGTTCTGGAGGTCCGTACTTAACCTGAAACTGTTCTTAACCTGAAGCACCACTTTAGCTAATGGGGCCTCCTGCTGTCGCTGCGCCACCGGAGCACGATTTCTGTTTTCATCCTGAAGCAAAGTTCTTAACCTGAAGCACTATTTCTGGGTTAGCGGAGTCTGTAACCTGAAGCGTATGTAACCTGAGGTACCACTGTACTAGGGTAAAGTGTGCATAAAAATGCATATGTGTGTGCGTGTGTGTGTAAATGACATTGTATTCGGGAGATATTCTGAAGATGGTCCCTTTCACTCTGGCCTTTGAGAATCTGAGATGTGTGTTTTCAGGACAAATCCATGGAGGAAGAGAGGGCTGTCCTGTGTATATTATGCAAAATCGAATACAAGCACCTGTACTTTAGGAGACATTCACTGGTGAATAGGCACGTGAAAGCCACTTTAACTCACGTGGTGGATTCTGCACATGGAATTTGACATTTGGAAAGCTGATTTTATTCCAGTTCTGATACAAAATGAGCTAACCTCTCCCTCATGGCTCCATATTGGAACTCTGCTCCTCAGTGGGTATTGCTTTATTACTGATTGTGGCCACCTAGTTCTGAGCAGTTTAACTGTCTCAGAAATATGCGCTTTGGAGAACGAGGAAGCCAGCAAAGGTCCCCCCCCCCGGTTGTCTTGCATTTTACATCCACCTGCTGCTCTGTAAACACTTGGGCATCACCCCTTGTGTGCAGTGCCTGCGTTCAGGCTGGCAAAGACATCTCTTGGGTGGGCAGACGAGAAGGCTGCCTCTGTCTTGGAGACAATGGTCCTTTCAGAGGGAGGCTGTGTTGGACAACCCAAGCCACATCACTGGGCTGGCTTGCACGGCGATGTGGAATAAATGGCCAGCCAAATTTGAAGTGTTCTGGCTCAGATGGTTGGACCAAGCCTCTCCCCCCCAAGCAGATGGGCTCTGTGTGTGCGCGCACATGCAAACCGTACATTTTTCCACATGTGCGCTCACCCGTCACATATCTCCGAAGCAACCCCAGCGCTCTGTCCTGCTCTCCAACTTTCCTTTAAGAGTCACCACGGGCTCGCTATCAAGCCGAGCGAAAATGCAGCCCGGGTGGAATTGGTTTGAATTAGTGGCAAAAGGCTCGGAACGGAAATGGAACATCAGCCTTAATTAGGCCTGTCGCTTCTGGTAACGCTAATGGCCCTGGAGTGACGCTTGCAGGGGTTCCATATGGGCAGGGGCCTCCGTCACCGTCTCCTGTGGCGTTTGCTCCAAAGCAGCCACACGAAAGCATCATGGACACACTGAGCGAGAAGGCTTGGCGTGGGCACCTCCAGCGCACTGCGGAAGATCCTCAAGCATGCCATTCAGTGCGCAACGCATGTGCATTGCCCCAAATGTGGATGCCGGGCTGTTAATGAGAGCCAGATGTATGGAACATACAGTTCCAGTGTTCTTCCCTGCAGGGCATTGAAAGCCAGGGGGTGGCCACCATCGCTCTGTGGGGCTGATGTTCCCCTGTCCTGCTCTTATGCAGCCATACAGAAGTCAAATGGGAGACCCAGGGCCATGCATTTTTTAAAAATGACTACCATCCCATGTGAATGCCGTTTAAAATACCTCCCCCTAGTGGTGGTCACCCCATGGAGAACCTTACTCGTGCACAGCTTTGCAGCAAGGCATGCTCTCAGCAGGACTGAGGAGTGCAGGAAGCTGCCGTAGACTGAATCAGACCGCTGGCTCATCTGGGTCAGTGTTGCTTACACTGATTGGCAGCAGCCATAGTCACTGGCTCCAGGAGGCTGAGGCTCTGTGGGTCCTCAATTCTTTTTTTTTTTTTTATGGGGCCAGGCCCCCTATCGTTGAGGCCAGGCCTCCCTTGAGACCATTTGCTTGACAATACATGTGACTCCTGCCTTAGATTAGATGACCCTTTGGGGTCCAACTCTGCAATTCTGTGATTCTTTTGGTTCTATGATTCTATGACCTCGCCATGGTCTGTCGAAGCCTTCAGACTTTGGTGCCACCCTGAATATCAAAGCCCGAGTCCCACATGTATGCAAATGAAAAATCACATCTGTCTTTTTCTGCATCAATTGCGCAATTTATTCCAAGCCCAGGCAAAGGAGACAGGGATGGGTGGAATTCCTTCCCACTGAATTCTGGTTGCTGTTGTTGTTGTTTTCCAAGGAGGAGATGTTTTCAGCCTGGTTTGTGAGGGAAGCTGGATCTCTCTGCCATCCCCCACGATGCCACAAGGCTTTCTTCTTCTTAATATCAGTGGATGTGTTGTTGCGTCTCATTGTGAAGCCCTCTGCTCCAAGGAGGACCGTGTGCTGCAAATTAGGGATTCTTTCTTTATTTGCTACCCAAGGCAAAAGCATCTGCTTGTGGTGGAAAGCAGGCTGAGGTTGCATCAGGCTTTGCAAACAAAAACACCTGATCCTCAAAATGGGGCTTGGCTTGATCAAAAACCAAGATCCATTTAATCCAACACCCTGTTTCCAGACATCCAGCAAGCAGGAGATGAAGGCAAATTTTGCATGTTTTCTTCTTCTTCATGAATAGACACATTTTTGTGCATTCTTTCCCTTAATGGATGCATTTTTGTGAAGAGCGTTCAGTTCAAGAACTGCACTGCAAAATTCGGAGAAGTGTGAATTTATGCATGGCATGGAAAGAGCGGCTAGAGAAAAGTTTCTGTTCTCTGTCTCATAACACCAGCACTCTCCTATTCTTCCAGTGGCCAGACAGATGCCTCGTCTGGGAAACCAGCAAGCAGGATTCGAGCACAAGAGCCTTCTCCCCTCCTGTGGCTTCCAGCAACTGGTATTGAGAAGCACTGCTGCCTCTGACCGTGGAGGCAGAGCAGAGCCATTATGGCTGGTCACCTTCATGAATTTGTCTTGTCTCACTAGGTTGGTAGCCATCACTGCCTCCTGTGGGAGTGAGTTCCATAGTTTAACTAAGTGCTACACGTCCTGAATCTTCCAACTTTCAGCATCAACAACAACAACAACAACAACAATAATAATAATAATAATAATTTTTTATTTATACCCCGCCCTCCCCAGCCAAGGCCGGGCTCAGAGCGGCTTACATGCAATAATAAAAACAAGATGAATGATTACAAACTTAAAAACAAAAATAAAATACAACATTAAAATAATGGAACATTAAAATATTAAAATGTAGCCTCATCACAGGAGGAGAAGGAAAAGAAAGAAAGAAAGAAAAAAGAGAGAGAGAGATGCGGATGCCCACCATGTCTAGCATTATGAGAGAGAGAAAAGCTTTTCTCTATCCACTTTTTCCATGGCAGGCATGATTTTAGACATCATATAACAACAAAAACAACAACAACAACTATTATTATTATTATTATTATTATTATTATACATCATGTCACCTCTTACTTACCTTTATGATATTGGCAATGCTGTTTTCCTTTCCTAATGATCCCAGTAAGAGTTGTTCTCCAGCAGAATGGACTCTGTTTGGAGGTTGTGGACTCTCCTTCACTGGATATTTTTAAGCAGAACTTGGATGCCCATCTGACATGGATGCTTTAGGGGACTGGACTTGATGACTCTGGGGGTCCCTTCCAACTCTACAATTCTATAATTCTGTGCATTCAAAGTTGCCACCAATAGGCTTCCCTGAAGAGAGAATCTTGAAGCATACTGTACATATGGGTGGGTTTGGGAATGACATCTGGATGATGCCCTGAGTCTCTTCCAATTCTTGGGGTTCAGTGAGGTTTGGAATCTAATAGAGGAAGTTGTTGAACTGGTCAGACAAGTTTCTTTGTAGGACAGTGACCTTAGTTCATGGGTAGGCAAACTAAGGCCCGGGGGCCGGATCTGGCCCAATCACCTTCAAAATCCAGCCCATGGATAATCTGGGAATCAGCATGTTTTTATATGTGTAGAATGTATCCTTGTATTTAAAATGCATCTCTGGGTTATTTGTGGGACCTGCCTGGTGTTTTTACATGAGTAGAATGTGTGCTTTTATTTAAAATGCATCTCTGGGTTATTTGTGGGGCATAGGAATTTGTGTTTGTTTGGTTTTTGTTTGTTTTTTCAAAATATAGTCCGGCCCCCCACAAGGTCTGAGGGACAGTGGACCTGCCCCCTGCTGAAAAAGTTTGCTGACTGCTGCCTTAGCTGGCCACTTAAGTGCCCTCATCAGCATCCCAAAAGAATGAGCAAAGTTGCAACAGCTGCAACAGCTGCATCTAAGTGATGAGGCCCTCCAGTCTGATGGGTGGGCTCCCCCCCCACCTCCTTACTTGGCTGCTAGGTAGGAGAACAGGAGCCTGTGTTTTTTGGGTGTGAGCTGAGCTGGAAGCAGGCTGGAAGCTTGCATGCTCTGCACTGGCTCCAAAGCTGTGATTAATGGAGAAGCAAGATTTGTTGCGGAGGTTAATGCTGTGTCTCAGGTTGTATCCATGCATCAATAAAACCATATATCCTAAAGACACCACAGTCTCCGCTGGCTTTCATTCCAAGGAAACTGAACTCTGAGCAGCCTCCCACCGCTCAGAGGGTGGGGTGGAAGGTAACTATTCTGTGCATGCTCAGAGGTCACCTCCCCCTCAACGAGCATGACTGCATTTTCCAGGACGGCGCCCTGATCGGGAAAAACAAGCTCACATGTGTGAGCTCACAGGTTCAGGGGCTGACCTCTGGCTCAAGCAGAGCTGTTTCTTCAAAACTCTTGTCAAAAGGCCTGGACGGTGGGTTGGTCTCGGATCAAGCTGCCAAGGGTTTATTTTATTTTTGGGAAAAGGGAGACTGGGTCTGTCTGGTGGGCCCTGCAGCTATGCCGAGCAGGAGGGGCTGGAAAGACCCCAGAGGGGCATAAATTCTGGGGGCTGCTGGCACCAGGACCCCCATCTTCTTTCTCCTGGACCCTCCTCTTCTCCCACCATGGTTAACTCTCCCAACTGAGGTGTGTGCCCCTCTCTCTGGAACGCGGTCGCTGATCACCAAGGGGAGTCTTGCTGGAAGATCTCAGCCCTGTTTTCCTTTGCAAACATGCCCGGCCCAAGAGAGCCACACACAGCCTCTCCCAGCTTTGTGCGGTTTCTGGAGGAAGGGCCCATCTGCCTTGCCAACCATGTTCTAAGCCTCCCTTTCCTGTGCTGGAGAGCCTGGAATGCTGCACCTGGAGACACACAGGGGCTATTCATGTCCGATGCAAGAGAGACTTATGTCACCCTCGAGGCCTGCCAAGGTCCCATTCAGCCTGACAGGTGCTTGGCACACGGAGAGGGAGAGAGAGCTGGGAGGGGGGCGGATGTCAAGCAGCCAAGGCACCTTTGCAGCAACAGAGGAGCCCAGAAGGAAAGAGCACTGACTCGCCTGCCTTGTTCAAAACAGCTTCTCCCTCTAGTCTTGTCTAAAGGCAGCATTGCAAAGAAAGCAATCCGTAATGTCAATGTTATTATCTTATGTCTTTATATCCCACCTTGGAATTCAAGGCGGCTTGCAACATTGAAAAACAGAAAGTGATAGAAACTCAGTTAAACCAATAATTCAAATGCATTTTTAAAATACAGGTAGAAGCAGTTAAAGTCCGCAGTAATGCCCAGTTGGCCCTGACAGCAGCACAGGGATCAGCATTGCCTGCACCTTAGTGTTTCACAGCAGTACACGTGAAAAGGATCAATGGATCATAGTAGACCATGAGTCAACAGTGTGGTGCAGCAGCAAAAAAGGCTAATGCAATTCTAGGCTGCATCAACAAAAGTCTGGTGTTCCAATCAAATGAAGTTATTGTACTGCTGTATCCTGCCTTGGTCAGAGCCCACCTGGAGTCCTGTGTGCAGTTCTGAGTGCCACAGATTAAGCTGAAAGGTGTGCAGAGGAGGGTGACCAAGATGATCAAGCGTCTGGAAACCAAGCCTTATGACAAAGGAGTTGGGTATGTTTAGCCTGGAGAAGAGGATATCTTCAAATATCTGAAGGGTCATTGCATCAAAGATGGAGCAAGCATCTTTCTGCTGCTCCAGGGAAAAGGATCCAAACCAATGGATCCAAATTTCACGAAATTCCAGCTAAACCTTAGGAAGCACTTTCTGGCAGTAAAACTGTTTGACTATGGGATGTACATCCTCAGAAGGTGGTGGACTCGCCTTTGTCTGAGATTTTGAAAGAGAGGTTGGGTGGCCATCTGCCAGGTCGCCTTGAGCTGTGATTCTGGTGGTTCCCCCACTGCGAGAAGGGAAGTTACAGGGAACTAGGAGGAGGGCCTTCTTGGTGGTGGCGCCTGCCCTGTGGAAATCTCTCCCATCAGATATCAAACAGACAACCACCTGGTAGGCTACTGTGAGGTCAGGAAACGGGTATGGGTGGGCCATTGCCTGATCTAAGAGGCCCTTATGTTCTTCTGCAAATAAATCCAGCAGTTAGAGCAAGACATGAAATACCTGGTACGTGTGTCTTGGGCAGTAATCATTGTCAGGAAAATAGGTGTGTTACAAGCACTCCCCTATTTTTCTCTGAAAATGGTTGGAGAACATGGCAAACCCAGATCTCATTTGCAGAAAGAAGCAAGGCCACCAGGTATCGTTTTTTTCAGGACCTTTGAATTGCGGCGACCCCTGGGATGTTTATGAACATCCGGTGTCCTCCCAGCAGCTATTGACCTGTTATATTCATGCACGGTTGCACTTCCTCCCTGGTGGAGTTTTAATCCACGTCTTTGTTTTAAGCTGCAAAGATGGCCCCGGATCCAACCTGAAGCCTTTGGGGGCCGTGCGGATTGAGCGCTGAGTGCCTGCACTGTGACTCACCCTCCGCTATGTTTAGAAGCCTCGCAGGATGCATTTTGCTCCGTTTCCAAAAACATCTTTCCTTGCCCGAGTCAGGGCTCCAGTAAAAAGGGCGAAGATGAAAGGCCGGCTAATTCCAAGAGTTGCTCATGCTGGGGCCGGCAGGCGACTGGAGCTTTGTTGACCTTGGCTCCTCACGGGCTTGGCATGCTCTTGCCTCGCTCGGAATCGGCTTGTGGAGCTAATCTCTGTCTCCCACACCAGTCCCAGCCTGCCTTGTCCAACCCCCCCCCCCAACTCAACAAGAGAGGGCGGGGGAGATGAGGAGCAGGACAAACTAGGCAACATCTTCCTCGGGAAAGGGAACACTCTGGGTACACAAATTTACAGCATGCTGCTTTGCACGGCGGAAGGGGCACCCTTGTCTGATCTCAGCTGGAGCCAAGGTGGAGGAGACACCTGTAAGGGCTCGAATGTCCATGCAATAATACAATCATAGAATTGGAAGGGACCCCAAAGGCCAAGTAGTCCAACCCCTTGCGATGTGCAGATGGCCATCCAACTTCTCTTTCAAAACCTCCAAGGAATGAGAGTCCACTGCTTTCCAAGGGAGTCTGTTCCACTCTGGAACAGCTCTCACCACCAGAAAGTTCTTCCTAAGGTTTCATTGGAATTGCCTTTTGTGTCCTTTGGATGCATTGGCTTGGATCCTCCCTAATGTTTAGTCAGTGTCTCCTTCACACAAGGAACACTTGGCATAAGAGCCCTACAGCTGGACCCATGTAGTCCAGCATCGTGTTCTCACCTTGGCCAACCAGCTGCCCCAAGAAGAAGCTCACAAGCAAAACCTGAGCATGACAGACAGCAGCAAATCTCCCCAGCGACTGGCATTATTCAAAGATGCCCTCAGAATATTGTTGTTGTTTAGTCGTTTAGTCATGTCCGACTCTTCGTGACCCCATGGACCAGAGCACGCCCTCAGATTAACAAGCCTAAATTAGTCATGTCCATTAATTCCCATGGGTTTACTCTAAGACTAGCCTTTGGTGCAACCTCTAGGCAGCTATCTGTAATTCAGCAAGGAAATGGAGTCAAGTTCATCAACCCTAGAAAATTCAGTTAGATCAAACAACTTTGCTAGTTTGAAATAAGAAGCTAAGAGGAGCTTGCTGGATCAGGCCAATGGCCCAGCCAGCTTGTCCTCACAGTGGCCCACCAGATGCCTGGGGGGAAACCCACAAGCAAGACCTGAACACAGGAGCATTCTCCCCTCCTGCAGTTTCCAGCAACTAGTAGTCAGAAGCTTCTACTGCCTCCAACTATGGAGGAAGAGAATAGCTCTCAGGGCTAGCAGCCATTCATGGTCTTACCCTCTGTGAATTTGCCTAATCCTCTTATCTAAATTGGTATCCATCACTGTCTCCTGTGGGAAAGGGGAATTTCCTCTTACCTGTCCTGAAACTCCCAATATCCAGCTTCATTAAATGGCCCCACCTGAGTTCTAGCATTATGCTGGAGGGGCTATGGAACTCATTGCTACAAGACGTGAAACTGGCTATTATTTCAGATGACTTTTCAAGGGCTTGCCAAGGACCTAGAAAGGATAGGTGTATCAGTGGCCATCGGTCATGATTTTACATTATTTGTAGACTACTTTTTACCACAGTGTGTTCACAAAGCAGTTTCCAACAACATTTATTGAAACAAATAAAGAACCCAAGTACCACAAACGTTTAAAACCACAGCATTCATCTTCTCCCATATGAACCTGCCTGGGTTTTGAGATCTTCAGCAGAGGCCCGTCTCTCAGTCCCCCAACCCTCACAGGCACAATTGATGGGGATGCAGGGCAGGGCCTTCTTGGTGGATGCTCCCAGGTTTTGGAACTCCCTCCCTGGAGAAACCAGACTAGCTTCCTCCTTGCTGTCCTTCTGCCGGCAGGTAATACTGCTTTATTCCAACAGGCACTTGGGAATTGATTGGCGTTTAAGGAAAGGGCTTTTAATAGCACTGCACTTTCATTGTCTTCATTTTAATCCTTTTTAAAATACAGTTGTACCTTGGATCCCAAATGCCTTGTGAGTCAAACGTTTTGACTCCTGAACGCCACAAACCCGGAAGTGAGTGTTTCGGTTTGCGAACGTTCTTTGGAACCCGAATGTCCAACGCAGCTTCTGGTTAGCTGCAGGAGCTTCCTGCAGCCAATCGGAAGCCACGCTTTGGTTTCTGAACCTTTTGGAAGTTGAACGGACTTCCAGAACGGATTATGTTTGACTTCTGAGGTACGACTGTATTGCTTTAATCCTATAAGTATTTAATTTTTGTCCTTTATATGTTTTCAGCTTTTTGTATTTCATCTGCATTTCAAATTGCATAAGCCACTTTGAGTCCCAGTCGGGGAGGAAAGGTGGAATATAAATAAATACATTAACAATAACAACAACAGAACAATGGAACTCTTGAAAGGCAAAGCTGGGCTCCTTTCTTGTCACTTAAATCCATTGGTCCCATGCTCTTGAGCAGCAGAAAGAAGCTTGCTCCATTTTCCGTGCAACGGCCCTTCAGATATTTGAAGATAGCTATCATCTCTCCCCTTCTCCAGGCTAAACATACCCAACTTCCTCAACCGTTCCTCATAAGACCTGATTTGCAGACCCTTGGTCATCTTGGTTGCCCACCTTCCAGCTGGTCGATATCCTTCTGAGAATGTGGTGCCCAAAACTGGCCAAGTGTGGCCTGACCAAGGCAGAATAGAACAGGACTATTACTTTCCTAGACTTTTGTTGATGCAGCCTAGAATTGCCTGAGATCTTTTTGCCGCTGCAGCACACTGTTGACTTGATGTTAAACTTGCGGTCTCTTTGATCCTTTCCGCATGTCCTTTAGGTATGGCCTGCTGTTACCTCCCCACCACACCACCCTGCTCTCTTAATTCCACCGCCATGCCTCTCCCAGCCCAATCCCTCCCCTGCAGCACATCAAAAGAGGCAGGTGCCGTGCGCAACTTGTGTGTTCCTCTTGCGCAGCCCCGAGCACGCTACAGTCAACCTGCCTTGGATCCCTCTCTGCATGCTTGTTTTGCAATACTCCACCACAGCTGCGTAAAAAAGGAAAAAGGGGGGGGGGGAGAGAGAGGCTGTGTTCATTCAGAAGCAGAATCCACATCCGCCCAGACAGGCCATCTGGAGCCATCCAGAGCCAAGTGGAAAAGATAGAAACCCACTTGAGAGAGAGAGACAGAAGAGCAACAGGCAAGCTCTTGAAGAGACAGAGGCCGTCTCTAATTGAGGGCACTTCGATTGCTTCTTGGTCAGTGACCGGAGGCTTCCCGCCAGGCTCAAAACAGCTGGGCGCGCAAACATCTGGCCGGGGTCCCTCATTGGCTGCCCCCTCCTCCCAAGACGGCGCATCGTCAAGCTGCGCAGTTATTGCCGTAGAGAGCCAGGGGCGCTGTCTTTCCTCTCCAGCATGGTTTTGCTTTTTGCCCATTGCACCTCGCCCCTTCAAAGCTCCTGGAGGGGGCCTGCACAGAGACAGACCAGCATTTCAAAAATTGGGCAGGGACTGAGTTGCTGCGTGCCATCACAAGACACACCCAGCCTTAAGCTGTAGAATGGGTGATGGCGGCAATTTGGGGTCTGCAGGGCACATGAAGGGGCCACGAGGGCTGGGAACTGTGGAGGCAAGATGGGTTGTGCACACATTGGGGCCAGATAGGTTTCCAATGCATAGGGTGGCAGGGGGGAGAGAATGTAGCCATCTAGATGTGGTTCCCTGGTGACAGACCATACCGGTTGGGCTAAGGGCAGCTGGAGTCCAGAAACATTTGGCAGGCCCCCAGGGCTGCAGCGCCAGTCATTGAGCAGGGCAAGCAAAGTGGACCACAAGCTTAACATGAGCCAACAGTGTGATACAGCAGCAAAACAAGCTAATGCAATTCTAGCTGCATCGACAAAAGTCCAGTGTCCAGATCATGGGAAGGCATTTGTTGTTGTTTAGTCGTTTAGTTGTGTCCGACTCTTCGTGACCCCATGGACCAGAGCATGCCAGGCACTCCTGTCTTCCACTGCCTCCCGCAGTTTGGTCAGACTCATGTTCGTAGCTCCAAGAACACTATCCAACCATCTCGTCCTCTGTCGTCCCCTTCTCCTTGTGCCCTCAATCTTTCCCAACATCTAGACCCTAAAGCACAGTTTAGGAAGGATATTGATAAGATGGAAGATGTGCCCAGGATGGCAACCAAGATGATAAAGAGTCAGGAAACCAAGTCTTATGAGGAATGGTTGAGGGAGTTGGGCATGTTTAGCCTGAAGAAGAGAAAATCGAGAGGTCATATGATAGCCATCTTCACATATCTGAACGGTTGTCCCTTGGAAGATGGAAAAGGCTTGTTTTCTGTTACCTCAGAGAGGAGGACCCAAACCAATGGATATACAGTGGTACCTCGGGTTACAAACACTTCAGGTTACAGACTCCGCTAACCCGGAAGTAGTACCTTGGGTTAAGAACTTTACTTCAGGATGAGAACAGAAATCACGCGGCAGAAGTGTGGCGGAAGCAGGAGGCCCCATTAGCTAAAGTGGTACCTCAGGTTAAGAACAGTTTCAGGTTAAAAACGGACCTCCAGAACGAATTAAGTTCTTAACCAGAGGTACCACTGTAAGTGACAAGAAAGGAGAGTCCAACAAAATGTTAGTAAGATCTTACTGCTGATGAAATCTGTTCAGCAGCAGAATGGACTCCCCGCTAATGGTGTGGACTCTCCTCAATGGAGGTTTTTAGAGAGAGGTTGGGCGGCCGTCTGTCAGGGTTTCTTTAGCTGTGATTTGTGCATTCCACGAGGTTGTGCTAGATGACTCTTGGGGTTCCCTTCCATCTCTTCAATTCTATGATTCCATGAAGAGAGGGCTGGATAGAGCCACGTTTGGCCCCAGGGCCCCAGGTTCCCGACCCCATCTCTACAGCCTGAACACTCATCGTAGTGGGTCACATGCTAAGCAAAACCTCCCCACCAGTAGTCTGAGTACCTGTCCTGGGGAAAGGACAAAGGCAGAGTAACCAAGCTGCTTCATGGCGTGGTTATTCCCTCCAGCCACATCCTATCCAAGGTCCTTTTGTTTCTGCCTGCACATTCCAATGCCACTCTCCTTTAAAAAAACAAACAAACACCCGTGCAATCTGAGCTGAATCCTGCTCATGCTGCTGTCTTTGTGGCTCTCTCCTGCTACATGCAGAGCTCTGCTGGCCACAGCGCTGATGGCAGGAAATCTCACCTGTGGCTGGGCATCTCTAGAGAGTGCGGCCCCCTGTGTCCTGTTAGGTCCTCTGCAGAGGTAGGTGCAGCAAGAAAGAGTGAGAGGGTTGCTTCACTGGTGCCACCTATAGGTTCAAAGAAGACCTTGGCGAGCTTTTCAAACTCTTCAGCTGTGCTGTTCTAGTTACAGATGTATGATTCTGTACTTTCCAATTTCTCTTGGTTTATCATTCTCTCCCCCACTATCTGAAGTTCAGTCACCCCTTTTCTGCATCCGTTTGCGATATATTTAAAAAGCCTGCATGGAAAAACAATTTGGTGCATAATTTTGGACCTAATATACACGCTCCATTTTTGCGAGCTATTTCCCTGTAAAATGATGGATTTTTGTACATGAAATGTGTGTTTGCTATAATTCACCTTGATATGCATTTTTTGAAAGGACTTCCCTTAAATAATACACTTTTTGGAGCACCATTCCATCGGAGAACTGCACTGCGATATTCAGAGTGCAGATGGGCAATTTGGGTGGTTTCTGATTTTTCTTGTTCACTTGCCCACATTTTCACATCAGTTTGGGGATCTTTCTTTTTTCAGTCTTTGTCAGCATTTTACTGCAAAGTCCTCCCCTAATATACTTTGCCTAGATGCACATTCCTCTACCTACTAAAAGGCTTCTGGGTATGCCACTCTCACTGATAAATGCACAGTGCATTGTTATACACACTTTTATGTTGATATATAAGAACATAATAAGAGCCTGCTGGATCAGGCCACTTGCCCATCTAGTCCAGAATCCTGTTCTCACGGTGTCCAACCAGTTGCCTCTTCTGGGAAATCCACAAGCAGGATTCGAACCCAAGAGCCCTCTCCCCTCCTTCCATTTCCAGCAACTGGTATTCAGAAGCATTGCTGCCCTGACTGTGAAGGCAGAACGTAGCCATTGATAGCCCTCTCCTTCATGAATTTGTCCTGTCCTCCTTTAAAGCCATCCAAGTTGGTGGCTATCACTGCCTCCAGTGGCAAGGAGTTCCACAGTTTAACTATGCACTGTATAGTCTTTTATCTGTCCCGAATCTTCCAGCTTTAAGCTTCATGTCCACAAGTTCTAGTGTTATGAGAGAGGCAGGAAACTTGACTGGAGAACTGCAGCTCAAGATTAGGAAATGCGTGTCTTTCAAAGATTGGCTGTGTTTTGAGTCTGCATATTGTTTAAATTGTGAAAGCAGGAGGTGCGTCTTTAAGCGTGAACTGAAACAAGTTTCTCTGAAATACAAAGGGATGCCGAGTTTCCTCCAGAGAGGAGGTTGGGAACAGTGGACAAGCTGTCCTGAAAACCAACTTGGTCAACTCTGCTTCTTGTCCTTTGCAGCCTGGGCTGCCAACTGATCACCCAAAGCCCAACCTGCAACATCCCTGTGCCATTGACTGCAGCAGGTCCAGTAGGGGGAGCTTTCGAATGCAGGGATCCCCTGCTATTATTGCCCAAAATGAAGTACATAAATGCATTCTATTGGAGGGAAAGCGCTGGTGAAAATGTATGTTTGAGACTAAAATGCATACAAAAATGTGTTTGTTGGGAGTACTGCAACACAACACAATTTGCACATCATAGTCCAGAAAATATGCAGGGAATCTCCCTTTCTCCAGATTTTACCTGTCTGAATGTGCTGTTTCTATTCTGCTTCTTTATGTTGTGTCATTTTTAAAAATTAAAATACTTTTCTAGCATTTTATGTCATTAATGTAAGGCCTTTCAAGCTCAGCGGCAGAGCACCTGCTTTGCATTCAGAAGGTCCCAGCTTCAATCCCTGGCAGTGTCTCTGTGTAGGGCTGGGGAAGCCTGAAACTCTGGAGAGCTGCTGCCGGTCAGTGTTGACAGTACTGAGCCAGATGGACCAAGGCTCTGAATGTAGCTTAGAGGCAGAACACCTGCCTTGTATATAGAAGGGTCCAGGTTCAATACACAGCATCTCTAGGTAAGGCTGGGAAACACCCCTGCCTGACCCCCCTAGATAGCTGCTGCTAGCCAGTGTAGACAGTACTGGACTAGATGGAGCAAGGGTCGAGGCTTTCCATAAGGCAGCTATATTCCTATGTTCCTATGAGTGGTACAGTCGTCAAATAAAATGGTAGACTGGTAGAAAAATGACAAAACTTCATAATGTTCGTTTTGTTTAATAGCCTGTCCTATCTCTCAGGTTATGCAGATAACCTCAGATATGCAGATGACACAACCTTGTTGGCAGAAAGTGAGGAGGAATTAAAGAACCTTTTAATGAGGGTGAAAGAGGAGAGTGCAAAATATGGTCTGAAGCTCAACATCAAAAAAACTAAGATCATGGCCACTAGGCCCATCACCTCCTGGCAAATAGAAGGGGAAGAAATAGAGGCAGTGAGAGATTTTACTTTCTTGGGCTTCATGATCACTGCAGATGGTGACAGTAGTCATGAAATTAAAAGATGTCTGCTTCTTGGGAGAAAAGCAATGACAAACCTAGACAGCATCTTAAAAAGCAGAGACGTCACCTTGCCGACAAAGGTCCGTATAGTTAAAGCTATGGTTTTCCCAGTAGTGATGTATGGAAGTGAGAGCTGGACCATAAAGAAGGCTGATCGCCAAAGAATTGATGCTTTTGAATTATGGCACTGGAGGAGGCTCTTGAGAGTCCCGTGGACTGCAAGAAGATCAAACCGATCCATTCTTAAGGAAATCAGCCCTGAGTGCTCACTAGAAGGACAGATCGTGAAGCTGAAGCTCCAATACTTTGGCCACCTCGTGAGAAGAGAAGACTCCCTGGAAAAGACCCTGATGTTGGGAAAGATGGAGGGCACAAGGAGAAGGGGGCGACAGAGGATGAGATGGTTGGACAGTGTTCTCAAAGCTACCAGCATGAGTTTGACTAAACTGCGGGAGGCAGTGGAAGACAGGAGTGCCTGGCGTGCTCAGGTCCAGGGGGTCACGAAGAGTCGGACACGACTAAACAACTAAACAACAATCTCTCAGGACTTGGGGTGACTCTCAGTTGAAAACCGCACTTTGAAAAAATCAATCAATCTGTAAGACATTGAACTTCCCCCTAATACGTTTGAGTGCCTCCCCCCTCAATTGCTGGAGCCTTTCCCTGCACCCCAGGGGAGAGTCGGCCCTCCTCTCTTGGACCAAACTGAAGTCCACCTAATCTAGCATCCTGTTTCTGACAGCTGCAAGCCAGATGCCTCCAAAACGGCTACAAGCAGCACATAAAGGCAAAGGCCCTTCTCCGTTGGTGGTCCCCCAACATCTGGAGGTACTCGGAGGTAGGTTGCCCCTGAACCTGGAGGCTAATCCAAAGATTTGACACCTGTACCCAGCGACAGCTGGGCGGATGCCTCTGGGGAACTCAAAGAGGAGAGAGCCATCTTGTGTTGTTTCAGCATGCGGGATTTGAGGCTAACTGCTCCTGGACCTGGAGGTTCTACTCAGGGTGGACTTGAGTGAGCACATTTAACAGTTGAAGACGTGGGTGTTTGCTGCTGAAAATGGCAGGCCCCTTCTCCATCCACAGCGTGGCGGAATAGCCCTAGTGCAGGGTTCAAATTTCTCCTCCATAAGAACATAAGAGCCTGCAATGTCAGGCCAATGGCCCATCTTCCCAGCATCCTCTTCTCACAGCGGCCAACCAGATGCCTCTTCTGGGAAACCCGCAAGCAGGATTTGAACACAAGAGCATTCTCCCCTCCTGCGGCTTCTAGCAACTGGTATTCGGAAGTACTGCTGCCTCCAGCTGGTAGCCATTGATAGCCCTCTCCTGCTCCATCACTTTGCCTAATCCTCTTTGAAAGTCATCCGGTTTGGTGGCAATCACACCCTCTTGTGGGAGGGAGTTCCATAGACAATGTGCTGTGTGAAGAAGGACTTTCTGGATGGCCGTAGTCCAGCTGTAGTTGCTCAGCCTGGCCTACCTCACAAGGCTGTTGGGAGCCAAAAGCAGGTTGTTGTGGAGGAAAGATTGGATAAAACACTTGGAGAATTGTGGGGTTTGTTTGGTTTTGCAATCAATACATTCCTCGAAAGAAATAAAGAGATAACAAGCAAGTGGTGGTGGGAGGAGGAAATCCTGATGGTGATGATGTATCACCTCACAAGGCTTTTCCCTTGGCACCCCCTTTATGGGCTATGGAGAAAAGGAGGCCTGAACTCCACAGTCTCTGGTAGTGAGGGTTCTCCCACCTGTGATCTTAGTTAATGACGTCTCCCCTTTTGGCTGGTGAGGACATTCTGGCTAACCTGTATATGATGTTTATTCTGCCTTGGAAAACCCCACCTGGAGCATATCTACACACAGGAAAAACCCACTATAAATAAATCAGAAATTAAATCATTATAATAAAAGAAAAAGAAAAACACTATGTAAAATCGCATAGGAATTGTTTCTTGCTCTCCAGTGCCCTCTGGTGTTGCATGTTTATAACACATTCAAAACACTGTTTTTTTTTACCAATGTAGCTGGGTCCTTGGAGTCCAGTTCTGGGCACCCCAATTTGAGAAGGATGTCGACAAGCTGGAAGGTGTGCAGAGGACGGTGACCAAGAGGTTCAAGGGCCTGGAAGCCAAGTCTTGTGAGGGAATTGGGGGTGCTTAGACTGGAGAAGAGGAAACTGAGATGGGATCTAAGAGCCATCTTCAAGTATTGGAAGGGATGTCGCATGGAAGATGGGGCCATACCCTGCAACAAAATCAAAATCCAGGACGCCATCTTTCCGGATGCTGTCTTCCCGCTTTTTATCACAAGAGCACTGCGGCCATTTTGGTTGCCATGGTTTGTCGGACACAGTGCCCCAAAACATGCGTTTTGGGGTCACTTGAAGCCTGGCATCTCCCAGGTGCAGCCTGACACTCTAACCACTCTGCCACACTGTCTCTCTTAAGATAAGACTCTGGCCTAGTTTGCATAAAATAGAAAGTCCACCTCTTTATTTATTTAATGCATTTATATTGCCCCTTTTCCTCCAAGTATTTCGAGCTGCTATGCATGCCTCATCCTCCCCCCTTAATCCCCATGGCACCCCTGTGAAGTAGGTTGGGCCAGTGAGGTAGTCACACCCAGTGAGCTTTGTGGCTAAGAAATAGAGATACAAACCTTGAGATCTTAGCCCAACATGCTGATCACTGTGCCACACTGCCTCTCAGCCATCGCTTCTACATGTGGCAGGGAGTTCCATAAGTGAATGGCTGCATCCTTTGCTCATTCTGAAGCAACCAAATGGACTTTGATGAGTGCCTGCGAGCTCTGGCGCTTGGGCAAGTCTCCTGAGGCAGGGAGTTCCATAAGTGAACGGATGCATCACATTAGGAAAAGAGGCTTTCTTTGCCTTGTTGAGTGCCTGCACGCTCTGGCCTTCTGAGAAATATCCTCCTCGCCTGCCACCTTGTTCATGTAGGGAGAAGGAGGCCCACGTCTCTTCCTGTCTCCTCCACTGTGCCCGACAGTTTGGCGCAGGCGCCTAGGTGTGGCTGGGGAAACGGGCAGGCCCCTGCCCAGCTGCCTGAGCCAATGCCACTGGAAAGTCTTATTCTGCCCGGCGGAGGGCTGCTGTGTTTTTCCAACCCTGCAAATATTCTGGGGCTCAGATTGCCAGGCCTCCTCAGGGAAGTCGGCTGAGGAAACTGTCCGATATTTGCAGGGTGTGGCTTCCCAAATGTCTGATATTTGGTTTCTCTCTTTCTCAGTTGAAAATCGCTGGTAGGATGCTCCGTTCTTGAGCCGTGAAGCCCTTGTTTCTAAAGAAAACTTGCTCTCAGAGGAGTCTGTTCTCTGGGTTTCTGCCGGAGTCACTGCTCTGGGTGTGCAGCAGAGGGGTGCAGCGGTTTTGCCTGGGGAGGAAGGGCCCAACTGCAGCTGATGCAGGGTAGCAACAAAATTACTGATTCAAAGGAGGAGAGCCCAGACCAGTGAATCATGCAGGTTTGCAACAGGCAGCCTCCTCCGGATCGGGTGATGGAATGACCCAATTATGCCCCAGACAACAATTTGCCCACTGTTTGGGCCCACTGTAGACCCAAACAGCAACCTCCTCTGAGATGGGGATGGATGCATTTGTCACCTTTGGATTTTAATTCTTCTTAAATTCAGTTTGCCATATTTCT
The DNA here is from genome assembly GCF_951804945.1 of Podarcis cretensis. NCBI lineage: Eukaryota > Metazoa > Chordata > Lepidosauria > Squamata > Lacertidae > Podarcis > Podarcis cretensis. The sequence goes on from NC_137185.1 coordinate 15,773,017, forward strand.
GAATCGGTTTGCATATTTTTTAAAAAATAGCTCTCATGGAAATTAATCAGTACCTGGCGTTCAAGTCACTGATGGTCACCTGCCTTTTGATCCTTTCCAAATGTTTTTTGTCTATCCTGAAACTCCTGCTAGCTTCATGCCACATCCTAGTATTTCTGAGATAAGAAGCAACATTCCTCTCTACACCTTAAATAATGTTTTGTGGTCTTCGGCACAAAATTTCAAAAAATAAATAAATCGGAAAAGGGGCATGCCCTCTCCGCTCTTTAATGATGAAGGGGAGACACGCTCCAAACTTTGGCTAATCACAGTCCATGTTTCTTAGATTCATAGAATTGTAGAGTTCAAAGGGAACCCCAAGGGACATCTAGTCCAACGCTTGCAATGCAGGAATCACAGCTTATGAACCCCTCGCAGACGGCCATCCGTCCTCTTGTCTGAAGGCTGATGAACCTTTTTTTTAAAAAAAAAGATCCCGTCCAACAACCTGGCTAATGTCTTCCAAACACTGACATCCTGAAAATGATGGGATCTGGCGAATAAATTTGCCAGACAGGGGTGGGAGGGGGCAGGGAAGGCACCCATTTCTGGCATCGAGGAAAAAAGTCAACAAAATCCAGGCTTTCTAGGAGGCTGGGAAGAACAATTCCTTGGAAGCAAAAGGTTCCAGAAATTCTTGAGTGGGGAATTCTGCGCCCTATGCCAGATTTCTGTGGATGGGGGGTTATAGCCATTTGTCTTCTCTATATGTGACCCTACACATAGTGGTGGAACAGTCCTACTCTATCTGCCACTGCTGCCCACACCAAGGTGGGTGGCATAGCAAGGGATGGGACTCTATCAAAGGTAACACCTGGTTTCTGAGGCCTAGAATGAAGATTTTATTAGCATCTTGAAGATGGCAAGAGTTCTCCTAGGCATATACAAACCGTGCTTCAGTCATTATGGTCTGCTATGCCCGAGGCGTCTCTACTCCACCTTCTGTAGCAGGATGGAGAGATACTCTTCTTCTAGGGTCTGCCCCGGACATGTGCAGAGAGCATTTCAGTCACCAAAGTGAGAAGGAACATCATTTGGAAAGATCTCCAATCCTGCCATCTCCTAACCACCTTCTTCATTACAGCTTTCCTTGTAATCTCTTTTACTAGGAATTTTGTCAACGGGTTAATGGATGTACCCATTTCACAGAAGGGCAACTGAAGCCAAGAGAGTTGCCCAGCACTTTGTGGTGAATGCAGCAAGGCAAGACATCTTGAAATTCACCACCTACGTCCCCAAGATGTTTGGGTCTCTCTTACTGCCCTGAAGGTGGGGGAAGGGGATAAATTCTGCAGGCAAGACTATCTAGTTCGCACGTTCCCAAACAACCTGAGAACCGAACCCTTGACATATGCACTTGTCTGAATTTTGCAATGCAGTTCTCCAGCCAAGGAACAAAAATGCATTCTTGTTAGGCAAAGTGTGCCTAACATTGCATCTATTAGCAAAAAGAACATGCCCGAAATGTATTAGATTATGTGAAACCGTTTTGCAAAAAAAACACACAAAAAAACAAAACAAAACAAAACCCTGCACAGAGCCAGGCCAAAAATTGCATGCAACGAAATGCATGTAACTATGTGCATTCGGAGCTGACGAATTCTCATGAGGGCTTTTCGGAATAAATAAACAAATTGCAAACTGATGTGGAAACATGCAGAAGCAGACTGGGGGACAGGAAGAACAAGGATCTGGAATGGACAGATTTATCTGTGCCACTCCGCCTTTGCAAATGTGGAAACGAGAGCATTGGTGTTGTACTTGTTGTTTTGCTAAAGGTCAGGGGTCCGCGACCCCCTTGGCTCAGGGCCACTTTCAGGCCACGGCTCCCTGTGTTGCAGAGCACCGGTCCAGGTGTAGGATGTCTGAGCACAAACAAAACTGAAGCAACCGCTTAGCGGGGGCTGGCTGGCTGCAGCCCAGGGGTTCAGCTGCTCAGAGCTGGAACCCTTTGGAGATAGCTTATCTCCAGACTCTCCGACTTAATTTCCGCCACCGTCCCCCACCCCTGCTCTCTCCCCCACCCCACCCTTAGTCCTGTCTGTTCAGTGGGGACCCGTTTCCATCCGGCTCCCATCCTCAGGGCCCCTCACATTCCATTCCAAGACACCCCCCGCTTCCAAAACCCATTCCAATGCGGGACCCTCGCTCCCCTCGTCCCACAACCTGACTGCCTCCTGGCCCGTCCTCTTGGCCTCAGGCCTTGATGCCCTGCATTGGTCCGGGGCATCTGATTCAGCCAGAACTTTATCCCCCTCCCTAAAAGGAGGGGGGAGCCGCTGTACCAATCTGGATCCCCCCTCCCTCCAGCTCCCTCCCCCTTTTCCTGAAATCTCTCTTGGCAGCAGAGCTCGCTTTTGGCAACAGATCCCACCCGCGCTGGGGAGAGAGAAATTACAAAGGCAAGCCAGGCTCTTGGAGAGAGAGATCCGTCTGTGTGTGTGTGTGTGTGTGTGTGTGTGTGCCCCCTCTCCCAATGACGTAGTGTCCTGAGCCTTGTCCCCTCCCCTCATCCCTCCCCTCTCTCCCCCCCCCCTTTTACATCCTTGGAAGCCGCAATTAAGCAGCTCCGCTAGGATAAAACACTCCAGCGGCCAGCGGGCTGGGGCATTGCGTCGAGAGAGATGGCCAGGCTACGGACTCCTTCCTTCCTTCCCGGGGCTGTCACTGTCCTCCTGCTCTCCAGTCTCCCGGCTTCGTGGCAAGGAGGTAAGAGGCAGCGGGAGCAGCAGAGAAGGCTCAGGACGAAAACCGCAGACAGCCTCTGACCAGATGCTTTTTCCCCCGGCCCTGGAAGGGGTTGTCGAGCCGCCTTGCTTCCAAGCCATCTGCGGCGGAGGCTGTTCCGTCTGGGCAGTTGGGGCACCTGACCTCTGCCTGCACCCACCTTTTTGCTTTCTTGCAACAGGCCACTGGCTGTCACAGGTTCCCCTCTGAGGTGCACTTGTAGAACTCGGCAAGGAGCAGCATGGGGGGCAAGACTGAGAGGAGTCACCTCTGCCTCCCTCTGCTGTGGGTCCCTCCAGCTCCTGCCCCACTGGTGGGCACCTGCCGTCGCACCTTTTAAAAACTCAGTGCCTGCTCCCCCCTCTGGAGCAAGACTCACTGCTCCAAATCTCAGACCAATCCCTCTACTCCCTGCTTGTTGGTGACAAGGGGCAAAAGTGTGGAGCCCCCGCTACTGCCCCTCACCACCTCCAGGGTCTCTGAAATCTTCCGGGTGCACCCTGGAGGTGGCTGAGGTGCTGCCTGCCCACAGGGAGTCACTAATATTACCACTGAAAAACTTTAAGGGTCTATCGTGGTGGTTGAATGGAAGGGGGGCAGGATATGAAGCCAGTGGACTCCAGGAGAGGACAGGAAGGGCTTAACTGAATCCCCAGAAGGTGTTTGCCAAACACCAAACCTCAGCCCCTCAGATGGTGCAAGCATGTAATGCAGTGTTTCTGAGCATGTGCAGAGTGCATTGAGGAGCCATAGCAGTGCTTTGAGGATTGGGGCACAGAACATCAGAGTAAAAAGGGTTCCTCTTGAACCCCAACATTTACTTTCATCTTCCTTGGTGTTGGGGGGGAGTTAGCTCACCGCTTGCCCCCCACAAGTGAGTTTGGTCATTGCTCAAGAATTAGCTGTGGTTCCTGCTTTGCAGGGAGTTGGACTAGTTGAGTCGCTGAGTCCCTCCCAGCTTTACAATCCTATGAATTATTGCATGTCAGAAGGATGTGCCACCTGCACAGCCCACACAATTTGCACAGGTCACTCTCCTGTGGTGACGATGTGGCTCTCCCCGGGCAACCACGGACGCTTTGCCCAGTCAGAGAGCAAAGGGAACCCCATGGGAAGCGGGAGGGCAGGATCCGAGTGAGGTTCCTGCCTTGCACCCGATCCAAAAAGGGGAAGCAGGCAGGAGAAGTGGGTCGTGCCCGTAGGATCCCATGGGGTTCATCAGAAGGGACGCCCCCATCCTGGACGCCTTTGACCCATTTCTGGGAACACCGCGGTCCCGCCAAACAGCTGCCGCCTTTGCCTGCAACTTGGGTGTCCTCTTGGAAAACATGCTCTTCCCGGGTTTTGAACACAGCAAGAGGCATTAATGAAACACACTCTCTTGCTTTTCTATTTTGGCATTCCCCACGAGATCATACTGTCTCCCCTTGCCGCCCTCAGGAACTGTCATCGCTTCACTCCAAGCATGTGGGGTGACGGCTTGAGGATCCCATTAAAAAAAAAAAAATCTCTTTGGGAAGACTCAGATCTGATAGGCTGGAAGAATTCCCCATCTCTGGGTCAAACTAGACAGAGACCTGCTGTTCAGAAGGCTGGGCTTTCTCACTCAAGCAACCTGCTTGACAGATCGTCTCTGCAGTAGGGGAAGGATTGCCTAGGGCTCAGATGTTGGGACCTGGGTGAAGAAAGGCACCCAAGGATCACCACAGTCAGGGCTGGGGAGCTGGTGACCCCAGAGACATTGCAGGACTCTCATTATTCCCCATGATTGGCTGCTGGGAGTTGGAGTCCGACAGGGTCTGTAGGGTCACAGATGTTCCCTTTGCTATAAGGGGCTGGGGGTGGCAGCCTGACAACTGTTGAGACATCATGGGGGAACCTGTGAGGTAGCTGTGATGGGTGAAGCAGGCCCACTCAAGTTAAGAGAGGGTCAGACTAGATGACCGTTGGTACCCCTTCCAACTCTACAATTCTGTAATTCTAAGTCTCGCTTCTGGAGCACTCCCGAAGTGAACTAGAGGAACGTACATGACCCGTCTCCATCTGTTCCTTCTGAGCGGGTTTTTCCACGCTGGTAGACCGAAGTCATTTTGCTGCGAGAGTCCATTTATTTATTTCCTTCCTTATTACAATGGTACCTTGGTTCTCAAACTTAATCTGTTCTGGGAGTCCGTTCAACTCCTGGAACAGTTCGAAAACCAAGGCGCAGCTTCCAATTGGCTGCAGGAGCTTCCTGCACTCAAACAGAAGCTGTGGAAGCTGTGTCAGATGTTTGGCTTCCAAAAAATGTTCGCAAACCAGAACACTCACTTTTGCGGCATTCGGGAGCTGATTTGTTCGGGAACCAAGCTGTTTGAGTACCAAGGCACCACTGTAAATTTATATCTTGCCCCATCCTCCCAAAGGAGCCCGGGGTGGAGGCGAGAAGGTGGTCCCCAAATTCACAGGGAGACCCTGACTGGACGGGCAGCGGGATCCTTCTTTGGAGTGAGGTGGCTGGCTCAGGCAGCAGGCAGCAGTGCCCCAACCCCTCTGCCAAGCCCCCTAAGCTAGCCTCTACTCTGCACCCCCTAAGCCGCCCTGCTGCCTCGGGAAGAGCTGAGGATCTTGTCAAAATAAGTCATTCATCAGTCCAGTCAGATTGTGTCAGGGCCACTGGGACAGGGCAGAAATCTTGCCCTTTGCTTCGGGTGGTAAAATGTCATGACCAGCACCCCATTACTGCCAGCCAAGGGTGGCAAGTCTGCTTGGTGTGCCCAGCTGGTTCCTTCATCACCTTGCCACCATTCAGTGCTTTCCTGCCACCAGAAGCAGCCTCCTCTTCATTTTGCCCAACAGTAGAGCCGGCCCCGATGCCACCGGGAAACTCCTGGCTGGAGCTGGGGGTGCCCTTTGCATGTTTGCTGTTCAGGCTGCCTTGTATGAATTGCTGCAAGTGTGGCAGGTCTGGGAGCCAGGGCGTTTGGAGTGTGGAAAGCAGGTGCCAATTGGGATTGCTCCCGAGTATGGCTGCACATGCATAAGGTCCCATGTTCTCTCCCCAGCTGGGAGAGACCCCTGCCTGAACCCCTAGAGAGCAGCTGCCGGTCAGCGCAGACTGTCCTGAGCTAGATGGACCAAAGGTTTGACTTGGTAGAAGGCAGTTTCCTGTGTTCCTATGAAATAAGCTGGATTTCCCCCCCTCTCCTGGGCTCTCCTGGGATGTAACCAGATAGTCAGCCTGGATAGCTTAGTAAGTTGGCTAGAGCACGGTGGTGATAATGCTAAGGTTCCAGGTTCGATCCCCGTACGGGACAGCTGCATATTCCTGCACTGCAAGGGATTCGACTGAATGGTCCTCAAGGTTCTTCCAGCTCTACAGTTCTATGAAATATCATCCATGAAATAGTTCGAAGGTTCAGGACCTTCAGACCCATGATATGGATTAATTTCTGGGCATATGAAGATGGCGGCTGGCTGGGTTCTCAACAGCAGTTTATAGAGGCCCCTAAGCACCTCGCAAGGAAAGGGGAAATTGTGGTTAAAGAGTGGGGGCAGGAAATCTGGGACCCGGGGCTTGGTCCCCGCTAACAACACCCTTGTATTTCGCCACCATTCCTCCGACAGACGCTTCTCCATAAATATTTATCAGGGAGAAATTGTCTCTGAAAGCCAGAGGCATGCCTGCACTTTTTTGTCCTTCCTACAAAGGTGTGTCCGTTATGAGAGACTAGATGCCCCTTTGGGTCCCTTCCAACTCTACAATTCAGCTATTTCCTCCTGCCTAAACAGGAGTTCTGTGCACAAAAGATCTCATGAGAGTTGGCAGAGCTCTGATTTCCCCTTCTTTCATTCCTGGAAGGGAAACAGCCACAGAAGGGGAAGCAGGCTCCCCAATAGCTCTTTTGCTAGTCGCCAGGGGTGAGCTGAGATTGCCTGCTGGTTGACCACAGCTTGCAAATGATCAAGAGGGTGGTTTTTCTTTATGAGGTGCTAGAGTGCTTAGAGATCCCTAACAGTGGCTAGTAAATTCTTTTGGTAATGAAAAAAATGGGCCGTTTTTTGTTTTTAACACAAGCTAGTATTCTCTTCTGTGGTCAGAAGGTCAGTTTATGTCTGTAATTCCTACTCTGTGTTGCTTTAGGCAGTGGATAAATTGGATTTAACTTTCCCCTCTCACACAGACACCCATTCGAAACCTGGAAAAAGCCACATTTTCCTATACATTAAGGATCCTCAAGGCCTTTTCACACCCACCCACCGTGTTCCGAAGTGAGCGCCTATGAATTAAATTGTGGAGCTCTCTCCCCCTGGAGGCAGTGAATGGCCACCAATATGGATGGCTTTGGAATGGAGAAATTCACAAGCTATTGGTGGCTACTAAGCATGATGGCTCTTCTCTGCCTCCACAGTTGGAGGCAGCAATGCTTTTGAGTAACAATTCCTGGAAAACACAGGAGGGGAGAACGCTCTGGTGCTTTAATCTCTGCCTTTAAAGTGCTCTGATGTCTTTTGATTATTGCTTTCCGCTAGTTTGCTTTTGTTACTTTGCATTTGATAGGTTGGACGCTGCCTCAAATCCCAGCTCTGGAGAAAGGCAGAGAGTCCAAATAAATTTAAAAGATAATAACTTGCAAATACACCCACCCACCCCCACCAGAAAGGATCCAGATTTGCATAAAATGTGCACCTGCTGATTGTTATGCATTGATAAAAAATTAGGGACAATGACTATAGTTTCAGAAGAAATGCAATAATCTCACCCCAGTGGCCAAGTGCGCTGAGCCTGCAAGCTTAACCAGCTGCCCAGGTGCTGATGACTGTGGACGGCTCATTTCAAGCCTCCCAGATCCCCCTTTGGAGAGTTCATGAGCACTGTACGGGACCTGGACCAGCTGGTTCAATGGTCCTCAAAGTGGATAGCACTCCCTGGCAGGTGGTCAGATTACCTGGTGGGGGTGGCGGCTCTGAGATGCAAGGGTGTGGCAGGGGGGTGCTGGAGGTGGAAATGACCACAGCCCTTGAAAAGCTGAGATTTTTGTGGTTCCTGCGTTGCCAGGGGTCGGATTCTTGGGAGTCCTTCCAACTTTGCAATGCTGTGATTCCATCAGTTTTTGTTGCATTGATCAAAATACTTTTAAATGGCTTTTGAATGAATGTGCAATTAATTGTTGGTGCTTTGAATTTTACTGGGCTCTTGGCTTGCTTAGTGGGTCAGGCAAACCACTATTCTGAAAAATGTTTTTTTTTGTAGTGTTTTTTGTTTGTTTGTTTGTTTGTTTGTTTGTTTGTTTGGTGGTGGTCAACAGGGATGAGTTTATTTTCTCTTTCAGGGAAAAAGGTTTGGTGTAAATTAACAAGTGATCATGATGATAATAGTTGGCGGGGGGAGGTGACCCCAAAAAGTCTGGGAAACGCCAAGCCAGTTTTTCAAATTGGAGGGCCGTTCGCTGCAAAATAGGGCACATATGAGGCCACGCTTGTCCCAGGAGAAGTGGCCTCCCATCAGCTGATCCTTGGCGTGTTTACTGGGAGGTAGCTCCCACTTGGTCCAAGTGGCCTTCCTCCCACATTGAAGCATTCAGAGAATTGCAGGGAAATTGCTTAAGGAAAACAGGACGGTGCATTTTTTGAGTTTGGCAGGCCTTCAGATCCTTTAAACCGGTCAACAATTTTGAGGAATCAGGGCTTGGGTTCTGCTCCAAAGCAATCTTTAGAGTTCAGTGAGAGCCTGGGCCTACGTCTAGGAACCATGCACTCCGCTGGACAGGACTATATATATTAAAAAGCACTGTTGCAGACACTGTGCAAAAACTTAAAGATACAGCAGCCCTGCTTGCAGGATTGCAGGCTGATGGGCCTCTACAAAGCAGTAGCTAGGTCACAGGCTTCCTCAAACTCAGCCCTCCAGATGTTTTGAGACTACAATTCCCGTCATCTCTGACTACTGGTCCTGCTAGCTAGGGATCATGGGAGTTGTAGGCCAAAAACATCTGGAGGGCTGAGGTTGGGGAAGCCTGAGCTAGGAGGATAGGAGGCGGAAGGGGAAGGGAAGGTTGCTTAACCCCTCCTCCTCCCACCCTCCCCTTGGCTTTCTCCCACCTTGTTTTTCCCTCCCGCCAAGAGGCTAGAAATATGTGTGTCAGGCTGCCTTGGGAAGCAGAAGGAGGGAGGCGGAGAAATGGTAACGGCTGGGAGGGAAGGGCAAATCTTTCTCGTTTTTTTCAAATCGGAATCATAGAATTATGCAGTTGGATGGGACTCAAAGAGCCCTCTTCTCCAACCCCCAGCAATCTGAATTTCAGTTCCCCACATTTCGACATCAGTTTGCAAATTTTAGTGATAATAAAAAAGTCCTCATGAAAATTCATTTCAGGACAGATTTCTCCTAACTGGGAAGGTTTGAGGGAGTTAGGGGTGTTTAGCCTGCAGAAGAGAAGACTGAAAGCCGGTAGGATAGCCATCTTCAGATATCTGAAAGGCTGTCACATGGAAGAAGGAGCCATCTTGTTTTGCACTGCTCTAGAGGAGAGGATCCAAACCAATGGATCCCATTGTCAAGAAAGGGAATTCTGATTAAACATTAGAATCTGATGTATATCTGAAGGGGCGTCTCCACCCCCATTGTTCAGCCCGGACACTGAGGTCTAGCTCCGAGAGTCTTCTGGCAGTTCCCCCATTGCAAGAAGTGAGGTTACAGGGAACCAGGCAGAGGGCCTTCTCGGTAGTGGCACCCGCCTTGTGGAACACCCTCCCACCAGATGTCAAGGAAATAAACAACCACCTGACTTTTAGAAGACATCTGAAGGGCAGCCCTGTATAGGGAAGTTTTTAATATTTGATGTCTTATCATGTTTTTAATATTATGCTGTGAGCGGTCGAAATGGCTGGAGAAACCCGCCCAGATGGGCAGGGTACAAGGGTACAAATAAATTATTATTATTATTATTATTATTATTATTATTATTATTATTTAGGAACTTCCTCACAGTAAGAGCTGTTCAACAGCGAAATGAACTCCTTTGGGACGTGGTAGGCTCTCTATCATTGGAGGTTTTGAAAGAGAGGTTGGGTGGCCACCTGTCAGGGATTCTTATTGAGCTGTGATTCCTGCATTGCAAGGGGTTGGACTAGATGACCCTTGGAGATCCCTTGGAGATCCCAGTCAGTGTCGGTAGCTGAGCTAGATGAACCAACAAGCTCAACTGGCTCTACAGAGTGGCACAAGGCATTTCACTTTGTTCTTATCAGTGGGGCCTCCATCTACAGAGGAAGTCTACCTCTGAGAACAAAATCACAGGAGCCAAAACAATAGGGCTTGGTTGTCATCAGCAGGTTCTTCTTCCATGGTTCCTATGGGGCCTCTGGAGGCAAAATGAGGAGGCTGGACTCAATGGGCCAGGAAGGGAGGGAGAAAAAGGTTGCTCCATCAACGAAAACTTCACAGATTCTTGGAGCTGGCACCAAATGGGACTTGCAAGGCTTTGGAGGTGGCTGGAAACTGAGCAGCTGCTTGTTAGAGCTGGGGCAAATTAGCAGCCCCAATGTTTTCCTTCCCGATGTATCATGGGCCCAATGTTATTTCTTATGGTGTCCTCATGAAACCTTTGTTAAGAAGAGGCCTGCAAGATAAGATAAGGACCCTTACTAGGCTTTCTATCCTCCTTCTGTAACCAAAAAAAGGATTGGGATCTGAGACTTGCATGCGGGGGAAAGGAAAGTCTCGCCTCCCTGATCCCATAAAGATATTGTGCTTTTCTCGTTCCTTTCCTTCCTAGCTTGCATGCCCTTCATGTGTTTTCTTAAGCTGTTCGGGACATGGCAAGGCCTTGCTTAAGCCGTTAAGTCAGTTTCTTAAGCTGCCTCTCCCCTCCCTCGTGAGTAGCGGGAGCAGAGGAAGGCTTGGGAATTAATGCAGCAATTGGCATCAAGGCACCCAGTTCATAGCAATAGGCCCACTGTATTCAGCTTAATGGAAGTCAACAGTGTGATGCAGCAGCAAAAATGGTCAATGCAATTCAGCAGAAGTCAACTGTCCAGATCAAGTGAAGTAACAGGGTGAATCTAATCTGCCTTGGTTGGACACCACCTAGAGTCCTGTGTCCGGCTGTGAGCACCCCTGTTTAAGAAGGGTATTTTCAAGATGGAAGGTGTGCAGAGGAGGTGACCAAGATGATCAAGGTTTTGGAAACTGGGTCTTATGATGAACGGTTGAGAGAGCTGGGCATGAGTTTAGCCTGGAATAAAGGAGATTGAGACGTGATATGAAAGCCATCTTCAGATACCTGAAGAAAGATGGGGCAAGCTTGTTTTCTGCTGCTCCAGAAGGCAGGGCCCGAACCAATGGATTCAAATTGCAATAAAGGCGATTCTGACATTAGGAAGACCTTTACGGCGGTAAGAGCTGTTTGACGGTGGTGGACAGAAGGTGGTGGGCTCACCTTCCTTGGAGGTTTTTTAAGCAGAGGTTGGATGGACCATCTGTCAGGGATTGTTTAACTGTGATTCCTGCCTTGCAGGGGGTTGGACTAGATGACCCCAGGGGTTCCTTCCAACTCTACAGATGAATGACTTTATTACACATTTTTTCTTGCCTTTTCCCCAAGGACCTCATGACAGTGTAGAAAGCCTTCTCAGTCACTTGAGCATCAAAACAGCCCTGCGAGGTGGGTGCATTATGCTTAAAGATGAAGACTGGCCTGAAGCCGGACACTGTGCTTCATGACTCAGTGGGGATTTGAACCCAGTTTTCACTGATGCTAGTCTGACACCCACAATGTTGGGTTGGGGGTGGGGATCTGCCAGTTTCAGTTCCTACCAATTTATCATTTTTCCAATCTTCAGTTTCCCACGTTTTCCTATCAGTTTATAAATTAGTCCATAAGAAAATTTGTCAGCTTTTTAGTGCAAAGCAATTTCCCCTTCCATAATGCTTGGGTGTATTTTATTTTATTATTTGACTATTAGGTGCTCTTTAGCCACACTCTACCCCAGAGTATGGATTTTTGTACACATAACTTGGCTGGAGAACTGCATTGCAAAATCTGGAGATGTTCAGATTTTGAAGGATGGGTTCTTTGTTTCAGTTTGCATGTTGCTTTGTGCAAAGTGCAAATTAGGGAGGCTTGCTTTTAAATGCAAACTGAGCTGTACTTCTCTACCCATCCCTAGTCATAGCTCAGTGGCAGAGCATGCAAATGTTCCCAGGTTTGATTCCTGGCATTTCCAGGGAGGGCTGGGAGAAATTCTTTGCCAGAAACTCTGGTGAGTTGCTGCCAGTCAAAATACTGAGGTGGCTGGACAGGGTATAATAGAAGGCAGCTCCCAGCGTTCTTGTAAGTGGAGCCTCCATATACCAAATTAGTCTACCTCTAAGAACCAGTGATGGGACATGGGTGGCGCTGTGGGTTAAACCACAGAGCCTAGGACTTGCCAATCAGAAGGACAGCGGTTCGAATCCCCACAATGGGGTGAGCTCCCGTTGCTCGGTCCCTGCTCCTAGCAGTTCGAAAGCACATCAGGAGTGCAAATAGATAAATAGGTACTGCTCTGGTGGGAAGGTAAACGGCATTTCCGTGCGCTGCTCTGGTTTGCCAGAAGCGGCTTAGTCCTGCTGGCCACATGACCTGAAAGCTGTACGCCGGCTCCCTCTGCCAATAAAGCAAGATGAGTGTCACAACCCCAGAGTCGGTCATGACTGGACCTAATGGTCAGGGGTCCCTTTACCTTTACCTTTAAGAACCAGTGATGAAAAACCACAGCTGCACTGACCAGGGTGGCTGATGGGAGTTGTGGTCCAGCAACATCTGGAGGGTACTGAGTTGACAAAGCTGATTCTAGTCTCAGGAAGAAACTATTATTTGGGCCAGAAATTTGGCTGCACTTGCTCAACTGCAGATGCAGACCTGACTTGTCCAAGTCATAATGCAGGGGGTTGGAGAAGACGACCCTTGTGGTTCCTCCCAGCTCTAAAATTCTATGATATTCATCTCTGCCACGGCAGTCTTGGGCCTCCTGAGCCTGGCGTGTCTCAGCGCTAAGGCGATTAGCTTGGCTGTCGTTGTGCGGGACACAGAGGGGAGGGAGGGAGGCTGAGGTAGCTGGGCACGAGATGCCAGCACTTGGTGGCACTCTCAACTCCTGACCTCTCTTCCCCAATCTGAGCTTTGGCCTTGGGGACGTGGGTGGAGGAAAGGAAGCTTTTTTGTGAAGAAAGGTGGCAGCGTTTGGGACTCTTTAGTTGAGAGAAATGGCGAGGAGGAGGCAACTCGATAGAAAATGACGCCTGACATGGAGAAAGTGAATAGAGGAAAGTTTTTCTCCATCTCTCCTAACACTAGAACTGGTGGACATCCAGGGACGCTGAGGTTTGAAGATCCGGAACAAGCAGAAGAAAGTCCTTCATGCAGTGCAGAGTCCAACTGTGGAGCTCTCCCTGATGGCTGCCAACTTTGATGGCTTTAAAAGAAGATTGGACAATAATAAGGCTATCAGTGGCTATTGGCCATGATGACTATGCCCTGCACCCGTGGTTCGAGGGAATACCAGTTCTGAATACCAGTTCCTGGAAACCACAGGAGAGGAATGTTGCTCTTGTGCTCAAATCCTGCTTAATGTACTTCCCAGTGAGACATCTGGTTAGGAGCTGATTCTATGGGTGGTTTTGTGGGGTAGACCATTCGACCTATGCTTTTCTCATCTGTGAGATTTGGACAGTCAGTGTCTGGGAGATCCACCAGAATCCCAATTCCCATTTGCACGTCCACCCCAGAAAATCTGGATGTTTCAGAAGGGCAGCTTGTTGGGGGTCTTCTCAACGTCTCTCCAGACTTTTCCCTCTGGCGGGAATTTGCATGAGGCGCCATCAGAAGTCCTTGGCAATGCTTTGGATTGGGGTGGGTGGGAAATGACCTCCAGAGTTGACAAATGTATCCCTTGGTCCCCCCCCACCCCCAAATGTTAACACCCACCAAGAGAGCAACCTTTCTCGCTTCCTCTCAATTTTATACCCCCGAAACAAATCTGGGAGGAAAATGAGAAAATGATCCCTTAATTTCCCTGTCACAAGAAAACATTCTCAGTCTGAGATCACGGCAAATGCAAACATTGCTCTCCATCTTTGGAACATGATGGGGTGTGTGTGTGTGTGGAGGGACAGAATCTGATTATCTTGCCAGAAAATGTCCCCCCCCCCTCTCGCTTTTGAGACACCCCAGGCCACACCTTCAGCTGAACATACGTTCTCAGACAGGAGATAAACACAGACCCGTGTGGGGATCAGATTGGCTGGAATAGCAGCCAACTTTCTCGATTAAAAACATGACTTAAGAGCCTAAGAAGAGCCTGGTGGATTAGGCCAGTGGCTCATCTAGTCCAGCATCCTGTTCTCACAGTGCCCAACCAGATGCCCCAATGGGAAAACCTCAAGCAGGATTCTAGCTCAGGAGCAACTCTCCCTTCCTGTGGTTCCCATCAACTTGCATTCATGCTTCCATTCATGTATCCGTCATGCCTAGTAGCCATCAATAGCCCATGAATCTGTCCAATCCTCTTTTTAAAGCCACCCAAGTTGGTGGTCATTGCTGCAGTGAGTTCCACAGTTTAACTCTGCTCTGCATGAAGAAGGAGTTGTTTTTTTCTGTCCTGAATTTCCCAGCATTTGGTGTCCTGGGATGTCCATGATTTCTAGTTTTCTGAGAGAGAGGGAGGGGAAAAAGCCTTTCTCTACCCACAAGAGGCAGTGATGGCTACCAACCTGGATGGCTTTAAAAGAGGATTAGACAAATTCATGGAGGAGCAGAGGGCTATTGATGGATACTAGCCCGGATGGCTATGCTCTGCCTCAGTGGCTGGAGGCAGTAACTGAATACCAGTTTTGGGGAACTGCCAAAGGAGGGGAGAGGGCTTGTATGCTTGGGCCCTGCTTGCAGGTTTCGCAGAAGAGGCATCTGTTGGGCCACTGTGAGAAGAGGATGCTGGAACAGATGGGCCAATGGGTCATCCAGCAGGTTTCTGACATACTCTCCAACATTTCTCCAATGAAAATAGGGATGTCCTATTCTCTTCTTGGTGGGACGCAGGTGGCGCTGTGGGTTAAAGCCTCAGCGCCTAGGGCTTGCCGATCGAAAGGTCGGCGGTTCGAATCCCTGCGGCGGGGTGCGCTCCCGCTGCTCGGTCCCAGCGCCTGCCAACCTAGCAGTTCGAAAGCACCTCCGGGTGCAAGTAGATAAATAGGGACCGCTTACCAGTGGGAAGGTAAACGGCGTTTCCGTGTGCGGCTCTGGCTCGCCAGAGCAGCGATGTCACGCTGGCCACGTGACCCGGAAGTGTCTCCGGACAGCGCTGGCCCCTGGCCTCTTGAGTGAGATGGGCGCACAACCCCAGAGTCTGTCAAGACTGGCCCGTACGGGCAGGGGTACCTTTACCTTTATTCTCTTCTTCTTCTTCTTCTTCTTCCCTCGCCCATCTGACTGGATTGCCCCAGCCACTCTGGGCAGCTTCCAACATATATAAAAACATAATAAAATAACAACAAACTGTTTTAAAAACATAACAAACTTTTTTAAAAAATAAAAAAAATCCCTATACTGTCTTCTAAATGTTGAATAATAATAATAATAATAATAATAATAATAATAATAATAATAATTTATTTATATCCCACCTGCCCCAGCCAAAGCCAGGCTCAGAGCAGCTAACAACAGTAAAAGCAACACAGTTTACATAAAATCACAATCAATTAATAGAAATACATTCTAAAATCAATTCAGAATCAAATTAATGGCAACCATTGGGCTAGAGTTCTATGAGGATTCCCAAAGGAGAGGGTCAGACTGTGCCTCAGCCAAAGGCCTGGTGGAACAGCTCTGTATACTTATCTCATTGGCTTGGGGGGGGGGGTCCCATACTCCATACTTCCCAACATTTCTCCAATGAATGTCCAAAGGAAAAGCGGGACATTCCGGGATCAGATCAGAAACTGGGGTGGCTTCTGTAAATCCGGGACTGCCCCTGGAAAATCAGGACACTTGGAGGATCTGCTCTAAAGCTTTTATGTCTGCTCTGTTAACTTGGCACCAGTTAGCCAAAGCATGGGGCCGGGCTGTGGGGCAGTGCCTGGCATCATTTCTTGTTCTGTAGCCTCTGCCCATGTGCTCCTCTTGCCCTCCTTGTCTGCACCTGGCAGGCATCAGCTTAGCCTGCTCCCTTGCAAGCCAGCCACCCAGCCAGCCAGCTACAACACAGAGACACAAGCATCCAGGCTGCCTGCTATCATCCCCGGTTGCCTGTTGCCTGAGGAACTCCATTATCTCAGGGCCTTAGGCCAAGCGGAGGCATCCAGCCGAGTCCTGATTGGCCAGCCTCGAAGGTGTGTGAGTAAGAAGGAGCTGGGAGGCCCATAATCCTTTCCCAGAGGGAGGCAGGGCGGATTATCGGCGTAAAAATCACCATTCCTGGGTCCAGTTTCCGAAGGCCATCTGCGTGTGAGTCAGGTCTCTCTCTCTCTCTCTCTCTCTCTCTCTCTCTCTCTCTCTCTCTCTCCCTCCCTCCCTCTCTCTCTCTCTCTCTCTCTCTCTCCATCCACCGCCCAGGAGCTCTCTCCAATTGCTGCTGGATGTGTGTGTCTGCAGACACCTCCATGCCAAGACAATCATATCTGTGAAAATAGGAGAGGTTAAAAATATATTCAAGTTGGTTTGAAATATAACAGACAAAGCTCCCACCCTTGTCTGAAATGCCACCTCCCAGCTTTGTATCTTGCGTTGGCCAGGAGATGAGGCATCTGCGCCATCTCCAAACTGAAGCAGGTGAAGGATCATAGAATCGGAGAGTTGAAAGGTCACCCCAAGGGTCATCTAGTCCAACCCCCTGCAATGCAGGAAACACAGCTTAAGAATCCCTGACAGATGGCCATCCAAACTCCGTTGGAAAACCTCCAAGGAAGGAGAATCTGTCACCTTCTGAGCTGGTCCTTTCTACTGTCAAACAATTCTTACTTTCAGAAAGTTCTTCCTAAAGTTTAGTCCTTATTTATGTTTGCTGTTATTTTGCTCATGAAAGCAAACTTCAGCCCCAGAACCTCTTTTGAATGTCAGTTTTTCTCCCCTCTGTTGTATGAAAAAGCAGGCACAGACATCTGTGGGCATCTACGTTGTGTCAGTTGCCGCTGAGTTTTGTTCAGAGTGAAATGTCAAGGTGGGTTTTGCACGTTACTGAGGAGAACAGCTCTGGTGGCAGAGTTTTGACTCTCCGCCTGCCTGAATTGGGAGACGGGTTTTGATGCCCAGTGCCAATTTTAGAAGAGGCAAGACATCTTCCTGAGAGTAAAGACCAAGATCTCCTCTCTGTCCCAGCATATTTATGCCTGGAAGCTGAGATCTTTATGCCTCTAAGCTATGGAACTCATTGCCACAGGAAGCAGTGATGGCCACCAACCTAGATGGCTTTAAAAGAGCATTCAAGAAATCTATGGAGGAGGGGGGCTATTAACCATGATGGCTGTGCTCTGCCTCCAAACTCAGAGGCAGTGATGCATCTGAATACCAGTTTCTGAAAACAACAGGAGGGGAGAGAGCTCTTGTGCTGGGGTCCTGTTTGCAAGTTTCCAATTGGGGCATCTGGTCGGCCACTGTGAGAACAGGATACTGGACAAGATGGGCCCCCTTTGGCCTGATCCAGGAGGGTCTTCTTATGCTGCTATGGGACACCAGTCACAGCCTACTTGGCACTGAAGCTGTGCACAGCTTTGCTGCAGCTCTGCCGGAGGAGCTGGAAAGGTTGTCTGAGAGCCTCCCCCAGCCTGCTGTTTGTCTGCGGACTGCTCTCACACACAGCAGGCGCCTCAATTTTCCCCAAGGAGATCAAGGGAGGCTGCAGCGTTGAGCCCACAGCACCAGCTCTCATGCCAAACCCTTGCCTCTTTGACCTGTCGTAAGCTCTGGGAAATGGGCTGGGGGCAATTGGCGAGGATGTCTGGAGTAGAGGGATGCACCGTCAGGATAGTCTAAGCGGAATGGCCACAGAGAAAGCCAGGGAGGCCAGCTCTTGGGTCTTTTGGGTGGGTGGGGGGCAGTGAGGTCAACAAGGCCCCTTGAGTTGAGTCGAGGACTGTGGCATCTGGCTAACAGATGCCTATAAATAGGCGTTCATGAGAAGCACCCATCATTGCTCGGGAATGCTAAGAAACCTAACAGATCAGTGCAGTTTTCAAGTCTGTGCAGTTTGGAAAGGTTTGATCCACCATCTTCATTCCCAGTGGCATCTGCCAATATCAAAATTTAGATGCAAACATTCCCTTCTATTATGGATACCAATATCTCAAGAGAACAGACAGACAGACAGATCGTTATCTAGTAGATGTGAGGCATGCTGGAATCGTAGAATTGGAGGGATGAACCCTCTTTAATCCAACAGTGATCTTTTGGTGGCTGTATCTACAGGGCAGGCTTAGTGTGTCTTCCTATTCACTCATTCCTCTCAGGAAATCCCTGCGAACTGATGTTCTGCAAAGGGGAGAGAGCAATGAGGGTTCCCTCCCTCCCAACCGAAAGAGCGACTCCCAGAATGCTCTGGGAGACATCGCAACATGTATGAAACTTGATGCAAGAACATAAGAAGCGTTGGTTAGATCAGGCCAGTGGCCCATCTAGTCCAGCATCCTGCTCTTAAAGATGCCAAACCAGCTGCCTGTGAGAAACCAGCCTGCAGGACCTGAGTTCAAGAGCCTTCTCCCCTCCTGTGGTTTCTAGATAATGGGATTTGGGAAGCATGGCCATCTCCAGCCACAGAGGTGGAACAGAGCCATCCTAGCTAGTAGCCATGAAGAGCTCTCTCCTCCACAAATGTGTCTAGTCTTCTTTTAAAGCCATCTAAGTTGTGGGCCATCACTGCCTCCTGTGGGAGGGAGTTCCGCTGTTTAAAATATGTGCACTTCCTTTCCTCTGCCCTGAATCTTCCATGTTTCCTTTTGCACTTTGCAGTCTGCATGCTAGTATATGGGTTTCATTGGAGCTTAGACCTTGGCAACTGTTTACAGCCGAGCCACTTGAGAGCAGGGACGGGGTGGAATCCAAGCAAGAAAGACTCTGGGCTCACGCAGAGTGCCTTTCTCTTGTTCCTAAATCGCCAACTGTAAACAATTGTTTGTCCGTCTCCAGCTGTAAAATTTCTGGCAGAGGAGGGGGAAAAAGGCACACACCCCGTTTTATTTTCATTTTTAATGAAAAGAAAATACGTAAACATTGCAGCAAAACAATGAGCTCTTTGGAGGGTTTGCTGAGTCCCATCCCACCCTTTGCGTGCAAACAGTTACATCCTTTGCAGGGAGAGCATTGATTTGCAAGATGGCACCCCCTCATCCCTGAAAACACTCATGTTTGCAGCAAACCGCCTGGGGGGTTAGTGAGTTTAGGAAAGAAATCTATTTTCCAAATCCCCCATTTTGTTTTTCATAGCAAGCCATGGAAAAATGGGGCAGGGGGGCGGGGAGAGAGCATTTTCCAAAAGTTGATTCATTTTCTGGGCACAAACATCAGTGATACAATTAAGCAGCCTCTGACTGTCCTTTTCTGTTTGCTAACAGGGAGTGAGGGTAGAGCAGGGCTTAATTAGACTATGGTTGCATCCTCGTTCCAATGCTAATCGTCTGGGGGAAATCGAGCACCTCTGAGCATGAGAAGAGTGCCTTCCTTTGCAACAGTCCATAAGTATGGCATGCATGGCCTGGAGAAAATGGACAGAGAAAAGCTCTGCTACCCCTCTCATATTAACACAAGAACTTGCAGATATCCAATGAAGCGGGATGTGAGATGATCAGGACAGATAAAAGACTTCTTTATGAAGCACAACTCATTCTTGCAGGAGGCCGCCATGCTCACCAACTTAAAAATCATAGGATTTCAGAATTAGGGTCATCTAGTCCAACTCAGCAATGCAGGAATCTCAGCACCCAGTCCCCCATCCTATTTGAAACCAGACCCTCCAAGTGTCACTATTTTCCAGGGACAGTCACGGGTTTACAGAAGCTCTCCCGGTTTCTCATTTGATGTCTCATTTTTCCTGAGGACATTCCTTCGGATGTCCCTATTTTTATCAGAAAAATGTTGGAGGGTATGGAGTTATGCGACCCCCGAGCCAAGGAGATAAGTAACTGTACTGTACAACCTTTAGCAGACATCGGAAAGCAGCTGTATGGGGACTTTTTGTTCAATGTATAATGCTTTATTATGTTTTTAAATACAGTATGCTGGGACAACCCAATCAGATAGGTGGGGAATAATAATAATAATAATAATAATAATAATAATAATAATAATAACAACAACAGGACATCTCCATTTTCACTGGACAGATGTTGGAGGGGTATTTTATTTTCAATTCCTCTCCTAATGATCCCTAGCCTTTTTCACGCCCTCCTTGGGAAAGGCATTGTAGGCCTCTCTCCTTTTGCTCGGCAGTTGCAAAACCCAATGCATTTAGACTGAGGAGACGGCGAGATATAAGCCGAGTGATAAATACAAATAAATCTCGGAGAGTCGTCCGTCTGCGAGGCATCAGATTCTGGCTTGCCAAGTCTCTCCGCGTGCAGCCGCCTCACTTCCTGGAATCGCTCTCCATGGCTGCCCATTCCTGAGTCACATTGCACAAGGAGTGTGTGTGTGTGTGTGTGTGTGTGTGTTGCAACAACTCCATTTTATACATGTTCACTGACAGCCCAGCAGAGCTGCGGTTAGAGAGAGAGAGAGAGAGAGAGAGAGAGAGAGAGAGAATGATGGCCTGTCTTGCGTCCCCTTTCCCTGGAAATTCAAGAGCAACACTTTGGCGGAGCTTTATTTGTTAAGCAAAATCTATATGCCACTTGATCAAGGCTCCAAACGGTTTACGAGAAGTCATCCATCAAAAAACAGTAATTGAAAACATTTGGGAAATGATTAAAATTAACGGCAGACTAAAGAGAGATTTGAAGTACATACGTACATGCCTGGGCAGGTTTGCCTGAGCAAAATCTTTAAGAGCAGGTGCTGTAGAGAGTGCGGCCGAGGCTCCTGCCTGATGTCAAAAGGCAGGGAGTTCCAAAGTTTGGGTGGTGCCATGCTAAAAGAACAGATTCTCACAAGTGCAGAGGTTGTGTGGCACCTGTAAGTGGGCCAGTTCTGCAGAGCAAAGCAGTTGAGTGGGCACATTACGGAGTCAGGCAGTCCTGCAAGGAAAGCAGTCCTAAGTTTTCAACAGGTATTTGTACCAGCAGCAATGCATTGCTACCTTGCCCTGATAGCAAACTAGCAGCCTGTGCAGATTCCAGCTACATGCTAGGAAGAATTTTCTGGTAGTAGGAAATGGTCGATAGGCAAGTGGACAACCTTAGAAAGTAGCTGGACTCTCCTTCCTTGGAGGTTTTTAAGCAGAGGTTGGGTGGCCATCTGCCAGGTTATCTTTCGCTGTGATTCCTACAGTGCAGGAGGTGAGATTAGATGACCCCTGGGCTCCTTCTTAAACTGTGGTGCCCAGAACTGGACAAGCTTCCCTTTGCCGATTCATCTTCTCTGGTCTGGAGAAATAGCTCCTGGTGTCAAAGGTTTTCCGGGGCAGAATTCTGGACCCAATGGGCTGTGTTTGATGGCAGGCCTATTTTCTGGGGCGGGGGGGGGGGAGAGAAAGAGAAAAAGAGAAGGATGTTCTGATTACAGGCAAAGGCAGAGGGGAGCTGGCCCACAGCCACTGACAATTTTGGGAAGGAAACAAAAGATTGTGTTTTTGTTTTGTTTTGATTTGTTTCTTACAAAGGAGACACAGAGAGCTCTAGCGAAGCCAGCTGCAAGGGAAGGCCAGGATTGCTCCAGCCACATACCTGGGCAGATTGAAGCCTCAGCGACATCTGCTGGGCAAGGCGGAAGTGGCACAGCTAATTGTTTCCTGGGCAGCAGGTGATCGTGCTGATCTTCCTCAGGAATGGCCACAGCCCGGCGGTCAGGCACCTGCTATGCACGCAGAATGTCCCAGGTTCAATACTGAGTGGCGTCTCCTGGTAGAGCTGGGAGACCCTTGTCTGAAACTCTGGAGACACTGTCAGTGTAGACACTGCTGATCCAGATAATAGAATCAGAATTGTAGAGTTGGAAGGGATCCCCAAGGGTCATCTAGTCCAACCCCCTGCAAGGCAGGAATCTTTCGCCCAACGTGGGGCTCGAACCCTTGGCGCTGAGATTAAGTCTCATGCTCTACCAACTGAGCTACATGGACCAGTGGTCTGACTTTGTCAAAGGCAGTTCTCTATGCTCCTATTTGGGAAATGCCTGTTTAAACCAGCTCTTTCTCTAGAACCATGAAGTCTTACTTTACTTCTAGTGAAAGCACCGTCGCTCAGCAGTGCAGCATCTGCTCTGAATGCAGAAGGTCCCAGGTTCCATCCCCAATGGCATCTGCAGGTAGACCTGAGACTGTCTCCTCCTATGAAGAGCCATTGCCAGTCAGTGTCAACAGTACCAAACTAGATGGATCAGTGGTCTGATTCTGTACAAGGTTGCTCCCTGTGTTCCTCACAGAGTAGGCAAAACTGATGGGCAGGGCAGAGGTCCCACATTGGCTGGGATTATCTAGTGTGACATATTTTCAGTATTATTACGTATTCATTGTGTTTATGAACCACCTTTTTTCTCCAAGGCAGTGGTGTAGCGTAGGTTGCCAATGCCCTGAGCAAGGCAACTATTGCACCCCCTAAACCATGGACCATTAACACAGATGCCAAGAGGAAGTTTTCTAGGTGGGGCTTGGCGATCTCACATGGGGCTGAAATGGACCAAGTTTGGGAGTTGTAGAACCTTAAAATCAGAGGCAGGCAGAAAAGCAAACACAACTTTCCGCTTGCCTGTTTCTTTGTTTGTTTTGGGCAAGTCTGTGCAAGGGCTCATTTCTTTTAAAAGAGGCGCTATCTGAATCCAGGGAGGTGGGAATCATAGCATGGAAGAGGACAGCAGCAAGCTGGGAAGTGCCAGTATTTTTTCTTTTGAAATTTTGTGCCACCTAATAATTTTGCAGCCAGGGCCTCTATCCTCTCCTCCCCATGCTAGACCACTGATCCAATGAGCTCTAGGTGGCGGACATGGTCCCCCTGCCTCATTTAATCCCCTCAACAACCCTGCAAGGTAGGTGAGGCTGAGAGGCAGTGGCCAGCCCTCAATGAGACCTTCATAGCTGAGTAGGGGCAGAATTCAAACCCTAGTTTCCCAAGTCCTTGTCCGATACTACCGTACATTGGTCCACCAAAAAGGCAGAAGGGGATACATCTGAGCCTCTTCCTGCTCCTTTCTCCTCCCTCAACGCCATCCCCCCTCGCCGGCAGCCACGCTCCTCCTCGGGTCTCTGTTTATTTCATCACCCTCCTCTTCCCACCCTCCTTCCCTCCATCCGTTTTGGCGAAGCTTCTTGCCTGTTTCCCAGTTCACCCTGGCTTGCATGTCTTGGGGATTCTGGCTTGTGTTGACTTCACTTTGGGCCACTGTCCAGCAGCCAATTAAGCTAGAATGCCGAAACTTTAAACCAGTTCTAGACCCGCTCCGGAGAACGGGGGAGGGAAGGCGGTTAGAAGAGGCATCGGTGTGTGTTGGGGTGGGAATAGTGGGGGGGGGGGGGACCAACCTAGAGAGTTTTGCTGATCTTGAGATTGGAGGCCTGTTTCTTATGCTGGTTTCCAGATGTTTTTTCACTGCTCTCTCCAACACGGACAGAGCAGATGTTCAGGCGGTAGCGCTTAATTGGTGCCTACCCTTGAACATGAGAAGAGGCTGCTGGATCAGGCCACTGGGTCGTCGAGTTGCAGCCTCGTGTTCTCCCAGTAGCTGGCCAGATGCACCACTGGAAAACACAGAAGCAGGATTCGCCACTTGTGATTCCCAGCATCACTGCCTCCAACTGTGGAGGAAGGACATAGACATTGTGGCTTCAATAGATGTCCAGTCCTCTTTGGAATCCATCCAAACTGGTGGCCCTCGCTGCCTCCTTTTGGAGGGAGTTCCTGAAGAACCTAGGGAGATCCTACTGGATCAGGCTGAAGGCCCATCTAATCCAGCATCTTAGGAAAAGGAGATGGGTTCAAATGAGAGATTCTGACTAAACACCAAGAAGAATTTCTGGCGGTAAGAGCTGGTCTGGACCCTATTGGAAGGTGGTGGACACTCCTTCCTTGGAGGTTTCAAAGCAGAGGTTGGATAGCCACCTGTCAGGATTTGGCTTGGGACCCTCGTACCTACGGGACCACCTCTCCTGGTATGCCCCGCAGAGGACCTTAAGGTCCATAAATAACAACACTTTGGAGGTCCCAAGCCTCAAGGAGGTTAGATTGGTTTCAACTAGTGACAGGGCCTTTTCAGCACAGGCCCCGATGTGGTGGAATGCTCTGTCACAAGAGGCTAGGTCCCTGTGGGATTTGACATCTTTTTGCAGGGCCTGCAAGACGGAGCTGTTCCGCCTGGCCTTCGGCTTAGATTCACTCTGACCCCTTATATGGGATTTGGTATATAAATTTTCCCTTGGCTTTTTTTGCTGGCCCATGTAGGACCAGCATGGATAGCTGGCTCGGATGAATATCTGACATTTCCTCCCTTTATGATCTTGATTTATGGGCTACTACTAAAATGAGGCTGCATTTTAAGCTGCATTTTAAGCCGTATTTTAACTAACCGTTTATTTGTTTGTTTGTTGTTGTTGTTTCTATTATATTTTATTGTAATTCATATTTGGTGTTAGCCGCCCTGAGGCTGGCCCTGGCTGGGGAGGGCAGGGTATAAATAAAATATTATTATTATTAATTTCCTGAGCTGTGATTCCTGCATTGCAGAGGGTTGGACTAGATGACTCTTGGAGGCCCCTTCCAACTGGATCATCTTCACCATCACCTCCCTAGGTGGCACTGCTTATTCCTCAGTCTCAAGCCTTCTTTGCATGCTCCCGAGTAATGTAGCCTATCTTTCGTGGTTGTTGTGTGAAATTACTGCAATAAAGCATGCAACTCTGCTTTTTTGGGGGGGGGAGGGGCGGAAGTGTTATGGAAATTCTGTGAGACACTCTGTAATTTTTACGGAGCTTATGAAAATACGCTCTAAGCTCAAAGGCAGGAGGTGGTGGGTGCAAGATTGGGCATGGCTCCTCCGCTCCTCTGAGTCGCACTGTGGCTCACGACTTTGATGGACTGGGGTTTTGCTGCCAATACACAGCTTGACTTGCTTGCTTGAGCCATCCATGAGTCTTCGCTCAGTTGCCTCATCTCTCTTGGGTGCAGGTTCAGTGGGGGTGCTTGGGCTCATGGGGAGGGGAGATGGAGAGGACCCTGTCCTTTGACTGACTGTCTTTTCTATGGTTTGAAGAGAGGGAAAACAATCTTCAGAGAATGATGCCAGTGTTAATTAGCTAATTAGGGGGATGCTGAGGGGGGGTGTGTGTGTGTGTGTGTCAGAGAGAGAGAGAGAGAGAGAGTCCTTCTTTTCCCCACCCCCTAAAAAACTAAACTTCTTCACAGCCCAACTTGGCCTTTGTTTGACAATGGAACAAACTCCTTTGGGAGGTAGTGGACTCTCCTTCATTGGAGGTTTTTCAACAGAGTTTAGATGGCCACCTGTCAGGGATTCATGAGCTGCGATTCCTGCCTTGCAGGGGGTTGGACTAGATGGCCCTTGGGTACCCCTCCAACTCATAGAACTGTATTCTATTATTCTATGCATCTGAGGCCACTCCAGATGTTTTGGACTGAAACATCCTCCAACCTCATCAACAGGGAGCTGTGTTCCCATCAGCTGAATTATCGCATGACCACACTGACTGGGGCTGATGGGAGATCTATCTATCTATCTATCTATCTATCTATCTATCTATCTATCTATCTATCATCTATCTATCTATCTATTAAGATTTACACACTGCTTGATTGCAACCACCCAAAAAAAACCCTCTCAAAGAGGTTTACAAAAAGATAAAACGATGAACTTATCCATAAGCAGAATTAACAACAAAAGTTAAGACTTTCTGAAAGTTAAAATAACAATAACAGATTAAGTACTGGAAGCAGATGAAAATTCACATCAATTTTCTAAACATCTGAGTGGGCTTGTCTAAACAAAAATGTTGTTAGGAGGCACCGAAAAAGGTACCGGGACTGTTTATGTATGCGGCAACGGCTGCAAGGATGCTACTAGCCCAAAGATGGAAAGAACGTTCAATAGTCCTGTCTAGGGAAGAATGGCAAGCCAAACTGCCGGACTATGCTGAAATGACAAAACTGACCGGGAGACTCAGGAATCAAGAAGATACTTTTAAAAAGAATGGGGGAAATTCATTTAATTAGGAGACCATTGTAAACAAATTCAAACGTTAGCTGGACTTTAAAAATAACTTGTAAAGAAACAAAAGAGATGGATAATTTAGAAAGATAAAAATTGTGGAGAATGTAATATGTAGTTTTAGAAAAAAGTATTTTAAGGACCCATGCAGGGGACAGGGGGGAAGCCACAAGATTCAGAGAATCTCATATATGGATATGCTGAAAGTTTTTTCCCCTTTTTATTATTTTGGATTTGTTCTTGTAAAAACCAATAAAAATATTTAAAAAGAAAAGAAAATGGTACATGCTTGGTATCAAGAGGCAGGGAGTTCCAAAGTGTAAGAATGGGTATTATGTAGTCCAAGTCATCTAGAGGGCCCCAGGCTAGGGGAGGTTGGTCTAATTCCTCACTCTGCCAGCTGCTGCTGCTCTCCCTACTTGGCAGATTTCCTAGTGGCCATCCCATAATAAATCATTGTCATTGGGGGTGGGGCAGGAAAGGGAGAGATGCCTGCTTGAGGCAAAGAGCACATGGGCAGAAAATTCCAGTTTTCTTTGCTACCCCTTCACAACTTATCCAGAGAACAGATATATTTGGGTGTTGCCATTCTTTCACAACTACCGCCAGATCTGCATTAGATTGACTCTCTCTTTTTTAAAAAAAAAAGGAAAAGGAAAAGCCTTCTCTCTTGTTAACAGAATGTTCAAAGCTTTAGAGGGAAGAGATTGATGTGCAACTGTGCGGTTTGCATTTCTTTCTGTATACAAGCAAAGCAATGTCACGCCATGTGGTCCACCTACAGGAAAGATGGGCAACATCTGGAGAGGGGGAGCCAGATGTGCTTGACTCCAGCTCCTGGCATCTGGCCTCGGGGTTGATGGTAAGAGCTAGGAATCCACCAAACACCTGGAGACCCCCACAGATCTCCCCCAACCATGACCTGCAAACTCAGCTTGGGAGACCGGCTTTTTAAAAAGCCCTTTCAAGAAATACGAATATAAGAAGCCTGTTGGATCAAGCCCATGGCCCATCTAGTCCAGCATCCTGTTCTTACAGTGGCCAATCAGATGCCTGTGGGAAACCCATATGCAGGACCTGAGCACAAGAGCCCTGTCCCCTCCTGTGGCTTCCAAAAACTGGTATTCGGGAGCATTGCTGCCTCCAAGGTCCCTAGCTAGAGCCCCAGACCCTGGGCTGACAAATGGTCCCCTCCCTTTGTTGCAGCGAAAGAGAAGCACTCTGCTTGTGCTCAGGAGCAATCCTCTTTCTTGTTCCTACTTCAGAAGAACCTGCTGGATCAGGCCAGAGTCCCAGCAAGTCCAGCGTCTTGTTCTCACTGTGGCCAACCGGGCACCTCTTCCGGGGAACCCGCAAGCAGCATTTGAGCACCATCACACTCTTCCTTCCTGCAGTTTCCCGCAATGGGCATTGAGAAATATCGCTGCCTCTATCTGTGGAGGCAGAGCACAGCCATCCTAGCCAACAGCCATCTATAGGCCCTTTCCCCCATGAATTTGTGCAATACTTACTTAAAGCCCAGTTGGTGGCCATCACTGCTTCCTGCGGGAGGGAGTTCTGCAGTTTAACAATGTGCTGTGAGCAAAGTGCTTTCTCTTTTACCTGCCCTGAATCTCCCAACATCCAGCTTCCTTGGATGTCCAGTGTCACGAGAGGGGGCGGGAATCTTTCCCTTATCCACTTTCTCCATGACATGCATGCTTTTATTTTTTTATTTTTTACCACCAACCAAACACAAACAGTGAAACCCCCCAGGCAGCTGATACATTGGGTATACATAATCAATAATAACATATTCAAATCAACCATATGTACAATTTTATATACGTTAAAACTCCTCCATCCACAAGGACATGCATGCTTTTATAAACTTCTATCAGATTGCTTCTTACATTTTCTCTCAATGAAAAACCCCCTTGGAGGAGGGTTGCTCCATCCCCTTGGACTGCTCTGCTTGTCCCTTTCTGAGCCTGCTTGGCACAGGCTGGGGCTGGCATTGCAAACGGGTTCTGGGGCTGAGCCCCGTCTCGAACGAAGCTCTATGTGGGAGACATCTCAGCTCCTCCCTAGGGTTTTGCTTCCAGCTGAGCATCTTTGAGCTCCCACCAGCCACACCAATAGCTCCTTGGCCTGGAGAGAGCCCTTCCGCAATCAGACGGTTGAGAAAAGGTCAGCTCTGTTGTTCGACTCCCAGGGCAAAGCATGTTGAACTTAAACACAAGTGTTTATTTAAGAGGGGAGGAGCAAGGAAGGCGTATTGGCTGGGCTGGAGGGCGAGAGAGGGGGGAAGAAGGCAACATGAAAACAAAGGATGAGCTGTTCGGGGCATGGTTGCGCAATCCTCACGGAGGGTCAGAGGCAAAGCAGGATTCCACCCCAGAAAGCCAAAGTGCTGTCAGTGACTGGAGCAGCAAATGACACAGGCCAGAGATGGTGGGGGCGGGCTGTGCAAAAAAGAGAGTGCAGATCTTAACACGATACTTGCCACGTTAATTGTTTCTCTTTATGCATGCAGGAAACTAGCAGATCACACTTGCGAATTTGGTTCATAGAATCCCAGAATTGTAGAGGTGGAAGGGAACCCCAAAGGCCATCTAGCCCAACCCCCCCCAGTGACAAAAGAATCACAGCTAAAGAACCCTTGACAGATCACCCTTGGACTTGTGCCCTGAGCCCTTTTAATACCCAGCAATGCTCCTGAGTGGCAGGAAGATGGGAGCGGGGGAAAGATGGAGGCCAAGGGAGTCTTCTAAGCCTCTCAATACTTTTATCTTGGATGGGCACGAATGGGGTTTCCCTTCATCGCCAGCTATGAGCCAATCAAACTCTCCTTTCCTTTCCAGGGGTCCCAGGTGCTGGTGTTGGAGTTCCCGGGCAAGGCTACTACCCAGGTAAGGGGGTGCTACTACCTGCTGTGTTTATCTTTCTGTTACAGGTGTCACCAAATCCACCCGATTTTATTTGTGTGTGGAATTTCTCTGCCCCTTCCCGCAATAAGCCACCCTTCTCAAAGCCCCTTTCTTGCAAGAAAAGGGTCACAAACAGGAATAATGGGGCGAGATAATGCACTGCCTTGTGGAATTCATGCATGCATTCTTCCATTTGTCTGGCCGATTAATTTCTGATCCTGCTGAGATGCCCTCTCCCTAAGCGTCCCAGGGGGAATCACATCGTCTTAAAAAGCAATCTCAAAATAATGCATAATCAGTCAATGAGAGCTGGTGTGGTATAGTGGTCAGAGTGTCGGGTTAGGACCTGGGAAACAAGGGTTTGAATCTCCCACACCACCATGAAGTTCCTTCGGTGACTTTGGGCCTGTCACTGCCTCTCAGCCTAGCGTACCTCATAGGGTAATTTGTGGGGATTAAATGGGGGGGGGGGAACCATGTATGCCGCCTTGAGTTCATTGGAC